>NC_142039.1:77580657-78198217 GCF_982192425.1 Myodes glareolus | reverse complement strand
GGCTGGCTTTGAACTCAGAGATCTGCCTGCCTCTGCCTCTCAAGTACTGGGATTAAAGGCATGCACCATCACCTGGCCATAATTAATTTTTAATTGTATAATCATTTCCTATATACTAAGGTATAGGTAAATGGAAGACCCTTCATGTTCTACTGAAGGTAACATGACTAGAGACTTACCTATATACTAAGGTATAGGTAAATGGAAGACCCTTCATGTTCTACTGAAGGTAACATGACTTGAGACTTACCTTGGCAGATCATGCGTAGGACTGCCACCACAGAAATGTCACAAAGCTTAGTAGTTATCTGGAAACCTCTGGGGCCCCGGCCACCCTAACCAAGGACTAAGGTACATACTTTTCATCTGTAAACTTCTCCGATGCCAAGTCTGCCTGTCTCTCAGTGTCATAGAGTCGATATTCCCTGTAGGACCTTCGCTCTGCTCTATCAAGCGCGTCTGTCCCCCGGTTGTCATTCCATCCTTGCTGCTCCCCTCTTCTGGGAGTCCGCTTCTGGCCTACAGGGAACCAAAGCAAAGCTCGAGCACAGCGTCCACAGCACCACGGTGCAGAGGTTTCGCTGGAAAGCGAGGGCTTCAGAGAGAAACAGTTACCACTTCCCAGTGCAGTGTCTGCTAATTATCTATAAAACTCCACCAAGTCCTAGAAATGCCAGGGAACCCATGCCAACTACAGAGTTACAGGATGTTAATATGAAGCCTGGGCCAGCCTTGAACTGATAACCGTCTTGCCTCAGGTGTGCCACCATGCTTGGCTAGTTTGACATTTTTTCAGTGCCTCTGCGACTGCTGTTACGTGTCTTTTACTGGATGGGTGGCATTTCACAAATACACCTTTACCAAGCATAGAGTGATAAAGACTCATCTAAGAAAATTAAAGGATTAAAAACCCTGTACCTCAGACAATACTTTTAGAATCCTGTCCACAGCTGGGCTTGGTGGCCCATGCCTTTAATCCCAGCACTCAGGAGGCAGAGGCAGGTGGATCTCTGAGAGAGTTCCAGGACAGCCAGGACTACACAGAGAAATCATGTCTTAAAAAACGAAACAAAAACAAAACAAAACAAAAAAAAGAATCCTAGCTGCAAACAAACCAAGGGCAACTAGGGTCTATCTTCTGGCATGAAGATAGGTGTTTGTGGTATGCTTAGAACATTGAGAGATATAAATAGAGCTTTTATTGCAAAAATTTACATTACCAAGAAATCAAAATTGGGTGCTGGAGAGATGGCTCAGTGGGCAAAGTGCTTGTTGTGCAAATTATGAGGACCAGAGTTCAGACACCCAGAACCTAGAGAAAAGCCAAGGGTGAGGAAGAATGCCTGTAATACCAACACTGGGGAGGCAGAGAGACGCTTTAGTCAGCTAGTACAGATACACAGTAGAGTTCTGGCTTTATTGAAAGACCATGTCTCAGGCAGTGGTGGCACAGGCCTTTACTCCCAGCACTTGGGAAGAAGGTGGATGGATCTCTGAGTTCAGGGACAGCCTGGTTTACAGAGAGAGTCCCAGGACAGTCAAGGTTACACAGAGAAATCTGGGCTCAGGGAAAAAAAGAAGAGAGAGTGAGAGAGAGAGAGAGAGAGAGAGAGAGAGAGAGAGAGAGAGAGAGGGAAAGGAAAGAAAACTATGTCTCTAGGGGGCTGAAGAGATGGCTCAGCTGTTGGGAGCACTAACTGCTCTTCCAGAGGTCCTGGGTTCACTTCCCAGCACCCACATGACAGCTCACAACTGTTGGTAACTCCAGTTTCAAGGGATCTGACACCCTCACACAGACATATATGCAAGCAAAATACCAATGTATATAAAATAAGTCATTAAATTTTTTTAAAGGACCCTGTCTCAAGAAAATAAGGTGAGGGCTGGAGAGATGCCTCAGAGGTTAAGAGCATTAGCTGCTCTTCCAGAGGTCCTGAGTTCAATTCCCAGCAACCACATGGTGGCTCACAGTCATCTGTAACTCGAGTTCTGGGGATCTGACACCCTCTTCTGGCCTCTCTGGGCAATGAAATGCATATACACTGTATATATACACACATGAAGGCAAATATGCCCACACATAAAAAACAAAAAGATCTTTTTAAGAAAAGAACTATTATTTTAATCAGCCTCTGATTTCCCACTTGCCACTCATATTTTTAACTATGTATCTCTGTTCAGCTACAGAATTGCTAAAGTGCTTAGTCTCACTTCTTTCTGCTTCCTCTTAGTTATTTCTAACTGTGTCAATTAAAGTCTCTTCCAGTGTCCCTGTGTATAAACTGAAACTATTAAATGTAATTTATTATAATAATTGAGTACCTTGCAAACATTACCGTTCTATAAAATCCCAAAACAAAGAAAACCAGAGAGATTTTTGTTCCCCCACAACTTGGTGCTAGGAGATCCAGATGCAACTGGACCTAGCTTGTTTCTCTGTGCTGAATCAGCAGGGCATTCAGATGCCCTTTCAATAAGGAGCTGGCTCATATGGTCTGATCACTTACCTAAACCAAAACCCATGAGGTAAACAGAATACAGCAAAATCTACAATAAGACTTCCTATAAGACAAAACTGAATGTGGGCTTATCAACCAGAACCCTGAAAGTCTATGAAAACAAGAACAGAACAACCGATGATTTAAGAATGAATTGATTGAACAAGGCTCATCCAAGGGTTATCATTAGACAGACAAGAACACTAGAAATCTGTATTTCCATGGGGAAAAAAAAAATGACTTCTACATCACTGTCGAGATCAGCAACTGTTCTGTTACACAGCAAATGTGCTGAGTATTTGTGCTCACTACACAATCACTCAGGACATTCAAAGTTTACATTTTTTTCTTTTTCTTTTTTTTCCAAGACAGGGTTTCTTTGTGTAGCCTTGGCTGTCCTAGAACTAGCTCTGTAGACCAGACTGGTCTGGAATTCACAGAGATCGGCTTGCCTCTGCCTCCTGAGTGCTGATATTAAAAGTGTGTGCTACCACTGCCTGGCTAAATTTAAATTTTTTTGAGTGCAGTGAAGCATGGTCTTTCACATTAGTTAGCACTAACACCTATAGTCACTCTCTGTGGTCCATCAGATACATTTAGAACAGGAGCTACAGGCATGGAAATCATGCACACTTGGGAAAAAAAAACCCTCATTTCAAAATTTCCATTCTAATAGCATCAACTAGGTCTCTAAAGCCAGAATGCCTGGACTGTGAACTGACAGAAGAAAGTAAGTTCTAAGTATACTAGCTTACAGTTCCAAGTGAGAGAGCAGATTGCAAAAACAGAAACAGCAATGCACTATGTACATGCATGCGTGTGCCAGTGTGCACATGGATCCAGAAGCCAGAGGTAAACCCTGGTTCATACCTTCTGAGACCAGGCCTCTCTCTGGGGCTCATGGATTCAGATTAGAGTCCTCAGGTTTTCAACAGACATTTTGCTGACTGACCTATCTCCAGACCCACACTGTGTTTTCATTATATAAATATATGTATATAATGCACAGTGCTACTCATAATAAAAATAAGGGACCCTTTTGCTAGCTTCATACATTTCTGAGATTTCTTAAAATTTCCATCACAAGAGCTGGGGGGTGTGGATCACTTGCTCAACACGCATGAAACACTGGGTTCATAATAACAAAAATATTTTTAATTTTAAAAGGGCTAAAAAAAATCAACATTTCAGCCAGGCATAGTGGTACATGCCTTTAATCTCAGCACTTGGGAGGCAGAGGCAGGCATATATCTCTTTGAGTTCAAGGCCAGACTGGTCTACAAAGCAAGTTGCAGTACAGCTAGGGCTGTTATACAGAGAAATCCTGTCTCAAAAAACAAACAAACAACAAATCAAGATTTTAACTGGTACTCTTCAAAGGCTAGTATATTATCACTTGATTAAGAAGTAAATAGAGGGGCGATGGAGGGAGGGTGGAACATGTCTTTAATCCCAGCACAAGGGAGGCAAAGACAGGCAGATTAGACCTCTGAGTTTGAGACCATCTTGGTCTATAAAGTGAGTTCCAGGACAGGCATCAAAGCTACAGAGAAACCCTGTCTCAATGAACAACAAAAGAAGTAAATAGACAAAACAGCCTTCCTCAAATCTTTCCCTTCCATTTTTATAAATACACTTAAGAGAAACACATAATACAAAATGTACAGCTTGATGCATTTCAATTTTAAAAGGAATCCTACACCCACTGAGGTATCCATCTTCGTTGTAATAATTTTCTGATTCTCAAGCAATGTCTCAAATTAACTTTACAGATGACGGTAAACATTACCTAGCCAAAGACTCAACCGTAAAGCTAGAGGTGGAACTGACCATTTTTCTCAGGCAAAGACAAAGCAATAATGCTCACACGAACACCTGCCTACTCCGTGGTCAAACTGCACTCCAATCTCAATACCACTTCTTGCCAACCTTACGAACGGTCATAGTGTTATCACGGGGTAAACGGGGCAAGCAGGTGGCAAGAGCGTGGCTGCAAAAGACTTGACGCAGTTCAGGTGACAGCCACGAAGTCTGAAGGAGCCTGCTGTGCAGACAAGCACACCCGGCGTAGGGCTGGCCCTTCTGCTAACCAGAAAGGGTAACTTTGAACATTCTGACTGCAAAGGTTAAAGCCGGCTCTCCCAAAACAGTACTGAATCAATTACAGTTACACTCCCCACCTACGCTATTTGTTCCACCTGCAGTCGATGCCACAGAAGCTACGAGACGGAGATAGAGAAAAGAGATAAGGCGCAGAGAAGTCGGGACCCCAAGACCACCCCACTCACCCTGGAGCTCAGGTCTGCCCTTCCGAGGTTCCTGCACCCTCGGGTGCCCAGGCCTCCCTGAATCTAGAGGCCCAGAGTCAGGGATCCCTGAAGGTTTCAACTGCGCGTCGCCTACGGAGCTGAATCCCGCAGAGGCCCGCGGTGTGTGTGTGTGGGGGGGGGGATGAAGGATGCAGCCAGGGGCAGATGTCGGGATCTCAGCTTCGCAACCCTCAGCCTGTCAGTCCCCGGCCCTTCCACCGAACCTGGACCCCGAGCCTTCTCGTCCATCAAAAACCTCCAGCTCGGTCCACTCCATCCCCGACGCGGAACGAGTCCATAGGGACAAGGACCCCCCCCAACCCCACCCGGGAGGATGACTCCTGACCCCTTCTCGCGGATAGGGATCCTGGGAGAATAACCAAGGACCCTCGGTCCATCAAGATTCACTGCCCTGCTTACTCTGTGATGAGCCCACCGGGATTAAGACCCTGGCCTCTATACTGAGACAGGGTGACAAGGAAAAGTGACCACCCAGGAGGGTCATAATCTTGCGAGAGACTGACTCCGGGAAATTTGACTCTAAGAGGGTGACCCTGGAGGGTAGGATATTATAATAACCCACGAGAGGGTTATTAGGGTGATTACCCTGGAGGGTGGCTCCCAGAAGGGTGACCCCGGACCCTGCGCCCATCAGGACTCCCAGCTCTGACCTGACTCGCCCACGCGGGACCTGTCCCCGCGACCAGAGTCCAGCGGCTGAGGGGGTGAGCTGGGTGCCCACGGCGTACCTGGCGGCTGCGGTCCCCCAGGGTTGTCCGGCTGCTGTGCGCCCGATGCCACGAGGCTCTTGCGCTCCTTCTGCGACTCCCTGCGGCCGGCCGCGCCGGGTCTGTGTCCTGAGGCCACAGCCGGGCTCCGGCCGCCGCGGTGCCCGACCCCGCTGGCCGCCGCCGCCGCCTCGTCGCGCCGCTTGCGCTGCAGTTGCTGCTGGCGCCGGTGCTCGGCCTCGCGCAGGATGTCGAACGGGTCCGATTCGTCGTCCAGCAGCTGGTGGAAGCGGTTGGCCACGACGCAGCCGAACGTCTCCTGCATCGCGGCGCCCGCGGCGGCCACCGGGCTCCCCAGGGCCCCCTTCATGCCGCCGCCGCTGCGGGCGCCGCGGGCAGCCTAGGCCAGCGAGGCTCAGGGAAGCCGCGGACGAGGACCCATGCTGCCGCCGCCGCGCTCCCGGCCCGCGGTCGGCTCCGCCCCGCCGCCGCGCGCCAGCCAATCAGCGCTCACAGACACGCCCCCCGGCCCCGGCGCGCACGACGACCCAATGGGCAGCCGCTGTCTGTGACGTCACGCCCCACCTTATCCTCCCCTCCCCCCCCCATGGCCTGTGGGCGTGGTGGTGCGGGACTGGGGCGGAGCTACCACGGGAGGCACCGTGGAGGCGGCTTGCGTTTGTGCATCACTCCCTGGTGGGAATCCGGTTGCGCATCTCTGCACTTCACCTAGGTGACCTGGTCACTAGACCTTCAGGGGCTGCGTGTTTGGGGGAGAACTGTAGACTGATTGAAAGTGCCTAGAGGAGAGTCAGAGTTCTCAGAAGATGGAGGTATTGCAGGGAGCTGAGCCAGTCAGGCTTGGAGAGACTTGTCCTGCTGACAGAGGTGACAAGGGCAGAAGACCAAAACAGCCCAAAGAAACAACCCTGAGACCCACTGTGATGAGGTGATGCATGCAGGCGTGGACAGGGTGAAGTTTAGATAGTGGCTGTTTGCTTTTGAGACATTCAGTTAAGGCCTGCTTTCAGGTACTCAAATTCCATACTAGGTGTCAGGCTTGCTGGCAAGTGCCTTTACTTCCTGAGCCATCTCTCTTGTCTGGAAAATTAATTTTGTAAGTTATCATACAAGTAATGGTTCTGTGCTATATGTGTTTATATATGTGTATATATGCATATATATGACATTACGCTTTGTTCAAAATTGTCCCGCTCCCTCACTTCTCCATGCCCCACCCCTACCTTCTGTTCATATGTAAAAGGAATAGTTCAACCCATGTGTTAAAAGGTCTGAGTTTTACTGCTGTTCTACTTTCCTGTGCAAAGAAGTCAAAGGTGATTTTTGTCTCAAGTTGTAATTCCCCAGGCTTGCCACTCAGGCAGCCGATAGGTTCTCAATAAATACATGATGAATTGACTAGAAATTTTAAGAATCTGACCATTTCCTTTTTTGAATTAAAGAATAATGCCTGCATTTTCTAGCAAAAAAATAAAAACAGTTATTCAAATGAAAACTTGTATTATTCTTAGAGGTGCTATTCATAACCAGAAGGTAGAAGCAACTCAAATGCTCAATAACGTGTGGCACAGGAGCAGCTTGTATTTTGGGCAGATAAAGAACAAGTGTTGGTACACTCTGCAGCACAGATGAACCTTGAAACATTGTGCAAAGGGTCAGGTCATGTCAGGAATGGTTTAGTTACCTTTGCATCGCTGCATCCACAATAGCATACTAGACAGAACTGTTTTGGCTCCTAGTATCGGAGGTGTTCAGTTCATCATGGCAAAGAAGGCATGGTAAAGCACTCAGTTCATGTTGGGAGCCTGGGATGGAGGTTGTTCTCATCATGATGGACCGAGAAATAGAGAGAAAAAGATGAATCAGGCAGGGGTAACTTATCCTCCAAGGACTCATCCGTACAGGCGCTGACTCCTAAAGACTCCATAGTCTCCCCAGATAACACTACCAGCTGAAGAACAAGTGTTTAAACCATGACCCCACAGGGACATTTTAATATTCCAACTGTATCACTTGAAATAGAAAGCAGGTTAGGAATTTAATTGAAAAAACCTTCTTTCTAGAAACTAACATATTCAATGATTCATTATGTGGTGTAGATTCATGGCATTTAGTTTATACTGTGAATGCAATCCTGCTGTGGGATAATGGTCTTGCACACTGTAAATATTTGTCACTCATGTTGGTTTAATAGAATGCTGATTGGCCAGTAACCAGGCAGGAAGTATAGGTGGGGCAACCAGAGTAGGAGAATTCTGGGAAGAGGAAAGTCAGTCACCAGCCATATGCAGAGGGAACAAGATGAGAATGCCTTACTGAGAAAAGGTACCAAGCTACATGGCTAACCATAGACAAGAATTATGGGTGGATTTAAGTCATAAGAGCTAATTAGTAATAAGCCTGAACAATAGGCCAAACAGTTTATAATTAATATAAGCCTCTGTGTGTTTATTTGGGACTGAATGGCTGTGGGACTGGGTGGAACAGAAACTTCTGTCTACACAATCCTATACTACATTTTGTTGTTTTTTTTTTAGTTTTTCTAGACAGATTTCTCTGTGTAGCCCTGGCTGTCCTAGAACTTACTCTTTGGACCAAACTGGTCTCAAACTCAGAGATCCACCTGCGTCTGCCTCTCAAGTGCTGGACTTAAAGGCGTGTGGTACCACCACTGGCTCATATTATCCATTCTGTTGCCCATGTCAGTGAAGCTTTAGACACAGAACCTTTTCCATTGGCTCCTGTGTTGCTTTGAGAACATAATGATAGTGCTCCCATACTTTCTGGGAGTAAAGATGATTACTTACTCCTGGCAGGTCTTGTACATTTCCTGGACTGGTCTTGGCATCAGCCATTTCTCCAAAGAGACTTGATTCCTATCACTGATGATTGATTTTAGAGACCAGAAGCTGTGGGAAGGTGATAACTTTGTAAATATGACATGAAAGGCACAAGCAAGTCACACTTCATCAAATTTAGTACTTCTAGTCATCAAAGAAAACTATAAAGAAAGCTAAAGACAACCCATAGAGTAGAAGAAAATATTTGAAAATCTTTAATGGGGTTAGTATTTAGAACACATTATATTCAATTAAAAAAAACGATAAAACTAACTAAGAGAGTTTCAGTAATCATTTCTTCACAGGTTTACAAATGGACAAAGCATATGAAAAGGTGTTCAGTAGCTTTAGCTGTTAGGGAAAATGGAAAGAAAAGCTACATGTAACAGCCTGGCACATTTTCTCTGATAACTGGCACTTCTATTATTCTATTGTATTTTTTTCCCATTTTCACGTGTGTGTGGTATGAGTGTTTACATGTGTTTGAGCACATATGTATGAATGTGTGTGCACCTGTGTGCAAGTGCTTGTGGAGGTAGGTCTGAGGTTGATATTAGGAATTATTCTCAATTCCTCTCCCACCTTATGTATTGAAGTAGAGTGTCTCCATCAAACTCAGAGTTTGCCAATATTGCCAGTCTCTCTAGCCAGCTTGGTTAGGGGAGTCCCCTGGGATGACTGTAATTTTTTAAGGGAAGTAAAATACACATTAGGAGGACTTGAAGAGCAGGGCAAGTCCTTAAAAAATTAAACTTCAGAGGTTCTAAATGGGCTTCTGCTTCATGTAGACATGTTGGAGGGTGGATTTAGGAGATTTAGAAATTAAATAGATTCAGGCAGAACAGGATTCAGAAATGAAGACACTTGTAACTGTGAGATATGTATAAGTAGATTTGAAACACACACCCAGACAGAAGCTTATACACAAATGACACTGGCATTTTTAACAATAACAATGGCCCAAATTTGGAAGCTACCTGGCGTTTGTCAGCTGGTAGATGGAAGAACTTTTTAAGGATTTAAAATTTTTTTTTATTCTCTCTCTCTCTCTCTCTCTCTCTCTCTCTCTCTCTCTCTCTTTCTGTCTCTTTCTCTCTCACTGTCCTCTCTCTTACTATCTCTCTCTCTCTCTCTCTCTCTCTCTCTCTGTGTCTGTGTGTGTGTGTGTGTGTGTGTGTGTGTGTATCCTTTGGAACTGGAGTTACAGGCTGTTGTGAGCCACCTGGTGTGGGTCCTGGAAATCAGGCTCTGGTCTTCTGCAAGAACAGTAAGCACTCTTAAGTGTAGAGCTATTTTTCTACATGCATTTCTATAACATTATACTAAATAAAAGAAGCCAGACACAATATGTCAAAGGCAATAGAATTCCACTTATGGAAAATATCAATTATAAAGTTCATACAGACAGAAAAGTAAATTAGTGGTTTCCAAGGGGTGGTATTTACATATTACAAAAGTCTCCTGTTTAATTTTTTTCAGATTTAAATATTTTGTGTATATGAGGTTTTTGCCTGCATGTATGTGTGTGTATCATGTAAGTGCTTGGTACTGGTGGAGTCTGGTGTAGGATCCCTTAGAACTAGAATTATGGATAGTCGTGAGTCATTATGTGGGTGCTGAACACTGAACCTAGATCCTCTTCAAGGACAAAAGTGCTCTTAACCCCAGAGTCAACTCTCCAGCCCTCAAGTCTCCTATTGTAAATGTAAAATTCCACTTAATAAACTTAAAAATTTGTGCACCATCATTACAATCTAGTTTTTAAGCCTTTTTCCTCCACTTCAGAAGATACCTCTGGCCAATCAGCCAACCCTCTTTCTACCTTTAGCACAAGGCAACCACTAATTTTGAGTTCTAGCTCTATTGATTGATAAGTGTGTGATTTTGTTAAATATTTGCATTGCTGTTGTGGAGCCCTCACATGGTCTTAGACACCATGACCATGGCATGTCTTTTTTTCAAAAAAAATAAAAAAGCATTTAATTGGGGCTTGCTTATAGTTTCAGGAGGTTTGTTCTGCTGTCATCACAGTGGGAAGCATGGTGGCACACAGGCAGACGTGGTCCTGGAAAAGTAGTTGAGAGTTCTACATCCTGACCCACAGGCAGTAGGGAGAGAGAGCCAATGGCCCTAGCTTGGGCTTCTGAAAACCTCAAAGCCCACCCCCAGGGCACACTTGCTCCAACAAAGGCCACGCCTCCTAATCCTTCTTAGTAGTACCACTCCCTGCTGACCAAGCTTCCAAATCTATCAGCCTGTGGGGGCCATTCTCGTTCACATCACCAGAGTGTCCTCATGTATAAGTAGTGTTATTATATTATATTAAACCTACATGAGAAAGATGACCTGATTTGAGGTTAGCAAAAAAAGGTGATTCACTCACTAACCTATTTTTTCAACCGTTGTACATTGTCAATGTCATACATGCAAGTAATTCTAAGCGTCTATCTCTCTATATAGCTCACATTTATTATCACTGTATTTTAGTGGGGAGGGGTCTTGCATGCCACAGTGAGAATGTGGTCCGAGGACAAGTTGCAAGACTCAGTTCTTTCCTTTCCTGCTGTGAGTCCAGGTATTGAACTCAGGTTGTCAGTCTTGGTGGCACAGGTCCTTACTGGCTGAGCCATCTTGCTGATCCCATCTCTATTCATAGGTAGTAATCGGATTTTTAAATCTTTCTGAGTTGTTCAAGTCAAGAATGCCTCCCAGGTCCTATTGCCTCTGTTTATTTGTTTACTTTATTTTTCCTGCTGTTAGAAGAACACATCCCTCAGAGTGCACCAGACTTTACCAAGTGGTTGGACTAGCAGCACAAAAGAACAGAGATCTTCGTGGCTTTGCCTACCTAGTGCTGGGGTTAAAGGCCTGCACTACTACTGTCAGGCAAAATAAATATTTTTTTAAAAAAAGAGTCTTCTTGATCAGTGGAATCTGCCTTTGACATTATTTAGTAGATGTTGTAATATGAACAGTGTGTAAGATTCCTTCCTGTTATTGTAATAAAACACTGATAAGAAACAACTTAGGGGAGAAAAAGTTTTCTTTCCTCTCATCTTCCCAGGTCACAGTCCATCACTGAGAGAACTAAGGCCATGAATTCAAGGCAGAAACCTGGAAGCGGGAGACATGGAGGAATGCTGCTTGTTGGCTCACTCAGAGGCTAGTGTTTGGCTAGCCTTTTTACACAGCCTGAGAACACCTGCCAAGGGAATGGTGCTGCCCACAGTGGGCTGAGCCCTCCTACATCAGTTAACCTAGACAATTTCCCACAGAATTACCCCTGGGAATGTGATCTGGACAATCTTTCAACTGAGTCTCCCTTCTCAGGTGGTTCTAGACTGTGTCAAGTTGATAGTTAAAGCTAATTAGGGTAAATAACATTAGTTCTTTAATCTTCCTTGTCCCACCTATCCTTTCTCTATCCTTTGCCTTCAAACTGTGATCTCTCAGATCTTCTAAGGAAACAAAGTAATCCTGCTGGTAGCCTGTAACTTTTTCCCCTTTTTTCTTTTTTAAAGGACAGCCTGGGAGCCTGTAACTCTTACTGAATGTTTCTTTAGCTGTATTGGACCAGTGCTTGCTGGCTTATTCTTCAAAGACTCTTGGCTAAGGTACGTCATACTCTGTCTAGACAGAAGGCCATGATCCTGTAGATATAAGTTTATAATTTCCATTTTCCCCTTAGTAAATAGCTCACAGATACGGTGGTGCTTTGTTAGTTTTTATTGAATGATGCCTCTAAATAGCACCAATATGAACTGTTGACTTCACAGCAGAAAACTAGAAAATTGCTTTAAAATAGGTCTTTTAATCTAGGGATTTGATTAGAATCTGGTAAGGATCAAATAAAATTGTTCAGGATTAATGGAAACAAGAGGAGTGTTTGTAGACTGGGGACTCAATGAATTGAAGGCATATATATTTATTGTATATCCTGATGACCCAGAGTCATCAGATAAGAAGAAGAAGAAGATGATCCAGAGAAGAAAATGTCAGTTCCCCTGGAACTGGAGTTTCTGGCAGTTGTGATCCACCAGACATGCATGCTGGAAAACAAACCAAGGTCCTCTGCAAGAGTAGCACGTATGATGGAGCCATCTCTCCAGCCTCCCAGCTTCTATTTTCAAAGCTGCTCTATGTATGTTTTTGATGACAGCAAATCACTTTATGTATTTTAAAAAATAACTATGTAGCCAGTCAGTGATGGTGCATGCCTTTAGTCCAGCACTTGGGAGGCAGAGGCAGATGGATCTCTAAGTTTGAGGCCAACCTGAGCTACATAGTGAAACATGTAGAAACATAGAGAAACTCTGTCTGGAAAAAGGAGAAAACAACAAAGAACAACTACGATAAGACCCAGAAATTTAGTGTCAAAAACTTAGAATAAAAAATTTTGTGTTAATTAGCAATAAAGTAAACTCGTGCTTCTTGATACACTACATGTTCAAATTGAGAAACCTTTTTTACTTCCATTTTGAGACTTTAAGATACATTTTAAAAGACTTTTATCAGAGAGACTTTTTTTCCATAGTGGGTGCTAAGGATTGAGTCCAAAGCCTTACATATTCCTAGGTGTACCACTAAACCACACTCCCAGCCCCTAGGGACTACAGTTTGAACAATTAGTTAAATGAGGTAATGTAATCTGTATTCTGAGATTTTTGTTTGTTTTTGTTTTTCAAGACGGTTTGTGTAGCCCGGGTTGTCCTGGAACTCAGGCTGGCGTTGAACTTAGAGATCCATCTGCTGCTGCCTCCTAGGTCTGGAATAAAGGCACGTGCTACTACCACCCGGCCTAAGATGGGTTTTAGTCTGTCTTCAGAGTTATTATACATCATTAGACTGTTTGTTAATTATATCCAGGACAGAACACAGATTTCCAGAATATAACCACACTTCATATAGCCCCCTGGTAGCATGAAAGTGGAACCAGAACTCGCAGAGTGACCTCAATTCTCCCAGAATCCCACTCAGGTGAATCCCCACATTCCTGATGTTTTTCATTCTCTTGAGGCTGGCAGCCAGTGGAATTTCCCGGTTACCCTTGCTCAAGGGTAATTTTTAGAAGCATTAAGTCAGTGTACTGCTTGCTATGTGATTCATCTTGCATATGGGCATGTTGTGAATGCTACAGAGGAACTATTGGCCAGTGTTTAAACGTCGACTCCTGCCAGCCCCTAATTCGAGTGTTCCAGTGGCCATCACTCTTTTTCCTTTCTCTATCAATTGTCAGATAGATGACTTATAGTTCCCTTTCAAAATTTGGGATTACAAAAATTGTAGTAAGGTTTTTTGTTTTTAAATTATAAAACTTTGTTTCACAATTTTATTACATTAAGGGAAACAAAAGCTTTCAGTTTCTAAATTGACTATTAAAATATCTGGATTTGCCCTACACATACAGTAGTAGTCAGCCTCCAGGAAAGAAAGAATACATATTATTTACAATTTTAAATATGTATGGGTGTTATGCTTCCTTCTGCGTATATCATATGCATGCACTGTTCTAGGAAACCAGAAGAGGGTATCACATGCTGTTACCATGGGTGCTAGAACTCAGGTTCCTGAAGAGCAGCGAGTGCTCTTAACCACAGAACCATCTGTCTGCCCAGTTCCTTGTTTTTTGGAAGGATATTTTCACTTGTACCACTTCAAAGATACAAATTATTCAGTGTATCCTCTTGAAATATTTTCACTTCTGTTCCCAAGTTACTTTTTCTCCATGAAATCAGATTTGATTGTGTATCTTGCCATATTTTGTTTACGCCAAAATAAAATGTGATTTCCCCACTTAAAAAAATAAAACATAAGACGCAAACTATTGACTGCTTTGATTTGTTAACTTGGGAAGTTCCCTTTAAAGAAAAACAAAGCATTATGGCTAAATTAACTTACGCATAACTTTGTATTAACAGGTTTAGTTAATGTGTTATTTTGCACACATGATGGAGTTAACAGTTCTATCTCTTGACTACTGGATATTCATTCAATATATATATAAAAAAATCTTTACCGAACCGCTACTAGGATCAGGCTGTCTGGAAAATACAGCGAATGAGTCACAGTTACCAGTTCTATCCTTTAACCACTTAATAATTTATTCGTCGATTCAAGTCTTTGAACCGCTACTACCGTCGGACTGCCTGGAAAACACGGCAAGCAAGTGAGCCAGAGCCACGCTTGCACCTTCCAGTGAGGAGGTGGGCCTTCGATTGGCCACTGTTCGGGCTCAGGGTGCTGAGACAGGCAGGGAGAAGATGGCGGGAGCCGCCTTATGAGTGCACGGTCGTTCCTGCACCCCACCGCGGTCCCGAGCTGGGGAGCAAGCTCCCGGAGGCAGGGGACGTTCGCTGCAGGATTCCTTCTTAGCGAGGCTGGTCCCAGGACTCCATTAGGCGGGCGTGCTGGCGCTCGCCTTAGTTCTAGCAATCCAGAGGCAGGGAAATGTGAGTTCGAGGCCAACCAGAGCAAGGTCGAGAGACTCGTGTGACTCGTCTCAAAACCAAAACCTGTGTCCTGCTGTCGCTGAGCTTGGGGTAGGGCCGAGGGCCCGGCATGGCCGTGGCCCTTTAAACAGACTCCGCGCGGGAACCACCGCCCAACAAGCACAGGCGGGCCCCAGGCGGGCGGGGTTCGGTAGGGTGGGGAGGTGGGGGAGCCCTTCCTGCCCAGCAGCGACCTCTGCTGGTGTGGGCGGGGCCGAGGGTGCTCTGCCCCGCCCCTTCGCCGCAGCGCTCCAATCATCGGCCTCCTCCCCGCCTCTCTTTTGCGGGGTTCACTAGGCGGGGGCGGAGCCTCCGACGGGTGTGTCCGGAGGAGACGCGCGCTCCGACCGACTTTTCGAACGCTGTTGGCCCTCAATACAAAAAAAAAAAAAATTATGAGAGCGGCGGCCAATGACGTGGTAGCAAGGACCCGCGCTCGAACTTGGTTCCGCCCCCTCTGGACGAAACACAGCTTGGGCGCTGCTATTGGCCCGCGAGACCTGTCACTCATCGCGGCGGCCAGCCGCAGGGTCCTCGCGGTGATTGGTTCCGCCCAGGCGCGAAATGTAACGCGGGAAAAGCCGGAGCGGGGGACCGCGGCGGCAGGTTGTTATTCTCGGGGACTCTTGTCAGCGCCGCCTGCCATGAGCCGGCGGCTGTGAGGCGCCGAGGCGGAGCAGCGCGGGCGAGCAATCCGAAGCGCGAGCTGAGAGCGCGAGGGCTGCAGACGGGCCGGCCAGCATGATCCGTGGTGCCCCGGCACCCATGGCGGAGCCGCCGCCGGTCATCTTCTGCCACGACTCCCCGAAGCGCGTGCTGGTGTCAGTCATCAGGACCACGCCGGCAACGCCTCCGTGCAGCAGCGGCAGCAGTAGCAGCGGCGGAGTGGGGGAGCCCGAGCAGCCGCCGCCACTCGTCCCCACCAGCCCCGGTTTCAGCGACTTCATGGTGTACCCGTGGCGCTGGGGGGAGAACGCGCATAACGTGACGCTCAGCCCGGGGGCGGCGGCGGGCGGCGTCGTGTCGGCTGGGCTGCCCGCGGCCGCTGAGCTCCCGACACTGCGGGGTGCGCCGCCATCCACCGCCTCGGTGACCGCCGCATCAGGCGGAGAGGACGAAGAGGAGGCGAGCAGCCCAGACAGCGGCCACCTCAAGGTGAGCGGCGCAGGCGGGAGGGCGGCCGGGGCGCGGGGCAGCCTGGGCCCGTTAACGGTGAAGCTCGGCCGCGGGGCGGGGCCGGGGAAGAGAAACGGGGCGGCGGGGGCGGTGGCTGACAGGACGCTGACGTCACTGCCGCGCGCCAAAACCGGACCTCTGGGGGCGGGGCGGTCACGTGACGGGCGCGGAGCTAAGGCCGGGCTGAGGGCAGCAGGTGCAGCGGGGTGATGAGGGAGGCTGACCGTGTCCGTGGTCCAGACACCCCGCACTGCTGTTCCTGATCTCGCAATCACAAACTTCCTAGATCTGGGAAGAAAGGGTGTGAGCTCCTGGCTCCAGCCTCCATGGGGTAGGGGTCGAGGTATCAGCGTAGCCCTGGCTGGCCAGCGACTCCCTAAGTAGACAGGGCTGGCCCAGATCTCTCAGAGTTCCACCCTTCTTTACCTTCCGAGTGTTGAGGTTTTAGTCTAGCGCCACCATGCCCAATATATACTTTTCTATCCGGAGCAGCTGAGGCTTCACAGTTTGTTAAACCGTCTTCATTAAGATCGCGTAGCTGGCTAGTGGGAGTGCTGGTCAAGATTTTGTGGCTGTGAGCCTTGCTTGAGTGTTGGTACAGGGTGACTGCTTGGATGGACCCGATACTATGTCTGTGGAGCTAGACTTTAATACTTTACAGTCGTAGCGCTCTATAAAGGTGCCGGTAAATTCGTGTGTGGAATAAGTATTGATAATACGAGATAGATGTCCAAGTTCTGTTGGTTGGGTCTCTGAATAACAAAGGTTTGCTACAGATGTAGCGAGCAAATCACCTAGTGGATAAAGGGATACTTTGTTTATAAGTTGAAACAAGTTTGGTCCCATTATGGTCTTTAACTAGAATGTTGAAACTGTTTTGGTGGAGTCTTTACCTGTGGCATTACTATTGGAGAGTAATTAAATTGTAAGACTGCTTTGGCACACTTCAAGTATTGAAACTGCACGTCAGTGCATATATGAAAGAGCAGCAGAGGTGTTGGTACACTGTTGGTGCAGGGAACAGCTGCTGTTGCGGCTTTAGGTAGTCTCTCCTAGGATATCATCTTAGGTGCATTAGGTAGCTATAATTTTTGTGTTAATATTTTAAGTCTTTCTTAGAACATGCCTCGTAAGGTTAAGCAGTGTAAAGGCTTACATGCACAAATACTTGTGGAAGGCTTTGTATTTGTGACTTTAATTTTTAATTTTATTACTTTATGTGTACAGATGTTTTTGTTGCATGTATGCACATGTGCATGCCCGAACTGGAGTCATAGACAGTTATGAGCCACCATGTGCCTGCTGGAAATCTAGCTTGAGTCTTCTAGAAAAGTGCTTTTAACCACTGAGCATCTCTCTTACCCATTCCTCTCATGGCTTAATCTTAGTTTTAACTCAATATGTTTTTGGATTATCAAAGAAAAATGATGTTGTAAATCAATGGTTCTCAACCCTCCTAATGCTGTGACCCATTAATACAGTTGCTCATGTTGTGGTGACCCCAACTATAAAATTATTTCATTGCTACTTCATATTTGTAATTTCTACTATGAGAAATTGTAATGTGACTATCTGTGTTTTCTGATGGTCTTAGGCAACTCCTGTGAAAGTGATTTTTTTTTTACCCCCCCCCCCCCCCCGGGGCCACTACCCATGAATTGAGAACCTTTGTTGTAAATAAGTAAAATCATAGCTGTGTTCTTTTTGACTTGAGTCAGACTTATCTTTACACAGATCTGTGTAAATGTTCTTACAGTGCATAAACTTGAGTTTTATTTCTGCATCTTTACCTCTTTTAGAGGAAAATATACCAGAAGTAATGTGGATGTGAAAAGGCTGTTATATATGTATTTTTTTCTTCTCACAGAATATTTGTAATTTTCAGAAATAGTTTGATGACAGATTCTGCTTTTTTTTATTTTCATTAGTGAAAGCATCCCAGTGCAGCTCCAGAAATTCATATAGGATTCTAAACTTGAGAGAAAGTGCTGGAATATGCTTTTATTTGACATAGGGACCTTGTCTGGTTTCTGGTCAAGCTGTTGGTTTAAAGAAGGAGTTCAGTGCCCCTTATGTTGTTACAGTGATGATCTCCGTCCCAGGCTCTGAGTGAATCATGATGTTTGGCTGAGTCTGCTCACTTTCCAGGAAGTTGGAGTCTGTGCGGTAGCCAGTGTCAGCAGCGCTTCACACTGAACAGCTGTGAGCAGTATTTACTTTCTGTTTGTTGCTATGACTCCTAGGGGAGGTGTTAACATCTGAATTGTGCACACTCTGTATCAGCTTTCTGTTGCTCTTTTGTGTGTCCCTACCCACGCTGTCTTCCTGAATGGATAAAGAATATGTCACCTGCCAGCTTGTTTTGGTTCCTCCTTACAAGATCACTTAACGCTATTGTAAAACTATCTGTTACCATTATCACCTGGTAGTTACATTTTAGGAGAGGAAAGAACAAGTAGGGCATTCTTGTTTTCCAGGATAGTAAATCCCCCAGCCCCTATGCTCATGATGGATGCTTTGGGACCCAAGGGATCTGCTTCTCTGATACCATTCACTCCTGCCCCTGCCTGTCCTGTATTCATTTTTAGTATCCAAACATCTAGAGTGTGTGTAGTCTTATACATAGCTGATTTGTATGTAGTAATTTTTGATCATCAGCATGTAAAAACCTATTCTTTTAGCATAGTAGCTACCATTTGTTACATGACATGAAGTGGACACTTTGTAGTGTTAGGAGTAAACAACCAGGCTGGCATTGCTTTTTCTTTGAATCACCAATAATCTTGACAAGATTTGTCCTTCAGGCTACAGATACAATTGGTTGCTGATAAACTTGCCTAGAAACATGGTTTTCTTATTGTTAAGACAAAAATGAAAATAACCTATTCAAATAATACTGGTTATTTTAATATATGGTTGGGGCTGAGGAGGCTGCTCAGGGTACAAAATGCTTGCTGCATAAGCATGATGGCCTGTGTTCAGATCCCTAGCACCCACATAAAAGCTAGGTGAAGCACATCTCTCTATATCCACAGTGATGGATGTAGAAAGACAGGCAGACCCCGGGGCCTCTGGTCAGGTAGCCTAATAGAATTGGTGAGCTTCAGGTTCAGCTAGAGACCCTGTCTCCAACAATAAGGTGGAGAGGGATAGAGGACACTTGACACTGGCCTCTGGCTCCCAGATGTACACACACAGGCATGCGCACATGTATGCAACACGTGCACACAAATATGTGTGGCTTGTAGGTACTGCTCATTTATTTGGGACATTAGATGATTGTTTCCTTTATTAAGAGAATACATTTATTGAGCTACTACCTGTACATGCCAAATATGTTGTATTTGTGCGCCCCTTACAACTGAACATGTTTTATTTTTCTCTACTAGTAAAGAAAATAGTAGTGGGTTATTTAATTAATTATTCTTTTTCTTTTTGGTTATTTGAGACAAGTTCTGGCTGTCTGGAACTAGCTCTGTAGACCAGGCTGGACTTGAACTCACAGATCTAGAGTACTGGAATTAAAGGTGTGTGCCACCATGCCTGTTGTGAGTTTCTCTTTCAAAGTGAAAATTGACTGAAGGAAATTTGGTTAGAGCCAAATTTTCATTCTAGGTTTGAGGCTAAGATTTATGCTTTGGAAACCTGTAGGTTTTTACAAGAAAAGCAGTGACAACATCTTCACAGTGTTTGTAGCTGTGCGTGATACTTGTAGCACTGTTCGGTTTTCATGTAACCTATGGATGTGACAACTTACCTGGAAAATAAAATGAATTTGTAAAGAAACACATGTCGTTTTAGATTAGAGAAGCTAGTACAGGCTTCCCATAAACAGTTTTCAGTTCTGTCTTGTTCTTATGTTGTTACGTACTGTGACAGGCTGGAATACTATCAGCTATTTAAATTGTCTTTTGTTTGTTGGTTGGTTTTGAGATAGAGTTTCATTTGTAGCCCAGGCAGGCCTCAGACTCACTTGTAATCATCCTGCCTCCACTCCTGAGTGCAGGGATTACAAGTTTGTGCCATTATAGTGTCTTGATTTTTTTTTTTCTTTTTGAGGCTTATGTAGTCTTGGTTGGCCTTGAACTCATAGAAATCCATCTGCCTCTGCCAAGTGCTGGGATTAAAGACTTGAACCTTTTTTTTTTAATTAAGGTAAAACTGTATGACATTAAATTATTAACATTATAAAGTGTACAATTCTGACATTTAGGATATTGACTGTTGTACAACTTTCAAAACTTCATCACTGTTTTAAATCCCTGCATCCATTGAACAGTGATCCTAAAGCCCCGTTTCCCAGCACCCATAGAATGATCCTTTCCAATTTGGGAGCTTGTCTTGGGTTGTACTGATGTCTTCTTTAGACCTTCAGATTCCTGACTCATGAGTTGTAGTCTGTTTTCAGTTATATCAAAATGTTTTCTCTTTTGTCTTGTGCAGCTTTTGAGTATTTAATTCTCTAAGGTTTTTTTTTTTTCCGTTTTTCCATGTGTTGTTCACTTACAGCTTCATTCTTTGTGTCCAGGAAAGGGGCCTAGGGTACATTATTAAGATGTGCTTCACCCTGCCAAGGCAGGGTCTGTCCTCTTTCTTTGTGGTCCTTCTTATTTGCCTTACACACTATTGAAGTCTCCAGATCATTTTGAACTATTTCTTCCATTAATTATGTCATTTTTAATTGTGCATATTAGGGAGTCTATTTAGTGTGAAGTATTTATAATTATCTTTTTATGTCCTTTTACTAATATAGTCATGCTTTATCTAAATTAAATCTTGTGGAAAGCATGTAGTTGTCATTGAAAATCTGTCAGTTTTAGCATTTTAATGGGAGACTTTGCCCTCCTCATTTTCAAAGTAGTTACTGACGAGGAAGGACTTCTGGTATGTTTTTTTTTTTTTAATGTTCATTTAATTTGGTCTGTTTCTCAATTTCTATATTGATGCCTTGTATGTTGAGCTGACTTTCCCCCATACACCATTTTAATTTCTTTTTTAAACTTCCTGGTGATTGTCCTGAAATTATTAACTCACCTTTTAAATGTATAATAATTTATTTTGAATCCACATTACCTTAGTTTCAGCAGCCTATTAAAACTACACCTGTGCCGTTTTCGTTTATGATGTCTCTTTCTAGTGCAGAGGACTGAGATTAAGCTCAAGGCCTCCTGCATACAGGTGCCTGGACCCTGAGCCACATTCTCAGCTGTGGATACATTTTGCTTACCAACCTGTTTACAGCTGTTACAGCTTTCACATTCTTGTGTGTTGAGCTTGATCAGCCCCAGATAGAGCTTCTGACTGGGTTCAGGGTTTTCTGGGAGTATGCTCAGTTTTCTGTGTTTTTCGGTGTCCTAACTTTACAAAAAACCTTTTTCCCTGTTTTTTTTTTTTTCTCCCAGGCTTTTCCTGTGTCTGCTTGCTTTAGCTGAAACCAGTATTTTGGTCCAGAGAACATCAGGTTGTTTTACAAGGTGTATGAGCAATGCCCTCCCAATAGTTAGTCTTAAATCCTGACAGATACCCATATTAGGTGAGACAAAGACAAGTGCCTGGTGTCAGTTCATCAAATACCTAGACCAGGTCACAGCAGATATTTCATGCAGAATAGGGTCTGGTCTGCAGTCTCTGCAAGTGGGGTCACACACTAAGAATGTAGACTTTTTGAAGGTTTCTACTGGGTAAAGAAAGAATGAGTAAGTGAAAATGCTGTAAGGATGTTTGTTGATTCAATATTTGAAGAGATGGTTGTTGCTGGTGGTCTACACTAGGTCTGTGACCACTAATTCTGGTTCTCTGTTATCTGTGGAGAGGTAGGCTATTGGAGCCTATTCTTGCGGATACTACTCAGTTTGTATCCTTTTTTTTTTTTAATTTCATTTTATATTCCAACCTCATTTCTCCTTCCCACCCCTCCCCACCCTCCCTCACCTCCCCCCAGCCCACTCCCCATTCATTTCTCCCAAAGAGTAAGTCCTCTTTTGGTGAATCAACAAAGCTTGGCCCATTAAGTTGAGGTGGCAGGACCAGGCCCTCCCACCCTGCATTATGGTTGAGCAGGGCATCCCATGATAGGTACTGGGCTCCAGCAAGCTAGCTCATGCACCAGAGACAGATCCTGGTCCTACTGCCAGGGGCCCCTCAGGTAGAACAAGCTTCACCACTGTCTTCCACATATGGAGGGGCCTAGTTCAGTCTCATGGAGGTTCCATAGCTATTGGTCTAGAGTTCATGAGTTCCTACAAACTTGATTCAGCTGTCTCTGTAGATTTTTCCTTCATGATCTTGACCTCCCTTGTTCACATATTCCCTCTTCCCTCTCTTTGACTGGATTCCCTGAGCTTGGCCTGGTGCTTGGTTGTGAATCTCTGCATCTGGTTCCTTCAATGACTGGATGAAGATTCTATGATAGCATTAAGGGTATTCGCGAATCTGATTACAGGGAAGGCCAATTCAGGCACCCTCTTCTCTATTGCTAGGAGTCTTAGCTGGGGTCATCTGGTAGATTCCTGGGAATTTCCCTAGCATCAGGTTTCTCCTTAACTCCATAATGGCTCTATCAAGATCTCTCTTTCATTGTTCTCCCATTCCATCCTTCCCCCAACTCGACCAACCCATATACTGCTTTGACTATACGAAATTATATTAAAGTCTATAAAAAATGTTAACAGGATGGAATCCGACGTGGTAGACCCAGAGCAGACACTGTCCGGGACTTAATAAATGAAGGAGAACATTCGTCCAGCAGGATCCGCTGTAACATCTGTAATAGGGTGTTTCCGAGGGAGAAATCACTCCAGGCTCACAAAAGGACTCATACAGGTAAGATGACAACATTGTAAAAATGGCTAGAAGTAATACTTGGTTAGTTGGGGGCTAGAGAGATGGCTCAACAGTTAAGAACTCTTGCTGTCTGTCCTAGAGAATCCAGGTTCGATTCCCAGCACCCACATGGCAGCTCAAAACTGTCTGTAACTCACCAGGCGGTGGTGGTGCACGCCTTTAATCCCAGCACTCAGGAGGCAGAGACAGGCAGATCTCTGTGAGTTTGAGGCCAGCCTGGTCTACAAGAGCTAGTTCCAGGACAGGCTCCAAAAGCTAAAGAGAAACCCTGTCTCGAAAAAAACCAAAAAAAAAAAAAAAAAACCTGTCTGTAACTCTAGTTCCAGGGGATCCACCACCCTCACACAGATGTGCATGCAGGTAAAACACCAATGCACCTAAAATATTTTTAAAAACTTGATTAGTTATTTAGGTTAATTAATATTACTTAATTAGGTTAACATTCATATAAATTGCCTTTGTTTTCTTTTATTGCTACTATTGTTTTTGAAGTTTTAAAAATCAGTCACTGTTTACTCTTGCTTTTTTGGTGGGAAATGATGGTTTTAGGATTTTTTTCTTTCTTTCTTTTTTTTTTTTTTGAGATGGTTTCTCTGGAGCCTGTCGTGGTGTTAAGGGATATGTCACTGTTTTGAGTCATATTGAAAGACTTGAAATTGTTTAAAGTTTGTCATTTGCAATAAATAATACATTAATTACGGTTGATATTTTTGAGCATCTTATCTAGGTTGGCATTATTTTGTATGTAGAAATTTAAATGAAATAGAAATTAAGAGAATTTCTGCAGGAGACTCCTGTGGTAATAAACACCACAGGACACTTTGTGAGGGGTACAAAGTGGTGCTGAGAGCCTATGTGGCTGAGAGCCTAGGTGAGGATTTGAAAGGGCAGGGAAGATGGTAAGGGTTTTTTTGTTTATATTTGTTTTTTTGAGACAGAGTTTCTTTGTATAGCCTTGGCTTCCTGGAACTAACTCTGTAGATCAGGCTGGCCTCTGCTTCCCGAGTGCTGGGATTTAAAGGTGTGCTCCACCATCACCAGTGTTTTTAAGGGTAAGAAACAGATTAAAAAAAAAAAAAAGCATTGCCTCCTGGCTGGAATGTCTCTTCTGGAAGAAAATAAAGGCCCTTCTCCAAGTAGCCAATGATTTGGTGACATTGCATGCAGAGAAGATATTAGAAACCGCTTAAAAATCAGCAGGCAACTTTTAGCTGTCCAAGGAGCTCAGCAGGGCTTGGGATGGTCTGAGGAATTACTGATACTACAAACACAAAATCAGTGTTCTGTGCTGGTGCGTCCAGCTTGAGGCACAGTGTATGGAGGCTGGAGATCAGCTAGCAGGCTATTAGAACATCTCTGGTGAGCTAGACCCAGGAAATAGCCACAGACAGCAGAAATGGAAATAATGTATCAATCAGGAAAGAGCTCATAGCTGGAGTGCTGAGGAGAAAAGTATACAGAAGCTGAAGATGCTGCTATCAAGGACTATAACCTGGGAATCTAAATCCTCAAGGCCTAGAGGAAGAAGTGTGCTCTGTGGAGGAGGGCTGCTCTGGTGCCACTCTGTTCCCTGCCTTTATGCATTGTCATGTGTGGGGCATTGCTCACTGGAGTTCTGACCCCGTAAAGAGAATTGTCCTCCTGTCCCTTCCTCCTCTTGCCTTTCTGCCTCAGGTCTAATATGATGTCTGTCTTCTTAGGTGAGAGACCATATCTGTGTGACTATCCTGATTGTGGAAAAGCCTTTGTTCAGAGTGGACAGCTGAAAACACATCAACGTCTTCACACCGGAGAGAAGCCTTTTGTCTGTTCAGAAAATGGTATGGTGTTAGAAGTGATATTCTAGGAGTAGTTAGAGTAAGGTTTACTTAGATTTTTAGCAACCAACTGGTAGTTTTACTTAAATTTTTTGAGAAGAGAGAATTGTTGAAAAGCTTTTATAAAGCATCATAAACCTACCCCTATGCTATGAATTAAACTCAGGTCTTTGCACATGCTAGATAGGTATATCTTCTTTTTCTTTTTAAATTTTTATTTAAGTATGTGTATTTTATGAGTATGAGTGCTCTATCTGCATGCATACCACAAGAGGGCATCGGACCCCATCATAGATGGTTGAGAGCTGCCATGTGGTTGCTGGGAATTGAACTCAGGACCTCTGGAAGAGTAGCCAGTGCTCTTAACTGCTGAGCCACCTCTCCAGCCCCATTGTATATCTTTTCGAAAGTGATCTATTTTTACATCCATTTGTGTGTGTGGTAGGGAGACTACTTGGAATCTAATTAGGCTTGGCTGCAAGTGCCTTTACCCATTGAGCCATCTTTTTTTTTTTTTTCCTCAAAGTTTATTAAAATACAACCCATTGAGCCATCTTGCTGGCCCTTGAAGTATTATTTTTTAAATCACAGTGTCCAAAAAAAAAATTAAAAAGTGCATTTTTCAGTTATATTTCAGTATAGCTTTGTCCTTGTTTGGGTAGTTTTCTTGATAATTTGTCTAAATATTAATCTTATAAATGTTTACAGGGTATTTATTTTTAGTTTCCATATATGAAAGGAAACTTTTTTTCTTTCTGAGACAGGGTCTCACATGTAACATTGCAGGGCCTAGAACCCACTATGTAGACCAAGCTGGCTTCAAACTCAAAGAAATCCATCTGCCTTTGTCTCCTGACGGCTGGAATCAAAGGTGTGCAAAACCATAGCTGACATGATAGAAAGCTTAATTTTTTAAATTTATTTTATTTTATGAGTGTATGTTTATCTGCATGCGTATATGTGTGCTGTATGTGTTCTTGATGCCTACAGAGATCAGAGGAGGGCATTGGATCCCATGGATGTGACTGTAGAAGTTTGTTTGGTTATAGAATGTATTGAAGCTGAGATGTTTAGTATGTCTGAATGTCCAGTTTCTAGTGAGCATTTCTTCTATGTTTTAAAGGCTGCCTAAGCAGATTCACCCATGCAAACCGCCACTGTCCAAAGCACCCCTATGCCAGGCTGAAGAGAGAAGAGCCGACAGATACACTCAGCAAGCATCAGTCTGCAGACAACAAAGCTGCTGCTGAGTGGCTGGCAAAGTAAGGCTGCGTGTGTTGTCTCCTAGAAAGGTGCCTTTGGGGCTTGGGTTCATGTTAAAGTTTGAGAATTCTCTCATTTTAAATAAATTACTTTTATATGTACTTTATAAAATATTTCAGATAACCCTTAATTTCCTATAGAGTTGTTAATGGTTCTTGGGATCTATGTGTGATAGAAATGAAATATAACAGTTTGTGTTCCTCAAGAATAGAGTGTCTCATTTTCTTTGTTTCACTGTTGAAAAATATGGAACACTCATGAATTTGCAAGTCATGCCAACAAGGAGGTCAGTATAAAAATCTTTCTCTTAGAGTATTTGACTTAAAGACTTGTCTGTTGCAAACATCCCTACAGATTCTCAGCAGTGCTGCTATGGTTCGGCCTTCCCCAGCCACACCACAGTGGGCCGATGTTTGTTAGCAACCGTTCGACTGTTGTTTGGGGCCTCTGCTCTTGACTGGAGCACTCCCATCTTCCTTTAGCCGTTCTGCGCCGTTCTGCTCATCCTGGAACTCACTTTGTAGACTAGGCTGCCTTGAACTGACAGAGCTGTGCCTGCCTCTGCTTTACATGTGCTGGGATTAAAGACGTGTGCCACCATGCCCAGCTGTTGGTCAGATCTCATTGGTTTAATGTTTATTCCTGCCAAAAGTTAACCATTGTCTCGCCCCCCACCTCCTCAAAAAAGCTGAGCCGTGGTGGCACATGTCTTTAATCCCAGCACTTGTGAGGCAGAGGCAGAGGCAGTTAGATCTCCGGAGTTAGAAAATAAGATAGGTGGTGTCTAAGGCTCATTCATATATAATCATAGAGGTAGGGGGGATTGTTTTTTCCTGGTGTTGGGGATTGAACTCAGGGTCTTGATACATGTTATGCAAATGCAAATGTTCTACCTCTGAGCTGAGCTACAGACCCGGGGCACCACATGGTGTAATGGTGAACACATGATTAGAGCATGGAGTATGAGGGCTGAAACAGCAAGGATTGACTATAGATGCCTGAGGGAGGAGTCTTCTCCTGAATTTCATGTCCCTTTGGAAATGGGTCTCCCATGTACTACCTCTGAATAGTCACAGAAAAACAATTACTAAAGAACCGCTTTAACACCATTCCATTTTTATTAATATATCTTCATTGGATATTGTAATAGACTTCATTAAATACATAAAAGTCTATCAGGTAATTTGATCACAGTAATCCCTCTATATCCTTCTAGTCACCTTCATTACCTTGGACATTCTTGTTTCTACTTTACAGATAGATAATTTAATGAAACTATATAAAATCTGAGATCCACAAATGAGCGAAAACATGATATTTGTCTTTCTATGTCTACATAATTTTGTTCTTTATGGCTGAATAAAGTCCATTATATATGATTTGCTGTTCTAAAGGTGGTGGTACCTTGGAGAGTAGAGCTGACCAATGAGGCCGACTACAGTCTCATGCAATAGCCAACTTATTTAGAGCATCAGACAGTTTACACCCTGAGGGCTACGAGGAGCCACACGAGAGGCAGCATTGACAAAGTTTTCTCGCAAGTGCTCAGAACCTCCTCACGGTGCTCCATTCTTAAACCGTGTTCTGACAGTGTACATACAACATTTTCTTCATTTGTTCATCTGCTCAAACCTAGGCTGATTCATATCATGGCTACTGTGAGTTGTGCCGTAGTAAGCCTACATGTACACATATCTTATGGGATAGCTGAAGTGGCTGAGCTATTTCTATTCCAGTCAGTATGTAATAGGTCTGATTGAGGCAAGATAGGATCTCAGTGTAATTTTAATTTTCCTGATAGTTAAGGATGTTGAATTTTTAACATGTTTATTTATTGTTTTTGCTTCATCTTTTGAGAACTACTTTTTAAAAAGTATTTATTGTGTGTGTGTGTATGCCTGCGTGTGTGTTTGTGCAGGAGTTCATGGGGGCCTGAAAAGGGCACTAGATTCCTTGGAACTGGAGGTCCAGATGGTTGTGAGCTGTCACATGGGTGCTAGGGACCCAACCCGGTCTTCTGGGAGAGGGGCTAGTGCTCTTAACTACTGAGCCATCTTTCCAGCCCCACTAAGAAAATATTTGACAACCTGATATCTACCATATAAACAATCTGCCTGCCTTTCACACAGGTACTGGGAGATGAGAGAGCAGCGCACGCCTACCCTGAAAGGCAAGCTGGTTCCAAAGGCTGATCAGGAGCAGCAGGACCCGCTGGAGTACCTCCAGTCTGACGGCGAGGACGATGAGAAGAGCGGCGCCCAGCGCCGACTGCAGGAGCAGCGAGAGCGGCTGCATGGGGCCCTGGCGCTCATTGAGCTGGCCAACCTGACAGGGGCGCCGCTCCGCCAGTAGCCCCAACACTGACTCTTCACTGTACAAAAGTACTGCCCAGCATACTTACAAAGTAGATCCTTGGGCATAAGCTAAGCACCTTATTTGCTTATCATAGGCTGCTATTCTGTAGAAACTTATGAAGAATGTTGTTGCCTCAGACATGGGGTGAGAGAGAATTGCACTTTTTTTTTTATACAGAAATGGATTTGATGTAAAGTTTAAAATATTTTGTAAATATGGACTGCAGTTACAGGGTAGAAGCTATGTGTTGTGGGAAGCTAGGTTTTGCAAGTTTAATGCATTCATTGAAAGCAGTTCTCACAGGAAGCACTTTGTGAATAAGACATTTGTATGAAAAAACAAATTGGTACAAATAGCCAAAGAAGGTTGAAATAGATTATTTATAAGATCATTTTAAACAGTTTTAGTCTGTGTGACAGTACTGTAAACACTGAAGCAGGGCAGTGTGAGACATATGTATAAGATACATATTTTTTAAATTGTAAAATCACATGCCCATTAAGGCTAGAGAAATGGGAGGCCAACTATTTGTAAAGATGCTATAAGTTATAGACTTGGAAGAAAATAGGTATTTGAGGATCTTGGTAAGGGGTAGTAGTTGAGAGTTTTTTAAATTGGTGAAAAATGAGTCTTATCCCATCTTTCTGGGCTTTTTAACTCACTGTAATGCTGATGCCTGGAAAGCGCTCCTTACCCAGCTTGTTGCCTGGGGACTTTTGCACATTGCTCAGCTGCTGGGCCTGAGTGATTAATCTTGCAAAGTCTAGGTAACCCAGCAACTGGTGCGCGCGTGTGTGTGTACGTATGTGTGTGTGTACACCAGTGAGATCTTTATGGGCCCTGTAATGAGATTGGCACTTGTGTTTGTATTAATAAAAGAGACATCTGCAGGGTTGTTTTGTAGTGAAATGTTTTAGGTCTTTTGATAGTAAACACTAAATTTTAATTGTACTGCTTGTTTAGCATTATTAGCAAATGGGAGCCTCCATATTTATATTTTCAGTGCATATTCCCACCTTTCTGCTTCACTTCAGAATAACATGCCAAGCTATTTTGTGTTCACTAAATTGAGCTATCAGTTAAACACCTGATTAAATATTAGCTACTCAAGTGTGCAGGCTTCTGAGATAGTTTTAACTGTAAGTGTGTTGTCTGGTGGTTCAAAACCATTTTCTCCAAATAGATGAAGTTATTGAACACACGTTGTGTATTTAGGAATGAACAGAATCCAGGGCCGGGCAGCCACCTCTTTTATGGAGTCAGGAATCTCTGTCACTTGAGCTTTTGTTCAAAGGGGAATGAAATTAGATACAGAACACGGTGATTTATAGACCCCTTAACTGAAGACTTCAAAGTAATGGGGAAGATGGGCTCCTCAGTGCCTTTTCTCTGAGTTGAGAGAGCACCTGACAAGTTTAGATTACACACTATTGAGGATGAGGCTTTTTTTTTTTTAAAAACCAGAAATCCCGGTGGTTGTAGTTCATCGGTAGTTAGATTGTGCTGCCTGGAGAGGGAAGGAGAGGAGGTAGCACTGGCGTGAAACTGAAGTGGTAGTTACAATAATGTGTGTGACGAGGACATACTTTAAAAATGGAGTCCTCTGTACAGTCAATTGCAGATCTTTAGGGGCTTTTTGTAATGACAGAATTTATATTTGTAATGGTCTGAGAATTTTATTTGTAGTCTGGTATGTAGAATTTTAACTTGGAGCACTTACAAGTTTGGTAAGAGACCATAGCATCTGAATTTTCTTGGTTTGGGGTTCAACATTGTAGAATCTTTCCTCAGATGAATGGGAGTATGTGGATCAAAGTGCAGCACTCATCAGTATTGGGAAGTTTAGAATCTGCTCAGCTTACCTTAAGGACAGCAATACAGTTTGAAAAAATGCAGTTAGCCAGTTCACTAAACTGCAGATGATAAAAGGGCTCTGTTTCTCCAGCTGACTTTGTCACCCATGTAGTTATGTTCCCAAGTATTTTTATTTGTATGATTGGACAGTTTAAGAAATTATTCCAACTGCTTACCATTGGCCATGTTTTAAAGGGTATATATACTATGTACTTGGACAAAATACATTGACATCTAAAATTTGAGGTGTGTTATGACTGCTTTTTGTTTTAAAAATGTGGTTACATTCAGATTTTTGAAGTGTTTTATGCTTCATACGGCTAAGTTGTAGTTTGGCAGAGTTAACAGCATATTAATAAATATGCTGTAATTTTAAAAGATGCTTTGAATAAAATTTTATTTTAATTTAAAGCTTAAAGGACATGGGTCATTCTTGCAACTTTTATAATTTATTTCTCTATCAAAAATAAAATAACTGATATAAAAACAAACCCTAAAAAAATATAAACTACCCATAACCTGACATCAGTTACCTTACCTCTCTCAGATAGCTTTTCTAAAGTTCAGGGCCTCAAAAAAAACTAGGCAAGCATCCTACCACTGAACTACATCATATATCCAGCCTTCAGCTTCTATATCTATATCTGTCTATCTATCTATCTATCTATCTATCTATCTATCTATCTATCTATCTATCTATCTATCTATCTATCTATCTATCTTTCTATAGCTTTGGAGCTTGTCCTGGAACTAGCTCTTGTAGACCAGGATGACCTCGAATTCTCAAAGATCCACCTGTCTCTCTCTGCCTTCTGAGTGCTGGGATTAAAGGCGTGCGCCACCACCACCGGGTCGAATTATTGTTTCTTTAAAACTGGTTTGAGACAGGGTCTCCCTTTGTAGCCTTGGCTGACGTGGATTTCACTCTAGATCTGTGTGCCTGTGCCTCTTGAATGCTGGGATTAAAAGCTTATTATCCTATCGATATTGGCTTGGTTTGTGGACGTTAATTTCCTTACCTCATTCATTAATCACAGTGCTAAAATTATGCTGAGGCTGGGGAAATGGGCCAAGTGCATGCTACACAAACCTGAGGACTGGAGTTTGATCCCCAGCACCCACATAAAAGCTGGGCAGGGTGGTGAGGCCTCCAACTCCAGTAGATCACAGGGGCTCTCTTGCCTATCAGCCAACCTACCTGAAATGGCAGGCTCCAGTTCCCACTAAAATAGGGCAAGGGGAGATTGAGGAAAGATCTTAGCGTTCCGCCCAGAAGTGGCACACCTTTAATCCCAGCATTTGGGGGGCAGAGGCAGGTGGATCTCTGAGTTCAAGACCAGCTTGGTCTACAGATGGATTTCCAGGGCAGCAAAGACTACACAGAGAAACCCTGTCTCTAAAAAGAACCACCATCACACACACACACACACACACACACACACACACACACAAATTCCAGTGTCAACCTCTAGCCTCCACATGTGCTGGAATGAGTGGGTACATCTCTATACATGTATGTGAGTGTATACACATATACTGATGTTAGGTCTCAAACCTGGGACAAATGGCTGACCAAGGTGATTTTAACATATCAAGGTGGACTCTGGTCACCAGGTTCTTCCAGCATCCCTCAGTCCCCACCTGTTACAAGGTCCTGGCAGGCACACCCCACCGCCTACCCTCAACTCTCCCTACCCAAAGGACTGGGCCCTTCCCTGTAGCACAAATTCTAACTGTTCTTAATGAATAAAAACCTGGAGCAAAAGATCAGAGAAGCAGTGCAGCCAGCCACTAGAGACGTTTGCCTCTACCAGTGCTCAGACCACAGGGGCAATCCTGTCCTCAGACTGCACTGAGCTCCTATCTCCTCCCACTTTATATTCCCCTCTGCCCAGCCATATCAATCGAATCTCCACCTTCCTAGTGCTGGGATTAAAAGTATGGGATCCCAACTGCTGAGATAACCTTTGTTAGGCCAGGGTAGCTTTGAGCTAACAGCTCTGTCTCTGTCTCCCTCCTGGGACTTAAGTTGTGCGCCACCACTCCCTGGCCTCCAGTGACTCTGATCTTCAGGCAAGCTTAATTTGTTAAAACACAAAGTATCACTACAGTTCCGCCAGCTGCTTTTCCCTATATAATAAGCCATTCTGGCCATGCTGGGCCTTTTGGCCTTTGGTCTCTTGGTCTCCTGTCTCTCCCCTCTTCCTTCTCCATTCCTCACACAGCCAAACTCAGGGTTTTGTTCACTCTGGACTCCTCCAGATGCCTCTGTCTCTGGCCATATTTTCCCTTTTATCTACAATAAGCCTCTTCCACCATACCTAGGGACAGTCATCTCTTTTTTATTTCTCATTCAACTATATTGGTGTAGTTAATTTTTAAAAAAACAAAACATGGGTGGTGGTGGGTGGGTGGGGGAGGTGCATTGCCCTGCTTTTGTGTGCATGCCAGGGGATACCTTGGAATTGGCTCTCTTTCTAACATGTCGGTTCTGGGGACCAGACTTGGATTATCAGGCATGCGTTTTTACCTTCTTTGCTATCTCAAAGGCTCTAGTGTAGTTAAGTATTAATTATTGCCAGCCCTATCCTAAGGCATTAAATTAGAGTAATAGGGAAGGTAGTGAGCCTGCCCTTTTGTGTGTGGGTGTGGGGGATAGGATGGGATTAGTAACCATACTGGGACTTTAAAATACTGTTTTGCCAAGTTTATGTGGAGAGTGACCAAAACCAACAGATCTTTTGGAGGAAACCAGCCCAAGTGACTATATTCAGAGTTTTCTTTTGTGATTTGTTTTATTGTTAATTCTGGCTATGGTTGTGTTTGTATTTCTACCCAGGCCAGAGGCTCAGATCTGCATGGATCTGGGGTTATAAGCAGTTTTGAGCTGCCTGGTCTATGTACTAGAAGAGCCTGGGTTCTCAACAGGAACAACTAGAGGTCCTAACCCCTGCTCCTCTCTCCATAATTCAGATTTTAAAATCTTGACTGCCCCCCTCCCTGCCTTGGCATAATCTAGCCAAAATTTTCAGAGGTAGGCCACTTCTCAAAAGTTCCACTCAGTTTCTAATCCAGCTGTTGGCAGACAGTTTGAGCCTTTATACAGTTGGATTTCGGCTTTATTTAAAAGGGAATATTAAGCATTTCTAAAAGGCTAAACTTTCAGATTTTTAAAATAAATTGGAATTAAAAATATGGGACACTTCATTGGAAATAACACTACAGCCCTTCTGCAGTTCCGAGCCTTGATTCACAAGAACCAGTGATCCTACACTGCTGTCCTAGGGAGAAGTGGGCCCCGGGTGAGGGAGGCCTGAAGCATCCAGAAGAGCAGCCTAATACTTTCCTCCCCCTGCCCTGCCTGCCGCTCCAGTCCTAGGCATTTATGAACGGGAAACAGAAGCGCTCCACACAAGCGCTTGCCCTTCAGTGTGCCTAGAAGTGTTTTTAGTAATTGTGCATTGGGAACGACCTTCATTCCATCATTGGCAAATGGACCTATGTGTAAATCGGCAGTAGTTGTGGGTGCTTTCTAACGCAGTGCCACAGCAGAGAGAATTCCAGAGCTCCGTCCGGGAGGGCCTAGGGGAACTCTCACCCTTTATGGGGGTTTGTTGAACTTGGATTTTCGTGTATTCTTGGACGTATTCATTTGTCAAACACGCATCTCAAATTAGGAACTCAGGCGGAACTCAAATTAGGAACTCACGCATCTCAAATTAGGAACTCATCCTACATCCTGTAGGATGTAAATTATACTTTTTTTTTAAAAAAACAAACCAAAAAAAAAAAAAAAAGCGGAAGCAAATCTCAGCCTTGCTGGAGGTGTGGCCTGAGGGCGGTCCACTGGACCGCGGGCTAAGGCCGGCTTTTCAGCAGTACCTGGCGCTGGGCGCCTACGAGGCGAGAGCGCACTAGGGGCGCGGGCCGTGATCGGGGTTCGCGCCCCGGCTCCTCCTGTTCCTGCCGCACCCTCTTCCCGGGCGGCTAGGGGCGGGGATCGCGGGCTGAGTGGCGGCGGGGCGGCGGCCGGCGGAGATGGAGGAGCCTGACACGGCGCGCCAGCCCTCTCGCCTGGCAAGGCTGCTGTCGGCGCTCTTCTACGGGACGTGCTCCTTCCTCATCGTGCTGGTCAACAAGGCTCTGCTGACCACCTACGGGTGAGGCTGGTTATGAGGGACGCAGGGTGGCCGGGGCCTGGAACCATCTCTGGTTTGCCTTCACCAAGTCACCACACAACAAAGTCCACTTGCAGTCAGTCAGGGGCACAGCACAACACAAGCTGAACTTGGAAAGCCGCCGTCGCAGGCTTTAAATAAATACACCAACTGAGAGAACTTAATTTTGAGACAGGCATTCATCAGGTAGCTCATGCTGGCCTTGAGCTCAAATCCTCATGACTGAGCCTCCTTAGTGGTGGCATTACAGGTGTGCAGCATCATAAACACGTGTATTTTGAGCAAATTATTACTTTTTAATCTTTGTGGTGTTTTTGAGACAGGGTTTCGTGCATCCCGGCTAACTTCGGGACTCCCTAGTTGTTTTCCTGTCCCCACCTCTGCCGCATAACACCACACCTATTTTAGACAGTGTAGGGAAGCAGCCCAAGACTTCTCTCTCTAACATCTCTAGTCAGCCCCAAGCAAAACAAAACAAAAGTGTCCCACAGATTACAATCTGGACTTGTGATCATCCGTTTATATGGGTTGATCATCCATTCTCAAATAACCATTACATTTCTGGAGAACCAGAACAAACAGAAGTTTACAAGCTGAGTTTTTTGGATTAGTGTTGAGTGCACCAGCAACTCAAAGCTTCTTTGAATTTATTGTAAAGACTACAGTGTCCTATTTAATTCTACTGTGTGGTAACAACCCTGAGAGAACTGTGGGCTTAAATCTGGCCCCAGGGGAGAGTGCTCTGCCCCCTGGCACTAGTCCATACTTAGCATTTTCCTTAGATGCAAAACCTAGCTGGCTGCAAACCTGGTACTGACCTCGCAGGGCCTTGCCTAAGATGCCACAAGTTGGGGCTCTTTGTAAACTATAGGACTGCCTTTTTGTTTTATATCTGGGAAAACTCACACCGCCATCAGGAACACAGGCTGTAAGTACCACAGATACTTAGTAGCACCTGTTACACACTGGGCCCACGGTGAACACTGAGAAAATGGTGTGGAATGTGTGAGACATCTTCAAGGGTAGAAAGTAAACAAACAGGTTCAAGAACAGATAAGACATCACATGTGGTCAGAAAGAAGTGAGAGATCAGAGCCAGAACATCAGGCCAAAGAGAGCGGCAATATCGTGACCTCTGGGAGGAGCAGAATGTCAGCATGGCTGGATGACCGAAGGGAGTGAGCAAGTGCCACATGATAGGAGAACTCAGTAGAGCTTTATAGGAGCAGGGGTCAGAGCCTTCATTCATTCACTCAGTGACACTGTGTGCCCAGGGTGTGCCAGCCTTGGTCTCAAGCACATAGGTGAAGTTACCGACGTGAAGAGAAGAGGTAAAAACCCTTAATCTCACATCCTAGTTTGCCAGTAATACACTAGCAACATTTAAAGTATGTGTGTGTGTGTGTGTGTGTGTGTGTGTCTGTGTGTGTAGGTCAGAAGACAACTGTCAGGAGTCAGTTTTCTTCCTCCACTGTGTGGGTCCTAGGGATGGAACTCGGAACTCAGCTTGTTAGGTCTGGCAGCAGCTCCTTTACCCACCAAACCACGTTGCCAGCCTATCACTCACATGGTGTGGCTGGCAACTACCTGTAACTTCAACTCCAGGGTGTCTGACAACTCCAGGGAGTCTGGCCTCTTCAGTGAATGATATACATTCACAAACACATAAATAAAAATAAATTAAAAAAAACCCCGTGCCAGGCAGTTGTGGCACACACCTTTAATCCCAGAACTCCAGGGGCGGAGGCAGGCAGATCTCTATGAGTTTGAGGCCAGCCTGATCTACAGAGTGAGTTCAAGGACAGGCTCCAAAGCTAAACAGAGAAACCCTGTCTTGAAAAGCCAGTAGTAATAGTACTACTAATAATATAATAAATAAATAAAAATCCCGCAAACCCCATATTGAAAAGTGGAAATGAACATACTCTTAAGCCAGTTAATACATATAGTGCATGGCAATAAAGGGAAGGAACTGTCAGAAAGGGGATGAGGCTGTGGCCATGCTGGGTTCAGTCCCTGGCACGCATATTGGTGGACACCTGTAAAAAAAAATCCCATTTCTTGGGAGGTGGAGGCAGCAGAATCAGAAGTTCAAGGTCATTTGACACATTGAGTTCAAGACCAGCTTGAGCTATAAGAGACCTTGTCTCGAAGTAAAATAAAGAAAATGTAAAGTGCTTGGTGAAATGGCTCAGCAGTGAAGAACACTGGCTACTCTTGCAGAGGGCCCAGTTTGGTTCCCAGCACCTACGAGTTGACTCACAACCATTCATAACTCCAGTTCAAGGGGATGCAGTACCTTCTTCTGGCCTTATTGGGTGCATACATTTATGCAGGCGAAACACCTAAACACATAAAAGAAAATAAATATTTAAATCTTTGTGTTTTTTGTTTGTTTGTTTGTTTGTTTGTTTTTTGAGACAAGGTTTCTCTGTAGTTTTGGAGCCTGTCCTGGAACTCGCTCTTGTATACTAGGCTGACCTCGAACTCACAGAGATCCGCCTGCCTCTGCCTCCTGAGTACTGGGATTAAAGGCGTGTGCCACTACCACCCGAAAATAAATATTTTTAAAAATAAGACATCGACAGACGGCAGTGGTGCACACTTTTGATCCCAGCACTGGGGAGGCAGAGGCAGGTGGAACTCTGTGAGTTTTGAGACCAGTTTGGTCTATTAGAGTGAGTTCTAGAACAGCCAGAGCGGTTACACGGAGAAACCAACAAATAAATAAAACATCAAAATCTACAGTTAAAAACATGAGGACGTCATGGGCATATTTAGGAGTAACATGGTTCTGTCAGCCAAAGGCTGAGGATAAATCTGTTTTGCGTTGGAGTTTTGTGGGCTTCTGACTGGCTGTGATATTAATGCCTCTAAGAAACACATTTTTCTTGTTTTCAGCAGGAGCCAATGAACACTGGCCACTGCTCTGAAGACAATGGCTGTCTAATCATTGAGAGATCTCAGACACTGGCCCTTTTGTTTTTAAAATTTTGAGTTCCAGACTAGGGGTGTGTGTGTAGCCTAAGTGATCGACTACCACTTAAGTCTGGAGTTTCATAAGTTTCATAAGTATGGCTGAGTGGTGGGTAAGATTTCTATGATCAAAGTTCTTACCTTGAGAAAGCTGAAGCACTAATACTCCTTCTGCATACGCCCCACCCCGTTTCTGTAGTGTGATATTATACATCCGGGCTCTGTTGAAATAACATCCATTCTCTCATTTCAAGATTCCTGAAGCACACATTGTTGAGAAGGGGATTGGGGTGATTTAGTTACAATGAACCATAGCAGCCTGATCCCAGCAATAGCTGTTTGAGCAGAGTATATTCTGGAGGCCAGAAGGAAGAGGTTTTTTTGTTTGTTTTGTTTTTTGACAGTTCTCTGACAAGTCTGTGGGTATGGAGGGAGCTCAGGGGACTTCTGTTTCATTTTGAACAAATTCTTTCTGGTTGGGGTACAACTTGTGTGTGGTCTTGGTTTCTTGTTTATTTAAGTTTATGTTTTTCCTGGCTAGTTTATTGACACGTTAGAAGTGCTATCATAAACCATAATTGAGAAAATGCCTCCATAAGATTGGCCTCTAAGGTATTGAGATACTGTTTTTAATATGAAAAACGCTGGCTCGGGGCTGGAGAGATGGCTCAGTGGTTAAGAGCATTGCCTGCTTTTCCAAAGGTCCTGAGTTCAATTTCCGGCAACCACATGGTGGTTCACAACCATCTGTAATGAGGTCTGGTACCCTCTTCTGGCTTGCAGGCATACATGCAGACAGAATATTGTATACATAATAAATAAATAAATAAATAAATAAACGCTGGCTCTAGGGATTAATATAGACATATTTTGCTAATTTTATGGTAATAGATTTTTAAAATTAAAATATAATATGGTTATTTTTAAACTGTTGAATTTGTGTTTATAACTAATGAGAAAATGACCAAGATAAGCAGACCCCAGCTGCTCTCATTAAGTGACCTTGTCAGGAGATTGTGGCATAAGATGATGAACTGTGTATCAGTGTCTTCCTCACATTTTTCTGATGAGAATACAAACTGGAAATAACATTCCTTAGTAAGCGATTAAATTTACAACCCCAGTCTAGGCCCACCCATTGTGGTGGTGCCTCTTCTGGGCAGGTGGTCCTGGGGTGTGTAAGAAACTAGGCTGAGCAAGCCATGGGAGCAAGTCACTAAGCAGTGTCCTTCCGTGGCTTCTGCTTTACTTCTTGCCCTGACTTCAGTGTAAGAGGAAATAAACCCTTCCCTCCCCCTTCCCCAAGCTGCTTTTGCTCATGGTGGTTTGTTTTGTTGTTATTTTTGTTTTTTTTTTTCAAGACAGGGTTTTTCTGTAGCTTTGGAGCCTGTCCTGGAACTAGCTCTTGTAGACCAGGCTGGTCTCGAACTCACAGAGATCCGCCTGCCTCTGCCTCCCGAATATTGGGATTAAAGGCTTGCGCCACCACCGCCCGACTCGCTCACACGGCCATAGAAACCTTGACTAAGACAGAAATTTGTATCAGGTCATAGGGTATTGCTGTGACAGACCTGACTGTGTTTTGAAGAGGGTTGTGGTGGTATTTGAACTTTGTGCTGGAAATTTGTTTGAGTGCTCAGAGCTCAGTAGGCTGTTCTGTGGAAGCTTGGAGGATAAGATGTTGGGAACAATGCAGGCCATGGGTGTCTAGCTTGTGAAGTTTCAGAGAGAAGCAAAGACTCTGTCAGGGCCATTTATGTGATATTTTTAGTTAAGAATCTGTGTTTTTCTGGTCAGCTCTAGCTGACCAGAGAATCAGCTGTGGTTAACAACAGACCACAACCGCTAGCTTGAAACCCTTGCTCTGCTGGGACAGTTAATACTGGCCATCTGGGGCTGAAGAATCAGCTATGATTAAGAAGAGACCAGCATCACTGAAGAAAAATCTGGGAAGTATTTCCTTAAGGCCAGCACACAGAAGCTGTGGTCCAGAGGGGCCCAAGATTGTACCTTGTGTTAGCTGATGAACTTTGCAATGTGTGAGAGTTTCGCAGGTGGTAGACAAGAAGAGTTTATGGTGAGCAACTGTCGCTTGGCACCTAGAGAAGCCAGGACAATTCTAATGCTAGATTTACTTGGCATTAAAGGGATTCTGTGAGCATGTGAACTCAGTGGCTTTCAAGTGCTAGAACAAAAGGAGGCCCATCTAGGAGTTTGTGTTTTAATAGTTTTTGGTCAACTGGCCACAGTTGTGATCGTAAGGGTTGTACAAGCAAACTGCTTTTGTGTTTCCCATGAATACTCTTCTCTGTGACATGAACATTTACTAATGACAGCTTATTAAAACATATGATTCACTAAAGCTGGGCACATCTGTGATATCAGTACTCAGGAGGTGAGACAGAAAAGTCACTAAGTTTGAGGACCATCTGAACTATATAGGGTGACCTTGTCTTAAAAAAAAAATCAAATTTGTTTTACCAGTTCAACAAATATTTGTTCAGAACTTGCTGTGTGTATTTGCTTTATGATTCACCAGAGAGTATCTTCAATCAATCTCCACCTTCTCAGACAGAATCTCATTGGAGCTGGCTGATTGGCTATTGTTGCTGACCAACAAGCTTCAGGGATCCTGTCTCTGCCTCAGTGCTGAGATTGCAGGCATGGGTGCAGTCCCTGACTTCTTACATGGATGCTGGCAGTCCAGACTCAGATCTTCATGTTTGCCCAGTAGGAGCCTAATCTGTTGAGTCATCTCACCAGCTCAGTCAGACTCTTGGGTTCTTGCACATCCTTACCTTTGACCTCACAGAATTCAAATTGATAAACTGCATCTGGTGGTTCCTATCTTTCTCAAGTCTGAGAATTCAAGGGTAGCCTGGAGAACACAGAGAAGCTGTTTGAACAGCAAACAAGCACTCCCCTGAAACAGAAACCTTCAGAAATGAACAAAGAATGACCCATAGACTGGAACTGGGAGCATTGTTCTTTTTGTTTGTTTTTTGGTTTTTCGGATTTCTCTGTAGCTTTGGGGCTTATCTTGGCACTAGCTCTTGTAGACCAGGCTGGCCCCAAACTCACAAAGATCCACCGGCCTCTGCCTCCCAAGCGCTGAGATTTAAGGCGTGAGCCACCAAAGTCCGGCATGGGAACGTTGTTCTTAAATGTTTATTTTGTCAGTTTGACTTTTTAGAAAGGCATTCTGTTGTGATCATTTAAAAGGATTCAAACGAAAGAAAACGATTAGACTGAAACCACTTTAAAAATTACCATAATTATCAGAATACTTTCAGATTTGAATGGATGGATGAATAAACAGACATGAATATATAGATGGAGACTTAGATATATGTTAAATTATAGTTTGCAAAAATGTATCTTATTAGCACTACTACTTTGCTTTTTAATTTCTAAGTGGTCTTTAATGGAGAAAGAAATGGGGCATCTTATTTAACTTTCTGAGGGTTACCTGTTTATCTGCCTGCCTACTTTGTCTAAAGGTTTTTTTTTTGAGGGGTGTCTGGTTCTAAGTATGTGTCTTTGTATGTGTCTGTGTACATGTGCTGTGGCTCTGGAAATGGAGTCATAGGAGCCTGTGAGCTGCCCACATGGGTGCTGGGTCCCTGAGAAGGGCAGAAAGGGCTTTTAACCACTCAGCCATGTCTTTAGTTCCTTGTTTTTCTTTCTTCAGAGAAGGGCCTCACTTATTTGTTCAGGCTGGCCTTGAACTTGAGATACTTCTACCTAACCTTACAGTTAGCCAGGTTAACAGACCTGCCTGCATCAACAGACTTGATTCTTCTTTGACTTTTAACTTTGATTTAGTTTTCTATGTAGAGGTGTCTTGGTCAGTGTTCCATTCCTGTAAAATGGCAACTCTTATAAAGGAAAGAATTTAATTGGAGCTTGCTTACAGTTTCAGAAGTTTAGTCCATTGTCATCATGGTGGGGAACATGGCAGCACACAGGTAAACATGGTGCTGGAGAAGTAACTGAGAGTTTTACATCCTTAACCATAAGCAGACAGAGACAGAGTCTGGGCCTGGCATGGGCTTTTGAAACTTCAAAGCCCACCCTGTGACACACTTCCTCCAACAAGGCCACACTTCCTAATCCTTCTAATTCTTTCAAATAGTGCCACTCCTTGGTGACCAAGCATTCAAATATATGAGCCTGTGGGGGCCATTCTCATTCAAACTACCACAAGAGGTCTTCTTGTATATGACATTTTAAATTTTATTTTATTAATTTTATTTATTGTGTTACTCTACTTTTTCCCAGTATATACAATAATGGCTAGTTTTACCTTCACAGAACAAAGGAAAGCTGGCAAGTTTAGCAACCATCATTTTTTTGTTGTTTCTGTTTTTTGAGACAGGGTTTCTCTGTGTAGTCTTGGAACTTGCTCTGTAGCCCAGGCTAGCCGTGAACACACAGAGATCTACCTGCTTCTGCCTCCTGAGTGCTGGTATTAAAGGTGTGCACCACCACCATGCAGTAGCAACCATCAGGTTTTTTTTTTTTTAAAAAAATGAAAAAGAAATGGACACAATTTTTTGAAGTTTCCATCATCTAATGCCTGTAATGCGGGAGAATTATCTGTATTCTGTCAATCATATTTTAATAAAATGCTGATTGGCCAGGCAGGCAGATTAGGCGGGAAAGCCAGACAGGAAGTAGAGGTGGAGCAAAGAGACTGGGAGTATTCTGGGAAGCAGGAAGCTTCCTCGGCAGTTCTGCCCAGACCACTGGAGAGGAAAGATATAAGCTGCCCAGCTGAGAAAGGTACTGAGCCGTGTGGCTAACGTATATAAGGATAATGGGGTAACATAAGTCATAAGAACTAATAAGTAGCCTGACCTAATGGGCCAATCAGCTTTATAACTTATAGAGATCGCTGTGTGATTGATTTTCCTTGGGAGTTGCCGGTTGTGGGGTACCAGGCGGGACAGAAACCCCAACAAGCTGGCCCTCATGCTACACTGTAACAGCTCTTTATGCCATTATGGTCAACATATTCTCTTCAACCTTTTTTTTATGTTGCTAAATTGATTTGTTGTTCTATATTTATTGCAGTTTTCCCTCACCAATTGTTCTTGGAATTGGGCAGGTAAGTCGAAAAAAAATCAAAGTCTTAGCTTGCCATCTGTATTCAGGTTATTTTAAGTGCTTTTGTTTAAGACTATGGTTAGCACAAGTTGTCTTTTATGTACACATGCGGTGGCACCCAGTACCCCTCCACAAATAAATAAAAGTCAAGGTTTATGAAAACTATGTTGAAGTGGTTCTTAAACTTTTGTGTTTTCATTTGAAGAAAACTGAATAAGTTCTACTGTTTGCACAGGAAGTGAAGATTTTATTTCTAAAACAACATGATGAACTATTTCTAATATACCTATTGTTCTAAATTTATAAGATTGTAAAGGCTTATTTTTACTATTTTTGAAGTGTGTGTGTGTGTGTTTGTGTGTGGGTGTGTGTGTGTGTCTGTGTGTATATATCTCTGTGAGTATGTTCACATGAGTGCAGTTGCCCATGGAGTCCAGAAGAGGGCATTGGATTTCTTACAACTGGCTAGTGTTGTTAGCCACAAGACATGAGTGATGGGAACCAAATTTAGGTTCTCTGCATGAGCAGTAAGTGCTCTTAACTGTTAAGCCAGCTCTCAGGCTCTCACAGCGTTTAAATGAGACAATTTAGTTGTGCTGTCTAAACTGAAAAAAAATCTTTTAAAGATTTAATTTTTATTTATTTATTTACTTACTTACTTTTCTTTCTTCGAGACAGGGTTTCTCTGTTGCTTTGGAGCATGTCCTGGAACTTGCTCTGTAGACCAGACTAGCCTTGAACTCACAGAGATCCACCTGCCTCTGCCTCTCAACTGCTGTGTGCCACACCCGCAAAGCTATTTACTTATTTTTGTGACAAGATCTTGCAGTGTATCCGTAGCTGGTCTTGAACTCTCAGTATCAGCCTGCCTGTGACTCCAGGGTGCTGGGATTAAGTCTCTGCTGGGCTGAGATTTATTTTAACTATGTATGTTTGTGTGTGTCCATGTGTGGGTATATAAGTGTGAACATAAGAACCCAAAGGCCAGACGTCATAGCATCAGCTAGAGTTAGGATTCCAGGAAGTTTTGAGCTGCCTGAAGTGGGGATGTGGGTGCTGAGCACAGGTCCTCCAGAGCAGCAGGTGCTGAACCATCTTTCCAGGCCCTGAGAAGAAAAATCTTAATGCGGGACTTCTAAAAAAAAAAAAACACTTTGATTTTTCTTAGGACATTTTTATTAACTTGTATTTATTGTACAGAATAATGAGTCTCATGATATTTTCAGTGTGTATGATGCCTTTTAATCTTTTTTTTTAAAGATTTATTTATTTCTTTATTATGTATACAACATTCTGCCTCCATGTATGGCCGCACGCCAGAAGAGGGCACCAGATCTCATTATAGATGGTTGTGAGCCACCATGTGGTTGCTGGGAATTGAACTCAGGACCTCTGGAAGAGCAGCCAGTGCTCTTAACCACTGAGCCATCTCTCCAGCCCCGATGCCTTTTAATCTTATTCACCTCCAATACACCCTCTCTCAACTTCTTTCAAAAAGTTCCGGTCTATTTTCATATCTTTCAATGGGTGCAAGGAGTCGGTACCTTCTCACACTCTTTTGAAACAGGGTCTCTCTATGTAGCCGTTGTTGTCCTGGACTTCCAGTCTAGCCTCAAATGCATAGAAATCTGCCTGTCTCTCCTTGGATGAAGTGTGAGTGTCACCATGCCTGCTTAGGAGCTTTTCCTTTTAAAAAATTGTTTCCTCTTGCTGGCCTTTAAGGAAAGTTAACAGACCATACACTCTGTTTGTGGAAGTGTGGTCCAGGGTCATCTAGTCAGTCTGTTTACTTTCAGAGGCATTCTTTGTTTACTCCATGGCCGTTTCTAGAGCCCCTGAGACAATGTATTCAGGTGAGTCCACTCGATGATACATTTTACCAGTTCTGATTTGAACAACATCTCACCCATGGGTGAGAATCTTAGCTTCCACGAGATCCCTCCCTTCAGCCTGAAAAGTAAATCTTTGGGTTTTGTTTCCGATAAATATGCTCTGATTATACCATTGCATCAGTATACCTCGCACTGTCTTTCCAGATGATATTTTGCTGTTTCTTTCTCGTTCTAGATGGCCACCACCATAATGATACTGTATGTGTCCAAGCTAAAAAAAATAATCCACTTCCCTGATTTTGACAAGAAAATTCCTGGAAAGGTATGTTTGAAAGATAAAAAACAAACGAACTAAAAAAATGAAAAGCAAGCAAGCAAACACACAAAAAATCCAAGTGGATTAAAGTAGCAATCCATTTCATACACTGTGGATCTTCCTCCCGCTTACACTCAGTAGAAAGTTGGTTTTCTTTACTTTTTTTTAAATATCTGTTTATTTATTTATTATGTATACAATATTCTATCTACATGTATGTCTGCAGGCCAGAAGAGGGCACCAGACCTCATTACAGATGGTTGTGAGCCTCCATGTGGTTGCCGGGAATTGAACTCAGGACCTTTGGAAGAGCAGGCAATGCTCTTAACCACTGAGCCATCTCTCCAGCCCCGGTTTTCTTTACTTTTCTTCTTTGAGATTGGCTCTTATGTATCATCCCAGGTCAGGTTTGAACTCGAAATCCTCTTCTTCAGCCTCCTCAGTGCTGGAAGAAAAATTTGTTATTTTTTGTTTTTTGGTTTTTGAGCCTGGTTTCTCTGTGTAGCCCTGCTGTCCTGGAACTTGCTCTGTAGACCAGGCTGGCCTTGAACTCACAGATCTGTCTGTCTCTGCCTCCCGAGTGCTGGATTAAATGTGTGTTCCACTACCATCTGGATGAGAAAGTTCTTAATAAATATTCTATACATAAATATCTATTTGTGTAACACAATGAAGATACAGATATGGCTGAGCTGGGCTTGTGAGATCTATAAATGTGTAAAGTGCTTGCTGAGGAAGTGTGAGCCCTGAGCTTGGATCCCTTGCATCTGTGTGAAGCCTTACCTCAGCACGGCAGCATCGAGGTAGGAGGCAGAGAAAAATGTGAACGCAGGTATTTAACAACAGAGATACTCTTAGTTTTTACAGACGGTGTTTTGCGAACTCTCTGGCTAAGGGCTGGGCTCACTCTTTATTGTACCATGAAAGAAGCCCTGTGTGATGCATAAATGAGTCAGTGCAGTTATGTTATGATAAAGCTTATATAAATAAGCATGGGCCAGATTTGCCCTGGGTCCTAGCTTACTGACTTATATTTTCAGATTTCATTTTTAGTTTTTTTGTTTTGTTTTGGTTTTTTTGACACAGTTTACTGTGTAACAGAGCTCTGGCTTGATTTGTAGACTGGCCTTGAACTCACAGAGATCCACCTGTCTCTGCCACCCAAGTGTTGGGACTAACGGTATTTGACAACACTCCCAGCTTTCATTTTCACTTTAATCTAATATAAGCTATGAGTTAAGAATACAATTTGATACAGTGAATAAATGTAGAAGTACATATGGAAGCCGCATTGAAAGATTTGTCTTCCTACTGGGAATATGGAGTGGAAGTAATTTTTAACAGCTGGCTGCAGGGGGCCAGGTTTGAGACAGACATTAAATTCTTAGAGTAACCCTTTGATGGATGATATGAAGTAGCTAGCGGTAGTGTTTGGATTAAGAGGTTTAACTGGTGTTTCTTAAGGGTGAGGCCCTTGAATAGCTTCTTCATATATATTTACTATTGATAATGATAGGATATTAGGTCAGATACAGGGCTGGGAGGTAGATGACTTTCAAAGGGACTAAATATAGCCCAAGATAATTTGTCTCTTGCATTTTAATTCTCCATAATTTTGAAGTTTCTCTATTTGTCCTTCTAGAATCTTCCACACAAGTGAAGCTTCATCTGTCTTCCTCTCCCTTCTCCCTCCATCTCCATCTTCCTACCTTCCCCAACCCTTTTGGAAACTTCAGTTCACAGTGTGTACAATAAGGGGCATTAATGATGCTTTATTAGCCATTTTTTGTATGTAGGTTCAAGTTATACAATCAAAATTACTCCCCGAGAAGCTAATTTTCATGTCTTTTACCTTCTTTGCTGTGTAGCTCATGTTGATAGAAATGGCGTCTTTGGTCTCAAAGTAAGGGCTTAAGTATTTTGTCATGAAGCAGGGTTCTTTGGTCTTTTGGGGGAGTGCCATTTACTCTTTGCTGTATAATGTAATGGTTCAAAACAGTAATCTTTTTATTGTCTCTCATACTGATTGAGGAGTCTTCGCAAGGCTTGGCCAAGCAATTTTGACTGAAGGCCCTCCTTTCCTTGTGGACACAAGGAGAACTGTGTTAGTTATGAGGGTGGTCAGTGCAGGCAGAAGATGGCCACCCATCAGTCTTTTGCTGTCTAAGAACTCTCACACACCTAACATACATACATACGTAATACATACATACATACATACAGAAAGCATGCAAACGAAGTTCTAACTGCATCTTTTTCCTTTTATTGAAGCTCTTTCCTCTGCCTCTTCTCTACGTTGGAAACCATATAAGTGGCTTGTCAAGCACCAGTAAATTAAGGTACAGTTCAAGATGACAGTGGGGCGGGGTATCCATCACCTCTAGTGGTGCAAACTCTGAGTTTGGTTTTCTAGATTTTGCTTGGGTGATGTCCTAGTCTTCTCTCTGTTTCTGTGATAAACAATGTGACCCAAACCAGAGTGGGTGGGCAGGAAAGGGTTTATTTTAGCTTCCAGGTTACCTTCTATTGAGGGAAGGCAATGCAGGAACTGGAGCGGAGACCACAGGGTAATGCTGCTTATTCGCACGCTTTCCCGCTTCCTCCAGCTTGCTTTTTTCCTGGGCATAGCACTGTCCAGGCTGGACTGGGTCCTACATCAATTAACAATCACAAAAATGCCACACGGCCGTCCCCACAAGGCCATTCTGATGGAGACAGTTCCTCACTCAGAGTCCCTCTTCCCAGGTAGGTCGGTTTGAATTGCAGGTATCACATGGGATACATTAGTATTTAACAATTTGAGAAAGTATAGCTTTGAGTTTAATTTGAAACATCTTTAGGAAAGTTTAAAAAGCTTATGCTTTTTTTGATGGTCATGTCTCAACATAAATATGAGGCTTGTGTTTGTCAGGTAGAGAAAATGTGATTGTCTGGGGTGGGTTTTTTTATATGCATGTGACCATGGTAACTTTTCATTGTAGTTGTATAGAAACAGGAATATCCTGTCAGACTTGGCACAGATCACGTTTGGGGTAAGGAAAAAAATGAATGACAGACAATAGGTTTAGGTATGGACTGTACTCGACAAGTTTGCATCTGTGTTTATTTTACCATGCTTTGATTAATCTTATTAAAAGCTACTGTGGAAAATGAACATCATTTATAGAAAGGTCACACTATCAAACTACTAACCAGAAACTGTGATCTGAAATCTAAAGAAACAAGACTCGTGTGCAAGCTGATCAATGGTGTGTGTGCACATGTGTGCAGGGGTGGATGGGAGTTGTGAGGAGTGTTGATCGTCAACCTGACTAATGCGAGCTACAAGCCTGGGGTGCTGTCTAGGTTAAGACAGTCTGAGAGTGGCTGGGGAATAGTGTTGGTTAGGTTGCCCTTTCTTGGCCTGGGGTCCTAGCTGCTGTGCCCGGGGAAGCCGAGGTGAGTCCCAGCGTTCCTTGTTCTGCTGCCTGATTATCATGCGGTCTGCCACTTCTTCCCACCTTGATGGACTGTGCTCTTGAACTGTGAGCCAGAAGCAACCCCTCCTTCCTTAAGTTGCTTTTGTAAAGGTCTTTTCCACAGCAGCAGGGAAAGAACTCTACACGGGAGAGATGTGTTTTCCTCTATCACTCTTTGTTTTATTTTTGGAGATAGGGTCTTTTCCTGAGTCTAGAGGTCACTGATTGGCCAGACCAGCTGGCAAGCAAGTCCCAGGGATCCTCCTGTCCCTATCCCTAGTGCTGTGTTTATAGATGCCCATACCTGGGCATGCTAGAGAACCAGATGGGGGACCTCATGTTTTATGGCAGACACTCTAACTACTGAACCATCTTCTTGTTTCAGGGAGGGGGCCGCTTGTTCGTCCCAGTCACCCAGAACTGAAATAACCACACAGAAACTGTATTAATTAAAACACTGCTTGACCCATTAGCTCTAGCTTCTTATTAGCTCTTATATTAATTTAACCCGTTTCTATTAATCTGTATATCACCACATGGCAGTGGCCTATGAGCAAAGATTTGGCATGTCTGACTCTGGTGGCAGCTCCATAGAGTCAGTCTCTCTCTCTCTCTCTCTCCCTCTCTCTCTCTGCCTTCCTTCTCCCAGCATTCCGTTTAGTTTTCCCCGCCTAGCTCTGTTCCCCTACAGCTCTGCTATAGGCCCAAAGCAGTTCCTTTTTTAACCAATGAAAGCAACACATAGACAGAGGACCTCCATCTTCTAGCTCCTCCTTTTTATTTTCTAAACAATGTACTTTGAAATGTACTTTGTACTTTTGAAACAAAATTTTAAAGTCTTTCTAATTTAAATAAAGTATATATAAAATACAAAGTTTATCGCTGTATCTGTTTTAAGTGTGCAATTAAAGTGCATTAATTATATTTACATGCGTGTGTAATCCCAGCATTTGGGAGGCTGAAGCACGATTGCTGAGCCTTCAAGGCCAGACTTGCTACATAATGAGTTTGAGGCTAGACTCTATCTCTAAAAAAGTATATGCACAGTGTAGCCATCACCATTATTTATTTCAGAATCTTTTTCATCATCCCAAACAAAAACTCTGAATCCACTAAACAATAATCCTCTTAGCCTTTAGTTATTGCTAGTCTCAATTTCTTAGTCTCTTGATGTGGGATTCCCCTCTGTATGCTGTGAATATGTTTTACTACCATTGATTAATATAAGAAGCTACTTTGGCCTATAGCAAGGCAGAATATAGCCAGGCTGGAAGAATATATATATATATTAGGTGGAGTTAGAGAGATGCCATGTAGCTGCCAGAGGAGAACCTTACTGGTAAACCACGAGCCTTATGGTAAAATACAAAACAATAGAAATGGGTTAATTTAAGATGTAAGAGCTAGCTAGAAATACACTTAAGCTATTGGCCAAATAGTGCTCTAATTAATACAGTTTCTGTGCGATTATTTTGGGTCTGGGAAGCTGGGAACGAACAAGCAGCCTCTGTGCACAGTCTCTCAATCTCTCCCTTTCTCTTTCCCTCTCCGTTCCTCCTCCCCTCCCTCTCCCTCTCTTATATGTTGCATGCATGTGAGTTTGCATGTGATATGTGTGCCCACAAGAAGGCCAGAGGGGGATGTAGGGTTTCCTCTGTTACCCTCCATCTTATTCCCTGGAGACAGGGTCTCTCACTGAATTGGAAGCTCACCTTATTGGTAGTTGACTAGCAAACTTCTGGCATCTACTGGTCTCTCCCTCCCAATGCTGAGGTTACAGGCACATACGAACATGCTTAACTTCATATGTAGATGCCGGGGATTTGAACTCAGGTCCTCATGATAGTGCAGCAAGGGCTCTCTTGCTCACTGAGCAATCAATCTCCTTAGCCCCCAGCTACTGGTAATCTCTGATTTATGTTCTGCACCTGTAGCTTTGACTTCTCTAGGTAGATACAAACAATTGTCCATTTTTTGGGGGCTGAGGATATGAATTATTTACATAGCAAGGTGTTTTCAGAGTTCATTGTAGAGTGCATCTGACTTCCATTTCTTTTAAAAGTTGAATTATGGTCCATTTGTATGTGCATCCTGCTGATAAACATAAAACATCAAAGTTTTAAATTTTAATTATTTCTATTTTAGATATTGTTTTTATATTGTTTTTATTTTTGTAGTTCTGGGGATTGAACTCCTGGCCTTGTATATGCTACAGAGGTGTTCTACCACTGAGCTACATTCCTAGTGCATCTTTTCTTTTGCTGACTATGTTGTTAGTATTGTATCTGAGAAGTCTTGCTTGATCCAGGATCATGAGCATTCTTTCTTATACAGCTTTAGTGCCTACACTTAAGTCCTTATTATATTTTATGTCAGATAATAAATATATAAGGTTGTCCTGTGGTGTGTGTGTGTGTGTGTGTGTGTGTGTGTGTGTGTGTAGGAATTCAGTTTCATTCTGTTCATGGGAGTTATAGATGTCCTAGCACCATTCTTTGGAAAGGTATTTCTTTCTTCCATTGTGTTATCTTACAACCCTTGGTAAAATCAATCTATTGACCTGGGAGAGGTGTTGCATGCCTATCATTGTACTATTTAGGAGGCAGAGGCAGGAGACCACAAGTCCTATGCCAGCCTGGACTGCATTTGTCTGCTTCACATGCCTCGAGTAGGCAAGTTTACAAAGGTGGAGCACAGGATAGATAACCAGTAGCTTGGAGCTAAGGGATAAGGAATTACTGTTGAACAGGTTCTAAGTTCCTGCTTGGGGGAATGGAGCTTCTGAAATCAATTATAGGGATGAGTATGCACTGAAGACAATAAAAAGAAACAAGATAAAAGATAAGCAATTGACCATAATTGCAAGTCTTTATTTTCTGCCCTTCAATGCTATTCCATTAATTACATATATATTATTAAATCAGTAATAGGTAGTCTTGGTTTCTGTAGCTTTGTAGTAAATCTTGAAGATGGGAAATGTGAGTGCACCTACTTTGCTAATTTTATTTTTAAAATATTCAAAAAATCCTCTCTCTCTCTCTCTCTCTCTCTGCACATGGAGGTCAGAAGACAACTTTTAGGAACTGGTCCTCCTCTTTGGCTAATTTGTGTCATGAGATTAAAGTCAGGTTATTAGGCTTAGCAGAGGGTGTCTTTACCAGCCAAGCTGTCTCACCAGCCCCCAACTTGGTTATCTTTTAAAATATATATTTTTAAATAATTGATTTTATTTTTAATTATGTGTACATGTGTGTGTGTGTGTGTGTGTGTGTGTGTGTGTGTGTGTGCGTGTGTGTGAGTTTGTGCGTGTGAGTGCAGGTGCCCATGAAGAACAAGAGAGTGTCAGATCCCCAGGAACTGGAGTTACAGATGGTTGTGAGCCTCCGTGTGGGTGGTGGGAACTGAAATTGTGTCCTCTGCAAGAGCAGCAAGTGCTCTTAACCACTGAGCCATCTCTCTAGACCCTTGACTTTGTTATCCTTCAACATGGTTTGGCTCTCTGGGGCCCTTGAATTTCTATGTTTATTTTGGAATTAAGTTGCCAGTTTCTGCAGGAAAAAGAAAGCCAGATAAGATTTGACAGATTTTGTGTTGAATCAATTTGCTAAAGTGGCAGGAAATTATTCAATCCCTGTTTTATGACTTAATATGATTTGTTAATGGTAAATATTACAATGAATGTTAACTCATTATATTTAATTTGGAAAATGACCTTAATTAAAAACGTTTACCCTGTTTAAAACAAAAACAGCAGCTGACACTATGTGCCTGACGTTAAGGTTGGATCTTTTCTGACAGCTTGCCAATGTTCACTGTGCTCAGGAAATTCACAATTCCACTGACTTTACTGCTGGAAGCTGTCATTCTCGGGTGAGTCTGCTTTTCCTTCATTATATTTCCGACATACTGTGTTTATTTGTGTGAGTGGGTAGTATATTCACATATATGTCGTGTGGGTGTGCGAGGCTATGTGTGTGCATGTGGAAGACATGGGTTGATATCCTGTATTTTTCTTTTTCTTTTTAAAGATTTATTTATTTACTGTGTATACAGTATTGTGTCCTTCTGCAGGCCAGAAGAAGGCACCAGATCTCATTACCGATGGTTGTGAGCCACCATGGGGTTGCTGGGAACTGAACTCAGGACCTTTGGAAGAGCAGTCAGTGCTCTTAACCACTGAGCCATCTCTCCAACCCCGACCTGTATTTTTCTCTATTGCTCTCTGCTCTTGTTTGAGACAGGGTCTCTGATTGGCCCTGGAGTTCACCTACTGACTAGCTCCTGGATCTGCCTGTCTCTGCCACTTAGGCTTGTGCTATTCTGCCTAGATTTTCACGAGTCCCAGACTTTTGAACTCAGATCATCAGGCTTGATGTTTGCTTGACAAGACTTTACCCACTGAGCCGTCTCCCCAGTCCCTCTGTGTTATTTTTACCCAACAGATTTTCACCTTGAGGTCTTCTTTCTGAGTAACTGATTAGAATCACTGCTTGCAGCAGCTTAAGGAACTGTTATTTGTTCATTTAAAAGGAGTCAACTGTTTCCACAATTCCCTAAAATATTAATGAGGGCTTTTTAAATGTTTATTTTTGCAGCAGACTAATAGCATGCTTGTAGTAGAAAATTATAACAGAATTAGCAACCACGCTTAAACAGATATGAAGCTGTGTGCTGAACTGGAAGGGGCGAATGGTGACAAAGACACAGACAGGGAAGACAGGCAGGGGAAGAAGAGGACAGGGTTCTGATGCTCCATGACATGAGGTCAGAATAAATTAAACTTCACAAATGTTGATTTAGATCTTTCTCATGAGGCTACCCAGGCTGACCCGTGAAAACACAAACTTTGATTTTGCAGTAAAGATTGTATGGCAGTGAAATTTAGTTTAAGTTGCAATGTTGTGAGCCTTGCTGTGGACTTAATCTTTGAATGTGCCGTAGATGCTCCTGCAAACTAGATGCACAGCAGCCCCTCTTCTTTGTTTCACCCCAGCATCCTCCAGGGAGAATAGAAAAACCGCTGCATGGTTAGGTTAAGGGAACAGCTTAAGAAATAAGTAAATCTGACCTGACTTACACTTCCAGCAGCTTCTCTGTATGAAGATTTAGAAGTTAGGTTTTAGTCATGAAGTTACTAAGTTTGTTTTCAGGTTGGTTTTTGTTCGTTTGTTTGTTTTCAGTTTTTTTTTTTTAAAGATAAAATCCGTATTTTAACTTTTTTCTCCCCACCCCCTTTCTTCTTTCTTGACCACAGGAAACAGTATTCCTTGAACATCGTCCTCAGCGTTTTGGCTATTGTGCTTGGGGCTTTCATAGCAGCTGGGTGAGACTTGGCATTCCCTGCCACTCAGTGGTTTCTCTGTGTCTTTGACCATAGGCAGCCCTGTCCGAGAGAATTTCCTTTTCCATCTGACTGCAGCTGGTTGGGCAGCTAAGAGACAAATCTGTTGAGTTAGTGGCATCCCCATGTGTCCCTGTGAGCATCAGAAAGTGGGTCCCACATTGTCTGGAAATGCTTCTGAGAACACGTGCAGGCATGTCTGACTGTGGGTATGGCCCAGTACAGCTTAAACTATTATGAGACTTTTTTGGTGACTTTTTTCCTTTGTAACTCATTTGTGTGGGTCTTGAGTGTAAATTCTATCAATGACAATGTCCTGTTATAATTAAGTATCGCTGGGTATTAACACAGCTACACTTGACAAAGGGTAACTTACTTCTGTCATTGAATGCCCTTGAAAGTTTTATTTGAAGTGTTCTTAAACATTTGGTTTAAAATAATAGATTTGGGCTTGAGGTGTAACTCAGTGGTAGAATGTGTACTTAGTGTGCACTAGGGCCCATGTTCATTCCACAGTGCCCAACACACACACACACACACACACACACACACACACACACACCTCAAACAAGCCAACAGGTTTATAAACACAGTTATTGATTTTTTTATTGTTCTATGATGACTGATAGACTGTGGTCATTACGTGCTGATATGTTCCAGAACAGATCAATGCTAACTAGTTCAGATTTTCTACCTGACCTAATTCATCATTTGTCATTAATATGTAGAGACAGAGCAGGAGGAGGAAAGGGCTCTGTTTGTCCTTCTAGGTGTGTAATCCCACACCATGTTAAAAAAAAAAAGAAGAAGAAGAATCCAGGAGTGGTAGCACACGCCTGTATCCCAGTACTGACCTGTACAGTCAGGCAGTCTCTGAGACTCACTTGGCCAGCTAGTGTATCCAAAATGGCGAGTATAAGGTTCAATGAAGGGACCCTGTTTCAAAAACTGAGTTGGAAAGTGACCAAGGAAGACACGTGAGGGACATCAGTCTCTGGCCTCCACACATACCAGTGTTCATACGTGCATGTATGCCAGCACACACTTGTGTGCACATGCATTGCTAAGTCTTCGGTGAGGAGTGACCAGTGTAGAACCTGAATGAGTCCAGCTTATTTTGAACACATTGATAATTGTTTCTAAAATCATCTTACTTTTACCCAAGAACCAGCTTGGAGTAACAATCCTGACTTTCCTTCCTCAAGCACTCACCAGATAGATGCCTTCCTGAGGAGTGACATTCAGGGCGCTGAGCCTCAGGACACCTGCGACACCAACTTCTACCCTCCTAGTGAAGTTTCCTCTGCCCCCCACACCAGCTTTGCCTGTTTTTGTGCTCCAGAAAGAGAATTACATAGGATGCAGTGGCAGATCAAGTACTTAACAGTTCAATTAGAGCAAATGAGAAGTCAGGCTATACTCCTCCTAGCAGACCGATGGCTTCTCCCTGTACTTCCCTTGTGTCTACCCCAGGGTGAGCCATTCCAAGAAGGGGCATGCTTTTCTCAGAAGCCCAATTTATCCGGAATTCAGTCTGTTACAAGTAGATGTATAAGATGCAAAAGTAGAGAAAGAGCCCTGTGGCCAAGCAGATCCAGGTTCAGTTCCCAGCACCTACATGGTGGCGCACAACTATCCATAACTCCAGTTCCAGGGAATCCGATGCCCTCACTTCTTTGGGTACCAGCTATACACATGGTACACATACATACATGCAAGCAAAATACTCATATAAAAATTTTAGTACAGAAAGTTGCAAGAGTATGCGTGGAGTTTTTCACCCTCAAAGGTGAAAATTTACTGGGGGAGAGGGTACCAGCACTCTGCATGCTTCTTGGTGAGGAAGTTCCTGAAATAGCTTCTACTTGACCAAGCCAGCTTGCCTGCTATCACCCGTTGTCATTATATCCTGCTTGGGGGACCGTAGCTGTCCTGTCTGGGGTTGACCATTACCAGGATCGTCATGTCGTAACCATCAGCCAACCACCACAACTATCTTACATCCTGTTTCAGGTCACCGAGCCGACCCAACTATTGTTCCATGTGTTCTGTTTTTGGTGCCTGTTGGTCAATCCTTTCCAGACACAACTTCCTGTCTACTGAAGTTAGTCAACCCCTGTGCCAATAGTCCCTCAGATGTAGTTGGGATAAGCTAGGTTCACCTGCTGTAATAAGCAGGCCCAACAGTTCACTGTTCCTAAACTCTACACTTCCTTGACAGAAAGCCCACAGCAGTCAGTGCTTATGAGTGGGTTCTGTTTACCGAACCCAGGGACCCAGCCATGAGGTCCCTACCTCAGGCTTCCTCGGTGATCTAGGAAGGAAAGGGGGTTATGGGGATTTCTGCAATGGCTCATAAAACTTTTGCCAAAAAGTGACGTCTATTCCCTTTCTTGTATCTCATTCACCCAGGGAAGCCACATGGCTGGAAATGTTGAAAAACAATATCTAGAAATGGACCAAATGACAGCCGCACGGGCTGACCCTGAATATGCTTTATTTTGTAGACGTTTGCATTCCTCATACACTTTGTTCTCATTACTGGTTCAGTAAGGATGGGTAAGAGTGGGGCAGGCTATGCTTCAGGGAGTACACATGCCACTACTGGGCATTCTTGGCCTCTAGAGGAGACAGGACTCTGCAATTCAAAGCTCTCCCAGCAAGTGCCTTTTCCTCATACCTCTAGAAGCCTGGCTTTTCTTGTTCATTCAAAATTAGAATTTAGTTGTTTCATTAAAGTTTTTTATATGTCTGTGATGTATTCACATGTATATAGGTGTGTGTATGTTCACTTGTGTGTGTGTGCAGCCCAGAGGTCAACATTGTTTCTCAGGAGTTGTCCATTTCATTTCTTGAGACAGATTTCCTCACTGACTTGGAATTTGCTGATTCATTTAGTTTGGCTGGCCGGCAAGTCCTAGGGATCCACTTGTCTCCCCTTCTCAGCAATAAGAGTACAATCAACAGGGTTTTTAATGTGGATTCTGAGGTTGAATTAGGGTCTTTGTGTTTGTTTGACAGATGCTTTGCCAATAGAACTACTTGTCCAACCCCCAAAGAAAAGCCTATAGACAAGATGGATTTAATAGTTCTGTTGCTCAAAGGAATCTTTTGCGAATTTAGCCCACAGAACCAGCATAGACTCAGCTCCCTCCAGCAATTCCTACAGGAAGCATTTATGAACAGGAAGCTGCCAAAGTGACATAGATTGATTTGCCAAAACATGCTGCTTTAGCATCAGGGTTGTTCTGAAGTTAGAGGTAATTGAGAACCAAGAGATGCAAGGAGGTTTTGCTGTCCTTTGTCCCTGACAGCTGGGTAGAGCCTCTCTCTGTGGAAATGACCAGCAAGAGCAGCCACTTCTACTGATGGACACAGACAGTTGACACTGAGATTAAGTCTGCACAATTCAACTCTAAAATAACCTCTCCCTGCCTCTGCTTCCTTGTGTGTTTCCTGCTAAATCACAGTTTGGCTCTGGACATTGAAACCCTTTTGTCCTTTGTTAAAATGTTACATAAATCTCAGTATCCAACTGCTTTGAGTTTCATTTTTTCTGTGAATTCCTGTGCATGAAAAATAGTAACACGATTTGTGTTCTTTTTTTACTTGTCCATTCAATTAGCAGTTCACAACCATGAGAAGCAATGTTACTTGCCTGTGGTATTATCTACCACAAAGGGGTATTGTCTGAGATGCAGACCCTCCTGGGCAAATGTAGTGAAATCTTGTTAACCAGCAAGCGAGTTAACTAAATTCATAAGCTCCAAGTACTCATCCTAAGAGGGTATGTGAAAGGCTTGACTTCTGAAAGTTTAGAGCATGAATTATGACCTGGGTCTGGGGCAGGAAGGAAGTGCAGGTGGGTGAATCACATCACACACACACACACACACACACACACACACACACACATACACACACACCACACACACCACACACACACACACGTTATAGTTATAGTTATAGTTGTCTGCCTCATCCGTAGGTCATATCCCCTCATGTTTTTATGTTGATGCTATTTATTTAGGTGGGAATTGCTGAGGTGCTTCAAAGCCCTGGAAGAAAGGAGCCTTGGAAGGCTTGTGCAGTCACATAGGCCCTTGCGTCACCTTTTGACAGACAAGGCACTGTCTGGGCTCCAGATGGAGGTGTCATTCCCCAGCTGTCTGACATGGGCTGTATCCTGGGGATGGCCATGCTTATAATAAGCAGGGATACTGGTGGGTGGGCAGAGCGTGCCCTCAGGACAGTCACGGCTCACTAGTTATTGTACCAACCTGTCAGTTAGCAAATAAAGGATTTTGCAGTTAAGACAGTTCAGGTCCCTGATCCTGAGCGAAGTGTAATTACATGGAGGTCACCTGATGAGTTGTCTCATTCTTTCTCACCTGGGAGGAGTCAGAGGCATTAATAATGCACTAATAGTGTGCGTATGTGTGTGGGGGTGGTAGTTTCCCCAGAAAAGATGGTACCAGCCCCGCACACAGATCTATCCAGACAAAGGGCAAGCAGGCAGGCTCTGAGGCCATGGTGAGAGTGTCTTATAACGGCCTCCCCTTCCTGTTCTCCCTGCCAGCTCTGATCTTGCATTCAACTTGGAAGGCTACATTTTTGTGTTCTTGAATGATATCTTCACAGCAGCAAATGGAGTTTATACCAAACAGAAAATGGACCCGAAGGTACCAGACTTCCCTCCTGCAGCTTTTTGCCTGTGCCATCTGGCTCCTGAAATGACATGAAAAATGAAAATGAACATGTTCAGTTGGCATGCAACTTGATGCACACCCTGTGATCTAGAAACTACTAATTTCTCCTTATTTATCTTGTGTGTTATTATTAACCTCGTTAGTCTTGGTACTGTAAAAGTTTGGCTGAAAATTAAATAAGGAGAAAAAGATGTTACTAGTTTACATATACAACCAGAATATATACACACATACATACATGTAAATATGCACATACACGCGTACACAATACACACATGCATGCACATACGTGTTCACGCACAATCATACACGTACACACATACACACATGTACACACATGTTAACATGCACACACAATACACACATATACATGCACACATATGTACATGCATATTTACAGACACACACGTACGTACACATATACATACATACATATACATACACACACACACACACACACACACACACACACACACACACATATATATATATTTGGAAAATAAAATTCATTTTTTAAAACAGCATCACTAATGACCATGACAAATTCAGAAGAGGGGTCTGGTGCCATGATATCAGGCCATTCCACTTTTAAACCTTCATTTCTCCAAACCTGTTTCCTCATCAAGAAGTGAGATGGCTGGATGGTCATTTGTCATGTCCTCCAATGTCAGTCACCTCTTCTGATTGCAAGCTGTAGGGGCTGCCTGTTGTGCCGCCCCCAGCTCTCACCAAGCCCCAGCTGTGACCGGAAGCGGTCTGGGGTGGGTCGGGCATATGGGTCTTTGTTCTGAGCTCTTTGTGCTTTGTGAGGGAGTTCTCTCTGACTGATGGGTGCTTTTCTCTGAGCTATTTTTAAAATCTGTATGCCCATTTGTTCCCTTGAATGGTGACAGTTTTACAACGATGGGTTCTTTGCCTTCCTGAAAATGCAATATGTCACTCTGTTTTTGGCAGAGAAGTGGGTGGCCACTTTAGTGGAAGCAAACACGGAAGACTGCCATTCTTTAATGGATGGAGCAGATGTTGGAAAGGAGTTGGTTAGCATTTTAAATTTCCATTATCTCATTTCAGATTTCCTATTTTGAATAACGGACTTAAGAGCGGAGTGTTAGAGATGAGTAGAACATCAGAGGCGTTCTGTTTCCACCCGTTACATATGTAGTTGGTGTGGAAAGAATGTTTATTCTGAAGTTACAACACAGTAAAATGTTACATTTTACAAGACATTGGCCAAACGTCTCACAGCACAGAGCCAGTCCAATACACATTCTAACTGTGCATAAATAGACAAATTGGCCCCGGGGATATGATACTTTGTATCCCTAAAGTTGAATGCAGTTTTCTTATCCTTATAGGAGCTGGGTAAATACGGAGTGCTTTTCTACAATGCCTGTTTCATGATCATCCCGACCGTCATTATTAGCGTCTCTACTGGAGACTTTCAGCAGGTGAGTATGTATGGCCCATGTGAAGAACATGGTTAAGGTAGGCAAGGCTGGGCTATGACGTCTGCTAGGGTGAGTGTACTCAAGGCATCTTTGACGTTATTGTGTTTTCACTCTATCTGTAGTTTATTAAGTCTTTATAGTCTAGGAGACGATCGTCTGCTGGTGTGGTGCTAGAATACCCATTTTTTTTCCCCCATCTGGCCTCTTCCATTTCAGATTCTGGAGACTTAGACAGAACTCTTTGAACTGAGCAATTGCCAGACATTGAAATTGCAGGTGTACCAAAGAACTTTGTAGAATTCTTATTAAGATGAAAATCATAATCAGAAAATATATTTAAAGTCATAAGAACAATATCTAGAGCTGGAGATACAACTCAATGGTAGTCACTGGCTAGCATGCACAAGGCTGTGGGTTTGTTCTTCAGTGCTACAGAGGGAAGGGGGAATTGAGAGATTCTCTCTAAAATGGTAAAATGCTAAAGCCATAATGTCTAAAACACAACTCTTTTGGGTTGGTGAGATAGCTTAGCAGGTGACGGCAGTTGTTGCCAAGCCTGATGCCCTGAGTCATCCCAGGACCCACATTATCAACAGAGAGAGCTGACCCTGGTAAATTATCCTCTGTCTGCCACCCATGTGCTGTGTGTCTGCCCTACACCCATAGCACACACACAAACACATGTAATAGGAGTCTTAAAATTAAATATGAGTACACCTTAAGTATTGTATGACAAGAGGTGATCAGAGATGCAGGATATATACTGTAATTAGTAACGAACATCTAAAAGACGAGATGACCTGTTTTTACTCCGTAACGGTTGTAATGTTCACTGCACTGTACTAAGATTGTTCAGCCGGTCGCTTGGGGCCATGGATGAATCAGTTTTAGAATTTGAACCAAATATGATAAAGAGGGAATTCATGCACATCGGTCTAAAGTTTGAGTTAAATGCATGGAAAGCTGATGGACAGTGTGGAGTGAAGTCTTTAGTCCCCTTTATTGGAGGGAGAAGGAGAGGGAGGACTGTGAGAGACGGAAAGGCCAAAGTTTTTGGTGACTCACTGTTCTGGGAAGTGAGTCCTGGACTTTGGACTTATATAGTTAGTAGATTATTAACTGTGCTTTGATTCTGCTTCTGGGAAATAAAGTCAGAGACAAAAGCCCTTGTGTTAATAAACCAGGTCCTTGGAAGAGACTCCTTTGGCCTTCTGTACAGTAGGGCCAAAATACACATAATGTGTTGTAACTGATGGAGAGGGATTTAAAAATGGACTTTCTTCTGGTTAAAAACCCCAAAAAGTGCAAAACGAAAAAGATTTCATAATCTAGAGTGCTTTGTAAGTGCTGTTTCTTTAAATGCCACCAGTATAGATTCAGTCTTAAAGAAATAATATAAAACTAACATATATTAAAGTGTAGGTTGGTAGAGAATCTATATATTATGGAATATTACTAAATAACCGCCCCTGGGTTTGTGATGTCAGGAGTAAATAATTTTTATTTATTTACTTTAAATGCTTTAAAAAAGCATTTACACATAAATGCTTCTAGATCCTAGTTTTTAATTTGTTACATTTATTATTATTATTATTATTATTATTATTTGTGTGTGTGTGTGTGTGTGTGTGTGTGAGAGAGAGAGAGAGAGAGAGAGAGAGAGAGAGAGAGCACTCGTGCCTGGTACATATAGGAAATCAGAGAACCACTTTGTAAATAAAAATAAAATCTTTTTATAATGGAAACTTCCAACATATACAAAAATTTGGAAAGTAGTATAATAAACCCTTGTTTAAATGGTTATCAGCATTTACTGCATGCCTCTTTCCTAAGAGAAGTGTGACATCAACTGCATCGGTGGTAAAACTGTGCCAGCTGGGTTTGAGCCGAGCTGTCGCTGATCTCACCATGGATCTTTCATTCCAGGCTACTGAATTCAGCCACTGGAAGAACGTCTTATTTATCATTCAGTTTCTTCTTTCCTGTCTTTTGGGGTAAGAATCTGTACATGAGCAGAAGAGTTGGTTAATAGTATCTCTTGACAAGCCAGATCTAAATATGTCCCCTGTCTGTCTGATGGCTCTGCCAGAATCCTGTTTCTTGTGTTTCTCTTGACTTTCTCTGGACAGTGCACCCAACCTCACTGCACACACATGGGTAGAAGATGTTTTTAAAAAATGTGTCTGGGCTGGAAGTACAGACTTTATATTCTTGTTGGTCCAAATATTTCAATGTCACAGCTATCAATGGAGGTCGGACAGAGTGCTAGGTACCCTGGGACTGGAGTTACAGGTGTTGTGAGTCCCCACATGGGTAGTAAGACCTGAACCCAGGTCCTCTACAAGAGCAGCCAGTGCTCTTAACCAGTGAGCCATCTCTCCAGCTTCCGTTAACTCTTTCTTTAACTTTATTTGATTTAGTAGTTATCCTGTTGGAGTTCTTTTTTTTTTTTAAAGGAAGAATAGTTTATTTTTATTTATTTATTTATTATGTATACAATATTCTGTCTGTGTGTATGTCTGCAGGCCAGAAGAGGGCACCAGATCTCATTACAGATGGTTGTGAGCCACCATGTGGTTGCTGGGAATTGAACTCAGTACCTTTGGAAGAGCAGGCAATTTTCTTAACCACTGAGCCATCTCTCCAGCCCCCTGTTGGAGTTCTTAATTTATCATTATTATTACTGTGTGTGTGTGTGTGTGGGTGTGTGTGTGTGTGTGTGTCCATATACCCACTATGGAGGTTCAGTTCTGGATTTGTCATTTACTAGCTCTGGATAAGCTGCTTAACCTTGTCTTTTCATGAGGCTAGGGTATGCATACTGAAAGATTTAATTATGAAGCAGACTTGGGACTTACTAAACACACAGAAAGGACTCAGTATGAAATGCTAAGCTGTGCCCTGTGGGTGTGCCTATAGTGCCATCACCTGAGAGGCGGAGGCCGGAGATTCTCAGAGTTTATGGCCAGACTGACCTAGAAGGAGGGAGAAGAAAACAAAAAAGAAAAGAAACATTCTCGTGGTTGCTAATATCCCTTTCTTGGTTTTGTTTTGGCCTTTTTTTGGGAGAGGGTCTCATGTTATCCCAGGCTTGTGTTCTGACTCTTCTGACTCTGCCTCCTGAGTCTGGGATCACAGGATCACACCACCATGCCCAGCTAGCATTAGCTCTCCTGTTGAAATCGCTGAGTTTGGCTGTCTGCTTTCCCCCCAGATTGTCATGGTTTTTCTATTCTTTCATGTACTTTGCCCTCTTTTGAAGTTTTAATTCCAAAACTGTGCTAGAAGAAAGCTCCAGCTTTGGCATATTAGATTTTTGAATTTCTGCTTCCTTGAGGATGCTTAGTTAAAAGTTGTCACGATCAGCTGTTTTGCTTCTCCAGAACCTCAAAAGTCACTGTTCAGGACCACTGGCCACTGGGCTGTCCACTCAGTAGGCACCTCAGGTTTAGTGTCAGGTGCATCCCAGGGCAGCACCCAGAGAGCCAGCTCCAGCGTCTTGGTTAATTTCACCACTTTCAAGTCTGTATTCCAAACTTCCTTTTCTCAACCACCAGACCTTTATTGAACTTATAATTAAAAAATATTACATTAAAATTTTACTTTACAATTTAGCATTTATTTGTTCAGTGTGTGTGTGTGTGTGTGCGCGCGCATACCCACATGCTGCCATAGTGTGAACGTGGAGTTCATTCTCTTCTTTCAACATATCCATCCCATGGATTGAACATAGGTTGTCAGGCTTGGAGGCAAGGGCCTTTACCTGCTGATCTGTCTCACTGGACTTTACGACATTTTGAATAAGCGTGTTACAAAGCCAATAGAATGTTGAAAAGGTAGGTGTTTAATTTCCCTTTGAGTTATGGTGAGGTTGCACTAATCCTCTGGAAACTTCAGTGTGTGTTAAGGGTTTTCTCATAGGCTGTGGAGTGCTTCAAGAAGGTGAGATGGACTATGGGAGCTCAAATAATCAGTGCATGCAAGGCGAAATGCAGGCTGAGCCACAGGCTGGCAGCCTCAACCTGAAAAAGGCCACTCTGCCAAGAGATTACAGGTTCCAGTTCATTCCTTTAGCGGCTGGTACCGGTTTCCTGTTGTTCAAATGGATTATCCTAATCTATTTCTAAACTGTCGCAGGACCTTTGATCTCCCCGAGGAAGCAATATGCTCTATGATAGAAAGACAAAGGAATCAGACTTCCCTACTCAGAGTGCCCAGAGTTGTTTTGGCTCCCCTGCCCCCTCCCCTCACATATACTTCTGTTTTTTGAATTTTCAACCTGTACTTCTAAAGAGGCAGCTCAGAAGGGTGGGTTCTGAGGATAGCTTTCACACAGGATGCAAGTATCTGCATGGTCTCTTGATAAGGCAGTTTATTTTCTTTTCTTTTGATTTTGTTTTTCGAGACAGAGTTTCTCTGTGTAAACCTGGCTGTCCTGGAACTCGCTCTGTAGATCAGGCTGGCCTCAAACTCACAGAGACCCACCTACCTCTGCTTACTGAGTGCTGGGATTAAAGGCATGAGGCACCACCACGTGGCTGATGAGGTAGATCTTTTTTTATTCATCTATTCATCTATCTATCTATCTATCATCTATTTATCTATCTATCTATCTATCTATCTATCTATCTATCTATCTATCATCTGTCTGTCTGTCTCTCTGTCTATCTACTATTGTTTCTATTGAGCTACACATTTTTTCTCCGCTCCTCTCCTTCCCTCCCCTCTTCCCTCCTACCTCTCCCGTGACCCGATGTGGCAGACTTTAACAGAACATCAAATCTTCAGAAAGATCCACTGTGATCAGCCTGTGTCCGTGTGCATCTTTAGCACATTTTAGGGTCTTCCCAGAGCAGGAGGAGCCGGGATTATTTGAAATTCTTTGAACTGCAGAGAATAATGCCCATAGGTTCCCAGTAGAAAAACCAAATTCAAACCTAGCTTTCCCTACTATACACTCACCACACAGGTCACTTCTGCAACCTAGGAAGCCCTAGAGATTTCTCCTCACAAGCGTGGAAATTGTTCTGCAGAGGATACCCAGCTGGTGTCCTCTGGTTCAGTTCAGTTCTGACGGATCTACCTAGAGGTAGTGCCAGATCCTGGCCCACTCAGAACCAACTGGAGTCCAGCACATTTCTCTCTTTCTCTCTCCCCCCCTCTTTTTCTCCCTCCTCCCCTCCCCACCTTTCTCTCTTTCTGTCTTCCCCCACCTGCTCTGCACTGTGTGTGTGCCACCCCCCTTCGTGTGTGTGCCACCCCACCCCCCACCACATGTGTGTGCCCAAATACAAAGGTCAAAAAAGTTCCAGGATGTACATTCTCCAAAGCTGTCTACCTTGTCTTTTAGAGACAGGGTCTCTTACTGGCCTGGAAGTCACGGACTCAGCTAGACTGGCTGGCATCAAGCCCTAGGGATCCACCCAGTTCCCAGTGCTGGGGTTATAAGTACACTACCAAGCCCAGCTTCCCCCCACACCCCTACACAGTTTTAGAGACAGGACCCAGGTCCTTGAGCACTGTACCAACTGTGTTGTCTCCCAGACCATAAGTCCAGGACTTCCAGAGCATTGGCTAAAACTGGGGTTCTTTTAACACCTCCTCGGGTCCAAGCCATTTGCTAGAACAGCTCTCAAAACTCATAAAAAATCCACCAGATACCCTGAGGCTTGTTATCAAGGATAGTTTAAAGGATACAAATGAGCGGATAGAGGCAAAAGTGCAGAGACTTGGGAGGGCCAACCATGGAGGTGGGGTACAGCACTCACCTGATGAGTGCAAGGTTCATCCTTGTCTTCCTCGGCTGCCATGGCATGGGAAGGATTGAAATGTGTTCTGTGGTGTGGAAGTGCAGTTGGCAGACAAGCCAAGCCTGGAAAGCCTTTCTGTGCAAGTGTTCCCCACACTCTGTCTGGAGCTTCCTTTCTTCTAGGCGTGGGACACCACCCTGCAGAAATGGGGTTCTTATGATCCCAGATAAGTCAGAGAGTTTCTTTAGGGTCAGCTCCAAGACAGGAGAAGAAAGATGGAAGTATAAGCCTGCTCTAAGGAGAGGAGGAGGAGAGATTCTGGTTTCTATGACCTACTTGTGACCATGGGTATTGAGCCTGGAATCAAAGATGTAGAGACACTCTTCTCCCTACTGTGACTCGCTGTGGGGAGTGCCGTCCCTCTTGGCAGAGAAGGGAGGTGGCAGGAGAGCGAGGCGGCTGTCACATGGTGTCTGTAGTAAAGCAGAGACATGGATACTGACGACAGCCCTGCTCCTTTATATTCAGTCCGGGACTGAAGCGTAAGGGATCGTGCCGCTCACATCCAGGGTGGGTCTTCCCTTCAATTAAAGTTAAACCTTTCCGGAAATTCCCTCACAGAAATGTCCGGTAGCACTGTTCTGTTCTGACAAGATTGATCCACACAACATCATTACATCCACCTGCAGGTGTGTAAATTGGCTTTTGGGGCTGGAGAGATGGCTCAGAGGTTAAGAGCACTGGATAGTCTTCCAGAGGTCGTGAGTTCAATTCCCAGCAACCATATGGTGGCTCACAACCATCTGTAATGAGATCTGGCACCCTCTTCTGACCTACAGGCAGGCATGCAGACAGAACACTGTATACATAATAAATAAATAAAGATTTAAAAAAATAAATTGGCTTTTATGGTCTAAACATGCGCACTACACTCGTGTATGTGCCGGCTTGTGTTGTATTGAACGCAGAAATAAGTAGATGAATAAATACAAGCAGAAAGTAAGTGAAGTGATTTGCTATGTGTGCTGGATAGTTTTTAAAACTGGATAGTTTTACCCAACTCGACACAATCCTAGTACTCAGGAGGCAGAAGTAAGTGCTACCTCTGTGAGTTCAAGGCCAAGGCCAGCCTGGTGAGCAACACAGAGAAACCCTGTCTTGAAAAACAGAAAAGAAACAGAATTCTCCTTCTCTGAGGACATCTAGTGGGCATATTGAGAAGTGCAGCCTCTCTATCTGTCTCGGTTAGGAAGGACTGGGGTTCCTTACCAGCAACTGCAGTTTGTTAGCCAGAGATCCCGGCCTCTAGCTCAGTGAAGTGGTGAGTAAATGTCCTGGCTGCCCGGACTCCTGGCAGATGGGTAATGGCATCTCGGGTCTCCATCTACTGAGTCAGCAGGCAGGCCAAGGTGTTTTCTAGAGCGGCCTGACAAAACTAATAACACTTCTATCAAAATGACGTTTTGACAGGCATGGTGTTGCATGCCCTTAATCCAAGAACTTGGAAAACAGAGGCAGGATCTCTCTGAATTTAAGGCCAGCCTTGTCTACCCAGTGAGTTCCACGCCAGCCAGGGCTACATAGCGAGACCTGCTCTGTCTCAAACACCACCACCACCACCACCACCACCACCACCAACAACAACAACAACAAAAAATTCAGTGGATCAGCAAAAACAAAGACAAAAGACTTCCCCCAACAAAAGCAAAAGCCTCTCGACAATAGGAAGGGAAATAACTGAGTGGGAGCGGAATATGACCAAAATACTGTATGCTGTAGGAAGATGTCAGAATGAAACGTGGAATCGATACAGGTTGATAAGAAACCCTTTTCTTCCCCTCACTTGTGAGCACATGGAAAGGGAAATGTAGGACACCTAATCAGGTTTGGCTTATGCACACCTGAGCCTATTGTGAGAAAAAAACACCCTAATGATGGAAGTCTAGATGGTGGTTCTAGAACCGTCACGACAGCCGGAAAAGGCCGGCGCTCACGCTGTTTTTCTCCTGCCCTCAGGTTTCTGCTGATGTATTCCACAGTTCTTTGCAGCTACTACAACTCGGCTCTGACCACAGCAGTGGTTGGAGCTATCAAGGTAAGAGATGGTGCCTTGCACTGGACGCCTAGGTGGGGACCACATGGAAGCTGTGTGTGGAAAACAACTTGTGCTGTGGACAGAGAGGTAGTGAGTGTGGAGGCTTGTGACTCCCTCAGGGGGTCTATGTGATCCCTCTGCTGATCTAGTCTGTGAGTCAGGTTGCAAACTCAGAAAGGTAAGAGACTATCGCTTTAAAATCAGAATCAGATGAGGGCATACTTTGGGAAAAACAAGTAACAACTGGAAAGAAACATAATCCAAATATCTGTGATCACTTTGTTGTCTGGAATTTGGTTGCTGGGAGAACCTGCCCTCTGAGAAGACAAGCTCTCCCGAAGGAAGTTTCCAGTGACGCCTTTGCTCTGGGATAAAGCAATGAACTTGGATTGGGAGATTGGCGCAAAGGTGTCTGTGTATGCTTGTGTGCGTTTGAAAGCACACGCTCTTGAATAGGGAGTGGTCTGAATTCCAGTCCCCTCTTTCCTATTCACGTGGGCTCCAAGAGTGAGTGAGCAAATCTTACCTACTCCATCCAGTGGCTGTACTTGCACTGAGTGTTGCTTAGCATTTTACCTGACTGCCCTGTTCAGGCTGGGGGTGATGGGGATAAGATGTCTGGTGCAGTGATGGTATAAACATGGGAGCTGGCATGCAGACTACAACTCTACTCTCCCAGCTTTTGCCTGGAATGCAGAAGGGATGAAGAGTGTAGTTTTCGGTCACTACATTCTAGTTGACTTCATCTCTTTATAAAGCTGTATGTCATGAGGGCTTCCATGCAAGCCTCTGTGCAAAGTAACCCAAATGTCTGGGTCCGGGTTTCACATGTCTGCATTTCCCCTGAAGTTCCTTTCAGTGATGAGCCCCCTTTCTTTGCAGAATGTATCGGTTGCCTACATTGGGATGTTGGTTGGTGGAGACTACATTTTCTCGCTCTTAAACTTTATAGGGTTAAATATTTGGTAAGTGAACTCACAGTAAAGTAATGGACTTAACATGATTACCAGGTATATAAATAAGTGAAAAAGCAAAGAGAAAGGTTCCGTTTGTCACGTTGGGATTGGAACCAGGGCCACGTGTGTGCCTCGCAAATAAGTGTTCTGCCACCAGGCCACACCCCTGCTCCAGGCTCTTTGTGTTTGTCGACATCGTTTTCATGTGGTCTCTGGGGGACACTTGTCACAAAGAACCTCAGTTCACGCAGCTTCCTCCTGCCATGTGAGTCTCAGTATCTGGTGGTCTTTTGAAGTGTCTATCCTGCCGTCGGGACTGTGATGCTTTTTAACACCTTTTTGGGTTCTGGACATGGGTATCATTTGCAGAATCATTGCATATATACTTTATTTAATAAAAATTGAGCACTTACTTTCTTCTTCTGTTCCAAACATTTTTAGAGAAGAAATTCTCAATCTATAGCCCTGTGAGGAAAAAACCGAGAGATCTTAATAGTTGTGTGCGAATTAAGGTGACTGCAATTATAAAAACATTGACAGCATCTGTGGGATTTTCACCTTCTCCCCCTCTCTCTTCAGCATGGCAGGTGGTTTAAGATACTCCTTTTTAACACTGAACAGCCAGTTAAAACCTAAACAACCCACGGATGAAGAAAGCGTCCCTCTGGATCTGAAGAGCTAGACTGGAAGGCAGAGTTGCAGGCCTAGGCAGGAGAGGTGGACAACCTGGAGATCCCACACTGGGGACAGTCACCTGCTTGGTCAGAGCACAAACAGGATTGTCTGTGAAACACAAAGGAAGCTACCTCATGTGTCACTGCACAAGGAGCCAAAGGATCCCAAGTCACACAGCACAGAACCTTTCCCAACTCAGTGAAGCAAATCCAGCCGTGGGGCCCTACACTGTGTGCTGAGGGGGACGTTTCAAAGGTGACTTTGCTTATCAGCACCTTGGCCTTAATTTCAAAGGTCCCAGCCAAAGCAAGTGCCAGGGAGAAACTTTTTTTGTTGTTGTTGAAACATCTCTTTATTTTCATAAAAATAAATCAGTTTTGATTTAAACGATGCTGGTATGTTGTCTTCCAAGTCATCAAAAAAAAAAAAAAAAGAAATAAAAAGCCATTTCTATTTATGCCTCACAGTGTGATTGCATTATGGTAGAAAATACAGTCGGTTGTTCAATGTCTCAGAATACTCCTGCGGCGTAGGTGATGCCTCAGTGATAGGGAGTGCTCACGGTACAGACGTGAGACTCTGAGCTTGATCTCTCGCACCCATATAGAAAGCCAGGCATGGCACATGGCCCATGTCTGCCTCAGCTTTGGGTAGACAGGGATATGCATATCCTGGGACTCTGGCCAGCCAGTTGAAAGAGAGAGAGAGAGAGAGAGAGAGAGAGAGAGAGAGAGAGAAAGAGAGAGAGAGACTCAAAACATAAGGGGGAGAACAAGTGAGGAAGACACCCATCGTCATCCTCTTGTCTCCATACACACATGTACATATATGCACAACATGTCCACACACATGTATACCTCCCTATGTATGTATTACTCCACCTTGAAAGAACAAGGAAATACCCCTTTTAGGGCAAATGTTGGGAAAACTTGGCAAAAACTGAAAGAGTTTTCAGTGCATCCCCTTATTCTTGGACATTTGAATGTATGGTCCCCAGTTGGGTGGCCTTGCTGGAGGAAGTGTGTCACTAGGGTGGGCTTTGAGGTTTCAAAGGCTCCAGACATTTCAGGTTTGCTCTGAGCTTCCTGTTTGCAGTTTGATGAGCTCTCAGCCGTCCCTGCCATCACGTCTGCTGCCTGCTGCCATGGCTCCCTGCCGTGATGACCCCTCTGGAACTGTAGGCCCAAATAAACGTCTTCTTCTATTAGTTGCCTTGGTCATGTTTCTGATGTTCAGGTTTTTTTATTTTGTTTTTTTTCGAGACAGGGTTTCTCTGTAGTTTGGAGCCTGTCCTGGAACTAGCTCTTGTAGACCAGGCTGACCTTAAACTCACAAAGATCTGCCTGCCTCTGCTTCCCAAGTGCTGGGATTAAAGGCGTGCGCCACCACCGCCCGGTTGATGTTGAGTTTTTTTTTTTTATTTTTTATTTTATTTATTTATTTATTTTTTATCATAGCAACAGAGAAGTTGCTGCAAGTGACTAATCTGTCTCGTTCTGCCCAGCATCCCCCAGGTGTATTCAATATAGCACAAATAATAAAAACCCAGAGACAGACATTGGGGTTCAACCTGAAGATCAGGAAAGCAAAAAGCAAAGCATCCAGGCACGAGAGGGACCTTTTATCTCTACCAAATCTTCAAACCAAAAGGGCAAGATCCTATCTCCACAATACTCAGACTCCACACTCTACTGAGTTCCTATCTCATCCCCATTATCTCCTCTCTCTGCCCGGCCATATCACTTCTGTCTTCACCTCCCTAGTGCTGGGTTAAAGATGTGTGATACCAAGTGCTGGGATCACCTTTGTGTGAGCTCTGTTTCTCTTTTAGACAGATTTAATCTTGTGTAGCCCAGGGTAGCTTTGAACTCACAGAGATCCCCCTGCCTCTGTCTCTGGAGTCCCGGGATTAAAGATGTGTACCACCAATCCCTAGCCTGTATGGCTGACTAGTGTGGCTGCTTTGCCCTCTGATCTTCAGGCAAGCTTTATGTATTAAAACACAAATAATATACTACTATAGTTCAAGGGAATTTGAAAGTTACAATGTGTGTGACTTTACTGAGTTAACTCCCCAGCTCCACTGGCAACAGCTAAGTTTGTAGAAAGGGAGCCAGAGGTAGAAGTAACTAAAGGAATATGCTTCCAACTACTTAATGCAACTGTTGTGGTATGTGTGTATACACACGTGCCGTGACTGTGGCCGTCAGAAGACAACTCTGTGGAGCTAGCTTTAAAAGCCTTTCACTTTCCTTTGGGTTCTAAGGATTGAACTGGGATCAAGTGCCTCCTCCTACTGCCCTCTTGTCAGCCCAAGGACAGGCTCTCACTGTGTAGTCTGACTCCACTGGAGTGAAAAAACACCCTGGCAGAAGCAATTTCATGGAGAAAGGGTTTGTTTGGCTTATAGGTGTAGGGTGCACTCCACTATGATGGGCAAATCTTGATGACAAGAGTTGCGTTGGTCATGCACCCATAGTCAAGGGGCAGAAAGCCACAGATGGAGGTACACAGCTGGCTTTCTCCTTTTTACAAAGTCTGGCACCCCCGCCCATAGAATTGTCACCCACATTCAGAGTGGGTCCCCCCAGACTAATTAGCCTAATCTACATGACCCCACAGGCATGCTCAGAAGCTTGTCCCAGATGGTTCTAGATCTTGTCTTGTTGACAGTGTTGACTGTCACAATACCCCATTTTGCCTACTCTCTCAGCCATTGATCCCCTTGGGGTGTTTCTATCTTTAGGCTTTTGGTGATTGGTGACACTTTAAATACAGAAGTACAAATATGTCCTCAAAACCCTGATCTCAGATGCACATCCATAATCACAACATCACAGCATAAGGTCAGCCTGGGTGCACAGCAACACCCTGCCTCAAAAAGTAGAAGGCCAAGCTTTCAATTATGTTTGGATTTATACACAGTAGTGGAATTCTAGTTAAAATTTATTTTCAAGACAAGGTTTCTCTGTGCCGCTCTGGATGTCCTGGAATTCATACTGTAGTTCAGGCTAGCCTCAAACTCAGAGATCTGCCTGCCTCAACCTCCTAGTCCTGGGATTAAAGGCGTGTGTCACCAGGCCCAGCTCTAGTTTTAATTTTTTAGGATCTGATACATTGTTCTTTTTTCACAGTTACTGTCTCCTCATCTTTCACAACACACATTTGGCTTTGTTTTTTGATGGATTTTTGACTTGGACCTTCAATGCCCTAATTCATGGAGAACATTTGTCTTTATGTGCATCTTTGTACATATGTGTGTGTGCATGTTCACGTGTGTGAAGTAGGCAAGCACACGTGAGTATGTGGATGACAAAGGCTGATGTCTGGTGTCTTCTTTAATTGTTCCCCATCATCTGCTTTGAGACCGGCTCTCTCACTGAGCCCGAAGCTCCCCATTTTGGCTAGACTGACTGGTTAGTGGACCATTAGGATCCTCCCATTTCTGCCCCTCTCAGTACTGACATTAGAGAAGCTAGGTTCCTCATGCTTGTATGGTAAACACTTTGCCGTGGCTATCTCCCCCGGCTCATTGTATATCTACTTTAGAGAGACACCTAGTCAAGACATTTCTCCATTTCTTCTTTATCATCATTTTCTTTTTTTCCTTTTCCTCATTTTCTTCCGGTGTGTGTGTGTGTGTGCGCGTGTGCGCGTGCATGCGCGCGTGTGTGTGTGTGTGTGTAGTTATACGCACACGAGTGCAGGTGCCTGGAAAGGTCAGAGGTATCAGGTTTTTACAGGCAGGTGTGAACCATCTGACTTGGGTCCTGAGAACCACACTTGGGTCCCCTACGAGAGCAATATGAACTCTTGGCCACCAGGCCAGCTCCAGTTTCTCTTTCTTTCTCTTTCTTCCCTGCTCTTGCTTTGCTTTTCTTTCATTTTTCTCATTTATTGAAAACAGATTTTTAAAAACTAAACTTGTTCATTTATTTTCATCCTGACTGCAGTTTCCCCTTCCTCCTCTCTGCCCCGCCCCTCTCAATCTACTCTTCTTCTGTTTCTGTTCAGGAAGGGGCAGGCCTCCTGTGGGTGTCAACAAAGCAGGACATAACAAGTTGCAGTAAGACTAATCGCCTCCCCTTGTATTAAGGCTGGGCAAGGCAACCCAGTGTAAGAAATAGGTTCCCAAAAGCCAGTCAAAGCATAAGGATAGCCCCTGCTCCCGCAGATAGGAGTTCTACAAGCAAACCAAGCTACACAATTGTCACATATATGTAGAGGGCCTAGGTCAGTCCTGCAGGCTCCCTGGTTGTCAGTTCAGACTCTGTGAGCACCTATAAGCCCAGGTTAGTTGTTTCTCTGGGTTTTCTCATGATGTCTTTGACCCCTCTGGCTTGTAGAGTGTTGCCCGCACTTTTCTGTGAATCCCCAGACCTCGGAACAGGTGCGCGCTTTCCCGAACCAAGCCCACGAGCATGGATGAATATCCTAAGGGTTGAAGCACAAAAACACAAAGAGACCTTGCTCATTCACCAAAGAGTAAATGGCCACTTTATTAAACTCAAGTCGGGTATATATACTAGGGAGCAAGGGGGCAAAAGGGCAAAGCCCCCTCCCATCAGGAGCAGTGGAAGAGGGTGACATGTGCCCGGCGCCCAAGGCCAGGAGCAGCTGCGCCTGAGGCCCGGGGCTGGAACCTTGTTTACAGGTGGAATTACCATAACAAAAGAGGGCCAAGTTCTTTCTAAGCTAAACCCTCAGGCCGGTGCAAGAGCAGAAGAGCCAGGGAGCCAGAGGTAAAACGGCCCTGTAAATCGCCAGGAATTAAAGGGGAAGAAACCTGGGTACCTACAGTAGAGTTCTTCCTTCCTCTCTTCAGTGGGCTTCCCCTAGCTCAGCCTAACGTTTGGTTGTGGGTCTCTGCATCTGTTTCCATCAGTTACTGGATGAAGGCTCTCTGATGACAGTTGGGGTAGTCACCAATCTATGGGTAGAGCAGAATATTGTTAGGCGTCGTTATGTGGCATTTTTCCCCAATCGTGTTTGGTTCTATCCTAGGTCTCTGGGCCGTTTGGCTTTTGTTCCAGGCACAGTCATTTCTTTAAGTGTTTCTTGGTCATTTGTTAAGTCACTAGTGTGGGATTTCTCTAAATTCTGTATTCAGGTACTTAGTGCTATGAACTTTCCTCTTACCACTTCTTCCGTTGTATCCCAGAAGTCTTGGTATGTTGTGCCTCCATTTTCATTGAATTCTAGGGCATCTTCAATTTCTTTATTTCTTCTTTGACCCAGTGATAATTCAGTTGAGAGTTGTTCAATTTCCACTAGTGTGTAGGCTTTCTGTAGCTTGTGTTGCTATTGAACTCCAACTTTAACACATCGTGATTTGATAAGATACAGGGGTTATTCCAAATATTTTGTATCTGTTGAGACTTGATTTGTGACTGAGAATATGATCAATTTTGGAGAAGGTTCCATGAGGTGCTGAGAAGAAGGTATATTATTTTGTGTTCGGGTGAGATGTAGATACCTGATAGGTCCATTTGAATCATAATGTCTGTGAGTTCCATCCTTTCTCTTTTTAGTTTCTTTCTGAACCTGTCCACTGGTGACAGTGGGACATTGAAGTCTTTCACTATTAATGTGTGGGGTTTGATGTGTGATTTAAACTCTAGTAATATTTCTTTTACAAATGTGGATGCTCTTGTATTTGGGGCACAGATGTTCGGAAGTGAGACATCATCTTGGTAGATTTTTCCTTTGATGAGTTTGAAGTGTCCTTCTCTACCTCTTTTGATATATTTTGGGTTGAAGTTTATTTTGTTAGATACTAGGATAGCTATACCAGGTTACTTCTTAGGTTTGTTTTATTGGAACATATTTTTCCAACCCTTTACTCTGGGGTGGTGTCTATGTTTGATGTTGAGGTGTGTTTCTTGTATCTATTCTGTTAGCCCATCTTTTTTATTGGTGGATAGAGCTCATTGAAAATGAGATATATTACTGACCAGTGATTGTTAATTCCTGTTATTTCATTGTTGTTTTTGTTGGAGACATGAAGAGAGAAAAAGAGAGAAGAGGGGTTCTCTTCTTTAGTATTTGCTGTTGTGAGATTATCTATTATTTGTGTTTTCATGGATATAGCCAACCTTCTTGAATTGGAGTTGTCCTTCTATTACCTTCTGTAGGGTTATATTTGTGGATAGATAGTGTTTAAATCTGACTTTGTCATGAAATATTTTGTTTTCTACATCTATGGTGATTGAAAGTTTTGCTGGGTATAGTAGTCTGGCCTGGCATCTGTGTCTTTTAGAGTTTGTAAAACTACTGTCCAGGACCTTCTGGCCTTTAGAATCTCCACTGAGAAGTCAGGTGTAATAGGTCTGTCTTTATACATTACTAGGCCTTTTTACTTTGCAGCTTTTGATATTCTTTACTTTGTATGTTAAATATTTTAATTATTATGTAGCAAGGGGACTTTTTTTGGAGGGGGTCCAGTCTTTTTGGTGTTCTGTAAGCTTCTTGTAGCTTTATGGGCATGCCCTTCTTTAGGTGGAGAAAGTTTTTTTCTATAATTTTGTTGAATACATTTCTGTGCCTTTGAGTTGGGATTCTTCTCCTTCTATCTGTTATTTTTTTCAGATTTATTTATTTATTGTATATACCGTACTCTGCCTACATGTATGCCTGCAGGCCAGAAGAGGGCACTAGATCTCATTACAGATGGTTGTGAGCCGCCATGTGGTTGCTGGGAATTGAACTCAGGACCTTTAGACAAGCAGGCGGTGCTCTTAACCACTGAGCCATCTCTCCAGCCCCTATCTCTGTTATTCTTATATTTTGTCTTTTCATGGTGTCTCAGATTTCCTGGAACTTTTTGGATTTGGCAGTTTCTTTGAGTAATGAATTTATTCCTCGATCATATCTTCAGTGCCTGAGATCCTGTCTTCCATTTCTTGTATTTCACTGGTAATGCTTGTATCTGTAATTCTTGTTCACGTACCCAGATTTTCCGTTTCCAGAATTCAGTCTGTGGTTTCTTTATTGCTTCTGTTTAAATTTTCAAGTTTTTTTGGGGGGGGAGGGGGAAGGCGGGGGTTTTTTGAGACAGGGTTTCTCTGTGTAACAGTCTTAGCAGTCCTGGAACAAGCTCTTGTACACCAGGCTAGCCTCAAACTCACAGAGATCTGCCTGCCTCTGCCTCCTGAGTGCTGGGATTAAAGGTGTGCACCACCACCCCCAGCTCAATTTTTCGAGTCTTGAACCATTTCCTTTGCCTGTTTGATTGTGTGTGTGTGTGTGTTTACTTTATTTAAGGGACATTTTTTTTGTTTGTCTTTTCCTCAGTTTCTTTATGTGGACCCGGACAGTCTCAAAGTCAGAGATCTGGCTGCCTTTGACTCCCTTGTTCTGAGATTAAAGGAGTGCACTGCTAGGCCTAGCTTTCCATTTCTTAATAATGTTGTTTCTTTTCTTTTCTTTTCTTTTCTTTTCTTTTCTTCTCTTCTCTTCTTCTTCTTTCTTTCTTTCTTTCTTTCTTTCTTTCTTTCTTTCTTTCTTTCTTTCTTTCTGCTTTGAGACAAAGTCTCCTATAATCAAGGATGGTTGAACTTATGATCCTCCTGCTTCCAACACTCAAATGCTGGGGCTACGGTTATGGACACTGAGCCTGGCTTCTGTGGTGCTGAGGTTACGGTTATGGACACCGAGCCTGGCTTCTGTGGTGCTGGGGCTACGGTTATGGACACCGAGCCTGGCTTCTGTGGTGCTGAGGTTACGGTTATGGACACCGAGCCTGGCTTCTGTGGTGCTGGGGCTACGGTTATGGACACCGAGCCTGGCTTCTGTGGTGCTGGGGCTACGGTTATGGACACCGAGCCTGGCTTCTGTGGTGCTGGGGTTACGGTTATGGACACCGAGCCTGGCTTCTGTGGTGCTGGGGTTACGGTTATGGACACCGAGCCTGGCTTCTGTGGTGCTGGGGCTACGGTTATGGACACCGAGCCTGGCTTCTGTGGTGCTGGGGTTACGGTTATGGACACCGAGCCTGGCTTCTGTGGTGCTGGGGCTACGGTTATGGACACCGAGCCTGGCTTCTGTGGTGCTGAGGTGCTGAGGTTACGGTTATGGACATGAAAGGCTCCCTAGTGGGCGTCTTCCCTCGGGAAGGACCCCGTGCCCAGAGATCAGTCGAAAACACGCAGCCGGATGCAAACAGCAGAAGGTTTATTGGTGGATACGCAGGTACCTGGGCGACAAGTCTCTCGAAGAGCTTGCGCGCCTGCAGGTTGGGGGTGAGGGGTTTTTATAGGGGAGCAAAAAGCAAGGTTTACAGAAGCGAGATGCAGGGTGGTAAATTTTTAACCTTAGATAACATTGAGGGGACTTCTCAGCGGTTTATTGTTCCTCTCATCCTGCCTTCCCCTTTCCTGGCTGGCGACCAGATGTCTGATAGCATAGCCCCTGATTCGTGACGAGCCCCGCTTTCTACGTGACTCAGGCCTCGCAATCTTCTCTTTCTTTGTTCCTATGACCTATCCATAAATCTCATGTCTCGCAGCCAGATGAGGCTGTCTTTGCTCAGGTGTCTTTGCTTAGCAATCTGGAGGCCCTGAGCCTGTTATTTGCTCAGCATTCCAGGAGGTCCTGAGCTAGTTATCTATGAACCTTTGCAAAACGGTATAACTGTGGTTAAATCGAGTTGGGGTCCTTCAGACACTGAGCCTGGCTTCTGTGATGCTATCAAAACCAGACTTCAAGTGTTAGCCAGGCACTCTTCCAACTGAACTGCACTCATCCCTGCTTCTGCTTACTTTTTAAGGCTTTGAGACTATGACACAGGGGCTTCCAGACTGTTGTTAGAGAAACCTCTGGCATCCCTTCTGAAGCCAGAGACCAGAAATCACTCACTCAGCAAATAAGTGAAAACAGCTTTTCTGTCTTTCAATGCTGCTTTCCTTATCTTGAAGTTTTATTTTTTGGATTTTGTTCAGAAATGACTTTAAGACTTTGCCTCCTCTTCCACATATGGCCAGCAGAGGACACCCTAAGAACAGCATTTGTATCTGGAAGGCCGTAGCCCTTTTCACTCTGTGAAGGCCTGTAGTAGATGAGATCTCCAGTCAGGATTCTGAATAAAGGTTAGGTGGGGTGTTGGGTGCATGAGGTGGTACCAACTAGACACCTGTGCAGATGGACCTCAGTGGCCTCTATCGAAGTGATCTGTGGCCACTTCTGCGAGGCATTTTCTGATCCCCAGAACCACAGGGAAAGGAGCAAACTGACTCCTAAAAGTGGTCTTCTGTCCTCTGTGTGGGCATAGATGTCACACTGTCCTCAGAGACGCTTGGGCCCTTTCTTTTGGACATCAGGCTATTAAAACAATGGTCTCTGAGGAATTGGAAGTCCCCCAGAATCACATGTTGGGGAAGGAAAAGGCCGGAGCTTGTTTTCCAGGGAGATTTCAAACGTATGTAAGATGCAGACTTCCTTGCCCGGGAAAGCTCTCTGAGACATTACTCTGAGTGCTGGGCAGAGTGGTGCCTCTGACAGTTAGACCACCTTGCAGGGAAGACTAGAGCCCAGACAATGGTGGATGGAGGGTGAGCAGGGTCCTGCTTGACCAGGATGCCTAACTGACGTGTAACTCTTGCTCACTAAGCCTGCTGGGGACTGAGGTCAGTCACGGACCGTCAATCAAATCAAAGGTACTGACTCCACACTGAGGAGACAATGGGTGATTTCATTTGATGTTTCTCTAGAGTTTGTTTTATGCCTTTCTCCCTTTGACTGATTTTAATTTCTCTCTCTCTCTCTCTCTCTCTTTTTTTTAACCTGTGATGAAATGTAACCACAAGTATGACAGCTTCCTGTCCTCCTATCAAATAATAAAATTGTTTGGGGACATTCCTTAAATTTACGGCTCATAGGAATGGGAACAGCCTTGTGGTGCTTTGAATGGGAAAAGGATCCTCGAGGCTCCTGCGCTGACCACATGATTCCCAGTGGTGACACTGTGCTAGAGCAGGCACATCACTGCGAGTGGGAGGGCTTTGGAGTTTCCTAGCCCGGCCCCACTTGCTGTTCTCTCTCACCAATCCTCATCCTGTGTGTGGATAAATCTCATCTCTGCTGCCTGACTGCCAGGTGGGCCTCACACTCTGCTGTGTTGCCTTTTCTTACCATGGTGGTCTGCATTCCCTCCGGAACTGTGAGCCAGAACAAACCCTCTCTTCTCAGGGTTTCCTTTCGTCATGGGATCTTATCACAGCATCAGAGAGTAACTAATATAGGCCTCACGTGGGCTGTGTGCTTCAAACATTTCAGATGTCCAAAGGGAGCATGATGAGTCCTGTCTGAGTTAGGGTTTCTGCGGCTGCCATGAAACACCATGAGCAAAGACACTCGGAGAAGAAATGGTTTAGTTGGCTTGTACTTTCTTATCCCTGATCATCAATTGAAGGAAGTCAGGACAAGAACGCAAACAGGGCGGGAACCTGGAGGTAGGATCTGACCCAGAGGCCCTGGAGGGGTGCTGCTTACTGCATGCTCCCCAAGGCTTGCTCAAGCGCTTTCTTATAGAAACCAAGGCCACCAGCTCAGGGCTGGCCTCACCTACAACTGGGTTTCTCCCCCATCAATCGCAGATTAAGAAAATGCCTTCCAGGCTCGCCTACAGCCTGGTCCTACGGAGTCATTTTCTCAGTTGGGGTTCCCTCCTCTCAGAAGACTTTAGCTTGTGTCAAGCTGACATAAAACTAGCCAGAACAAGTCCCAAAGAGATTGTCAAAGGAACGGACACTGCTTGAAACAATTTGAGAGAAACTCACACTTAGGTGCATTCTTGAAAGCAATTCTTCTTTTTCTTTAGAACAAATTAAGCCTTAGGCCTTTAGCTTTGCAGGGACAACCAGAGAAAATACAGCTAAGAAGAGGCCTCTTAGCTCCTGCATAAAGTGGTCTCAGTGATTGCCTCTGTCAGAAATTAAATGATCCAAACTGATAAGCATAGTATAAATAAAAAATAGGACAGTCAGATCTGAGTGACCTGTGCTTTCACCCAGGGCCACGGAGTCATCTGGGTCAGGGCTCCTGCCGAGGGCCACGTCTGAGTTGATGTCCTGTTTTCAGCCACCTCAGACCATGTTGGTGTCTGAGGACCATGCCACTGTTGGGGCCATGCTGATCTGGGTGTCTGGAGCTGCCACCTGGAGCCTTGGAATCATCTAGGCATGGGCTGATGCCAAGGGTCATGTTTGTGTCCATAGTCCTGCTGCAACTGGGGTCTGTGATGATGTCCATGGCCCATGTTAGCACAAGGAGTCATTGGAAACATGCTGTGCTGAGCTAGCCCTGACCTTCACTCCTTCACTGGCTTTGAGATAGTTGGCCCTGCCCCTCACTGGATACTGCAACAACAGAGTTGTCCTCACCCCTCAGTATAGGCATGGACCTCACCTAGGCAGCACATTAGAGCTGACCTTGTAGTTGGGATGCAGGTGGCTGACCCTACAGGGCTGAGAGCAGGAGAGCTGGCCCTGCCCACCCTCATATGCCTCCTACAGCAATTGGGAGGGAGGGCCCTGCCTCTCTCCTGTGCAAATCAGTAGACCTGGGCCTGATGATGTGAGTATGGGGGACCCGGATCTACGGACCCGAGAGCAGGAGAACTAGCCTTGCTTATTGCTGCAGGCTGCACTGGGTGATCTAGCCAAGGCTGGAGAGCTCACCCAGGTAGTGATGACAAGGAAAAGCTGTTGGGCTGCCCAACTCAGCTACCACCGAGGCCCAGAACCAGGGCTATGAGTTGGTCCACCCCAACATCCTCTAAATCTATGAATCGTGAAGCACGTGGACCTATGGAGCATGTGAGGGGAAAAAAGCTACAGATACAAAACAGCAGGATCTCCCTGACCCAGGACCACAGCAGGATGTCCAAGAGAAGCTCCAGCGAGAGCCCCGCATCGGTGGTGCAGCAGAAATGAGAGCCCTCCAGCCAGATCCACGACCCGAGGCAATGAACACTTGCAAGTAGAGGTGAACGGACTACAGGGTAAACTGTGTGATTCGATGGGTCACACTACACTTCCCATGACAGGATTCATTTCTTGTTTGTTTGGTTTGGTTTTTGATTTTTCTTCTAAGTCTGGTTCTGATCGAGAGGTTGTAAGGGCAGAGGGTGGGGAGATAAAGTAGAATCGAAATGCATGATATGAAATCCACAAAGAATCAAAAAAGTTTAAAAAAAGATAAATAAAGAAGAAATAGGAAAGTCACCTGGAAACTAGAGATGGAGGGATCATTTAATACCGTAAGACACAGCGAAAAGCAGGAGCCATGTTGGTGTGTGTGCCTGTAATTCCAGCTGTTCCAGAGGTTAAAAGAACAATACAGAATATCAGAGAAACAATTCTTTGAAAAGATAAAATTGGAAAACTCTTAGGCAAGTTAAACAAAAGAGAGAAGTCCTCAACTTTTTAAATTAGACATAAAAGAAGAATATTAATAGATACCACTGAAATCCAGAGGATTATTGAAAATGTATATCCTGATAAATTATAAAACCTAGGAAAAAAATGAATAAATTTTTGACACCTGTGAACCAAGAGAATATAAGCAACCTAAAAATGATGGTGAGCCTTGAAACTGGAGGAGCAACAGTCTCCCAACAAAGACAAAGTACCTGGCAGATTAATTGCTGAATTGTACCAGATCTCCGACGAAGAGCTAAGACCTTCTCATGCTATCCCACAAAACTGGAAGGGAAGGAAGGGAGCTACAGCCACTCTGATGTCAGAACTGGGTGATGATATCACACGCAGAGAGAGCTACAGACAATTTCTTTGATAAACACAGGTGCAAAAGTCCTCAGTAAAATACCACAACTCAAGTTAAATAACAGAAGAGAAAGCTAAAGCCCCAGGAGTAAGGTGGTTTCGCTCCAGGGATGCTGGAATACAAATGGGTTAATGTAGTACAGCCTAAAAAGCAGAATAAAGACAAGTTACACAGTCATCTCAAGGGATATAAAAAAGGTTTTGACAAAATTCAGCATCCTTCATGATTGAAAACCCTGAAGTAATTAGCAGCAGTAGGATCAAATCTCCCCATGATAACACCTGTCTGTGAAAAGCCAGCAGTGACTTTTATACCAAATGGGTAACGTGGACTGGTTTCTCCTGAACCTGCGACAAGAAAGGATGTCTGCTCTGCTCTGCTCACTAATTTGGTGATCTCAGTAAGATCCTGAGCTATGTTCTTGTAGCTTCCTTCCTTTCTTCCTTTTTCCTTCTCTCCCTCCCTTTCTTCCTTCTTCCCTCTTTTTATTCCTTCCTTTCATTATCTTTTATCTTTTTCTTTCTGGACAGTTTTAAGTATCCCAGACTTGTCTTGAATTCACAATGTAGCCAGTGACAACCTTGAGCTTCTGATGACAATTGGGGTAGTCACCTATCTATGAGTAGAGCAGAATATTGTTAGGCATCATTGTGTTGGCATTTTTTCCCTCCAATTGTGTTTGGTTCTATTCTAGGTCTCTGGGCCGTTCAGTCTCTAGATCCTAGCACTCCAGGCCATGGCGGGGTGGGCTCACTCTAGTGGTCTCAGGCTGGACCAGTCATTTCCCACAATCTCTGAGCCACCCTTATCCTGGTCCCCTCTCCCCTATACATCCTATAGGCAGGACAGACTGTGGGTTAAAGGTTGTATGGCTCAGTCGATGTTCCAATCCCTCCACTGGAAGTCTTGCCTGGTCACAGCAAATGGTCAGTTCAGGCTACGTATCCACTATTGCTAGAAGTCTTTGCTGGGGTCATTCTTATAGATTACTAGGAGTTTTCCTTGTGCCTGGTTTCTGCCTTCTCTTTCCAGTCATCTCTTTCAGTACTCTCCCCCTCCACCTTCCAACCTGACCCCTCATGTTCCTACCCCCACCTGCCCCCAGTACGCCCATGAGATCTATTTCCCCTTCCCAGGGAGAATCATGTGTCTCCCCCAGTTGGACCCTCCTTGTTACCCAGCCTCTCTGGGTCTATGGATTGTAACATGGCCATTCTTCATTCTTCACTTTATAGTTAATATCAGCTTATAAGTGAGTACACACCATGTTTGTCTTTCTGGGTCTGGGTTACCTCATCCATAATGATTTTTTTCTAGTTCCTTCCATTCATTTGCCTTCAGATTTCTTGATGTCATTATTTTTAACAGCGGAGGAATACTGCATTGTGTAAATGCACCACATTTTCTTTATCCATTCTTCAGTTGAGGGACATCTAGGTTGTTTCCAGGTTCTGGCTATCATGAACGAAACCGCTATGAACATAGCTGAGTAAGTGTCCTTGTGATATGATTGAGCATCCTTTGGGTGTATGACCAAGAGTGGTATAGCTGGGTCTTGAGGTAGATTGATTCCCAATTTTCTGAGAAACTGCCATATTTATCTCCAAAGTGTGGGCCCCATTTCTTAAAAGATCCATCACGTCCCACATCACTAACACCGTGGGGATCAGGCGTTTAATACAGAGACCCTTGGAGACCAAGTCATAAGACCGAGGCTTTTTGGAGACTCCAGACCCTAGTGTTCCTGTCATATTACCTCTCTCTGGGCTTTGCTTTTCTGCAAGTCTACACTCTGTTTCAATCAGTAACTCCACTGTCACAAAAGCCCAAGCATGCTGGAAAGATATTATGAAGAATACTTGATTCAAAAGCTTGTGAATCACAAGGTTACATAGAGAAGTTACTCTAATCTGAGGAACACACCCAGTGCCTCCCAGAAGGAGATCTGGCAAGTCCCCAGGCTGCCTGTCCTGGGAGGCACACAGGGGGCAAGGGCCAGGTCCTAGCGGCATCTCCAGCAAGACAGCCACGGAAAGACCATGGAGCAAGCCTTCGTTTTTGTGGGGCTGCTTGTGTGCCTGCTCTGCCTGCTGAAGTGTGTGAGGCTTTCCCAGTACCTCTTGCTGAGCTTCTGGAAGGTTTTACCAAGGTCTTTCCTGCGATCGATGGGACAATGGGCAGGTAAGAAGACCCCTAAGTATACTGATTTGATTGCTCCTATTTCTTATGTCTCAGACTTCCTCTGAGACAAGTGCAATGGCGTGGCTAGATAGCCTGAGTGGAATTAGAACTATCTGAACATCAAGGCCTGAATCAGAAGATGGTGGAGGGAGACTGCCCCTCAGTTCTCACCCCTGTGTCTGTTACTTTGCTAGATTTTCTTCTTATTGGAGTTTTTCTGGTAACACAAATAATAAATAAGGCAGAAATACCTGCCTCTTCATCTACAGATTTCTAAACCCTGGATTGGTGTGCATCCATTTTGCTAAAGGGTATTTCAAAAAATTTGAAGTCCTAATGTTACTTTTTAAAAAATGCATTCCATGCCCTTATTCACTAAACTTGTCAACTTTGCAAACTTTGTCATAGATGTTTTTTAAATGACTATATGGGAAATTGTTGGGATGAACCCCTGAGTTTCTAATTGACGCTTCTTATACTTACACTGTGTGTGCACACCTATATGGTATGTGCACACCTATATGGTATGTGCACACCTATGTGGTATGTGCACACCTATATGGTATGTGCACACCTATGCGGTATGTGCACACCTATATGGTATGTACACACCTGTATGGTATGTGCACACCTATATGGTATGTGCACACCTATATGGTATGTGCACACCTATATGGTATGTGCACAGCTATATGGTATGTGCACATGTGTTTGCTGCTTCTAGCACTTACTAAGCTGCCTGGGCTTGTGTGGTCTAGATCCGAATATCCTACCATGCACAATCAAATACCCATGTTCCTGGAGCTACCAGACATCTCAACAAGCGCTGCCCACGTAGACCCTCTAAGAACCCTGCCCCAAAAGCAGTTAAAATGGAGCCAGAGACTCTGTGGCTTCAAAGTGAAAAATATAATCTTAGCTTGTTTGGGAGTCAAGAATGAATAATGTTATCATGAACAAATATGTAATGTCTTCAGGCACAGACAAACCAGCAGGGGGAAATATTTCAAGAAGGGGACGAAAAACCCAGTTATAAGGCTGGAAAACACACAGAGAGAATATCATGAGATCCATGCTCAACAAACTTAATGGATTTTTTTGTTGTTGTTGGCATTTTTAAAAGTGTGCCCTTCAATTGCTGGTGCCAAGGTCAGTCACAGGTATGTGTAGTGAATTGTGGCATTCTGTCTCCAATTTTAGGAAGGAAGAATGTAAAGGCATTTGAGATTGTCGGGTACTAGCAGATAGTGGTATCGAGGATTAGCTGTCTAAAGTCCTTGAGTTTCTGCGCCCCTCATTCCTGTGTCCTTTTCGCTAGGTTCCATATCTTCCACAGGCATTGAGGGATGCTGTCCTGCGGGGTGAAGGAAGGGAGGGTCCAGACTTTACTTCTCAGACAGAACACTGAGGTGTTCTTAGGGTAACCACTGGGCAGGGTGAAGCAATAACGGTTCACTTGCTTGCCCTGGAGGTGCTAAGGCTTGCGCTACCCCAAACCTTAAGAAACCTGGATAAAATACTTGTTGGTTTAAGCTTTGCTGCATTTCAGAGTGTGTTTTCTAGATATACAGATCCCTCTGAAAATGACACGCACAACCCCTTGCACCCAAAACAGACAGAAAAACCCTTTACTTCAGGTGTTCTGTAAGGGAGAACCAAAGCTGGAGAGGAAAAACGTGGCTTTGTAGTATTGAGAGTTCTAGACTGAGTTGTACAAGAGACTGTAGCTGTGTGAGAGAGAGCTGCACCGTTCTGTTGCTTCAAGTCTGTCACTGTTTCTTGCAGTGATCACCGGAGCAGGAGATGGCATTGGGAAAGCCTATGCATTTGAGGTGAGTTGGCGCTTTTTTTTTTTTTGTGGTTTGGATTTTGGAGATCAGGTCTTACTATGTCTCACTGGCTGAATCTCCTGCCTTGGTTTTCTAAATAACTGGGACTCAGGCGAGTTCCACCAGCCTAGCTTTGAAGCTTTCTCCCTTGTTGTCATGGAATACCCACCCCACCCATCACTTTCCCGAGTATAAAAGTCATAGACACTCATTTAAGAAGTATACTGTCTTTAATGTCAGAGCCCACTTAAAAAAAAATCTCATCCTTTAGAAGCTTAAAATAGTTTTATGTGCATTTGTGTGTGCAGAGGAGGAGCTGGTGTTACAGGTGATTGTGAGCCACCAGTGTGGTGTTGGGAACCAAACTTTGGTCTTCTGAAAGGGCAGCAAGTACTGAGCCATCTCTCCAGTCTCTTCTTTAAAACAAGCAGGCCAGTGGCTGTACCTCCATTTAGACTTTAGGGATTTATGGTTCATTCAGTGTTTTAGGGTTGCAATTGTGCCATGGTGTTTAGATATTTAAATGTACCTTTAAAAATGTAAACTCAGCCTGGTATACGTCTTTAATCCTACACTTGGGAGGCAGAAGAGGTGGCTAGCCTGGGCTACAGAGCAAGTTCCAGGATAGCCAGGGCTACATAGTGAGACCTTGTCTCTAAATAAATAAATAAATAAATAAATCCCTCTTACTTATCCTATACAAAGAGGTACCATGCTGATTCAAAGATTATTTATTGTGTGGGCTAGATGCATCATGTATAGCTTCTGTTTCAAATCACTGGGGAGGCAGAGACAGGGAATTCCCCTGGACAAGTTGACTAACTAGACCAGACAATCATTGGGGGTTGGGTTCAGCAAGAGATGTTGCCCCAATAAATAAAGTGAATGATTGAGGAAGACACCCCATGTAAATTTAAGCCCTCCATATACACGCTAGCCTGACACACATGTAAGCCCATGCATATTTAAACACCCACACATATCACACATGAACAAAAGAACAGTATTCAAGTCTTTATAAGGAATATTATAGGCTCTAGGGAACCGGCACCATGGCATCGGCTGCAAGATCGGCCTGTCCATCCTCAACAGCGACCTGGCCAACCTGGGGGCCGAGTGCCTGCGCATGCTGGACTCGGGGACCAACTACCTGCACCTGGATGTAATGGACGGGCATTTTGTTCCCAACATCACTTTTGGTCACCCTGTGGTTGAAAGTCTTCGAAAGCAGCTAGGCCAGGACCCTTTCTTTGATATGCACATGATGGCGTCTAGGCCGGAACAGTGGGTAAAGCCAATGGCCGTGGCAGGTGCCAATCAATATACCTTTCATCTTGAGGCAATTGAAAACCCAGGGGCTTTGATTAAAGACATCCGGGAGAATGGGATGAAGGTTGGCCTTACCATTAAACCAGGAACGACAGTTGAATATTTGGCCCCATGGGCTAATCAAATAGATATGGCCTTGGTAATGACGGTAGAACCTGGGTTTGGAAGCCAAAAGTTCATGGAAGATATGATGCCCAAGGTTCACTGGTTGAGGACCCAGTTCCCAACTCTGGATATAGAGGTCGATGGTGGAGTAGGTCCTGACACTGTTCAGAAGTGTGCGGAGGCAGGAGCAGTGCCATCATGAGGAGTGACGACCCCAGATCTGTAATCAACTTACTAAGAAATGTCTGTTCAGAAGCTGCCCAGAAACGTTCTCTTGATCGATGAAGTCACAGGAACCTGGCTTCTGCTCATGAAATCTTTTTTACTGGAAAAGAGAAATATTAACTACCAAATCACATTGATTCGAATCAAAGCAGTGCTGCATTCCAGTGACTAAAATCAATTGTGCAGGTTGTTCAAGAGGTTAGAAATAACTACCTTCTTAGTGATGCCACTTAGAGGTTAGCATGATGAAATATCCACGTTTATATTGGGAGATGACTTTTGTAAAGAGTGAAAATACAGTTTTATGATCACAGACAGAAGTGTGTCTTAGTGCCTAAAGAGGAAAATTAGCTACTATGAAAACCATTTTTCTGTATTTTTAAAAATAACAGAAAAAATTTTTTCTGTTATTTCCCCAGTTTATTCCTAAAGCAAATGACATCCATATTTTATGTTTCATGTCATTTGTGGTTTGTTTATATGCCTGAGAATATGAATGGAATGAGACAAAAATCAGAAGCTTTGGTGGGGTGGTATGTCATGGTCTGGCATCTGAAACATTTTTACTTTTTAATCTTACACCTGGTTTATTAAAAACTATAAAAATATAAAAAAAAGAATATTATAAACCTCCAATGAGTGGAATGAGTCCTCCTGAACAAGGGAGATAGAAAGATACTCAGAACTTTGCAGTTTCCCCTAAATTTCTTTCAAATTCCAGGTTATATATATAATTTTAAAAATGTGATATTTAGTTATTAGCATTTTCTTACATAAAAAAGATTTCCTTAAATTTTATTTACTTATTTTTTCATGTGTGTGTGTGTGTGTGTTTGCGTGTGCACGCCATGACATGCATGTAGAAGTCAGAGTCCATTTTCTCCTCTATCAGATGGGTCCTTCAGATTGAACTCAGTTCCTCAAGCTTGCTGACAAGTCTTTACTCACTGAACTATCTGCCCAGCCCTCCACAATATTATCTGTAAGTGGCAGTGTAATACTCTCTCAAATGAAGGCCTGCCTGTAGCTCAGCCATTTTTTTTCTCACTAAAAAGGTTTAGGTTAACCTCCTAATTTTTCTTCATTCTCTATAAACTTGGAAACACTTCTCAGTGACTGTGGAGACTGTGGGCACAGTAAAGTAAAGGCTCCCATGGTCTCAGTGAGTATAGAGATTTACATTAAACTCTGAAGTCCTAGCTGGTCCCAGCAGTCACACAAATGTTGCCATAGGCTGTGTAGCCCAGATAACGCATTTCTCGCAGCTCTAGAGGCTCGAAGGGCGCATGCTGAGTGCCCAATCCTCGTGCTGGCATACAAACAGAGACCTTCTCACTGGGTCCCCAGAAACAAGCTCTCTGGGTATCTCAGGGCACTAACCCCACGACAAGGGCTCCACCCTCAGGAACTAGTTTACAGCATGTTGTACATTTACATGCTGTAAATGACACGTTTGGTTGTTTTCATAGTAAGTGTTAGGATTTTTGTTTGTTTCCTTCCTTTTTTATTTTATTTTTTTCACACAGGGTTTCTCTGTGTGGCCTTGACTGTCCTAGAACTAGTTGTGAAGACCAGGCTGGCCTCAGACTCCCAGCGATCTACCTGCCTCTGCCTCCCAAATGCTGGGATTAAAGATGTGAGCCGTCACTGCCCAGCTACAGGGTTTTTTATTTTGTTTTGTTTTGAGACAGGGTCTCACTAGATAGTCCTGACTGTCCTAGAACCTACTTTGTAGACCAGGCTGGCCCTGAACTCATGGTTCAAGCCTCTGTGCCTAGCGGAAAATGTGTGCCTCTGGTTGTCTGCTCCAGGTCTGTTTGATCAGAGATAAAGAGTTCTTTGGTCTTACCCTAGTTCATATATAAGGATGTCCTCACAAGCATTGGCTGGCCCTTGATAGACGATGAGTGGTCACATCTGTGTGTGGAGAATAGGAAGAGGGCTCAGCAATTGCTTTTGAAAGCAGTATGTCTTTTGCTATCAAAAACTGGGGAAGACAGGGCTGGCAAGATGGCTCAGTGGCCAAGCCTGGAAACCTGAGTTCAATCCTACTATGATGGAAGGAAAGAACTAACTCCAGCAGGTTCTTCTCTGATCTCCACACACGCTCTCTTTCTCTTTCTCTTTCTCTTTCTCTTTTTCTTTCTCTCTCTCTCTCTCTCTCACACACACACACACACACACACGCACATGCATACACATGCATGTGTGCACACGCATGCAGGTACCCTCTCCCGCTTCCCCGCACACCACACCATACCACAACACACACATATATCCCACACAGCTCTGCCCCCCCACTCCCAATATAATAAAAAATGTTAATCACTGCTACAGTTTGGAGCTTGACTTTCCCTTCAAGGCCCATTACAGCTTGTGGTGTTGCTGGGAGGCTGTGAACCTCTAGAAGGGAGCTAGGCTTCTGAGATGTGTTCATAATTCCTGGCTATCCTGAAGGGAGCAGCCTTCCCCTGCTGAGTTCATTCACTGCGGGTCCATAACAGAGAGGTCATGGCCACCAACAGGAACTTCAGTGACCTTGGGTCCAAATAAACCCCGCTGCCTTTTAAGTTGTTTGTCACCGTGATGGAAAACTGACTGAGGTCTGTGGCTGTCGCAGGGTTCTATTGCTGTGAAGAGACACCGTGACCACGACAGCTCTTACAAAGGAGAACATTTAAACGTGGCTGGCTTACAGTTTGGAGGTTCTGTCCATTATCAGCATGGTAGCACACAGGCAGACGTCGTGTCGGAGAAGGAGCTGAGAGTTCTACATCTGGATGCACAGGCAGCAGGAAGTGACTGCTACACTGGGCGTGGCTTGAGCATCTGAGACCTCAAAGCCCCTCCCCCACTTCCTCCAACAAAGCCACATCTCCTAATAGTGCCACTCCTATGGGCTTGTGGGGTCCATTTCACTCAAGCCACAACAGTGGCTTAAAACTCTGAGCTACTGGGATTCTTTCAGACTTCTTTTTTCCTTAACTCCACATGGACCTGACTTTGTTTTCTTGGTACTTAAAGGAGATCCCAAGTCAACCGCTGCCGGAGCCACTCATTTCTTTAAATAAAGGTTCACGAACTGGGGGCTGGGTGGGGTTCGCCACCTGACAGGATCTTTCGATTCTGAGCAAGGGATGCATCCTCCTGGGGCTTCCGAGTCACTGCCAGCACCAGAGTGTTCTCCTGTGAGCCTTGGGTCCTGACATTCTGTTCTGTCCTTGACTAATCTTTGATTTTTTTCTTCTGTACAAACTTTTTAATATTTCCTTGTGTTCTTTTAGAAAGTTAATAATTTTTTTTTTCCTGGGCTCATAACTTTTCTTCATGCAGGCTTTCTCCGTTCCAGAGTTTATTCTCTCCTGCTGACTGATGCTCCAGAGAAAGGGGTTCAGTCTGGGGTGGTCAGGACTCCGTGGCTGAGGACTGCCCAGATATGAGGGTATCCGGAGCTTGCCTCTGACCTTCACTGCCTGGATCTGTGTCAGCCAACTTGAGGTGGTAGCTTTCTCACCTGGGCAAGGATTAAACAGGATGAGGAAGGTAGAATGTGCATAGCTTAAATTGTGTGTCCTGGGCCTGGGATGATGTTCACTCACAGGTTCCCAGCGCCCATATGGTATCTCATAAACATCTGTAACTCTAGTTCCAGGTGGTCAGGTGCCCCTTCTGACTTCCAAGGCATTGCATACACATGGTGTTCCCTAGAGAAACAAAACCAATTATGGGGAAGGAAGGAGGGAGGCGAGGAAAAGAGTGGGTGAGAGAACAGGAACAGAACATGTGTATTTTGGGAGAGACTGAGATCTTTTTTCTTTTTTTAAAAATTGGTTCACTTTATTCTGGAAGTGATGTATTCAAGATCTGCAGGATTGCCAGGAAGTGGTGGTGAATACCTTTACTCCCAGCACTTGGGAGGTAGAGGCAGACAGATCTCTGAGTTCAAGGCCAGCCTGGTCTACAGAGTGGGTTCCAGAACAGCCAGGGCTACACGGAGAAACCTGGTTTAGATAAAAACAAAACAAAACAAAACAAAAAAACAAATGAAAGATCTGCAAGATAGAAAGGCTGACTGCAGATCCAGGGATGAGGCTCTCCCACACTGTGGAAGGCAAACACTCAAGTTAAAGTCTCTGACTACGTTATTCCTTACTAAAATACACATTTATGCTGAATGGTGGCACACACCTTTAATCCCAGCACTTAGGAGGCAGAGGCAGGCAGATCTCCATGAGTTCGAGGTCAACCTGTTCTACAGAGTGAGTTCTAGGACAGCCAGAGCTAAACAGGGAAGCCCTGTCTCAAAAAACCAAAGTAAAATTAAAAATACACATTTACATGCCAAGTGTGGCAGCACATGGCTGTAATTCTAGCACTTGGGAAGTAGAGGCAGAAGTTGCTTTCAGCTCCATAGCAATTTTGAGGTCATCCTGGGCGACTTGAGATCCTGTTTCAAAAGACCAACAAATACATCAAAAGACCATAGCAAAATAAACACAAACATACACACCGCTTCACAGAAACAGTAGTTAATGTTTGACCAGGTGTCTGGTTTGACCATGATCTACTTAGGCTGACAGATGGAACAAGTCATTCTGAGGAAGGAGTATCTGGGACTTACGGTTATTTCTTTCTCACCATGTCTTACATTCCTCTAGTCACTTCCTCTCTGCTTAGGGAACTTCTAGTTGTTTTTTCAGGACAGGTCTGTATATGAAGCCTTCTCTTGGCTTTTCTTCACTCGGTAACTTCTGGGTTTCCCTGTCATTCCTGAAGTATAGTTTTGCTGGGTGTAGAATTTGTAGCTGTTAGTCCCCTCCTTTCAGAACTTGAAAAAAAGATTGTAACACTTGCTTTTGGCCTTGATTTCTGAGGAGAAGCTGGCTAGATTTTGAATTGTTTTCCACTGTGTAAGGTGTTGTTTATCTCTGGCTTCTCCCAATATGTTTTCTTTGTCTTTAATTGACAGAATTTTAGTTCTGACATGTCTTGATACAACTTTCTTCGACGTTATCTTGCCTGAGGTCATCCCATGGTGCTGGCGCCTCCAAAATCCTGGGGTCTTCTGCTGCAGCTGGGCTTCACTTTCATCAAAACCTCTTATAAACTCTCTTCATGGTGCCAAGCTTCAGCTTCTTTGCATGACCCTTTAGTTCTGGGCCTTCAACAGCTACTGAGGCTACATCTCATCAACGATCTCTTCTGGTTTCCAAGTACTAAGCCTGGAACTTGTTTTGTAGACCAGGCTGGCCTAGAACTCACAGATATCCACCTGCCTCTGTCCTCTGAGTGCTGGGATTAAAGGTGCCTGGCTGTTGGTCTCTTTCTTTTTTATTTTTGTTTTTATTTTTTATTTTTAAAGTTTTTTAAAAAATTATCTTTTTAAAATTTAAAAACATTTTTTCATTTTACATACCAATCCCAGTTTCCCCTCCCTCCCTCTTCCTCCTACCCCCCCCCCACCTTCTATCTACTCCTCAGAGAGGGGAAGGCCTCCCATGGGGAGTTAACAAAGTCAGGAACATCAAGTTGAGGCAGGACCAAGGCCTTCCCCCTGTATCTAGGCTGAGCAAGGCATCCCTCCATAGAGAATGGGCTCCAAAAAGCCAGTTCATGCACTAGGGATAAATCCTGGTCCCACTGCCAGTGGCCCCACGAACTGCCCAAGCCTCACAACTGTCACCCACATTCAGAGGGCCTAGTTCAGTCCTCTGCAGGTTCTCTAGCTGTCTATCAGTCCATAGTCAATGAGCTCCCACTAGCTCATGCTGGTCTCTTCTTAATCATTGCTGATTTCTTAGCCCAGCACCAAATATCCCAGCAAGACAAAGTTTTGATTTAGTAATTCTGGTATCAGAGCTGATTCTTCAGCCCCAGCTAACCAGAACCACAGAATCTTAATTTAAAATAACAAATGGCCCTGGCAGAGTCTTTAAAGTTTCCTCTGAAACTTCACAAGCCAGGCCTCCATCCTCTGCACTGCTCTCAACATTCTTACCTTCCAAGCTCCCACAGAACGTCCCACAGAGCTTTTAACACTCCACGGTTCTTCTAACCCAAAGTTCCAAAGTCTTTCCACAATCCTCCCCAAAACATGGTCAGGCTTGTCTGTCACAGCAACACCCCACTCCTGGTACCAATTTGTCAAAGTTAGGGTTTCTATTGCTTCAATGAAAAGTCACAACCAGAAAGCAAGTTGGGGAAGGAAGGGTTTATTCAGCTTACACTTCCATAGTGTTGTTTATCACCAAAGGAAGTCAGGGCAGGAACTCAAACAGGGAAGGATCCTGGAGGTAGGAGCTGATGCAGAGGTCATGGAGAGATATGCTTACTGGCTGGCTTGCTTCCCCATGGCCTGCTCAGAGTAATTTTTTTTTTGAAAGAATTTTTTTTAAAAAAAAAATTATTTATTATGTATACAATATTCTGTCTTTGTGTATGTCTGCAGGCCAGAAGAGGGCACCAGACCTCATTACAGATGGTTGTGAGCCACTATGTGGTTGCCGGGAATTGAACTCAGGACCTTTGGAAGAGCAGGCAATGCTCTTAACCACTGAGACATCTCTCCAGCTCCCTCAGCATAATTTCTTATAGGACCCAGGACCATCTGCCCAGGGATGATACCACTCACCATGGGCTAGGCCCCTCATACTAATCACTAATTAAGAAAATGCTTTACAGCTGAATCTCATGGAGACAGTTTCTAAACGAGGCTCCTTCCTCTCTGACGACTCTAGCTTGTGTCAAGCTGACAGTCAAAACCAGCCAGTAAAGCTCCCATTCTTCTAAGCTCATCCACTGAGTAAAATGCTGCTTATGCAGAAGCAGTGGTGTAGCGGTCATGTTTGTAATTCTGCTGTCCTGGAAGTGGAGGCAGAAGGAGCAGGAATTCAAGAACATCATTTTGAGTTTGAGGGGCCAGCCTGGGCTACACGTGACCCTGTCCCCCACAAAGCAGATGGAACTTTCCCCCTGGAATTTTTTTGTTTTTCATATGCCCACAAGGACTCTTTAAGGCACCTTAAAAAAGATTTATTTTTAATTGTGTATGTGTGCATGTCACATGTGTGTTTGTAAGCACCGCACAAGTGTGGGTACCTGAGGAGGCCAAAAGAGGGGTCAGATCCCTTGGAGTCACAGTTGTGAATTGCTTAGTGTGGTATTGGGAACTGAATTCAGAATCTCTCCAGTTCCCTTGTGAAGCATTTTTATCCTTCAAAATCTTGTCAGAGAACCACAAAGAAAAGAAAGAAAAAAGAAAAAAAAGTGGGCAGTGGTGGCACACGCCTTTAATCCCAGCAGTAGGGAGGCAGAGGCAGGCAGATCTCTGAGTTTGAGGCCAGCTTGGTCTACAGAGAGCATTCCAGGATAGCCAGGGGTACACAAAGAAATCCTGTCTCAAAAAACAAAACAACAACATAAAACAAAAGAAATTTTCCATAAAATCTTGTCAGAGAACTCTAAAATATTGGCATCTAAGTATTTTTTTCTTACTCAAACTTCTTTGTATGTTGGGTAAAAAAAAATTTTAACTACGTCCTGGACATTACTGGTAAGATGTCATGAGACTCTGGGTCTTACTTAAATCTGTTCGTATGGTTTATACTGCACATTAGCAGCTGGGGAAGGGACCCAGGTTTCCTACATGGTCCCTGCTAAGGCCTCTGCCTCCTTGCTACTGCTGGGGATTTGCCAGTTAGAGCTACAAATTAAGTCACCTAACTGGATGTGTTTCATCTCCACTAAACCTTTTATCGGCTGAGGCCATAGTACTTTTTCTAAGGTGTGTACTTGAGACAGAGTAGTTATTGAAATTACCTGGAGCGAGTGAGAAGGAAACATGGAACACGCAACAAATCTTTAAGGGCTGCCTAGCACATGCGCACAGGGGATGACATGTTACAACATATGCAGATGATGGAGCTCACACATGTGGGCAAGGGCTCACACAGCTGCATCATACGTAGGTGATACAACCATGCTGCACGTGGGACAAGTCTGGTGGCCATGGAACCCAGACGTGTCAGCCATATTGTGGCTGAAACATAAGCTATTACCTGTGTGGGGGGTATGTGTGGGGTGTATGTATGTGTACATGAATGTGCTGACCCATGTGAGTATGTGTGGAGGTTAGAGGTTGGTATCCTGTGTCTTCCTCTTTCACTGTACATGTCATTACTTTTGTTTCCTTACACCATATATTGGTGTTGATCTTGGCATGTTTGGATGTCAAAATATAGCATAGGAATAACAGGCTTGGGGCTGGAGAGACAGCTCAGTGGTTAAGAGTACTGGCTGCTCACAGCACCCACATGGTGGCTCACAACTGTAACTCCATCTGCAAGGGATCTAACACCTCCATCTGGCTCTATGGGTACCCTATGCATATGATGCACTTATAGTCGGCAAACACCCATACGCATAAAATAAAATACAAAAATTAAATCAACGAAACTGTGGGTTTGATGATGCATTGACAATTTTTATTACTCTAGCAAAAAGCAGTTGGAATCTGAAATGTTGCATTCCAGTTCCGTTAATGAAGTGCTATTTTTCCTTCCCGAAGTCTCTCTGACCTTGATAACTGCATCTCCTCTAATGGTGTCCCTGAAATAAATGTTACTTGTCTGTCTTAGAGAAATGTTATCATGTTTATTTATTTATCCATTTGAGGTAGGTCTCTCTTTGCACCTGGAGCTACCTAGCTAGTTCTGCAGATTCACCTGTTTCTGCCTCCCCAGCTCGCGGGGTTACAGATGTACAGCGCCATCGCCATGCGGCCTGGGGTTGGGTATTCCGGTCCCTGGGCTTGCACAGCCAGGCACCTTACCCACAAGCCTTCTTCCAGCCCTGCCTATGCACTCTGTCCTTAGACGTCCCTTTTCTGATCCTTTAATCAGAGAAAGTGAGCTTCCTTGGGATTTGGTTCACATTTCTGATTTATCCACTGCTCCAGCTTAATTAAAGAACTGGGAGTTTCAAGGGAGTGCTTAATGGCAGGAATGGGGGAACGCGCTTCTCTGGCTTTCCGGAAGCCTATTCTGTGCTCATTTAAGTTTAATCCTCATTCACCTTTAAAGTGGTAGGGGAGGCTTTGCCTCCTGTCCAAGGAATTTCAAGTATCAACCAAAGCAGGTGGGAAACAAAACAAAACAAAACAAAAAATACTTCTGGAAGGGGCTGGGCTGGGAGGCAGAGAGTGGGCTTCCACCTCTGTGGCTCTCGGTCTGCACATGAATTCCAGCCCTGTCTTCTATTCTCTGCTACACAGAAGAAGCCCTGTCTTATTCCCACCCCCGCGTGTAGATTAGCAGCCACAAGCACCTTCCTTGACCCAGGCTCCCATTCAGTCCTGCAGTCGCTGCAGAGATCCGGGACTGGTGGGCAGTGCATTATGGGAAAGGCCTTGCTGGGGGCTTAACTCTCTGAAAAGGGGCTGGAGACCCGCATATGGGGCCTGTCAGCCCCGACTTTCTCAAAATAAGATTGAGTCCTGCTTGAGCACACAAAGGGGACAATGCTGCCCAGACTTCGGCCCAGACCACTTCACATGCCGCCTGGAAACTCTCCCCAGAAAAAGGCGCCACCAAGGAGAGGCTGGAGCCCACAGGCAAAGAGCACCCTTTGTGCTGGAAATGCAAATTGTTTTCCATTTAATGGACAACTTCCCCTCCAGGAAGCTGATGAAGTGAACTGGGAGACAAAAGTCCTTCATTCTTAAGTCACATTTGTGACAGATTCTGGTGGGGGTGGGGACTCGGCACCCTCAGCCCGGAATTGCCACCACTCTGGGTTTTTGGTTTTTTCCCCCTAATTAATATTTTATTTCTGTCAATATATTTTATATTTAAAACGGCTTGGTGAAATCTTACTTTAAATTGCATTTCCCAGAGGGGTGGTAATGATTCTGGGTATGTTTTTGGTCTAAAGAGATATAAAGGAAACAACAGGAAAAACTCAAATACATAAAAAAAAAGAATAAATCTTTTTTTTTTTAAAGAAAATTCTTAGCTATATGTAGATACAGATGTTGAGAATATGGCTGGCAGTAGTAAAGGGCCTTGATAAGGTCCAGAGGGCTCTCAGTGATGGGTGCTTTCCCGGGTAGAACTCTATCTAGTTAGCGTCCTTCCTTCTGGTCCTCACGGCAGCTCTTCACCAGCCACGGGCAGTCTGCTCTGGGTAAAGGGAAAAGGAGAGAAACTACTGCACATGCTCATCTTTTCTTGGACAGAGAAGACTGTGACTTTCTGCCTAATCCTATGCCCCAAAGGGGGATCTAGCAGTACTAAGGACTGCTAGTGTCTGAATTTACCTTGTAATTTAGCTTCTGCCCATTGAGCAACAGTGAAGGCTCTCTGTCTCTAAATCCTGCTCTCAACTTCCCTTTATTGGGGGTGTTGTTGTTGTTTGTTTTTTTGAAACAGGGCTTCTCTGTGTAGTCCTGGTTGTCCTGAAACTCACTCTGTAGACCAGGCTGGCTTTGAACGTGGAGATTTGCCTGCTTCTGCCTCCTTAGTGCTGGGATTAAAGGCATGAGCCACTGCTGCCTGGCTCAACTTGGGGTCTCGTTTCCTTCAGAAGGCTGTATAGTTCAGTCAGTGAGTTGACAGAGGTAGACAGATAACATGCAAAAGAACACAGATTTCAAACCATCCTAAACCATGCATGTGTGAGACTCACGAGGGGCCAAAATGGCTGGACTCTATGTAGGACAAAAGGAGATAGGGACTGGACCACTGGGGAGGAGGGAGGTGGTACAGGAGATGCATATTCCTGGTTGTTAATATATTCCTGGTGATACAGATGAGAGTCTCCCAGGTAGCAGTCATCGTGGTCCCCCTGGGCAAGAGTCGCACTGCAATCCTTTTGTGCGTGTAATAAGAAAAGCCTCTGCCTGCATTCTATGTTTCATCTATGAATATTTACGTGGGATATTTGACTATTCTCTCTTTAGGGGCTGTGGTTCCAGCACAGATATTTGGACAGCTCTGATCTCCATAACAGTTCTCAGGGTGTTTTATCTCAAGGAAGTCTCATGTCTGGTGCATCCCTTCAGGGATGATCATTAAGTTGATTTTAGTTGTTCTTGTGGTGTGGTGCATGCATGCGTGTGTGTCTGTGTATGTTTGTGTGTCTGTGTTACAGTGCTAGACAAATGTATCTTATCAGGAAGCCTGCTAGTTAGGCTGGTATTGAACTTCAGTATTGGACTAACTATATGATATGATTTGACGGTACCCAAGATAAGTCGAGGTCCCTATTCACCACACACTGATGCTTATTTTGGTTGTTATTGGTCAGAGAATCCCAGAAACAAAAAACACTATGCAAAGTCATTTACTTTCATTCCTCTTTATCTGAACAGTTGGGGGCTACTCCCCCCACAGTGTGGCAGATGAGAGAGTCACCATTCTGGAGGTAGTGTTCCTGGTGGCTGCAGGAAATGGCCAGGAGTCCATCTATGCGTCAAAGTTACCACTCACGGAACGATTGTCTTGCGCTGGCCTTGGAGATCATCTCTTTCCCTTGCCCTGCACCAGTCTGTCTTATCCCAGCAGGGAAGTTCTCAAAAACCTAGTCTGTGTGACTTCAGCTGCTGCAGCCCCTAGAAATCCGTGCTTGCTGCTGTGTCTGGAATGTGGTCCATCGATTCTCCTGTTATCACTCTACTACAGCATCCCATGTGTCCCAATGTAGTTACGCTTCCCTCAGTCCATAGACACCCGTGTTTTCCCATATGTCTGTCCCTGTCTCTTAGAGGACATGCATGTCAGTTAACAGCATCGACGAGAACAGAACTGCTGAGTCATGGGCTGTTTCCCGATGATGATCAGCTGGACTAAATGACGGTGTTTGTTTTCTAGAGAATCTGAGGTGTCAAGGTTGTAGGCACTGCGTGAAAAGAGAGAACTTGACCTCCTTTTTATTCTTTTAAAGGATTATGCAATTTTGGAATGATTGGGTTTTTTTTCTTTGAAATGTTTGATAGAATTTACTCAGAAGATAATGTGAGCCTGGGATTCTTTCTGTGGGACAGTTTAAAACACTTGTTTTTATCTTTATTGCCTTATTATTAACACTCGGGTTTTTTTGCTTTTGTTTCTGTTTATTTTGAAACAGGGTCTCTTGTTGTCTCTTGCTCCATATGCCAGCCTAGCTGGGCTGCAAGCTTCTGGGCTTTGCCTTTCTCCACCACCCATCTCCACTTTGCTGTAGGAGCAGTATTAGAGTTGTGTGCTGCCTGGTCTGGCTTCGCATGTTTCTACCGATCCAAACCCAGGTCCCCATGCTTGCAGGGCAATGGTTTTACCCACAGCACCATCTTTTCAGCCCTGTTTTATTTTAATATGTTCCTTTTTGATGTAAAAATTAAAAATAACTAAAGCAAGGGGACAGGTTCTTGTTGTACAGCCCAGGGTATACTTTAATTAAGGCAGGGTTTTGCTGCACAGCTCAGGCTAGCCCCACACTTGCAGCAACCCTCCTGCCACTGCCTCCCACATGCTGGAATTTGCAGGCATATGCACCACACCTGGCTAGAACTGTCTAATTGCCTGCCCCTTTCCAAAGAAATCAAGAATGCCTTCCCTTTCTGAGAACCCTTTTGTGTCCTCTCAACACAGCTTTAAGAAACAGCTTTTCTGGTTTTCTCTCAATCCTCTGAGGATGGCAGCCTCTCTTCCCTGCTGATCTCTTCCTTTTTGCCCGATCCTCTGCCTGGCAGGTTTGCTGCTTCCCATACATGTTCCTGGGTCAGCTGTTCAGGGCTGAAGAGTCTGCCCTGCATACTGTTGGGCAGGTCCTAGTACTGTTTGTATGAGAGGTGTTTTGGAGTCTTTCCTCACTTCTTGCCTGGTTTACGGCTGTTAAGGCTCATCTCCTCTTTGTACACATGCCCTGCCCTCAGTTCTGAGGCAGAGAAGGGCAACTGGGCTAATGGCTTTAGGAAAAGCTAGGACCCAATACTGCTTAACTGGCTTCTTTGCCCCAGCTGTGGGGTTGGTGTGGCCTGAGAGTTTAAAATGTTCAGGGGCTTTGATAACAACTTCATTGGTTATTTCAAAACAGGAGAGAGGATTTTGAATCTTCAAACACAAATGAGTGATCTGTATCTGAGATGCCAGATATGCCAGGCCACAAAGTGATCTTTATACACTGTGCACACACACATTGTGCACACACACTGAAACGCCACATTAAAATTACTACGTGCCAATTAAAAAGAGCACACGTTATCTATATATAAGTCTATGTATATAAAAACATATATAGTGCAAACTTTTAAGTTAAAGTCCTAAATTATGTTTATGCACTGGGAAAAGGGTATGTGCACCTGAGTACAGGTGCCTGTAGGTGATCCCCTAGAACTGGAGGACAAATTCAGGTCTTCTGGAAGAGCAGCAAGTGCTTCTAACATTTGAGCCTTCCCTTTAGCCCTTACCAGGATTTTCAGAGACAACTTTCAGAGGATGAACTCTTGCTTCATCTTGGTATGGATTCATAAGAGGAAGCTTATTATTTGTGTGGTTTTTATGCCCTGTTTCCTTACCAAATGTCTATTCTTCGTCCAGCAATTAAAATCTCCAGCTGAGCTGGTGTATTTTTACCCCCTGTTGTGTTACCTCTTCCGTGTAAGCTTTTCATCTAGGTAGCCAGGACTAGGACTGGTGTGTCTCCAGGAGGAGTCAGTCTTCCATGATGTCTGTTTCTAACAATATTTATTTGCTTTAATGCTGACTTTGATAGACTTACTAGAGCTGTCTTTTTCTTTTGGTTGGTCTTTATTGCTTTCATTTGCTCTTGTTGCTATAACACAAACACTCCAGAGTTAGGCAGTTTTCGATCCTGAACCTTGAAGCTATCTAGGGTCTCCAGAAAGCAGCTGAGTCATTGGTGTGCTGAGAAACACGTAGTATTTAGAATATTCCAGGAATCTCAGGGGGTAGGAATGAGGGACCAAGACTGAAGAAGGAGCAGGAGATGTTCCTGGAGTTTCTGTCTCGTGTGGATGATGCTCTTATCCTCTCTTGCACAGGAAAGAGACTCTTACCGTTCCCAATGTGCAGGAAGTTGCAAGGCCTGGAAGCTCGGTGCTAGATAGGTACAAGAAGTGAATGTATGATGTGTACCACAATAGCACAAATATTGGCTTTGTTCTCTCTCTGAAATCATCTTATGATCTGCTGTCTATTATATCTTAGTGTGTGTGTTCAGGTGAATGTGCATACTCGTGTGTATGCATGTGTTGTAGCATGAGGGCCAGCTTGTTGGGGTATCTGTTCCCGCCCGGTACCCCACAACCAGCAAGTCCCAGAGAAAATCAATCACACAGAGATCTCTATAAGTTAAAAAGCTGATTGGCCCATTAGGTCAGGCTACTTATTAGCTCTTATAACTTATGTTACCCCATTATCCTTATCTATGTTAGCACATGGCTCAGTACCTTTTCCAGCGGGGCAGCTTACATCTTTCCTCTCCGGTGGTCTGGGCAGAACTGCGGAGGGAGCTTCCTGCTTTCCAGAATACGCCTAGTCTCTTTGCTCCACCTCTACTTCCTGTCTGGCTTTCCTGCCTATACTGCCTGCCTGGCCAATCAGCATTTTATTAAAATACGATTGACAGAATACAGACAATTCTCCCACACCAATGTGTGTGTGGAAGCCAGAGAATTATGCTGAGTGTCTCCTTCACTCTTTCCACCCGTTTTATTTTGGAGACAGGGTCTCTTGCTGAACCTGAAACTCACTAACTGACTAGACATGTTATCATCTCCGGGGATAGTTCTGTTTCCATCTTCCCTACGCTGAGATTATTGGTTGTGCTGCATCTGGCTTTTCACATGGGCACTGAGGCTTGAACTTAGGTCTTCACATTTGTGTGGCAAGCACTTGAGCATCCTGCTAGTCCCAGTGATATCTCCTCTATCTTAACACCTCTCTTTAAACATCCACCCTCATAGCTAACTCACTACATGAGGAAGACGTAAGAAAGATGAAAAGGTTTTTGAAAACACACTCACATTTGTTTCACCAATAGTACCAGGTAAACACCTTTGAGACAAGTATGGATGAAAAGCTGCAAAATTCAAAGGATTTTTATCAGATTCTTATAAATCACAGTTTGCGAAAATAGATTTGGATAGTTTCCCATCAGTGTTCCAAAGAAGAAAGGAGGAGGGGGCTCATGCTGAGTGACTGAGGAATTGTTTTATTGCAAAGGAATAGAACTCAACCTGATGGAACTGGAGGAAGTGCAGCAGGGGCCATGGAACCCAAGGAAGATAAGGAAATGAGTGCATACTATTAGTGAAAATACCCAGACAGAGTCTGGTTAGTCTCTGATGCACACCTTGAGTCTCTGGGTGCCAGGTAGATCTAGGAGGGGAACCAGAGCTCACAGCGTCGGGCAGCCTGGCAATGCCTGTAAGCCCTTTTACCCTGATGGTCTCCCAGTAACACTTCAAAAGTGTGGAGGGATAGCCCAGTCATGAAGGAGCTGAGATCGATTCCCAGCACACACATGAAAAGTCAGTGATCTGATGTGTGCTTGCGATCCCAGCACTAGAGTGGTGAGGGCAGGTAAACTCTTGGGGCTTGCCTGCTAACAAGTTAAACCTAGTGGGAAAGTACCAGTCCAGTGAGAGCCTCTATCAAAAAGTAAGGTTTGCAGCCCCCAGACTTTACAGTTGGCTACAGTGAGCCCCACCAGTTACAGACAGGGGTTCTCAGATGATGGCCCTGTCAAGACTTCTCACAGTGACTCTTGCCATATAATGGGCACACAGAGACACTTACAACAGCTACAGTGTTGGCTTCAGCCTTACCCACAATGACTGTGTCACTCACAGCACAAGAACCTCCATCACATAGAAGCCCAGGGGAAGCAGGAGACTTATGGTGCAGCCAGGTACAGAAGGACCTCCTATGCCACTAAGGCCTCCCTTCTGCTGAGCATCTTTCTGTTTTTCCCATTCCTGCCTGCAGCTGGCCAAACACGGACTCAACGTTGTACTTATCAGCCGAACACTGGAAAAGCTACAGGCCATTGCAGAGGAGATTGGTGAGTGATCTCACACAGCAGGGCGGGTGTGTATACATGGAACTGGTCAACCATGGCACTGTCCTGCCTGTTCATGCCATGTCTGCTGCCAGAAACCTGGGCTGTCACCTGTCCGCTGTATACAGAAGGGCCCAGTGTACAAAGGGAAGGACAAGGTATAAGGTATAGGCTGTCACCCTGAATTCTGTGGCCTGGATAAAGGAGGCGTTTTCTCTGGGCCTTTACCTGCTCAGCCAGAGCCCTAGCTGCCTCTTAGCTTCCGTCCCTTCCTTTGAAGCCAGAAACGGTGTCTGTTATTTGTTTCTATGCTCGTAATCCTTATTTTCAGGTACTCGATTTTAATAATTATTAAGTTAATAATTAGCTGAAGTATCAAGGCAAAGGTATGAATCTCTAATTATGAAGGCTTTTTAAACCACAGCAGACTGTCATGGGCCAGCCTTGTTTCTTTGGGGGAGGTTCAGAATAGAAGAAGGTTGTGGGGATGGGGGCTGTACGGTCAAACTGCGGAGGCTCCCTGCCCTTGAACGGGTGAATTTGGCTTTTGTTGGGCATCTGGATATTAGGGGGTCACTCCGATTAGGACCAAGGCATTCTTGAGTATCTCCATCATGGTGTTAAATGTGCTTTTTATCACGTTATTGGAAAGCAAGTCATGTATTTTATATTAAAGGATCCTTGACTCTTACGTTATGTCTCTTGATTGCCTGATCAGAGGATCTGGGTCTAGACACAAAGTCAGGGCTCTTCTGAGAGAGACTGGGACAGCTCTACCTGCAGCTGATACCGCTGCCTGTAAAGGCCTTCCCTGGGCAAGTCAGCGTAAGCAACAGACAAGGTGCTAAACTTGGAGTGAAGAATAGGTTCCTTGGACAAGTTAGTTCGCTACGCTTATTCTCAATTTGCTGCTCTGGAAAATGGGAAGAAGAGTGTCTACTCCCTCAGGATTGTGGGGGACAAGCTGCCATGTACGTAGATTCTGGAGCATATGCATGCAAAGGACACCTGTGTCAATGCTGAGGGGACCTGAGTCTGCTGAGCTCTGAAAGCATCAGAGGCTGTGCATAGCCCTCCTCCAGGGGCTCAAACCTGAGTTTGTGTCAATCACCTGGTGGCTTATGTAGGCCAGAATGTCTGAACCAGTAGGTCTGGGGTAGAGGCAGCTCTGGGTGTCTAACAAGATTTCCGATGATTTTGATATGACTTTGAGAAACACAGTCCCAACTCTCTTTCAGATATTTCATTGTAATTTTTAATTGTGTTTATGTGTGTATGTCTGTGTTGGTGTGTGCACATGTGTGTAAGTGCCTATTAGATCCTCTGAAGCCGAGTTACAGGAGTTGTGAGCCACCTAATGTGGGTGCTGGAAACCAGCCTTGGGGCTCCCATAAAAACAGAAAGCTCTCTTAACTGTGGAATCATCTCTTCAGTCCTACAACATCTATTTTATTGTTGTGGACTTTATGGTCAAGAGGGATGATTGTACTCAGGCTTACTAGAAATACTTGTGGTCTCTCATACAGAGGGGACCATTGGAAGCCGTGTGAAGATTGTGCAAGCAGATTTTACCAAAGAAGACATCTATGACCATATTAAAGAAAAACTTAAAGGTTTAGAAATTGGAATTTTAGGTAAGTGTATTGAAAAATGCAAATCTTGATTTTTACATGTAAGTGTGATAATCACCTTAGTGACGCTTTATTTATTGAAGTCCCTTTTGGGAGTGGCCTGGTGAGATGGCTTGACGCATAAAGACACCTGTCATCAAGTCTGATGACCTGAGTTCAAACCTAGTGATCCATTTGTTGGATGGCAATAACTGAGTTCTTCAAGTTGTTCTCTGACAGCTACACATGTGCCATGGCATGCATGTAGTTACACACACACACACACACACACACACACACACACACTGCATGCATGCACGCACACACTCACGTATGCACTCATGCATGAACACTTGCGTATACACACACAGACAAAGAAAGGACCCACTTCTTATTCAAAAGTCAAGATGTGTTTCTGTCATCATAGACAAGACACCTTGCAACCATGACAGGGTGCACTGTCAGCATTACATAGGAGAAAGTAAGACTTGAATTTTAAAGTTCCCTTAAAATCAAAGCCATAATTACATTTTCACAAGTGAAAATATAAAGATACATCTTTGTAGAAAAAAATTGGAAAGGATGGGTAAACACGCACATTTCTTAAAGCCTTCCAAACTTGCAACAGCATTTTGATGTACATCCTTCCAGGGGTTTTTCAAAAGTGGGATTGCATCCACCTGCTGTTTTGTAGCATCACACCATAAGCAAAGAGCTGGAGTTGCAGGTTGGCTGGTAGAGGGCTTGTTCCTTCCCGAGCACCTTACATATCATGCACATGTTGGTGCACACCTGTAATCCAAGCCCTCAGGAGGTGGAGGAAAGAGATCGGAAGTTCTAACCCTCAGGTGCATGGTTAAAAACTCTTGTATCACAAGTCCTAATGTTTTTACATTCTAAATGGACGTGTGTGTGTGTGTGTGTGTGTGTGTGTGTGTGTGTGTGTACATATGGAGACCATTGGTCAATGTCAGACATCTTCTTCTATTATTCTCATCCTTATATTTTGAGTCCCTCCCTCCCTTCTTTCCTTCCTTGCTTTCTCTCTCCCTTTCTTCTTTCTTTTCTTTTTCAGAAAGGTTTATTTATTATGTATGCAGTGTTCTGTCTGCATGTATGCCTGCACACCAGAGGAGGGCACCAAATCTCATTACAGATGGTTGTGAGCCACCAGGTGGTTGCTGGGAATTGAACTCAGGTCCTCTGGAAGAGCAGGCAGTGCTCTTGACCACTCCCCAGCCCCCCTTTTTCTTTTCTATTTTAACTCTGGTCCTTGTGTTTGTGCAGCTGTTCTTTGTTCATCAGGTCATTTCCCTGACCTTCATTCCCTTGTTGTTATTAAATCATGTTGCGATGAGCACCCATACACAGAAATCATTTGCGCATGTTTCTGTAGAAAGATTTTCCATCTGTTTTGACACCCTTTACCTCTTTCTGTTAGTCAACAATGTTGGAATGCTCCCCAGCCTGTTCCCAAGCCGTTTCCTGAACACTCCCGGTGAGATCCAGGTGAGCCTTTTCCTTTTGTGTCTGCTTTTGTCTCTCAGCCAGGTATGCACCCCTGGCTTGATCATCGAGATTCATGGAAGAGAGATAAGAATCAGGTCATGCCAGGCTCTGCTGCACCGTGGCTGTCTTGATATTTTTCTCCTCACCCTAAAACTCGACACAAAGTGTGTACCTTTTCATCTCTGCTCATCAAAAACTTCCTAACCCCTATACCATTCTTTTGGGGCTCTGCGCTCTGTTTCATAAAAGGGCAGTTCTGCCCAACCACTTCACAGCTCTAGTATCATGGGAACAGCCAGCTCTTGGCCATTTCTGTCTTCCTAAGTGATGAGATGTAGCCGACTTTCAGAAATAGGGAAGTCTAGATCTTTCTGCATCTGAGTTTGTTGTCTCCCCTTAGATATCAAAGTCCCTGAGCCTTTAAGTACCTGATATACTTCACTGTCAGGCTGCATGTGTCTCCCGTCTCCCTCGGGGTAACTTATCTCTAATGTGATGTAAATATGTGAGAACAGATAAGCATAGTGTTTTACAGAATACAGGCAAAGCCTCTCAAATCTGTACATGTTCAGTATAGATGTTGTTTTTGAAAAATTAATTAAATTTATTTTTATTAAATTTTCCTTTGACAATTTTGAATTTTTTTAATTTTAAAGATTTTCCTCTGAAAATTTCTTACATGTATCTATGCCTCTCTGTGCCCTTCTGTTTCCCTTCTTCTCCTTCTGGAACCCTTCTTCTCCAGTAAAGGACCTACCCTCCTGCCCAGGAAGTCTCCTTCTACTTTCATGTCTTTAAAAATTTTTTTTTTGTTTTGGTTTTTTGAGACAGGGTTTCTCTGAAACTTTGGAGCCTGTCCTGGAACTAGGAACTAGCTTTTGTAAACCAGGCTGGTCTCAAACTCACAGAGATCCACTTGCCTCTGCCTCCTGAGTGCTGGGATTAAAGGCATGCACCACCACTGCCCGGGAAATTTTTAAATATAGTATTTTTATTAATTCTTGGCGATGATCCACCCTCCACTCCTTACTCAACATCTCCCAGATCCATCTCCATCTTCCCACCCCTTTCCTACCAACTGTCAATAACTCCTCAGACGGAGCTGGGAACTCATTAGCCCCTTAAAAGTCTATCACTAGGAGAGGGTTGTTTACAAAACCCAAGCTGTGGTCCCAGGTTGCTAAGTCATCCCTGTGCTTGCCTGCTTTGCTAGCATTTTCCTTTCTTGTCCTCTCTAGCCCTGAACCTCCATCTTGTATTAGCTGACTGTTCAGCTTTTTATTCTCCACACTTTGTCTCCTATGCCCCACTGTGCTGACCCTTCTTTGTCTAGCTGGACGTTCAGCCCAGTCTTCCATGATGAAGAGGTTCCTCCCAGTAAGTCTCTCTATAGTTGAAAATATCCTAAGTAAAAAAAAAAATGGTTCAATACCAATTGAACTGGCCACCCCAGTTCCAGACAAGGCACACTCTAGAAGGATAAGTTTGCTTCTCAAGGCAGAGAGGCTGACAGCAATGCAGTCAAGGTCCAGCCTGGCAGAAGAATATCAAACCACATGGCACTGGCCCTGGAGAAACTGTACATTCAAAATTTGAGGTGTAATTTTTATTGTATGTATACTGCTTTTACTTTAGCAAAAGTTGACCCAACCATCAGAGATAGCGACCATCTGTATCTCCCTTTGACACCTATGATTCTATTCCATCCTGAGTTTTCAAGGCTACTTTCCTTTTGCCAAGGCTCACATGCAGGTAGGACTGCAGAACAATGCCACCGAGCCTCAGCTAGGAGCCAGAATGCAGGTTGAGCATGTAAGGCAGTTACTGGGACTCAGCTTTTGCGAATTCAGTGCTTGGTTAGCGCCAACTTATTCCCAGGACAATTCTCCGAGGACTGGACTGACTTCTGTCTGTGATTATCTATTGCAGAGTCTCATCCACTGCAACATCACCTCTGTAGTCAAGGTACGTCATGAACATGTGTGCTAAACACATCAAAACACAGAGGTTGAAACATTCCTTGACCTGAAACTAAACTGCTCTTAACCACAGTCTGTCTTACTCTGTTCTCATCTGGAAAACATAGAGACAGGTTCATTCTCTCCAGTATATGAACCATATTTTTGAATTCAGAATGTACCAGGCCTGAAGATACCAATACTTCCTCAGGATTTCAAAGCAATTCCCTAAAAGTTAATATTTTAAGAAATGTTTAGTAGTCTCTAAGAGAAGGACATTTATTATGTCAGAAAAAATGATAGAGGACTAGGTTTTCTAGGTGTTTGCTGTTCAGTATTTGTTGAATTGAGCTTAAAGCTATTTGTGGATTAGGCTCTTTTTAAAAAATTTAATTGATTATTTTACTATTTTTAAATTATGTATGTATTCCTGCATGTGGGTAGGTGCACTGAAGGCCCTAAGTGTCAGCTCCAGCTGGAGTTCCGGTTGTGAGCTGCCTGATACGGGTTCTGGAGGAGCAGTGCAGGCTCTTAACCTCTGAATGCGGCCTCCAGCCCAATAACTTCTTGTTATTTGTGGTTTGGTTATCTGTGGTCAGTCATGGTTCCAGAATGCTAGAAGGAAGATTCTCTACTTTAAGAAAGAGGCTAGAGACCACATTCACATAACTTTTACCAGGGTATGCTATTATAATTGTTACATTTTTAATTATTAGTCATTAATCTCTTATTATATCTAATTTGTAAGTTAAACTTATAGGTTATGCTGGTTTCAGGAGCCATATCTACTCAGGATTTTAGAATGCACCCTTCGCAGATTGGTGTGTGTGTATGTGTGTGTGTGTGTGTCTGTGTTCTAAGCTCAACCAGCAGCTATTACTTGGACAGCACAGGACAAGTTATCTTGCATTTCCAATTCTGTATCTGTTACAGAGTGTTAGATAGAGCAGCTGGGGAGATGGCCCAGTAGTTACCTTGCAGGAACAAGATCTTGGGTTCATCAAACCCCAGGTTTGATGTTATGTGCCTGTTTTCCCAGTGATGGCAGGACAGGAGGCAGAGACAGGTAGATCCCTGGATACATGTGGGTCAGCTGGTGTGACATACACAGTGAGGTTCCAGCCAATGAGAACTCCCCAAGCTGTCTCCAACAAAAGGTGCCTGGGGACTCTGGAGCTCAGACTTCCACATGTGTGCCATGCACAACCACACATGCACCTTTACACAGGACACATTACACAGGACATACAGCAGTATTGGATGAAGTGATGTCTTAGATACGTAGAGGTCCTGGGTCCTTTGGTTTGGGTCAGCTTCAGAGTCATTCATGCTGATTCCCTCAAAGCCAGTCCATTCATACCTTTGTGTGAAGAAGAAAAAGGTGCCCCTTCTGGAAAGACAGCTTAGGAACAGGTGCTGCTTAAGGACGGACACAGCCAGATTCCGTGTGACATGGTGCGTAGTTGATGCTTTAGTGTGAACAACATGCTTCCCCTTCTAAGCGCACAGAGCCCTCTGCCTCTACCACACTACACAGTTAGTGAGTTCTGAGCTTTCTGCTTATGCTCACCCCACAGCTAGGCATCTTGCTCGTCCATGAAGTTCACAACTGTATGTGACAGCTCTGTGGAACTCTCTTGGTAGTCAATAGTACTGTGGCGGTGAGGTAGGGACTCTGATTTTAGGTTGCTAGGGTGTGTGTGTGTGTGTGTGTGTGTGTGTGTGTGTATATATATGTGTGTGTGTAATTCAGTTTCAGGGACTGGAACATAAAAGGGCTGTGGAGGACTGATTTCCTGATATCAGGAGGGGAAGCTGGTCAGTGCCCTTCTCTCCACATAATTATTTTCAGGTGGCATTAGCTGTTTTCCTCTTGGCACACTGGCATGTTACAGCTTTCTGCTTGGTTATTACTGAGTGCTCATGGACTTTGTGTGCTGAGCAGTTGGTGACTTTTTACAACTCCCAGCTGATGTGGCCTTAAGCTTTATGTTCAACTCTTGTTTAAACCTCACCGTTAAAGTGCTTTTACATTATTTTAAACACTGATCTTCCAATGTTAGACTGCTTGATCATTTAGGTTCCCCCAAAGGGATTTGACAGCCTTCTGATTCCTTTAGGGAAGAAATGCTTTGATTTGTGTCTTTAAAAATTTTGTTTATTATAGATACTGAATTCCCTAAGCAACAAAGAAAATAAATTAAAGCTCAGCTTTTAAATACATCATGCCCTCATTATCCCGGCTGGCTGGAAGCATGATTGCCATCTCTTAAGTATTTCAAAGATGCAGTCTGGGTGCAATGTGCACAAGAAACTATGAACTCTTGCTGGTCAAGAGTCGAGAAGGACTAGGAAGACGGGAGAGCTGACTTTATAGTTAATTTTCTTGTTACCGTGCAAAAGAGGTTGGGAAAGTGGCTCAGCAGGTAAGACCTGTGTTTGGATTCCTAACACACACACACACACACACACACACACACACACACACACACACTGTTAGAAACATCTTGAGAGAGGAAGGGATTAGTTTGGATATAGTTTGAGGGTACAGTCCATTATGGTGATGAAGGAGGGTGCAGTGTATCAGTCCCAGGAAAGCATGATGGAGGGGCACGAGGCAGCTGGTCACATTGTGTCCAAAGTCGGGGCAGAAAGCAATGAGAGCTGGTGTTTAGCTCTCTCTCTCTCCTTTTTATTAGTCCAGGTTTCCAACTCAAGGGATGGTGCCACCCACACTCGGGGTGGTTTGCCCTCCCCAGTTAAACACTTCTGGAAACTCTGTCATAGACACGCCCAGATGTGTTCTTTAAGTGACTCCAGATCCTGTCAAACTGATGAAGAAGATTAACCAGCACACAGACGAGACACTGGGAACTTCGAGGCAGAGGCAGATGGTGTCATGTGCTGTCTATGTAACTAAGATCATTCGCCCATTAACTCTAGTGAGCTCACATGAGGGACACTGAGGATGCACATGGGTATCCAAAAAGATGCAAGGAGTGCCCCCGGATTGTGTGTGTGTGTGTGTGTTTATATGCATTGCATGTGGGTGTGTTTATATGCATGTGTGTGTTTATATGCACGTGCATGCATGCGCATGTGTGTATGTGTGTGTTTATATGCATGTGCATGTGTGCATGTGTGTGCATTTATATGCATGCGCATGTGTGTGTTTATATGCATGTGCATGTGTGCATGTGTGTGCATTTATATGCATGTGCATATGTGTATGTGTGTTTATATGCATGTACATGTGTGTATGTGTGCATTTATATGCATGTGCATGTGTGTATGTGTGTGCATTTACATGCATGTGCATGTGTGTATGTGTGTGTTTATATGCATGTGCTTGTGATGTGTATGTGTGTGTTTATATGCATGTGCATGTGTGTATGTGTGTTTGTATGCATTGCATGTGATGTGTATGTGTGTGTTTATATGCATGTGTGTATGTGTGTATATGTGTGTGTAGTTGAGAGATGTGTGAACTCAATCTAATCTCTCATCCTTCTCTCACTTCCCTCAAGCAGAGGCAGTTTTTACAGATTCTGAGTCTTTCTTGCAACAGCCCCACCCAGTCCCAGGTAGAGCATCTGGAGGCTCTCAAGGACTGACACAGAGGCCTGGTAAACGCGATGCGTACAGGGAACACGGCACATGGGCACACTCCATCTATGGCAATCGATCTCCTTGCTTTCTTGTGCCCACTTCTGCAGACCTGTGCTGAGTAGGCTCATTTGAGATGTGTAGGGGATTGTATATTTCTGTTCAGTGTTCTCCTAGTTCCCAGTTCCAGAGTGCGGGTGAAGTATGTTATAGTTGGCGTACTCTCCCTTCATCCCTGGTATAGGGAGGACCTTGAGAATGCAGATATAGCTCCTGCCACCTAAGTCAGTCACCATTGTCCCAGGGAGACTGGAAAGAAACCAGAGGCCATTGAATAGTCTAGGTTTGCTATCTGCCTAGGTTGCTTGCTGTGGCTTCTAGCCAGATTCTCAGGTTGCCAGAACGGCCTCTAAGGTTGCCAATAACTTTCAAGGTCTTCTGGGAAGATTAAGCTTCCCCAACTTCCTCCAAGGACCCTGTTGATTGCTACTTAGTTTCTTTTTCAAGGTTTAACCCTGGCCTTCTCTTATAGATGACACAACTTGTTCTCAGGCACATGGAATCAAGGTAAGGCCTTTCACAGAAGAAGCAGAGAGCAAGGTGGCAGCCACCTCGCTTGGGGACTTGGTGGTGGTGGAGGGAGCTCATCAAGCTGCTGCTTCAGTTGGTGGCTAAAACCTATGAAAAGAAAACACAGTGATTATGGGGGGAAGGCCAGGCCAGCGTTTCACATACATGTGTATATGTGAAGGTCAAGTGTAACATGTTTTGAAGGAGATTGAGAACAGCTGTTTCAAAACACGTTGGCTTTCAAAGAAAATTAACTCATGTTGAACATAAAAAACGCAAGTTGGCCTCAGATCAAGACCATGTCCTTTTTTTATTGTGAATTCCATCTTCTGTCAGAATGAGTACCCCATTCCCCTGGAAAATGCCCGCCCCCAGTCTCTCTAATAGTTCTTATTTGGGGCACCCTAGTACAACACTCACAAGGGACTGGTTTTCATCACCCATTATTCATTAAGAGCAAATAGTTGATAGTTTATTTTTTCTAGAGTAAGAAGGGAGTAGCTTTGTATTCTGATTTGCAGTTTCTTGCCACCCCACTCCAGGCAACTAGCTGGGAATATTAAAAATAATCAAATTTCTTCCAGCAATAGGGAGACTGAGGTAGGAGGATCACCACAAATTCAAGACCAATCTGGGTTCCATAGTAAGGCTGAGGCTAGCCTGGACGATATAGCAGCATAAATATGTCTCAAAAAACGAAATAAACAAAACCAACTGAATTTCAAAAGGTATAAGCAAGAGCTCTGAAGAGCATAGGGATGTTGGCGTGAGACACAACCCATTTAAGATGGATCCCACCACATGACACCATCCCTTGAGCCCAAAGGGTTCCAGGGCTTGTGGTCCCGTGGAGACTGGAGAGTCCCTTCCTCCTTTCCTGTCTGAGCCAGTTTGGATTTTCGTAGCTTGGCAGGAAATGATTGCCCTAGCAGAGATCCTGTTTGGAGCACCAAGCCCTACATGACTGCAGAGTGTGATGTCACTGTACAGTGTCCTCCTTGAGATCCTAGGGGATGTTTCCTCACGGTTCTTGTAAAACCAGCCCTTGTGAGCCATGGAAGCCTAGAGGGTGGGTTCTGACAGCTCCAGCCCTCAGGTGTGTTTGCTGCAGTGGGATAGAGCAGCCAACACTGCTGCCTTTGCTCCTTTGCCTTTCAGGCAGAAAGGCCTCATCTTGAACATTTCTTCTGGGGTAGCCCTCTGTCCCTGGCCTCTGTATGCCCTGTACTCGGCTTCCAAGGTGAGTGACAAGTCATCCGGGTATCTTCCTCTTCCTCCAAGCAGGAAATGTCTGTGATACTCTTGGGAACCTGAGGCGCCTGTCTATCAGGGCAGGAGGAAGCAAACTCCAGGACCTGAGGTGTTTTCTCTCTTACTGCAGGCTTTTGTGTGTACGTTCTCCAAGGCCCTGCATGTGGAATACAGAGCTAAAGGAATCATCATCCAGGTGAGGTGGACACTTGTGGGAACCTCGGCTGGCTAACTGGTGGTCTGTCATCCCTTGCCGCGCAGGCTGTCCATGTGACGATGGTCTAGTGATCCTACTGGGCTCTCCTGACCAAGACCAGGCCAACTGCTGTCTCTACAACCCCTCCTGCTGCAGGGATTTCTGCTGGCCTCCCTTCATGCTGGGGTTGGTTGAGGAGGGGAATTGTGTATGGATGTGTTTGCTCAAAGATGCTGTGAGGGCTGGGATGTAGTTCAGTTGGTTGAGTGCCTGCCTAGCACACACAGAACCCCGAGTTTTATCTAAGGTGCTGCATAAAAATGGGTATGGAGGTGCATGCCTGTGACCTTAGCATTCAGCAGGTGGTGACAGGAGGATCAGGAGTTCGGCTGATCCTGACTACATGGAAAGTGTAAGGTTTGTCTGAGCTGTCTGGGGAAACGTGCTGTGGACCCTTTGCTAAGTGGTATGTTTGTTGTGTGAGCTGGTATGTATGTGTGTGAGCAGGTATGTATGTATGTGCATGTGTGTGGGGTTCTGAGACAACTTTAGTTGTCTATCATTAGCATATCAAGCACTAATCAAATGAGCCATCTGTTGCTCCCTTGACTCTAAATTTCATTCCAGTTCTGTCACATCACCCAAGCAATACCTGATAGCTTGTTCAATTGTGAGCCTCAGTTTCTCCATCCATGAAATGGACCTTTATATCACTATACTGCTTTGGTTACCATATAGTATTTGTTAATTAAACATTTACTAAGTATTTTGTAACACAAAAGGGTTTTCTCCACCAAAGTTAACTATAAGAACGAAAATATTATTATCTTATCTGAAAACTGGGTTTGGAACTTTTCCCAAAGAGTAATCCTTTGAGATCTTGGGGGCAGAGAACATGTTAATGAATCAAAGCATAATTTACATAAGAACCATCTCAAGTAGGCCAGCTTATTGCACACATTCTAACTGGTCTCGATAAATAAAAACCTGGAGTCAGATGTTAGGGGGTGAAATTACATACCTGCACACACATACATACAAGGATCAGAGAAGCAGAGCGGCCAGCCACTAGAGTGTTCTTACCTCTACCAATGTTCAGCAGAAGAGGCTCAGCCTGAGTCGTCAGCCTGCATTGCTCTCCTGTCTCTTCCCGCCTCACATTCCTCTCCCTGCCCAGCCATATCTCTCCTGTCTCCACCTCCCTAGTGCTGGGATTAAAGGTGTGAGATCCCGAGGCTGGGATGACCTTAGTGTGAACTCTGTTTCTCTTTTAGACAGATTCAATCTTGTGTAGCGTAGGGTGGCCTTGAACTAACAGAGATTCCTCTGCCTGTCTCCTGAGTCCTGGGATTAAAAGTGTGAGCCTCCACTCCCTGGCCTCTAGTGACTTAGCTCTGCACTCTGATCTTCTGGCAAGCTTAGTTTGTTAAAACACAAGCAAAATATCACTACACTAGCTGGTAAGTAGTTGGATTTAGTTATAAACCAACATAATTACAAATGACATATGATGACATTGGGAGAACTAGGCTGGATTGCTTTTCTTCCTTTTTAGGAATTCAGAGAGGGAAGGAGGGAGGGAGTGAGAGAGGGAGGGAGAGAGAGAGAGAAAGAGAGAGAGAGAGAGAGAGAGAGAGAGGGAGAGAGGAGAGGGAAGGAGGGAGAGAGGAGAGGGAAGGAGGGAGCGAAGGGGAGAGAATAATAGAGAGAGAGAGAAAGAGAGAGAGAATGAGAGAGAGAACGAGAGAGGGAGGGAGGGAGAGAGGGAGAGAGAGAGAGAGACAGACAGAGAATGATAGAGAGAACCAGAGAGGGAAGGAGGGAGGAAGGAGGAGGGAGGGAGAGAGAGAGAGAGAGAGAGAGAGAGAGAGAGAGAGAGAATAATAGAGCGAGCACATAAGGGTACATATGTGGAGATCAGAGGAGTCAAATTTCTTTTTGTACCATGAGGGTCCCAGGCAAGCACCTGCTGAGCCATCTTGGCAGCCCCAGTTTTTTCTCACTAAAGATCTGAAGGTCTCTGCATCTACAGTAGCATCAGAAGACAGTTTCCAGTCCTTAGTCAAGCCGCAGCACGTTAGACACGGGTGCAAGCACAATACTGGATGCCCAGAGTGCCATCAATGCACTGGTTTATATTTTTCACTACAACAGATAGGATGATGTGACAGGGTGTCCCGAGCGCCCTAGGCGGCTCCAGCTTTGGCTACATGTGTTAGCACTGCCAGACTTGATAAAGGTTTTTCAAAGGAACGTGAATAAATCTGTCTGTCAAGATGGAGTTTTACTAGTAGCCTAGTTGGCCTTGGCCTTCCAATTCCATCCCTCAGTCTTAGGACTAAAGGTCTGTGCCACCACTTCTGATTGATTGACTGTCTACTGTAAGTCCACTCAATGCAATACTTGGGACATAATTATGCTGAGTGATTTATGCTTGTCTGGACTTCAATTTTGAGTTCCTTTTGTTTGTGTGTGCAGTGCTGGGACGCGAACTCTGGGCCTCATGCAGGCACTCTGCTTCCGAGCCTAGTCCCAGTCCTCCTGAACGTCGGCTTTAACTGCTGCCCTGCTTTGTTTGATGAGTCTGTGTTGCCCCATGTGCTCTGAAGGGCAGTTTAGGCCTCATCTTGCGCAATCCAACTTCCTGTTCTCCGGCTTTGTGCCAACTTTGCATCTTTTATCAAGGACCTTAGAGCGTTTCACAGGCAGCAAGGAGCAGGGGATGGATGGTGAAGTGTGTGTTCACACCCCAGTCTCCGTTGGCCTTTACAGTGCTGTGTCCTGCTCTCTATCTTTCTCTGCAGGTGCTGACCCCTTATGCTGTCTCAACCCCAATGACAAAGCATCTGAATACCAACATGGTGACCAAGACCGCGGATGAGTTTGTTAAAGAGTCTTTGAAATACATCACGATTGGGGATGAAACCTGTGGCTGTCTTGCTCATGAAATCTTGGTAATCGATGACTTCTTTTGGAGCCAGGGAGGAAGGGTGTGTGTTTTCTTTCACAGCAAGCTCACAGGGCCCGCCAGCTGCAGTACAGCTGGGGAAAGCAGTAGGGGAAAGTAGTAACAACTGAGGCGGATGCCCTCAGCCTATAAACAACCGTGAGGTTCCTCTTCTCCACTTAGAATGTCCCCACTTAGCGGTTCCTGGGAGTTCTTGGGTAGGAAAAACAGGAACACCTGGCTCTTCCATGTGGCGGCTCCTGCCTCCCTTGGCTCTGTGTTTCAGTAAAGTTGAGCCTCTAAAGGAATGTTTTTCCTTAGCTATGAGTAAACAGGGAAGGAAAGAGTACAAAGCCACCTGGGAGGTGGGGTTTCAGGAAGGAATAGCCAGTGCTCCATAGGGGAACAAAGAGGTGTGGTGGTGTGCTCAGCACAGAGTGAGTTCTCCTGACTTAACATGTCCTTCAGAAGGCGTTCAGAGGGACAGCCTGGGTGTCTAAGAAGCTCTCCATTGCCAAGTGTCGCAAGATCTTCATAGTAGTCAGAAAAAGTCATCCTGCAGTGACTGACTCCAGACTGGCTGAGGTGCAGTTTCTTTGCTTTGCTCAGACACTCCTATTTTTCTGTTCCAGGCAATGTTGCTGAACCTGATCCCTTCCAGAATCTTCTATAGCGACACCTTCCAAAATTTCTTCCTGACAGACTACTCAGATTATCTGAAGCGCAACACCAGCAACAGATAGCGGGATTGGGGGGTGGGAGATGGAGGTTAGGGCTAAGTGGGGGTAGGTGAGGTAGGGCTGGAGCGGATGTTGGTGGTAGTGGCCAGAGGAGCCCATCACCACCCTTCACTTGCTGAGGGGAGTCTGCCATACACAGGGCATGGTAGTTTGAGTCTGGAGCTCTCAAGAAAAGCTAGGGTATAAAAGGGTATATTTTCTATAAAAGGGAGGCTTGACATTAGAGGTAACACCAAAAGAATCCCTGTAAAGGTAATAAATGTGCTGAAAAGAAACTTCCAAGTCTCACTGAGAAGGATCTCACCTAAAGGGTCACTTTATAACCCTGTGTCGAACTCAAAACTCAAATAATACCCGGGGCTGCTAAACTTTGCCAGGACCTCAGTGGGTCCAGAGCATGGTTTTTAAAATGTGGCTTCTTGCAGGTCTACGAGACTGGGTGGGAGAACGTGTTGGGGCAATATTTGGCTCAAGCCAGTGTCTTGTCTTTCCCAACCCGCTTCATTTTACCATGATAACACCAGGTGTTATCTGTTTTATTCATAGTAGGTTCTCTAAGGCTGTGTCGGTAAAGATAAACACACAGAGGAAGTTTTAAAACATCGCTCTGAGGCTAGAGAGTGGGTTTCGAATGCATACAACCCACACTAAAGCCAGAGTGGCTTGGTAGCCTGTCCATATCTCCAACACTCAGGAGGCTGAGACAGAGGATCCCCGGGGAAGCTGTACAGTTATATGAGCCAGAACTGGTGAGGTCTGCATTCAGCAGGAGACCCTACTTCAGTAAATAAAGTGAAGTATTGAGGACGTCGCCCAATGTTAACTATAGGTACTCACATTTATGTCCACAGGATTGTTTGTATACCCACATGTACATGTGGACACTCATGCACATAGGTACACTCACTATACACATACACATGGGAAAATGTCCTAAAATAAACACATGTCTGGGCATAGTGTTTCATACCTGCTGTCCAAGCACTCAGGACACAGGTGGAGGCACCTCCACAAGTCTGAGGTTAGACTGGTCTGTGTGGCTAGTTCCCGGCCAGCCAGAGATACATATTGTTACCTCTCTAGTTGGAGATGCATCTGGGAAAGCAGAACCTAAAAATGAGGCAGACTAAAGTCTCCTGCAATGGTTAACTTCATTCAGAGTTTTGAAAAATTTATACTGTAAGGGTTAAGTGAAACCTTTGCTTTCGTGGGACAGTAGATGCTGGTCAGCCAGAGCTGAAGAGTCAGCTGAGTGTGAGAGACTTCAGCACAACTGAAGAACCTTCTAGAAAATACTCCCTCAGGGCTAGCACACAAACTGTGGTCCAGAGGACCCAAAGCTGCACTCCATGCTGGCAACTGAATTGGGGATGAGAATCTCTCCCCACAGGGCAATGGTTCTGACATGGAAGCTGCAAGCTTGAAGGTGGTCATGAGGACAATTTGAGGGCTGACCATGAGGCAGGGTCAGAGCCCCCGAGGAGGGGAGAGGTGGACACTGCTAGACGTGCAGCCTCAGTTAGTGAAGACCCCAACATATTGGAGATACCGGGACTGTTAGATGACCACCAGGGACAGTGGCCGTTGTGAAACGGATGAGCAGTGTGTGTCCTGGAGCCAGAGTCAGAGCAGGGGATCTGCCCAAGCTCTCTGAAGCCCAGAAGATCGTGTGTGAGTCCCAGACGTAGGACCCTGAGCTTTTTACAGGTTAAATTTTGAGTTTGCTCTGATCTGACTGTAACTGTACCCTTGGTCTCCCCTGTTGATATAAGAAACTATTGGACTTGTTGACTTTTTTTATTTTAAAAGAGTCCACAGTTAAGAAACTTTTGATTTTTAATCAGTTTTTTTTAAAGACTGTGTGACTTTTAAAGTTACCATGCTTTTGTGTTGTGATAGTAACAAGATATCCTGGGATAAACAAGATAAGGTTATGGCTTAATAGTGATGCATCTGTGTGTCAAATTGACAAGGGGTTAATTGTGTTATTTAGTTAGGTTGTTGTTGCTTTTTTTCGACACAAGCTGGAGTCAGCTGAATTGAGGAATTGCCTCCATCATACAGGCTAGTGTGCCTTTCTGTAAAGCATTTTCTTGATTAATTATTGCTGTGGAAGAGACTAGCCTACTGGGGTTGATACCACCACTGGACAGATAGCCCTGTGTTATATAAGAGGACAGGCTGAGAAAGCCATAGAGAACAAGTTAGCAAGCATCCTTCCTCCATAGTCACTGCTTCAGCTCCTGCCTCCAGGTTCCTGCCTCCAGGTCCTGCCTCCAGGTCCTGTCCTGGCTACCTGTAGTGATGGGGTATGGCCTGGAAATTATAAGATGAAACAAATCCCTTCTTCCCCTAAGATTTGGTCAATGCTTTATCACAGCTATAGAAAAGCATACTTAGTATGGTTTAGGTAAGAGTTCCCAAAGACTCATGTGTTAAAATGTTGGTCCCCAGCCTGTGGTGCTGCTATTGGGAAGCCATAGGATCTTTGGAAGGCAGGGCTTTGGTGGAGGAGGTGTGGATTGAAGGGGACTGTGGGACGCTAGTCTCTTCTTACCTTTCCCTTTGCTGTGAAAGTGTGTGATTCCTTCTCGGGCCTCGCACACCCCATGGTGTTCTGCATGGCCACAGGCCTAAAACAATGGGGTCATTTTATGAAGGAATGGAATGACGAGCCCTTCTTAGTGGGCTATCTCAGGTGTTAAACCTCTTCTTCTTAGTGGGTTATCTCAGGAGTTAAGCCTCTCCTTCTTAGTGGGCTATCTCAGGAGTTACATTATGTCACGTGGATAGAGTTAGCACAGCATGGTGTTGTGGGCTGTAATGTATATTAGGCTATAAACATAAAGATGCTGGAACACATGTTCTCAAGGCTGCAGGTTGGACCTACCTGCTTGGGAAACCGAGAACTTCATTTCAAAGACAATTAGCCAGTGCTAGCCAGAGAAAGCTAACTGATGGTCATCCTGGGGCCAGAAGAACTTAGTCAGGTTGTGCTGCCCCTGAGGCCAAAGGCAGGTCTCCCTGTAGTTCTCCCTGTAGGTCTCCATGTAGTTTTCAGGGCCCTGGCTCCATACTGCCCTCTAATGGTCTTGTGGAGAAACTGGGGTTGCGCCTACCTAGTTTCCTAGAAATTTCACTCTGTGTGTGTGTGTGTGTGTGTGTGTGTGTGTGTGCTCATTACAAGAAGGAACAGGAAAGGAGAAGAAGGACCTGTTTGTGTGGCATAGATTCTGACAAGAAACCTGACAATGGGTGAGAGTGAAGCCTCTAAGTCTCTCTGGATTGAGCTCTCTCATGGCAAAGGTTGGCTTCATGAGCTTTTTTTTTTTTTTGGTTAGATTTCAAGTAGGTTTAGAAAATAAACAAATTTTAAAACCACGTTTGAAAGATAAAATTCCTAGTTACAAACAAGTAGGTAAGGCAGAAATACAGAAACTATAGAAAAAAGGAGAAAAAGAGGCACCTCTCAGAATAACTATTCTTCACTCATGGCGACTTGCTTTTTCTTATTTTTTTATTGTATTTATTTATTCTCCCTCTCCTCTCCCCCCAACATCCCCACGTGTAGATTAGAAAACATCTTGCAGGATTCAATTCTTTCCTTCTGCCCTGTGGAGCCTGGAGACTGAACTTAGGTGGTCAGACTTAGTGACAGGCATGTGTGCCTGCTAAGCTGTCTCATCAGCTGGCCGATGGCTTTTTCTAATCGCTTCATGTGTCTGCAGTAGATTGAAGCACAGGTTTTTGTACTCTACTGCTGTGGGAGTTCCTTCAGCTCCTTCAGCCAATCGCCGCTGAGTTACCAGCCCATTGGGGCGTGGTCTCTCTCCCTTTAAAAAAAGCAGCGGCTGTCCTCCACTCTGTCTTTGTCTTCCGGCTCCGTTTCCGGCCCCTGGACTCCTTTCCTGTTCGCGTGGAGGGGCTGTTGTCTGGGACGGTAATCTGTAAGTTTTTTCCCCTTTGAATAAATAACCATTCTATTAATCATAATTCCAAACTGGTGTGGGATTGTCTGTGACTTACGCCTTCATCTGGCGCCCCACGTTTGGTTGTAGAACCCCCCCTGCCCTCCCACCTATACTGCCTGCCTGGCCAATCAGCGTTTTATTAAAATACATGATTGACAGAATACAGACAATTTTCCCACACCACTCTACCTTTGCCATTAAGATAATGACATCAGATTATTGATTACAAACAGCTAAGCAAGAAGTGTTTTGCAGTGATCGTAACGCCTGCTCTTATGACTTACCACAATTTATCTTTTTTTGATCTAGATGTCTTTTTAGCTTTAACCTTTCTTCGGATGACACAACATGACCTGTCCTTGTACGCACGCCACTTTGTTGTCATTAATGTTTAAACTCTAACAGCTTGCATGCTACACTTTTCAGATTTAGAATGTGTGATTCAAGGACTGGGAGGTAAAGTGGTAAAGTGGGTAGAGTGCTTGCTTTGCAGACATGTGGTACCGTGCAAAACCCTGGTCATGTGCATCTGTAACCCCAGAAAAGAGGGGCAAAGACAGATGTGTCCTCAGAACTCTTGGAGAGGAATTGAGGACGAGATGGGTATTGACTGCTGTCTTCCCCAGGAACACACCCAGGAGTGCACACACAAACATGCATGCAATCATAAACCACACAGGCACACACAGAGTATACAGTTCAGTGTTCCTAGTGCAGAGTAGTGTAACCATCATCACAACTAGTTCTAGAACATTTTTCATGGCCCACACTGAAACACCACATCCGTTAGCAGTCACCTTTCACTCCACGCCCGTTTGACACACCCTGACCAAGGCAACCACCAATGTGTTTCATTTCTTTATTTGATCACACTATTAAAAAAATACAGGGTCATGATTTATATCCCAGGCTGGCCCCGAACTTTACATCCTCCTGCCTCAGCCTCCTGAGTGCTGTGATTACTGGCATGTTCCACAGCATGGCACTGGCTATTCTGAAAAGTTAATATAACTGGCTTTTGTCATTACATACTTTCACGCAGCATAGTATTTTAAAGGCTTGTCCATGATAAACCATGTACCAGTACCTCTTTCTATTTTCTGTTGCCAAAATGTAGTCTTGTTTACTTCTTAGTTCATGAGTTGATGGACATTCAGCTTGCTCCTGATTTCAGTGCTCTGAAGGAGGTTGCTCAGAACACCTTGCTCACTAATAGACACTGATAGACTAATGTGTTTCGCTTCTGTTGGATATATCCCAGTCAGCAAACTTTAGGGCCATATGGCAGCTCCACAATTAGCCTTTAGTGTAACTGCCAGACTATTGTTCAAATGAGTTGAACTGTGTTAATTTCCACCCGTAAACATGAAGGGTCCAGTTCTCTAACCTCCTAATCAATACCTATTTTCTCTCTCTTCTGAAGTGCGAGGGTGGGGAGAGGAAGAGGAGACAGGTGGTCAGAAAAGAGGTTCGCTATCTTGGCCTTATTTCCTTGAGACAGGGTTGCTCACTGAACCTGGAGATAGGCTGGCACACAGCAAACACAGAAATCCTCCCGCTTTCACTTTCTACAGGTTTGGGTCACATACACATGTAGCTATGCCCAACTTTTTTTTTTTTTTTTTTTTTAAATAAAGTGTGGGTGCTAGGATCTGCATTCAGGTCCCTCCTGCTTGGACAGCAAGAGTCCTACACATTGAACAGTTTCTCTTCAGGCTGCTTGTCTTTTGTCAGTATAATCTGTGTAAGACTTCATTTGCTTGCTGGTATTTGCAGAGCTTACTTCGCGTTGCATAATCCTAGACGCGGAGGAGGCTACAGAGCTCCAGCTGGGCCAGCAACTGCTTTTGTCCACGCCTGGCCTGTGCTGTAGACACAGACACCTCGTCTCATCATTGCAATGAGAGAGTTAGGTATAGCAGGCTCAGTTCAGCTGTATGTGATTGTATGACAGAGGCTTTAGGTGAATCTTTAGGTGCACATTTACACACTGAGATTGCTTCTCTTTTTATTAGTGACCTATGCGTCTCTTTACACTGCTGGTCCTTTCCCCAGAATAAGGATTCCTAGACGGGAATGTCTGAACAGGTGTGCCATCCCCAAACACTACCATTATCCCAGAATGTTCTGGAGTTGTTTCCTTCTAGGATAGTTGAAATCAGGCAGTGTGGACCATTTTATGTCAGACTTCTCTTAGTTGGCTTCACGTCTGTGTGACTTGTCCACATCATTATATTCATGTCTTTTTTCTTGTTGACTCTACTTCACACACAACTATACCCAACTCATTTTATTTTTCTCCTCTTGCTAGGTGTTTGGTTCCCAGTGTGGGGCAGGCTGCTATGAACATATGGACATATGTTTTCATTTCTTTTAGGTTTATCCTAGGGAATGGATAGGTCAAGGGGTTGGTACGTTAAACATTTTATTTTAACTTAAAGCATACAAAAGTTGCGTTCTTTTAGCAAATCTTTTGATGTAGGGCCAAGTCCTTTCTTTATCTTCTGGGTTCACTACCTGGAATCACAGCATGCCATTCTTCCCTAAACCACACCCGTAGAGTGTGTCAGCGGTGACACACAGCTTTGAATTCTTTAAGCTAGAATGAGAAGAACTCAGTGGCATTTAAAAGGAACCAAAATGTGTCCGAGTTTTCAAAATCCCCTCAACAATCTTCTACAGTTGTCATATCCATCTGAATATTTATAAGGTTAACTTTCATTTAGTTGACCTTTGCTGTGGCTTGGGAGGGACCCTTGAATTCATGTGTTGAATTTTAATCCCCAAAGTCATGCTGACATTTGGAAGTAGGTCCTTGAGGGATGATTGGGTCATGAGGACTGGACTCCGTTCTCATGCTCATTGGAACCCACCCACGGATCAGTGGATTAATGTCTTAGCAAGGAAGAAGCCTCCCCTGGTATCAAGCAGCTGATGGCTTCATGCCTCAGGCCAGTAATCAATAAATACCTATTCTTCTTGTATCCCTGTTCTCAGATACATTTGGACAAGGAATGGTGAGAAAGTCTCCCATTTGTTTCAGCTGGAGGCCTGTGAAGGATTAGGGGGGATACTGAGTGGAGCTAGGATCCTATGGTGGTCTCTGTGTTCACACATCCTGCAGCTGATAAGCCTGGAGCTGCCAGTGAGGTCCCTGCATGGTGCGGGAGAATTATCTGTATTCTGTCAATCATATTTTAATAAAACGCTGATTGGCCAGGCAGGCAGTATAGGCAGGAAAGCCAGACAGGTGGAGCAAAGAGACTGGGAGTATTCTAGGAAGTTCCCTCTGCCAGTTCTGCCCAGACCACTGGAGAGGAAAGATGTAAGCTGCCCAGCTGAGAAAGGTACTGAGTCATGTGGCTAACATAGATAAGGATAATGGGGTAACATAAGTTATAAGAACTAATAAGTAGCCTGACCTAATGGGCCAATCAGTTTATAATCTTATGGAGTCCCGTCTGTGATTTTCCTTGGGATTTGCCGGCTTTGGGGTACTGGGCGGGACAGAAACCCCAACAAGCTGGCCCCTCATGTTACATATGGCGCCCACGTGGATAACTGAATCCATGGAAAGCTCGAGAAAGCTTGGGAAAGAATAGAGTAAAGCATGTTTTGTTGGTAGCAGCAATTTCTCGGGTCTGCTCTGCTTGCGAGAGGCAAGCAAGTGCTCTCATCTGAGAGGCTACCTGACTCAGCCTTAGCTGCAAAACCTTGCAGCTCACTAAGAGGTCCTGCCACGAAACACTTAACCGGTGTTGATGAAAAGCTGACCGCATGCTTTTCAGCTTTCAGCCGGTTTCTGGGCCGTCCTGCCAGGGCAAACTCTGACTCTTTCAGGTAGGCAGTCTGACTGAGTGTGGTCTGTGAGCAGAATGCTGCAGCTTGCTTGCTGGCAGGGACCTTGAAACAATGAAGAGTTGTGTTGTGGTGATAAACGTGGCTACAGCCAGTACGAGGCTGGAAAGCTAAGGAATGGGCTGGATCCAGCCGTCAAAGCCACGGCTTTCATCCTCTCCTTAAAGACTCCTGTAGTCAGAAAAAGAGAGATATATAGTAAAAGAAAGATTCAAAGTTGAAGAAAACCTCTAAATGGTTTACAGTGTGTTAAAAATATATGCAAGCTGAAAGTTAAAGTTCTTAAAGTTAAAAGGAAAGAAAGAGAGTAGTTGGGTGTGGTGGTACACACCTTTAATCCCAATGCCTGCGAGGCAGAGGCATATTGACCTCGGTGACTTCAAGGGGCAGAGGTAGATTGACCTCTGTGACTTCAAGGTGTGGTAGCACACACCTTTAATCCCAATGCCTGGGAGGCAGGGACAAACAGATCTCTGAGTTCAAGGTGTGGTAGCATACACCTTTGAGCCCAGCACTGGGGAGGCAGAGACAGAGGGATCTCTGTGAGTTCAAGAACAGCCTGGTCTACAGAGTTATTCCAGGACAAAGATATATACAGAGAACCTGTTTCAAAAAGCCAAAAGTTAAAAGAAAAAAAAAGAAATAGAGGTTAAAATAAAGCCGCATAAAGATGGAAAATACACAGAGAATCTTGATACTGTATGCTATTATGCTCTCCTTGAATTGTTTGAATGCTGAGGAAGGAACAACAGCTGCTAAAGGACTTTTGTTAAATGCTGCTGAACTAACCCAAGATAGGAATTTTGAAAATACCTTGGCTTCAAAACTGAAGTCAACAGGTATGTTACTCTGGAGAAGAGATTTTGCTTTTGTTTCCACAGAAAATGAGAGGCTGTGGATTCATTCTGAGCTAAGAAAAATCAGATTTGAACAAGGGAGGCCACCTGAGAAATCTCCGGTAGGAACAGATGGCCCAGATGCCTGAGTTCTACATCCAGAACAGATTGAAGACTGCTGCCTGAGATGATCAAACTCACAGGATACTCCAGTCAGGACTTGATAATTTTCCTTAGTCCCCAATAAGATTATCAGTGTCCCCAACCAGCAGGAAGTAGCCTGAAATACTACGCCCACATTCCCAACAAATAGATTATGGGTATTTTCCTTTGTTTAAAAAAAAAAAGAGGGAAATGGTGCGGGAGAATTATCTGTATTCTGTCAATCATATTTTAATAAAACGCTGATTGGCCAGGCAGGCAGTATAGGCAGGAAAGCCAGATAGGTGGAGCAAAGAGACTGGGAGTATTCTAGGAAGCTCCCTTTGCCAGTTCTGCCCAGACCACCGGAGAGGAAAGATGTAAGCTGCCCAGCTGAGAAAGGTACTGAGCCATGTGGCTAACATAGATAAGGATAATGGGGTAACATAAGTTATAAGAACTAATAAGTAGCCTGACCTAATGGGCCAATCAGTTTATAATCTTATGGAGTCCCGTCTGTGATTTTCCTTGGGATTTGCCGGCTTTGGGGTACTGGGCGGGACAGAAACCCCAACAAGCTGGCCCCTCATGTTACATCTGCAAGAGGCCTGAACTTCAATAACGAGTTCAAAACAGAGTGAATTTGTAGTAACTGTACTGTCATTTTTTTTGATCTAGCATAGAGACTTCTATTGGTTACAAATAGATAATTAACTTTTCATTTTTGATATAATATTTTGTCAACTTTTTAATTCATCTTTAAATTAGATATTTTGTTTTTTTATTGCAGAGTCCAGGTTGTTCTCTTCATATTCTGGATAAACTCCAAGTATGATTTTCTACAAAGGAATCCCCCAAATGCACTTCTTGTCTCCACAAGCTTTATGTTATTATTATTATCATTGCATTTTTGTGTTTAATTACTTATTGTGTGTACTTTTTCACATGCCAAGATATGCATGCTTAGCCAGAGGACAACTTGCAGGAGTCGGTTCACTGCTCCCACTGGTGACTCCTGGAGATCAGACTCTGAACTTCAACCATGGTGGCCATTGTCTTTCCTACCGAGCCGCCTCATTAACCCCTCACAAGCTCTGAGCATAATGCTTTGCAGCGAAAACATTTTAAATTTGACTGAAGCCCAACTGGTTGGTATTTTCTTCTATGGATCACGTTCTTTGTGTTCTACACACAGATTCTGTACCTAACCGTAGGGGATAAATGCTTTCTCTTTCATAGCTTTATATTTGACCTTTGGATCTATGATCTATTTTAAGCTGCTTTTTGTATAATCAGCCCAGTGTAAGCTGAAGTTCATGCTCCATTATTCAACACTATTTGCCGAGAAGACTGTCTTTGCTCAGTGAGACACCACCTTGTCAGTGTCTGCAGCGTACCATGCAGGTCTGCTTCCAAACATTCTGTTCATTTACGCTGCCTTATGCAGACCTGTCGCTATGATGCCACTGGGTGGTGGTGGCACCCGCCCTTAATCCCAGCACTTGGGAGGCAGAGGCAGGTAGATCTCCATGAGTGCGAATCAAGCCTGGTCTATATTGTGAGTTCCAGACAGCCAGAGCTGTTACACAGAGTAACCCTGTCTCAAAAAGCAAAAACAAAAACAAAAAACAAAAAACAAAATCGGTGATGTTATTCTTCCAACTTCTTTCTTCCTCAAAATTGGCTAGGTGCTTTAGTTACTTTTCTTTTTCATCCAATCTTTATATTTAGCTTGTTTGTGACTACAAAGCCTGTGAGGATTCTGGTTGGAACAGTGTTGAAATTTCTAGATCTGTTTGAGAACGTCTATCTTCCTTAGGTTAAGTCTTAACTGCCCATATGCCTGACGCATCTCTCTTCAGTCATTCAGATCTCTTTTGTTTCTTTCAAGTTTTATTGTTTTCAAAGTATGAATTTTGTGCAGGGTTCTTAGATTTGTGGCTTCTTCTTTCCTTCTGCCCTTTCTTCCTTCTTCCTTTCTTTCCCAGAAAATGATTAATGATTCTGTGTGTTTGTGTTTAAGATTTATTTTAGTTTTTTATATTTTTATTTTAATATATTTAAAATTAAAATATAGTTATATCATTTCCCTCTTCCCCTACCCTCTCTTCAGCCTCTCTCGTGTTTTTATACGGCTATTAACTGGACTTTTTTTCTTTTTCTTTTGCTCAGTTCTCACTTGCTTGTTGGACAGTGATATAAACTTTGGAGTACTAGCTTAGCTGTTGTTTACATTTAACGGGCCCTATTCTTTTCATTATAATTTATGATATTTCAGTGAGTCTGGAGAATGATGCTCTGCTCAGGGAATGGCAGTGTTTGTAACTGCCCCCCCCCCCAGGCCGAGGAAGTAAAGGAAATGAACAGGTTCCGTTTCAGCAATAAATCTTCACTCTGTCACCAGAGACTCTCACCCAGAGTCCAAGACCCAGTTTTAAAAACACCAAGGTTGCGCATTTGTTTGTATAAGTAACGTACAAATGAAATTTCCTTCTTTTAAAATACACAAATGCCCAGGAATACGCCTGTGAGTCCAGATCATGATTCAAACCACAGATGCTGAACTTTCAAAGTTCTGGGGAAAGTAGAATAATTGCTTGGAAGGCACTCAAGAAAGAATTGGCTAGAATGACTCTGAGTGTCTGTTAGTGTGAGGGTTCCCTAGGGCAGCAATTGGAGGTCAATCTCCCCTCATCGGTAGCCTCCTGGAAGTACTGGGAAGAACTGGTTTGCCATGGTTGCCAACAGCCCAGCTTGTTGGCTGCTGCCTGTGAGAATTTTCTTGTCTTCTCTGACTGCCATTTGCCTTCATTTTCTACAAGTTCAGTCTTCCAGAGGTGGGCGGTGGCATGTCAATGGGCTGATCTAGGGGCTTCCAGGGCCTCCCACGGTTTTTCAGCATTGTTGGTTTGTGGACAGAGAGCATCTCTTTTCCCCCATATACACTGTATTTTTCTTCTAAGCTCTTCATGAGCACAGTTCATAGCATGCAGTAAGTGTTAGCAGCTATTCAAACACTTGTAATCAGTTTTATGAAGTCTCTGGTGGGAAGCAACATAAAGTTCCACAGGACTCTGGTCATTCTTTCTAAACCCAGGGACTCCAAGTCTGGTACAGACACTGACCCTTATGATGTGCAGGGTGTTCCACTCTTGTTTCCCCCCGTCACATATTCTGGAATTGTGAAAATGAACTTGGGACTCTGTAGCAGACTTTTTTGGACCACCAGCCCCCAAATCATGACACAGAGACTTATCATTAAACTTAGGCTTGTTTCTAACTAGCTCTTATAACTTAACCCATTTCTATTAATCTACATGCGATCACATGGCTCTCACCTTTTACCTCTCCTCTTGCATGTCCTGTTTCTTCTGCATCCAGCTGGCGACCCACCTTCCTTCGAGGCCTCTCTGTCCCCAGAATTCCTGCCTAACCTCTTGCTGTGTAGTTATTGGCCATTCAGCTTGTTATTGAACCAATCACAGTGACACAGTTTCACACAGTGTAAAAGAATATTCTGCAACAAGACTCCACCTTGCTTCACCTGGATGATGAGCTACCAGGGGTGGGTGGGGGTTGGTGTGTGTGTGGGTGCCCCTGCCTTTCCCAACAGGCAGTACTGTGTTGAATTCAGTCTCCCCAAGCACCACTGGTCTCTCTCCAGTCATCACTAGCTGGAAGAACGAATCCTTCTCAAGATCTCCAGATCTGCAACTTTTCCAGAGGAGTACTACAAATTAACTCCAGGCACCCAGATCCACTGTGGTCCTGAGTGATGTGTCCATCACTGAGCTGAGTTGGCTGCTGTGGTGCCTTCCCTGCAGGCTGAGGGCAGCACTGGTGTTGGAGAGCTTTTCCTGGGCTGCAAACAGACACCAGTTTTCTTCAGAGAGTCAGCCCCCGAGTCTACCTTATGTGGAAGATGAGCCTTCTCTTCTGTAGATCTTTCTTGTTGACTATCTATAGGATTTTGGGCTATATTATGCCATCCTCAAACTGAAGCCCTAACCTCCAGTGCTTCAGAATCCACATACAGAAAGCATGTCTTCAGAGAGGTTTTGTGGGAGATGTGGCTCCATCCGGCTGGCGTCCTTACAAGAAGAGGGTGTCAGGGCACACTGAGACATCAGAACTCTGTGCACACAAGGAACAGAAGAAGTACTGTCTGCAAGCTAAAGGAGAAGCCCCCAATCACAAAAATGCATAGCTATTTTTGCTTGTTTATTTTTGAATATTTTTTCTGTAAGATTTATTTGATAAAAGAATAAAATTATATTTCAAGCCAGATATGGTGGTACACACCTGTCATCCCGGGACTTAGGAGGTAGATGCAGGAGGATCATGAGTCCAAGGTAATTTTTGACTACAGTTTTAGCACGAATTGTAATTGGTCTTAATAGTAAAAACTAAGAGTCAGTTATCAGGGGGTGAAAGCTGAAGGATCAGAAGCAGAGTGGCCAGTCACTAGAGAGTTCTTACCTCTACCAATGCTCACACCAAAGGGGCGATCCTGTCTCTTCCTTCCTTATAGTCCTCTCTCTGCCCAGCCCTATCACTCCTGTCTCCAGCTCCCCAGTGCTAGGATTAAAGGCATGGGATCCCAAGTACTGGGATCACCTTTGTGTGAGCTCTTTTTCTCTTTTAGACTGGATCAGTTTCTTGTAGTCCAGGGTAGCCTTGAACTAACAGAGATCCATCTGTTCCCTGATTCCTGAGATTAAAGGGGTGTGCCACCACGGCCTGGCCTCTAGTGGCTTACCTAGTGGCTTAGCTCTGCACTCTGATCTTCAGGCAAGCTTTATTTGTTAAAACACAAGCAAAGTATCACTACATACAGAGCTAGCTTCAGGTCAGGCTGGGGATATGAGACTCTGTCAATAAAATTGAGAGGGGTTGGAGGGAGGCAGATAGAAGGAGAGGGAGAGAGACACACACAGAGATAGAGAAGTACTCTTCAATAATAAGCATAAATGGAAAAAATGATTGAAAAAATCTGTGCATGTCTCTTGAATGTGCATATTATGTAATTAGCAAAGAGTATTGCTATTAGACTTGGTCACAACTGAATGCAAATGATGGAGTAAGACAATGTTACCCTACTTTGCAGGAACACCTTGCATTTTAGCAGTGAGGGATTTTTTTTTCTTAAAAAAAGTGTGTGTGTATGTGTGTGTGTGTGTTTATACGTGCCACTTGTGCATGTGTATGTGTTGATATGTGCCACAGTCCTCTTGTGGAAACCAGAGGAGAGTCAGTTCTCTCCTGTCATAGGTGGGCTCCAGGAATTGAATTCAAGTTTCCAGGTTTCTGTGACAAGTGCCTTTACCCACTGGGCCATATCACCGCTCCCAAAAAGCTTTCAAGGTTAAAAACTAACCCTGCCCATACTCTCAGTTAGGGCTTTTATTGCTGTGAAAACATACCATGACCACAGCAAATCTTATAAAGAAAAAAATTAATTGGGGTGGCTCACTTACAGCTTCAGAGGTCCAGTCCATTATCATCTTGGTGGTGGGCATGACAGCATGCAGGCAGATGCAGTGCTGGAGTAACCGAAAGGCCTACATCTTGCAGGCAGCAGGAAGTTGATTGACACTCTGGGTGGTATCCTGAACACAGGAAACCTCAAAGCCCGCCCCCACGATGACACACTTCTTCCAACAAGGCTATACCCACTCCAAAAGGGCCACACTGATAGTGCCACTCCCTATGAGGTTCTGGGGGCCAACTACATTCAAACTACCATAACCCACTAACAGGAAGGACTGTACGAGTACTTTGAAGGTGCAATGAGTGTTGAAATTTTCTTTTAAAAATAATTTCTAGTGCTAGAGAGATGGCTCAGACTTCAGAACACTTTCTACTCTTGTAGAGGACTGGAATTTGGTTTCCAACACACACATGGTGACTCACAATTGTTGTGGGAACTCCTTCAGCCAGTAGCTTTTAAGATCTGGTCCACTTGGGCATGGTCTCATGTACTATAAGTGTAGGCAGAGACTGCTCACTCATTCCTAGACACCCAGACCCGAATAATCACACAGAAACAATATTAATTACAACAATGTTTGGCCTACTAGCTCAGGCTTCTTATTAACTAACTCTTACATCTTAAATTAACCTATTTCTATTAATCAATGTAATGTATCACCATGAGGCTATGGCCTACTGGTAATAGGCAGCAACATAGCATCTCCCTGACTCCGCCTACTCTCTTTCTATATTCTTTCATCCTGGCTATATTCTACCCTGCCATAGGCTGAAGCAGCTTTTTTTTATTAACCAATGGCAATAAAACATATTCATAGCATACAGAGGGATCTGTCTAAATAAAAAGGAAGGTTTTAACTTTAACATAGTAAAGTTACATATAACAAAACAGGTATCAAGCAAGAATTATAGCTACAATATTTAGTCTATTTATATTTGGCAAATTAAGGGAAATACTCTACCATCTATCTTACCTTTGTGAGTCTAAGGTTTTAATCTAATTTATCTTTTATTATAACTAAGGAGAACTATAACTATCTGTCTTCAACTCTTCAAAGACCCCAGGTGGATATAATATTACCTAAGTAAACAGGAAGTGCATTGTAAGCAACTTCCAAAACTCTAAAATTGACAGAGACATCTCTCTGCCTGAACAGTCACCCAAAGTTCCTCTGTAATGTTGGGGCATCCATCTTCAGCCTACAGGCCCACAGTATCCAGCAAACTTTTCCATGAAGCAGGAAATTTCAAAGACTGTTGGGCCTATATTGGCAGTTTGTCAGTCACTTTCTTCTGTATCCTGCAGAATGTCTGGCAATTTTCTTTGTGAAGCAGGAACCCTGATGGACCATCCCATCTTTTAGAAAATTTAGTAGTCACTTTTCTGTGGGTCCTGCATATCCAATTCATATAGCATACGATCAGGCAGTCCAGGCAAGAACAGTTTCTTGCCCATAATAGCTAGCAATCTTTGTAAGTGTTGACCTAGGTTTCTGTCCTGCTGGGTCCTGTAGTCATTAAGTCCCAAAGAATCACACAGAGGTCTACATCAATTATAAACTGATTGGCCCAGTATCTCAGGCTCTTCTTAGTAACTAATTCTTATAACTTATATTAGCGCATAATTCTTGTCTATGTTGGCCATGTGACTTGGTACCTTTTTTTGGTGAGGCAGTCACATCTTGCTTCCTCTGTGTCTGGGTCACGAGTGCAGACTGAAGCTTCCCTCTTCCCAGAATTCACGTTGCCTCGCCTCTACCTCTTGCCTGCTCGCCTCTGGCTATACTTCCTGCCTGGCTTAAAATATAAGTGACAGAGTATAGACCATTGTCCCACAGCACATAAGGAACCTCTTCGAAGCCCATCATCTTCTTAAAGTAATTGGTACGACCAGAAGCAGATACGTCTCACTGTTGAGAAAAGTGTAAGTTCTTAAAACATTTTAAATGCCATATTCTATAGGTCTTTGAAGTGTTGAAGATTATCTAACTGAAATATATCTCTATATATCTAGAAAACCTAACTAACATGAATACAAGTTTGACTATTATAAATGACTACCTATTAATCCATAATTTTAATTATACATTACATTTTAAGTGCGCTTCATAAATACCTTAAACAAAAGCAGAAACACATACACACAGTGTAACAAAATCGACCTTAAATAGGTATCAATAGACCAAGATCCATACCAATGTAAAGTATTCATCTCTATACCATAACTCCCTTGTTTTTTTAAAAAGAGATTGACTGTGACCATTAACGATTTATATTCAATCCCTTTTAAATGAAAACAAACACTTATAGACAATCATTTTGGGACTTTGGGTGTAGTTTTTTCCAAACTGCTTTCTGCTTTTTTGTTGGGTGAAGTATTTTTAGGGTTCACAGATAACTTTAGGGGGGATCTTATTCCATTAAACTACATTAGCCTGGAAGAAATCCACAGGTTCTCATTTTCTGTGAAAACAAAAACAGAACCTCTTTTCCAAAGCAACATATCCTTAGACCCAAATTTTGAAGTCAAGATACCTTTATGTTGGTTTAACTTAGCAGCCCCCAGAAACAAATGTCTCTCTGAAGTCAAAGAAAACACAATAATATGCATAATCCAGACTCTGTGTATTTTCCATCTTTACATGGCTTATTTTTCTTTACTCCTTTAATTTATGATTGTCTGTTCTCTTTTATATTATTTTTACTGTCTCTTCAAAGACTTTACTTTTTTAAAAAGCTGTCTATACTCTTTTTCCTCTCTCTCCCAAGACTATACACATTTTTAAACACGCCGTGTCTCATTTAGAAGTCTTTTATGTCTGAATCTGTTCTATTGTGTATCTGAAATCCTTTTCTGACAAGGAACATTTTAAAATGGTAAGCAGTGTGGTTGTGGCAGCCCTGGATGCTGGCTCCACCTCTCTTGGCCTTTCTATACGGTGGAGGTACATTTATTTACTGCCAGCTCTGAGACTGCTGGGTGGGTGCTGTGCTCACCACCACAGCTCTGGGAAGCACCACGAAGCATATAAACCCTTTCTAAATCTAAGAAAAAGCTGAATCTGCCATGTAGTGTTGGGAACTGTGAAATCCCAGATCCTGAATTTCTTGTAAACAACTTGTTTTCCCCTGATCTGAGTGCCTACAGCTGCTCTGAGCACGAGACCCTCAGGAGTTCCTGATGGCAGGGGAACGGTTTCTGGTGCGTTTGGCTGGGGCGTGGCTATCCCTATATAAGCTGCCCCTGGACACAGTTAAGGGGCATTCTTAGGGCATTCCTGTATCAAGGATGACTCGTGTCTCTGTCTGTGAGTCTTTGTGTGTTTCAATCTCCAGCCCCTTGCCTGGTTCACGAACTGTATGGTGGCGCATAGAGCGCAGACGGGCATGGTGTGCTGCAATGCAGTGCATTGCCTGGCCTGGAAATGTCTCTGTGTATGGCGGCAGGAATCAGCCATGCTTTCCTGCCTGTGCACGCGTAGCAGACGCGATGCAGCTGCTTTCCCAGGAGGGGTTGCTTAGCGGAAGGCTTGCTCTCAGTTACCTTCCTCCTAACCCCCAAGCAGGCATACAAGCACCTGAACCCAGAGTGTGTGGCTGGCCACACAGGTTAGCTCCAAATGTATGGGCACCATTTTGTAGTCAGAGACCGTTCATTTGTTCTTGGCCATCCAGACCCAAATAATCACACAAGCAATATTAATTACAACACTGTTTGACCTACTAGCTCAGACTTCTTATTAACTAACTCATATCTTAAATTAACCCATTTCTTTTAATCAATGTATCACCACGAGGTCATGGCCTACAGGTAAAGTTCTTGCATCTGCCTCCTTTGGCAGCAACATGGCGTCTCCCTGACTCTGCTTACACTCTATGTTCTTCCATCCTGGCTCTATTCTGCTCTGCCATGGCCAAAACAGTTTCTTTACTAACCAGTGATAATAAAACACATTCACCGTATACAGAGGGGAATCCCACATCCATTAGTGCAGATGAAAAGCACGTGCGGCCGCTTTTTCTGCTGGATTTAGTTCCAGTTCCCAGCACATGTAGAGGACTGTGGATCGCTACCCTTTACTGTGAGATTTCCCCGAAATAAATAAATCTTTGTTCTACTCTGTTCCAGGCTATTGTGGAACTCTTTGATACTACTAAACACAACCTTTTCTAACTCAAGTTCCAGGTTATCCAATGACCTCTTCAGGCACCAGGCATACACAGGGTGCACTTACAAACATGTAGGTAAACACTTAGACACATAGAAAATATTAAGTCTTTGGAAATTAATTTGTTAGCTTGCAGTGTGGTTGTGGCAGCCCTGGATGCTGGCTCCACCTCTCTTGGCCTTTCTATACAGTGGAGGTACATTTATTTACTGCCAGCTCTGGGACTGCTGGGTGGGAGCTGTGGGAAGATGCCATATGGCATCTTCATACGTACATGTTGTTATACATACGTGTTGTTATACATGCGTGTTGTTATACATATGTGTTGTTATACTTCGCTGTTGTTCACTCCTCCACTGCTCCACCACTGCCACTTTCTCTACACTAGATTTCTTCCACAGACAGCCCCCTCTTCTGGTATTTTTATAAATCACATGTATATAAGATTACTGCTTAAGCCACTCAATCTGTGGTATTTTGTCAGAGAAGCCTGAACTGATGCACCCAGCCCAGTCTGTCTCTCAGCAGTTGAGGAACTCACTAACGCCTGAACCTTGACAGGGTGCTGGCATCCAGAGCAGTGGTTTTACCTGAACTGCTCCCCCAGCTTCTGACTCCTCCCACGGCCATATCATGAAACCAGTAAGACGTCTGTCTCAAAGGATGCTGATAGTGTGACTGTAGCAGAAGTGGCTGAGGGTCTTGCTATGCCAAAGCAAAGGCACTACAGGAAGCCAGCCCTGAGAACACACCAAGCCAGCCCTGAGAACACACCAAGCCAGCCCTGAGAACACACCAAGCCAGCCCTGAGAACACACCAAGCTAGCCCTGAGAACACACCAAGCCAACCCTGAGAACACACCAAGCCAGCCCTGAGAACACACCAAGTCAGCCCTGAGAACACACCAAGCCAGCCCTGAGAACACACCAAGCCAGCCCTGAGAACACACCAAGCCAGCCCTGAGAACACACCAAGCCAGCCCTGAGACAGCTGGAATTTATGAGATTAAGATGATTGCTGGATTCTTCCTTAAGAGGCACAAGCAATTCCAGAAGCATTCAGCGTGGGTCTGAAATGTGGGGCAGTGATGGGGACAATCTGGAGGAGAAGCCCATATGCAGGGTTATTTTTGCTACCTGGGACAGCCTGTAATTGTTCTCCCTGGTGGCCAGCAGCTCAGAGGGTGTAGTGACTGATGGTGACAAACATTTTACTGACAGAGAGATGACTTACTTCTAAAGAAGAAAAATGACCTCAAGGCATATAATTTACATACAGTCATCTGGGTGGCAGCAGAGTTTAGATGGGACTTTTTTGGAACTGTGCATTTATTGGGTAGCTAAGGTTTGCGGATGCAGCATTTTAGAAAGGCTGACATTCCCAAGCTGCGTTCCAATGTTTCCATGGTTTGGTCCTAGATGAAAGAAAACCTTTGATCCAGAGGGAAGCCTGGTCTGGCTTCTGAACTCTGGCACTTTGGAAATACTCCCGAGGTTCTAGTAAAGCATGCTACCCCTCAAGGGGCAGCTGGATGGCAAGCCCACCCTATGCACAGCCATCAGGCACAGGGGCTTCCCGCAGACCTGCCAGCATCTGCCCTCTCTAAGGAGGCTCTTCCTACAGGCTCACTGGACTTTGGAGAGTCGGCGCTCAGCTCCATCTTTCATGACCATGAAGCTTGACTCCGCTTCAACTGCCTTTGCAGTTTCTGTGTTCAAGGAAAATGCAAATGTAGTAACTGCCTTAGGAAATGCTCATAAAGTCAGCATGCAAGCAAGGGATGGTGTATACCCTCTTCATCTTCCTAGTTCCTCCATGACACATGCAGCCCAACCTCAGGCTAGCTGCTGAACCAAGGACCTGAATCCAGAAGATCATCAGGGCTGAACAGATGTGGTATTCAGGATGTGGGGCATGGAGAGACCAGAGACTACGCTGAACACAGCACAGCCTCTGCAGACTGGGGGCACAGCAAGGCCAGGAGGCACAGAGCTGAGAGTACTGTGATGGAGATGAGCCACTTTAGGGAGCCTGGAAGGGACCTTGTAGAGCTCCAGCCTGGGCTCAGCTGAAGGACAGATTCTGTCCTTGGGTTTCTGCCCAGTCCCAGACCTTGAGCTACACAGAGATGGGGCTGGGATGTCTGTGTGCCTAGCAGTCAATAAGGTGGGTGAGATTCCAGAGCCCGACCAAGCCGGATTGAAGAGCAGCAGAAGGGACAGTGTTTTGAAGACACCTCAGTCCCTTTCCTTATTATTTATCTATTCACTTAGTATTCATTTAGAATGTGCATAGACACAGGCACATGTGGAGGTCAGAAGGCATCTTTTGGGATCTAATTCTCTGCTTCTACCATGTGGGTCCTGGGAATCGAATTCAGACTTTGCCGCAAGCACCTTTACTCACTAAACCATCTCGCAGGTCCAGTGAAACTAGGCAGTCGCTCTTGCTCTCAGTTTCTCTCTGTGTGTCCTGTAGTTATTAACACTTGCCACACATGCGGCCTTTACAAAAGTCCTATGTCACATGCAGCACAGGTTTTAATTCTTTGCCTTTTTTTGCTGCTCAAACAGCCTTGCAGAACTTACCCAGCATTGCAGACTAGTTTCCAACCCAAGATGTAAGAACACCAACCAGATGCCCAGAACCCACCTTCTACCTACATTTAAGGAAGGCAGAAACTGGAGTTTAATTTACACATTGTGTTAGGAGTGGAGACAGCGGGAATGAGGGTCCCTGGTGGGAACCCGTTCAGTGAGCAGCATTGGTGAGTTGAGTCTTTAGTGACCACCAGAGGGCAGTGTGGCTCCGTGCAAGTGCTAGCGAGACAGAGAGCAAGCCTGCTTCCAGTTCATTCAGAGATTGCAAGGTGGGGGGGGGGGAATTGGATTCATTGACAAAGAGTGGTGTGTGTGCGTGTGCGTGTGCGTGTGATGGTTGTGGCCTGAGTGTCAGAGTGCTTATCTATCATGCAGCCGAGCACTGTAGAGGATCAGAAGCTCCAAGTTATCCTCGGCTGCTACACAGCACATTTGAGGCCAGCCTAGGCTACATGAGATCCCCCCACCCCCCCAAAAAAAATGTTGAGAAAGTTTAGAGTTTGATTATGGGCATCACTGAGTAGGTCAGTTTGTCTGGGGTGAGGCAGATATGCCCAACCCCCACTCACTGTTTATAGAAGAGCAGGTTACAGGCCCTGTGTAGACAGTTTCAGCACCTACTACAATTATCCCTCAGTACTGGCAAGAGAGCCATCCAGGGGCTCCTCCCTTTTCACCCCCACAGCCGAGATCTGAGGATACTTAGTCCTTCATAAAAAGAGGGTGTGTTGTGCATACCAGCCATCCCTAGGTAACTCAAAATGATGACTGTAATAGCTAAATGTGAGAAGAGTTGTTACATTGTCTTCCTAGAGACTAAAGTCTGTACGTGTTCAATACAAATGCCACCATTGTGTGTGTGTGTGTGTGTATGTGTGTGTGTGTGTGTGTGTGAAGACAGGGGTCCAATGAAGCCTGGGCTGGCCTCAAACTTGCTGTATAGTCAAGGACGACCTTGAACTTCTGATCTTCTGGATTCTTCCTCTGGAGTGTTGCTACTTGCAGAAGTGCAAGCCATGCCTTGCTCAGATGGTTTGGGGGTCAAACACCGTGGTTTTGTGCCTGCTAGCTACATACCTCACCCACTGAGTTCCATCTGCGTCCCAAGTGCAGAAGCTTTGATCCTTGGCTAGTTAGGCCCACAGACACAGAGGGTGACTACGGTCAGGTTGGAGGGACGCCCACATCACTCTAATCATAATATAGTCTTGGGGAATTTGTGGATTTTTCCCCCCATAAGAAACTACTATCAAAGGCTTGCCCAGCCCAGTAGGAGCTGCCCACTTCTGGTAAATTTAGACAGACTTCTAAGGTTCACTTTGCCCTGGACATGGAGGTTGTGATTCTGTGAAAGGTCTGTTCAGATGTAGCCCTGCCAATCCTCAGGAGACATTTTGGCCGTGACCTCCTGGCCTCTCGGAGAGGGGCACTAACAATGCTTTCCCTCTGGGTGGAGGGAACCCACTGAGGGGTAACTCAGACCCAGGGTGGGTGGCCAGCTGGAGCTCTCCTCTGAAGAGAAACACACATGGTTCTGGCTTCTGTTGACTCAGCTCTGGGAGCACCAGCCCCTCCCAGTGAGCGTGGAGGCCTTGGCTGCTGGAGGCGACCTGCAGGCCTTATCAGCGTTTCTCTTTCAGCAAAATCCCAGAGGCTGAGCTTGGTGTCTGGGACAGCCTGGAGGACAAGCGGCTATCCTTTGTTCCTCACCCTTCCTTGGCAGTGGGAGGCTCTGAAGAACAGCAGAACTATCACCAGGACTAAACAAAAATCTCTGGAGGGCTGGAGAGAGGTTTCACAGGTTAAGTTGTTCTTCTAGAAGACCCACTTTCTGTTCCCAGGACCTGTGCGGGACAGCTCACCACTACCTGTAACTCCAGCTCCAAGGGATCCAACATCCTTTCTGTCTTCTGTGGATAAACATACATGTTCATGCACATACACGGTGGAGGATAAATGGATTTCGGATTAGCCACCCTTGTCTAAAATACTCCATTAGCTTTTCCATGGGCTCCAGGTGAAGTTCTTTGCTTTCTCCTGGTCTTCTAGTCCCTGTGTAACCTGGCTGGCCTTTTGACTTTCATAACTTCCCCTATGACGTCAATGCGAGGAGCTTGGGAGTGTGTGACATCACTAAACAAAGGAGACAAGCTGCAATCATACTGAATATATGCTGGATGCCAACACTTGAGCTACGCTCTTTCACATACAGATCTGCTGAATATTGCAGCTCTTCCCTCTCTCCTCCTCCCTCCGAGGCACTGGTCTCCTGCGTGCTTCATGGACCTGCTCAGCTTGTCTCCACCTCAGGGCCTTTGTATCTTACTACACTATCTGGAACATTCCTGCCCCAAATTCCACAAGGCAGTTACTACTTGTCATTCAGGTCTCAGCTCAAAGCATAACGACCCTAGAAAAACCCTCTTTCCTGGCTGTCCTGGGAGATGGTTTCTCTCCAACCTCACAGTTTTCTTTCTTTCAAAGCTCAGCATCGTCTGAAAAGTTCTTCTTTCCACATTGGTCAATTTTTTTTTTTTACTCTTGCTCCTCCCATCCCTTGACCAGCTGTGACCCAGGAAGCAATAACATGAATTTTCTCAGTTCCAGATTCCCCAGTGTGCACAGCATTCTCACACCATGGCTATTCATAAACCATTTGTACGCAAGGCTCACTGCACCCTAACTGTATTATAACTCTTCTCCTTCCTATAACCAAATACCTGATAAGAATCAACTTAAAGAAGGGGCATTTATTTTACCTAACGTTTGGAGGAAATATCATTATTGTAGTGGGGAGGAGGGTCAGGACTAGAAAACTGGAGCCAACTCAAGGCAACCCCTGACCCCTTCAAGACCACTTCTTCCAGCAAGGCTCCACCTCCTAAAGGTCTCACAGCCTTCCAAAACAGCACACTAGCCAGGAACCAAATATCCAAACGTATGTGCCTATGGGGGACATTTCGTATCCAAACAACTACACGAACCAAGATAGTCAAGAGGATGGTAAGGGTCACCACAGTGATGCCACCCGGACGCTGTGACGGGCCCTGGTGGTCTGGAGGGCATCATTTCCAGGTGCCCTCACTTGTCTAGAGGCAGGGCTACAGGACACATGATTCAGGAAAAAAACGACATCATGGAAAATGAGAGGGGTAAAGGAGTCGGGGCCAGCATTGTGGGACGTACTGAAGCCTCTACTCATCCTGGCCCACGGAGTGAAGAACACGGATGACCCAGCTGTTGCAGCAGAGATGACTGGGGACCAACCAGCCAGGGCTGGATCTGGGAAATCAAACCCAGTAGTCAGGAATGAGCTTTTGTTTCAGCTGTTTTTGTTTTTCAAGCCATCTTGCAGCTGAGGGTGACCTTGAACTTTTGTTTTTCCCACCTCCTTGGCCTAAGTGATGGAACTACAGGTACGCACCACCACGCTTGCTGTATGTAGGGCTGAGATCCACCCAGGGCTCTTTGCTTGCTAGGCAAGCATCCTACCAACTGAACGTCTCCTGAGCTTACATAGATGCGTTGTGCTTGTCTTCGTGGTCCTGGGGTTGGTTATGTACTTCAATCAGTCCTATCTAGTTTTTTCTTTTTTTGTTGTTTATTTCTAGTTGTTGTTACTGTTTGTGGGTGCTGGGGTTTGGACTCAGAGCTTCATGCTTGCTAAGCATATTCTGTTTTACCCAATTATTATTATTGAGTCTCTTTTTAGGTCAGTTTTATTGTATTTTATTTTATGCTATTTTTTGTACATAGTAACAAGATTATCCTGACTTCATTTTCATCAGTTGGGCACTCTTACAGGCAAACCTGTACTTCTTTCTTTTTGTAGCACAGGATGGGGCTATGTGGCTTGGATATGATTGGTATAACCTGCCCATGTCTCTGCTCCCAGCCCAATCATAGAAGGCAGAGGACGTGTTTTTCTCACTGTCAGTGCCTAGGTCACATACGTTGTAAGGATGCCGCTTGTTTGTTTCCTGGCTGCCCGGAAGCTCAGACCCGAAATAATCACTCAGAAACTATATTATTTAAAATACTGCTTGACCCATTAGCTCTAGCTTCTTATTAGCTAACATTTATATTTTAATTTAACCCATTTCTAGTAATCTGCGTATTGCCATGTGGCTGGGTTTACCAGGTAAAGTTCCCAGTGCCTTTCTCCAGCGGGGCTACATGGCTTCTCTCTGACTCCACTTTCTTCCTCCCAGCATTCAGTTTAGTTTTCCCCGCCTAGCTAAGTTCTGCCCTGCTATAGGTCCAAAGCAGTTTCTTTATTCATTAATGGTAATCCCAGCATACAGAGGGGAGTCCCACATCACACATGCCTGCCTACCCTGCAGGTGGGGTTCATTTTTTGCATGACTCTCCACTCATGAGAACCTTTATCTTGGTGCTTTCTTTTTCTTCCCCCTTTTCTTCTTTTCATGTGTGTGTGGTGTGTACTCTGTTGGTATGTATGTGGGTGCATATGTGTGTAGAGACCCAGGGTTGATACCAAGAATCTTCTTTGATTGGTCTTCCATATTATTCTTCGAGGTGGGGGTCTCTCAATTAAACCTAGAACTCACAGATGTGAATGGTTTATTTGCCAGTCACTGAGATGAGCCCCTGTCTCTGCCTTTTCTGAGTCTAGGATTACCAGCAGTCTGTTATACCCTCTGGCATTTATGTGGTTTCTGGGGACCCAAACCCTGGTCCTCTTTCTTGTGTGGCATGAGCTCTAACCACTACACCATGTCCCCACTCTCGTACAGCATTTTGCTCTCATTGTGTCTCTAGTTATTTTTAGAAGGTTCTTCACGAGAAGGGAATTGGTTGAGGGTTGGAACGAGGTAGCATTCTTAGGAGGGCATCTGTACTTACCGTGTCTCTGACACCTGAGGCCACTCTCCACCTGGAATGCTTTGAACTGAAGCCACATCTCCAGGGATGTGTTTGGTTGCAGCTTTTTTCCCCCCTTCAGTCTCCTGAGTGGAGGGTGAGGCAGCCTTTGGGTGGATACTTGTGTTAAATTTCTCACCTTGGGTGGTCCCTAGCTATCACCATCTTCTTCCCTGCTGCTCCAGAAGGTTGTGAAAATTGAAGCTCACATGTGCCAAGTTCTGGTAACACCTCCAGGGCAGAAGGGTTTCAGATCTCAGCAATCTCTCCCTTCACATAGGCTTGGCCTGATAAGCATCAGAATTTTTTTTTCTTGATGCTTTTTAGCAGGTAAAGAAGTTTTGTTTCAGTATCTCAGATGCCTTTCCTGGGAAGTTGGTTTAAATCATAGTCCGTGGTGGGCCCAGAAGTCTTAGCAGCTCCATAGGAGGCTTTCACACTGGAGACCACTGTTACAGATTTGGTCTGCCACTTGGGCATCTGCCAGGAGTCAAAGCTAAGTTGCCATGCATGGGCTCCTAAGACCATCATCCTTTCTTCCTGCCTGTCAGTCATGATTGACCCAGGACCTGAATAACGTCTATGTCTAGCAGTTTGGGATGAGAAGTTATTTGGAGTGGATATTTCTGGGAAAAGATTTCTCTTTTCTTTCTCTCCCAGCTTTGACATTTCTTATGGCTTATTTCAAGAACCTTTTAGACAAAACCCAAGAAGGGGAATGTTACTTTTCTTGGGGGAGAAATAAACTTAAAACAGAGGATTTTAACCTTAGCTTTTTAAACAAAGACTCTGGAAAGCACCTTTCAATCTAGCTTTAAACAAAACTTAATGAGGTCACATATCCCATCTCCCATAGGCATGATGTCATTTTCTGAAATTTAAATTTTAACTAATTTGTTGTTTTAAAAATGTTATGTGTATGGGTGTTTTGCTGTATGTAGGTCTGTGCACCATGTGTGTGCCTGGGTGCTTGTGGAGGCCAGAAGAGGACAATGGACCCTCTAGAACTAATGTTACAGACAGTTGTGACCTTCCATGAAGGTGCAAGGAATAGAATCCAGATCCTCTGGAAGAGCAGCCATTGCTCTTAACCACCGAGTCATCCTTCCAGTCCCATGATGTCATTGCTATCATATGAAGGGTCACATATTCACACTTCTGGAGCCTCGGAGTCAGCCCAGGGTTCTTTATAAAGTGTGAGCATGTATGTGTGAGCATGGCAGCATCTGCTACTGCCATTAGGGCACATGCTCCACCCTTACCATAGTCCTGGCTGGAGAGATGCTATAGACCAGTGGCTCTCAACCTTTCTAATGCTGTGATCCTTTAACACAGATCCTTATGTTGTGGTGACGATAGAATTATTCCATCACTCCCTCATAACTGTAACTTTGGCACTGTTACGGATCATGTATATATCTGAGATGCAGGACATCCCACCTGTGACCCACAGGTTGAGAACCCCTGCTGTAGGCTGTGGTGGATGCTGAACTCAAAATTCACAAATGGCCTGTCCTTCACTGCGCTTTATACATTTCACAGATGTGTAAATCTGGAGTGATAACTCTACTGCACTGTGTGGCTACAGAGACCCAAGGTTGGGCTGGAGAGGCGGTTCAGTGGTTAAGAGCATTGCCTGCTCTTCAAAAAGTTTTGAGTTCAATTCCCAGCAACCACATGGTGGCTCACAACCATCTGTAATGAGGTCTGGTGCCCTCTTCTGGCCTGCAGACATACACACAGACAGAATATTGTATACATAATATATATACCAAAGGTCATGAGGGAGGGCTCTGAGGTTATGGAGCTCTACATAGTTGCCTCATGGAATCACACATTTAAAACACCGAGCAGAAACGACAAGGGCAGTGTGACTGAGAGAGCTAGCAGAAGTAACAGAGCAAGTAAGGAAACACACACAAACACATCTTCAAATCAGGTGGAAACAACCGAAAAGATCACAGGCACTCAGTCCTGTTGGACAGTCTTGCTGGAGTTCCCAAAGTGGATCTTTGGGACAGAGCAAAGGGTTGGTTACACGGATGGGCTGTGACTTTTCATTCCCACTTCAGGCATTTTTATACCATGGGGTAAACAAGAGTCACCTCAGTTGGAAACGGTTTACTGTCTAGCTGTTCTCAAGGCACAGTGTTCTTAATTTTAGTCATTTGCTGTTTTCTTTTCTCTTTGTCATAGAGACGGCGGGGGGAGGGCCACGCTATCCCAAGAAAATCTTGTAGGATTCTTGAGATGAACGTGTTTGGGTCTGAGAGAAAGGAACCTGTCTTAGCCTCCGACTCAGCTCTCAATGAATGCAAACATTACAAGACAGTTACCAACAAGCTTTACTGTTCAATGACCCGATCTTTTTAAATGTGAGTTCTGGGGGTTGAACTCCTGTCTTTCAGCTTGTGCGGCAAACACTGACTGAGTCATCTCTTTAGTTCTGCAAGGGATAGATAATAAGAAAACAGTAACACTGCATTTGTGCACAGCCACCCCTCACTGTGTGTGGGGGATTGCTGCCAGGAGCCTGTGGGTATCAGAACTGTAGATGACGAAGTCTCTCCTGTAATAAATATCGGGTAATTTCTGCATATAACTTACACACATACACACATTTGGTTTTTTGAGACAGAGTTTCTCTGTGTAATAGCCTTGGCTATCCTGGAACTCGCTTTACAGACTAGTCATGGGAACTTTTTTGGGGGCCAGCCCCAAGGCTCCCCAAGGGTTCAGAGAGGAATCTACAGCCAGTGGAAGGCTTGGGATCTGAGGATGAAATGAATCTCTCACTCCGTATTTCTTTGTGTCAGTTTCTTTATTATTCTAATTCTCCTGTCCGACTTCTAACGCCTCCTGACTTCTTTCCTCCAGCCTAGAAACTTCTTTTCCCAGGAGCCTTGAATGATAAAGAAATGGCAAGGGTTGCTTCTCATTGGTCAAAAGCACATTCCTAGGGCAAGCGGTAGGGAGCTGAGCCATTGTCATGGCAACACAAGGTTCCAAGGTTACAGCAGTAAGACCAGAAGGGGGGGCACAGTGCCCAGTGACAAACCTGAAAGATAGGTCTATTGTTAGCAGACTGGCAAGCAAAGAATTGGTATGCTTTTCTTAGGGTGCTTTGTGTAGTAACCTTGGTTGGACATCTGTGGCTCTGACCTTGTGCAGAGCTATAAATTTGTAAACTTATGATCTATTTACAAAAATCCTTTAGTCTAGTTTGAACTTGCTCTGAGGTAAAAGTGAGCTAATTGTGTGCAGTTTGTATTAGACAGAGGAGAAATCGATAACTTTTTTATATTAGCCTGAGTAAAAAGGAACAAAGCAGGTTTTTAAGTGTCTACAGTCCTCATGGGACAAATAGATCTAGTTAGGAAGCATGTCCTAATATATACGCTATATATCAAATTTATGCAGCCAAATGAAAAGTCATCTTCCTGACCATCCACAGATACATGTGCCCATAAGACTGAGATGCAATCATGAGATTACATATACATAGCACATGAGATTACATACTACAGTGCAGGTATTGGGGAGGCACCAAGCTGATTTAACAAAAGTGAGCAACAGTTTCCAGAGTTGATGGTCCTGCAGACCTTGTCTGGACAGGATCAGCCTCCGTTAGATGACCACACCTCTGATGGATGGGCATCTGAACACTAGCTGTCACCTGCTATAACTCACATGGCCTCTGACAGACCAGACTGGCCTTGAACACACAGAGATCTGACTACCTCTGCCTCTTGAGTTCTAGGATTAAAAGTGTGAACCACCATGCTCAGCTTATCCTGGTATATATTTTAAATCATTTCTTGGTTGCTTATTATATCTGATACCATGTAAATATGTTACAAATTGTCTCCATACAATATTGTTTAGTGAATAGCATCTGACCATTGCTAATAAAAGTGTTACCAACAATGGCCTCTAACTGTAATCAGCCTGTTAGGGATGAACATATTTTTTAAAAGATATTGTGTCCTTTATTTTGACTATCAGACTAGTGAACCAATGGACCTCGTGAAACTGGAATTCTTTCAGGAATTTCATGCTGGTAGAAGAGGAATCCTAAACTCTATGATCCCCAGCCCTCTGTTTAAAAATTAAATCTCAAGGATTTAACAAAACTCAAGGAGCAAAGCCCAAGACAGAGAGAAGCAGAAAAATCATAGGTTATGACTGATGGGAGGATTCACGAAGTTCTTCAGCCATGAGCTTCAGGTGCTGACTGGCCCTGTTCCCACGGAGTTTCTTGCACCACAGAACTATTAACGTCTGAAACAGCAGCTGAGTGCCCAGTGTGCTGGGACACTCTGTACATTGTCTTGTCTAATCCACGCATCGAACCTCAACTGGATCAGCAAGAACAGAGCCAGAACGAGAGCAGCTCCCCATCTGCCTTCTCCATAGCTTTTATTCTCTGTTCTCTTTCCTTAAATAACAAGCTAGATGCAGTGACTTTACTCTGGTGAGTGGCTCCTTCCTTTTTCCCTCGGCAAGGGCCTTGTAAGGGCTGGTACTGGTCCCTCCTATCTGGTGCCATCTGACCACAGCACCCACAGGGAAGCCTGACCACCCCCTCCCCTGCCTTCTTCACATCTGCCCACTAAAGTCTTCATTATTAATGATTACCACACTAGAGGCCTATGGCAGTGGAGTGCGTGACAAGCCCAGGGCGGGGGTGGGGGCATACCTTACACTGTTTTCTGTTCCTGTCAAGCCCAGAGGTTATGTACTCTCACCTTTCTACAGAAAGAAACAAGAGAAGCTATGTTACTTGGTGAAAGTCACACAGCCAGGTCCCTGGTTCCTGACTCTCAGCCCCAGACAGTGGGCTCTCCTGTTCCACCAGAGCTGTGTCCTCCAGGATTTTCTGATTTGGAGTGGCCTTTTCCGTGCTGAAGGTCAGTGTAGCATCTCAGTGATGCTTAGGGAAGATTTCCTTATCCGCACCTGATACCTCAAACCCTATCCCATCTTTGGGGGCAGAACTGCTCACGGTTATGTGGACACATGCATGTGGAGGGCAGAGGCCAATCTTGGGTGTTGTCCCTCAGTGTTTACCTTGTTTGCTGAGACAGGGTCTCTCACTTGTCCTTGCACACCCTGGATAGGCTGGGCTGGCTTGCCAGTGAGCCCCAGGTATATTCCTGTCTTTGTCTCCCCAGTGCTGGAAATGCAATTGTATATTACTATTTTCAGCTTTCACATGGATGCTAGGGATTGAACTTGAATTCTCAAGGCTGTGTGGCAAACTCTTGACTGACTGAGACATTCCTCCAGCCCCATGGAGACCATTTGAAAAAAATCTTCAACTGAGTCCCCGGTTGCAGGCTTTGGATGTGAGACATAGCCAGCCCTGTGGAAATTTTCTCTTTCAAACCTGTCTGTAGACTGTAACCACACACACTCCAAATATTTTCAGAGGTAACTTCCTTCTTGATCTCATCATTTACTAAGGCTTCTAAGTATTTTAAGATATGATGACAGGATACACTTTCTCTCTATAATATCTTCCTTTATGTTTGCTAGTCATTAATTTTAAAGACAGCATTGGACTTCAGATATGAGTGCCTGTTTTTTGTCTGCTATGAAATTTAGGCTTTTGTGTTTGTGTGTGTCTGTGTGTGTGTGTGTGTGTGTGTGTGTGGTGTCCTGGAGGCATGGAAGACAAATTATGGGGTGGTTTAGGGTTCAGGTGGTTGAGTCTAGCCTGCATGTTGTGTGTATGTGTGTGTACATGTGTGTGCGAGTACATGTGCATATGTGTGTATATTTGAGTATAGAAGCCAGAGGTTGATAACTGTGTCTTTCTCAATTGCTTCCCCCACCCCCATTCCCTTTTTATTTCAAAGACCAAGTCTCTCACTTAACTTAGAGTTTGTTTATTTACTAGATTAGTTAGTGAACTCCAGAGATTTGCTTGTCTGTTTACCTTGATTAATGAGATTATGTCTACCTCACCTGGTTTTTTACATAGGTGCTGAAGATCTGAACTCGGATTCTCACACTTGTATTTTACCAACATCTCCCAGGCTTTACATGGGGGTGTGCATTAAATAAAGGTAGGAGCTGAGGAAACACAAAATGGCCTAAGACCTTTACATTGGGAAGAAAGGAGGAAAAAGTTAGTAAGTATGTAAACATAAGATTGCTGTTATGTTTCCTGGTCACTCAGACCCAAATAACCACACAGAAACTATATTAATTACAACACTGTTTGACCAATGACTCAGGCATATTTTTAGCTAGCTCTTCCATCTTGAATTAATCCATTTCTATTAATCTGTGTATTGCCATGAGGCTGTGGCTTACCAGAAAGGTTCCAGTTCCTTTTCCTTGGGTAGCTACATGGCATCTCCCTGACTCCGCCTACTCTCTTTCTATATTCTTACGGCCTGGCTATATTCTGCCCTGCCATAGGCCGAAGCAGTTTCTTTATTAACCAGTGGTAATAAAACATATATACAGCATGCAGAGGGGAGTCTCACATCAGAAGCGAAGGAAGGAGAGGATAATGAGATCATATTAGTCTTAAATGAGAGCTTTATTACAAAGCAAGTGTTTTCCTTTTCCAGCTACTTAGCACTCACGTGCCCTAGCTTATGCCACTAATGCCCTCAGAGTGGCAAGCTGGCATCCTGGGCAGGCATGCGAAACACCCTGGAGCAGCCCTACAACCCCCACCCCTACCCTGTGGCAGGAGGAACATTTGCCATGTGTGATGTGTAAACAGCACATGTGCCCGGCTCATATGAGAACAACCTGCTGGGCTGAGCGGTAAGTGGATCACTAAATCAGACACAGGCTTCTCGGAGCCACACTTGGATGAGGCCAACCTGTACTCTGGGTGACTAACGACAAGGTGGAAAATGTGAGATCTGGTTGTCAGAGCCAAGGCAGGCATCTCAAGGGAAGCTCACTAGGAAGAAGAGGGGCTCTTAGCAACCACATAGTGGAGGCCAAAGCATGGGCCCATCTCAGCATCCCCAGCCTCCTGCTCTGAGGAGGACTCAGGTGAGCCTGGAACGGCTCAGTGAATCAGAATTCTTTTTTTTTCCCACTCACCAAAATAGGCACAAATGTGAAAACTTGCTTTTTTGCAATCTATCTTTAGCGAGATTAGATTCAGTGTGATGATAAACAGTCACGTACAACTGTTCATTAAGTAACTTGGGAGCACACTCTGCCTGATCCTTCATCTTGCCCTGAGTCTCCAGCTCTTTGGCTCCTCCATGGTGGTGGGGAAGGTTAGAGACCCAACCCCCCGGGGTGTGTGTGTTCTGTGAAGGTAAGCATGGTGCAGACACAGAGGCCAGAGGAGGGTGTTTGGTTTTCTCTCTCACTCTCTACCCTAACCTCCTGAGATCGTTTCTCACTGAACTCAGAACTAGTGAACGCCAGTAAACCCCAGCAATTCTCCTGCCTCTGCCCCTCCCAGGGTCACAGGCACACATGTAGCAACACCCAGTTTTTCATGTGGGTGCTTGGGGTCTGAGCTCAGGTCTTGCTCCTTGAGTAAAAGAGTTCTTACACTGAGCCATATTCCCCAGTCTGAGACTTTCCTGTACAGGACTTGAGGTTTGGTTCAATTCTGCCCAAGACCCAGCACATCTTAAGTAGCCTCTGTGATCCCAGGCCTGGTGCTACACTTAGTTGTAAAAGCCCGATTATCACAATAAGCTTGAATTAGACATCCTTTGGGTTGTCTTTCAATTTTATAGCTTCTAGGGTATCTTTTCCAGCCTCCAGATATCACATGTGTGTGAGAAGGCATGACAGCAACAGGAATGGATTCACTTATGTGTCAGGATAAACTGGATTTGCTGCATAAACAACCAGACCCCAAATCTCAGTGATTTACAAGAATGTAAGATGTTGCGTCTCAACATTCAAGAGTCAGAGACAAGAGGATTGCAACTCCAGGCTGGCTTGGAAGGAAGGCAGGAAGGACAGAAGGAAGGCAGGAAGGAAAGAAGGGAGTCAGGAAGACAGGAAAGGCAGGCTGGTTGCTGTTCTGCTCCAGGTAAATCGGCTTGGGATCCAGGCTTATGGAATGACTTTTCTGGAACTTGATGTGACAGAGGAAGAGATACATGGTCAGGCATATGTTGTCTTTGACTGCTTCTGCCTGGAGATAGCATAGCTCAGATTTGTGCACATTATGTGGTTCAAAGCAGTCACTAGGTCTTGGTTGTGTTCAGTGGGAAGGGAACACGTAGTCTTTCATGGAGGAGGTCTGTTCAGGTCTGGATGTTCAGGGACAATAACAGGTCTGGTGCTAGAAAGGGTCCATCTGTCTATTCTTGTCTGGCTTTAAATTAATGGATGAGACTATATATAATTTTTTTCAAGAAAAAGCCTAAAGTTGATTATTTCATTGTGGGAGGTGCCCAAGCCTGGCATTAGTGTTCTCTTTAGGATTCTATGGGGATGGGGCAGGGATAATGTGTGAAGAACATTCTTACAGTCTTTGAAGCCCAGTCACACATAAAAGTTCCAGTTCAGGCCTAGGCCTGCCCATCCTGAGCCAAACCACACTCTCCTTGCAGGCCCTGGAGAGCCCTCCCCCTTGTGTACCCTGGGTGGCCCAGCCCTCCGGAGGCATCTGCCTCAGGAGAGTAGAGGCCCCTCAGTCCCATCTGGATCCCAGAGCCCAACCATCTTGGCGGAGGCTGCCCAGGGTGTCAGTCAAACTAAAGAATATTCTTTTAGTACTGAATAACCATGTAGGGCTGGCAGGGCTCCCTCCGCCTGACAGATGGTGAACACATGCCTGGGGCGGCCGGGCTGCACATCAATCTCTCTCTGCTGCTTTCAGCACGTCCTTCCAGCCGGGATCCTTTCTAGCCTGGCTTGTGATTGCCATATAGAGTCCCTGTCTGAGGCCCGGTGTGTGGGGAGAAATGTCTCCAAGGAAGAGCAGGAAGTCTGGGCATTGGTATCCTATGTGATCGGACAGGTGGTCTACTCTTTCCCTGAGGAGAGCTAGCTTTGCTCTTAGCCCCCATCACAGTTCCTGTGTGGGACAGGGGGATTTGGAAATCACTCTGGCTACTGAGAACCATTTTGGGTTTCTAAGATTACAGCTGTCTTGTTATTGCTAGATTTCGTCTACACTTTGAATCTCAAAACCAATCCTTCAAAATAAGTCTTTGAAGAAGTTAAAGGCATGTTGGGAAAGGCAGTATGAAGAAGCTCTTGTGATTAGTAGGAGAAGGGATTTGGGGGAATCTGGTCCATGCCTGGAGACATTGCCAAATGGGTTAAGCAGCACCCTCAGCCGTAGGCAGGACTACTGGTCAGAGTCTTAGCATCAGGCTGCCCTGATCCATTCTCTCTCATTATCATCGTTTGAAAAGTCATCCATGGACCAACAGCTTTCAGATTTCTACTTCTGCCTTACAGCCCCAGGTCTACCCTTTATAACTGATTCCCTTCTGGGTGTCCCCATCAGGTACAGTGTGTATAGTGTGTCCATCCGAACTTCCCACATCCTCAGCCAAGACCAAGATCTTTTCTTAGAACCTGTATTTTTTTCTGCCGTTCTTCATCAAGTCAATCACTGACCTCCCCCACTGGCCCCGCAGGGACCTGGGAATTAATTTTGGTTTTCTCCTTCCTTTCCTCAATCCACTCTATATTTCACCCATTCCACCAGAAAATTCTTCCTGATTCTCCTTAGACACCCTTCTTCACTTCTCTCTGCCTTCATGGCAGCTAGTTCCCTGAAACCTTCTATTATTTTCATCCATGGACTATTAAAACACCCCCAACTCTCGTCTTATCTTCTGTATCCATCCTCCACTCAGCTGCCACTGAGATCTTCCCACAGAAACTGGACCATGGCTGTAGGAGGGCTGGCCATCCTTCAGGGACTAGAGAGCCAAGCTCATCTCACATCTACATGAACAGATCCATGGCTGTACCAGCTGGCTGTTGCTGTGGCAAATAAGATGGGACCAACAACTTTACGAGGAGGAAGGTTTGTTTTGGCTTGTCGTTTCAGCCATGGCTTCCTGGACACAAGACTTCACCCTTGTGGTGGCATAGAGCACATGAACAGAACGTGTGGGAGAGAAGCCGCTCACCTTATGGCAGCTTGGAAGAAGAAAGGGAGGCAGGAGATCCATGGGGCCCACTGTACTCATCACCGACGACCTTTCTTCTACTAGGTTCTGCCTCTGAAAGGTTCTCCCTCCTCCTGATCGTTCCTCGGGCTGGTGAGCAAGATTTTAGGAAATGGTACTCCTGGGAACTTATCTAAACAACCACAGACTCTCTCATTCTTGCCTCATTTTGGTCCATGAGACCCCATTCCTCTATGACCTACCAGAAGCACTGGCTGCTTGGAGTCCCCCAATTTTATGTTGTTGGTGTTTTTACTCTTTTGGATCTTTTCTCTTTTGGCTTTTTTTGGGGCCCACCACCCAGCTCCCAAATAATTCACTCATGGAGGCTTTTTAAGCTATGAATGTCTGGCCTTGGCTTGTCTTCCTCCTCCTCTTCCTCCTCCTCTTCCTCCTCCTCTTCCTCCTCCTCTTCCTCCTCCTCTTCCTCCTCCTCCTCCTCCTCCTCCTCCTCCTCTTCCTCCTCCTCCTCCTCCTCTTCCTCCTCCTCCTCTTCCTCCCCCTCCTCTTCCTCTTCCTCCTCCTCCTCCTCCTCTTCCTCCTCCTCCTCCTCTTCTTCCTCCTCCTCCTTCTCCTCCACCTCCTCTGCTGTCAGGCATTCTTAGCATAACTCGTCTGCCTTTTGCCTCTCAGATTTTCCTTTTCTTCTGTATATCTTACTTTCACTCTTACTCCTTGGCTGACTGGCTGACTGGGTGGCTGGGCGGCTGGGCGGCTGGGCGGCTGGGCGGCTGGGCGGCTGGGCGGCTGGGCGGCTGGGCGGCTGGGCGGCTGGGCGGCTGGGCGGCTGGGCGGCTGGGCGGCTGGGCGGCTGGCCCTTGATTCCTTGACATTCTCCTCCCCTTGTTCTCTTGTTGCTCCTCCTCTTCCTCGTTTCTCCTCCTATTTAACCTCTCTGCCTGCCAGCCCTGCCTATCCTTGCTCCTGCCTTGCTATTGACCACTCAGCTCATTATTAGGATCATTTGGTGTTTTAGACAGGCAGAGAATCACAGCTTCACAGAGTTAAACAAATGCAGCATAAACAAAAGCAACACATCTTTACATTGTTAAACAAATGTTCCACAGCATCAACAAAAGCAACACACCTTAGAATAATATTCCCCATCATTTCCAAGCTCCAGAGACTCTGAGTACCTTTCCCTGTTGGCTGGACTGTGTTTACGCAGCTTTCTACCCCGTCACCTCTCTTCGGTCATTAGGTCTCTGCTTAAAAGTTTGTGGCTTGCAGAAAATGGTGGACGGATGGTTCTCCAAGCCAGGATAGATGACAGACTCTGGTCAAGGTAGAATAAGGAGTCAAAGGCTACACCTTGGGCATAGAATGGCATTAGCTGACTGTACTGAAATGTAGAAATACTTGGGGAAGTCGACCTATTAGAAAGATGCTACAATCTCAAGGTGAGGGTTTAAAACAAGCATAGAGCCGGGCGGTGGTGGCACACATCTTCAACCCCAGCACTTGGGAGGCAGAGACAGGTGGATCTCTGTGAGTGAGAGGCCAGCCTGGTCTATAAGAACTAGTTCCAGGACAGCCAGGGCTGTTGCACAGAGACACTTTGTCTCGAAAAATCAACCAACCAACCAACCAACCAACAAACAAAAAACCAACAGAACAAAACAAAACAACCCCCAAAAAAACCCAAAAACAAAAAACAAGGATAGAACTGGGGAAGTGACCAAAGGGAGCTGGGACCAGTGGTAGGAACTGGCCCACCTCCCACTGTCTTAAGAAACTATCTGGGGCCACAGAGAAAATACCCTAGCAAATGCCTTTCTTCTGGCCCTGCTTGCTGGCACAGGGAGGATCCTCCCCAAGGTCTGGCATTTCCAGTCTAGATTAGTCTATAGGACTGTTTTGCATTTTACATCTGTAGTTCCTGCTGGCTGGGCAGCCTCCCTTGCCATTGCTTAAGTTATTCTGGTGTCTTGCATATGTACTTGTAGAAAAAGAATCTTCAAGATCAGAAGGTGTCCAAGTTTCTCCAGAAATGCATCTGTATGATTCCCCACTGAGAGAGAGTTGAGCGGCCTGGGAACCCGAGCTCCCAGGGGCACCCGCAGTGGGAACATCCTTAGGCCATCTGTCTCACATCACAGCCAAGTCAAAAAAACTTCCAGAAAATGGTGTGAATTACTGCTTACCAAAAATAGTAATGAAGGGGGAAGAGACCCAAAGCTGGGTCCGCCCACCATATGCCTCCTCTCACAGAGAACTGTTAGAGGGGCCTGTTTTCACATTATTGACAGCAGATTTTTTTTTTCTCAGGAAGGGACATTCTCACTCAACCTACTGTCTGCCTTTTTTGTGTTCGATTGTTTACCATCCAAAAGAGCAGCAAATCCACCTCAGATTCACACAGAGGTGCAGACAATCTTCTTTCCCTCTCAGCTTGGACTGAGGCAACCAGGGGAGGTTGTGTTGCTTTACACATTGAACACACAGAACCACATTCAGCAGGGAGTGAAAAGGAAATACTAACGCTGAGAAATAGAACGGGGGCTTCTAGGAAGAAATGGAGATGCTGGATGGGTCAGGGGAAACTTGTAGGTGCGTTCAGGAGGGGGCTCAGTTGGTAAAGTGCTTGCTGTACAAGCATGGGGACCTGGGTTTGAGTTCCCAGCATCCAGGTAAAATCTGGTACAGTAGCAAGTTTATAATGCTTATAGTGCTGGGGGTAGCGGGTGGAGGCAGGCGGATCCCTGGGACTCATTGGCCAGCCAGCCGAGCTCCAGGGCCAGAGGGAGACTCTCTCTGAAAACAAGAAGGAGAGAGACCGAGGCAGATGACCAGTACCGACTTCTGGCCTCCACATTACATATGGGCACACATATGCACCTGCATACGTATCTACACCCCAATACATAGACACAAAGAAAAATCAATAATTACAGAAGGAGAAGGGGTGAAAAAGGAGAGGATGGCAGGTATGGGAGAATATGCTCTAAGTATATTATATACTTGCATGAAAATGCCCTTATGCAACCCAGTATAATAGAGTAAAATATTTTTTTTTTTTGGTAGAAGAAAAGTATGTGGTCATTTACTGTTGTCTGGACTATGATCCACTTAAATGATTATAGAAATGCAGAGTTTAGGGAGTTCCGACTTTGATGAAGAAACCACAACTAGATGCTTGGGGAACGAAAAGAAAACCAGGCTCAGTGGTACCCGCGTTTCTCCTCATGGTGGAGAGACCGTGATTTATGACTCCACACGACACATGTGCAAACCCAGGGCACATTCACATTGAAGCAGATCATTTTAATTTACATAATACATCTTCTAGTCAAGATTTGCCACCAAGAGGATCAAAGGAAAGAAAGATGGAATCCATCCATCCATGGCTCTGTGCTTTCTCATCTCAGGGCTCATTTGGGTGGGATTTGGAGGTAACAGGAGGGACTCAGAGTTTGAAATAAAATTCTCCATGTAGGTCCTGCTCTTCCTGTGTGTATTCTTTTCAGTGACTCGCAGTGTTTTATGCAGCGGACTGTGTGTACTGCTTTTGTGGAGGACTCCAGTTTGGTTTCCAGTACTCATATGAGATGGCGCACAACTGCCTGTAATTCCAGTTCCAGGGAAGCCAGCACCCTCTGCTGGCCTCTGTGGGTACCTGCACATGTGTATGCACACACACAGACACAAGCAATGCACATAAATAAAGATAAAATTTAAAATATTTTATCCATTGTTTTCCTTGATGCCTACTTAGTAGATAACAGGTACTCTTCTTTTGTTGGTTTTCTGAGACAGGGTCTCTCTTTTGAGCCTGTCCTGGAACTAGCTCTTGTAGACCAGCCTGGCCTCAAACTCACAGAGATCTGCCTGTCTCTGCCTCCTGAGTGCTGGGATTAATGGTGTGCATCACCACTGCCCGGCAACAGGTACTCTTTTAAAGAGGGTGTAACGAACTATAAATTACTCTTCCACTCCTTCACAACACAATAAACCTTTGCAATCAGTTGCTTTGCTCTCTTACCAGATATGATCCACACATGAACGTGTGTGTGTTGGCATGTGTTTATGCCAAAGAACAGAGTGGTTGTCCGCTGTTCTGCTCCTTTAACTATTCACCTATGCATATTTCTGACTTGACTGACACTAACTCTTAACTGGGTGCTATAGTTTGGATGTGTTTTGTCACTAATAAAACTCCTGGGTGATACAGCTGTCAACAAAGCTGTGTTTGGGAGGCAGGGCCTTGAGAGATGGATTGATGTATTTCTCTTAAGTCTGAGTAGTCCTCGCAAGAATAGATGAGCTATCATGAGAGCGGCTGTTATAAAGCATATCTGCCCTCTTCAGAGTTCTCTGCTTCCCGTCATGTGATACCCTGGTTCTCCCCCTTTCTGCCCTGCATTTATCATCAGATTCTGGTGGATCCTGGCAAGATAGACCTGTTTACTGTATAAGTTACTGGTCTCTAGTACTCTGTTACAGCAACAGAAAATGGACTAAGCTAAGCTCAGCCATGGCATCTCTTCTGTATTTCTGTCTTAGTGAGCTCCAAAGCTCAGGCAGGCAGTATGAAGCCAGTTTACTGTGCCTGCTGCATAGTCCCGCTGTTGATTGAAAAGAGTGGGTTACCTTGTATCTTCCTTTTCTCTCAGCCTTTCTCTCCAGCCTCTATTAGCTTCCATTCCCACATTTACTTGGTATATCTCATCTGCCCTTCCTTTGGCTTTATGACTATTTTTGTCCTTGTCCTTTCTCTCTTATGCACATGTGTGTGCACGCACACACACACGTGCTAACACACACACACACACACACACACACACAATCTATTTCAACATGCCCCCCTAGGAGCTATTCTTGTTCCCTCTGGCATGTTTTCATTTCTTTCTGGCAATTTCCTTCTCCCTCAAGAATTAGTCTGGCTTTGCACGAAGCAGCCCCCTCCAGCTAGTGATTGACACAAGATGCATTTCCTGGCATCAAAAAAGCTCTTTCTTTTTGGGGAGCTGCATCCATGGAGGAGAGCTTGGAGATGACCTTATTTCCGGTATGCAGGGAAGCCACGCTCCGCCATTCGGCCGTTCAGCACTGTTACAGAAGGAGGACAAATGCACTTGTCCAGAGTTCCAGGGAGTCACCAGTCAGGCTAAGTTAGGATTCATCGTCCTCCTTCCTCACATTAGCAAACAAGAAACAGCTGCCGATGAGAGAGACCACAAAGTCATGGGAGTAAAGACAAGGGATCATGGGAGATGTGAAGGGAATGGGTGTGAGCACCGATAGAAGACTCTGAAGAAGAAGGTCAGATCGCCAAAGGACGTCACAGTAGATGTTTAATAAAAAGTGCAGGAGACGTCAGGAAGAAGGGTGCCCTCTCTTTCCATCTTCGCTCTGATTTGGATTCAGACATCAGCACAAGCGCCCTTGTGGACCGAGGGCTTGAGAGCAGCGTGGGTGCGCCAGAGGAGTGTGGTTGGCGATTGGAAGCCGGGACAGAAGCAGGGTCCCTGGACAGAAACGTGAAAACGCCAAGGCAGGGTGCACCAGGGAACTTCTCTCTCCCTTAGTATGCTGTTTTTTTTTGTTTGTTTGTTTTGTCAACTTGACACGCTGACTGCTCTTAGGACTAGAGAGGGAGGGGGAGGGGGAGAGGGGGAGGTGGGGAGGGGGAGGGGAAAGGGAGGTGGGGAGGAGGTGGAAATTTTTAATAATAATAATAAAAAAGGAATATGGTGTAAGGCTGGGGAACCAGCTCAGCCAATAAGAGCAACAATTTGAGCTCAATCCCTACAACCCATATTGAAACAAAAGCTGGGCATTGTGGCCCTGTGACCCCAGCACTGAGAAGCATGACCTTGACGACCTAAGGATATCTCACTAGGTGCCATGTCAGTCCCAACGCCCAGATTTTCCTAAGCCCAGCTCTGCACCTGCCCCCAGCCCCAGTACCAACACACACGCACAAACGCAGCAGCTGGTGTACTTTCTGACTCCGCGTCTGGTGTGAGGGGGCTCGAGCGTTCCCTTCCCTAGAGAGGAAGCTGCACGGGGAAAGGTTAAGGACCTTGTGTGGGTTCCCAGGGAGCTGTTGTCTCCTGCGCTCTGGCATGTGGTTCCATTTATTATTTCTCTTTATAGCCCCAGGGTCATAAAATTAGAGAGTGGTGGCCTCGTGCAGTTTCCCAGATTTCTGCGTCATGTTTGGATGTGCACGGAGCTCCTGAGCAATGTTACTGTGTGGCTGTAAGCACTGCAGCTATGGATCATGGAGGTCGGCGGAAAACGGTTTGAAAAGAGAGGGGTGGCGGGGGAGGGAGAGGGGAACAAAACAAAGTTAGGCGTTGTAGAGCAAACCTATGCTTATGTGAAGAAAGGGTTAGTGGTTTCAGTCAAATGCGTACCTTGAATGTCCTTTGTATGAGAAATGTGTATGCCAGGTAACCCCCGCACCCACCCTCACGCCTGGGACCACCCAAGGAGAGTCTCAGTGTGGGAAGTGTTGGTCTCCAGCAATCTGGGAGCTGGGACCAGCAGAGGCATCTGCCCTGCTGGCCTGCCTGCCTACCTGCCTCTGCCTGAGCCTGAGCCTGAGCTGACCTGCAAGGGGGGGGGGGGGCATCTCCTGCTCTCAGCCAAGGAGCAGGTTGTTTGCCTTCCATCCCAGTCCTGAGTGACAGGGAATGGTTCTCTTTGAAGTGGGAAAACTCAAGAAGGGCTAACCACCAAACAGCACCAAAAGTTTCCTTTGTTGTCCTTCCAACCCAGGGCTCTGACAGAAAAAAAAAAAAAGAGAGAGAGAGAAAGAAAAACAAACAAACACTCCTCTTCAGATGCCTGTTGTGAGCGTTTTTTCCAAAACACACAATGTGGAGGAAAATACCTGTTTTCTCTGCAGTGCCAGCAAACAGATAATGCTTGGCAAGCAACCTTTGGGTGATCACCAGGTATATGTAGCCTTATATAGCATACACAAAAACCCCCGTGAAAGAGTCAGGACCCTGACAGAGTTGAAGGAGGAGGCCTCACCAGCTCCAGACTATGCGAATTCCCATCTGACTGTAGCAGATTTTGAGCTTACACCCTTGACTCCAGGCAGCTTGTTCTCTCTGAAGTTAGGAGAGTTATATCAAGTCCTCACTTGATATAAATGGCTGCTTTCCCAAAGGAGCCCTTGTTCGTAAGTGGGAGAGACTCTTTCCCTCAGGAGTTTATGTGTGTTGGGGTGCACACGTGTGTACACGTGCATGTGTGCATTCATGTGGAGGCCAAAGGTCAATCTCAGGTCTCTTCCTCAGTCTCTCTCCATCTTGTTTTTTGAGACAGGGTCTTTCACTTTTGCTTGCAGTTCCTCACGTTGGTCAGCTACCTAGCCACCAAGCCCCATGGACCTGTCTATCTTTGTCTTTCCGGTGCTGGGATTGTAAATCTCCACCAACATCCTTTGCTCCTCAATGTGGATCCGGGATCTAAGACCAGGTGTGTGGCAAGCACTTTCCTGACTGGATCATTTCTTCAGCCAGGATGTTGACTTCTGAGGTTAAGAAACTTTCAGGGCCAGCAAAACGTACCCACAGAGTACCCGTTGTGCAAGCCTAGTGACCTGAGTTTGATCCCTGGAAGCCAAGGTAGAAGGAGAGAACGGACTCCTGAAAGCTGTCCTCTGATCTCTACGCTCACTATGATGTGCCACCCATCCATCACACACACCTCTGCACACAGACTAAAAAACACACATAGACAAATATACGCACAATAATAATAAATTAAAATCTAAAAAAAATAATTAATCATTATAAAAGAGAAGCTTCCTCAGCTGAGTCTGTTGTTTGAGCTCAGCTCAATGTCTCGAGAAGCACGCACGGACCTGTGAGTACCAACTGCATGCATCTTTTTCCAGCTCTAGTTTGGTGACATCTGTGAGTATTTATACCATAGCAGTAGGCAAATGCTGCAAACATGTCCTTCGTTTTAAGAATGCATCAAACATTTTCCAGAGCTCCTGGGTCTGAGCCATCCTCGTCAGTCAGGAGTCCTCGTGCAGTGACCCACAGGCTAGAGATCACAGGACACGCAGCCGTAAGGTGGACAGATCCTCTGGTGGTGTGGGGGTATAGCTCAATGGTAGAGCATCTGAGTGCACCATCCTCTGGTGGACCACAGGTTCTGTCTAGAGCAGACAACAGCCAGAAGACCCAGCTGACTCTTATTATATGGGGACACAGACCCAGTGGTAACATCTTCTGATAGTTTTCAGGAGAAGCTAAGATCCAGAATTTCATACGAAACCTCAACTTTAAAATGCTGGCAACATGTTTTAAGAAAACATCGAACCCATTCTCAAGCCAAAAGAAACACATCTGTTGGCAGCATCGGCTCTGGGCTGTCAGCTTGTGATTCCTGCTTGGACTTGGTGAGCTCTGTCACCTTCTGTCATTGTTCCTGGTCCTAGGTGTCCTTGTGCTTGTCACGTCCTGGCACACCCTGCGCCTCCCAGCTACTCTCCTACTTTATCCCTCTCTTCAAGTACACGTTTCTGGGTTTGGTGTAATTCTTGCATGTGTTTTACTCTCCTGGTAGCCTGAAATGTCCCTGGAGATAAAAATCTATGTCTTGGACAATAGATACTCACTAGTAAATTTGAAAACTCTCCAGCCAGAAAGACAAAGCTTAGATGAGACACTTCAGAGGCATGATGACAGCCTTGGACAGACATCACATCATTGCAACATTCATGAGACACACTCAAGGGAAGACTTCATTGTCCTAAACATGTTGATGTATGTAAATGGGGTTTCCTGAGTCAGCTTTGTGGTCCAAAGAGGGAGCTTCCCTGTAGGATTGTGGTTGGCCACATTCTGAATGAATAGTATATTGTTCCTGCTCACTTAAGTTTTCCAGTGTATTTGCATGTGTGCATGAGTGCAGGGATATGTATACACGTGTACAACATGCGTGCATGCTCATGGGCGTGTAGAGGCCAGGGGGCCATGTTGGGTATCTTCCTCAATCTCTTTCTTTTTAAAAACATATTTTATTCATTAATTTTATGTATGGAGGTATGTGTACACAATGGTAGAGATCAAAGGACAGCTTTCAGGAGTTAGTTCTCACCTTCAACCATGTAGGTCAAACTCAGGATGTCAGACTTGGGGCGGTAACCGTTAGCTGCTGAACCATCTTGCTGGCCCCTCCACCATATTTTTTAAAATGAAGTCTCTCACTGAACCTGGGGCTCACTTAGTTAGGTGGGACAGGTGGCTAGTGAGCTCCAGGAACCTGACTATCTGCCTCCGCAGTACTGGGATCACGACTACAAGCCACCTCGCCCTTCAATTACTTTCTTTTATTGTTCTGAAACAACACAAGTTAAATGGTGAATTTTTGTGATCTTTGAGAGACTTTATTATTCTATAGGGACAGTCATAGTCTACCTGTAATATTATGTAAATATTGTATCTCATAAGACAGTCCATAAGGCACCTGTGTAGTGGAAAGGGACAGGTTTTCATGACGTGAATCCAGTCCCTCCCTTTAACTGAGCAGGGACCTGAGGTCCACAGAGATATGATGGGTCCCTAGAGGTCCACCGGCCACCACAAGCGTGTCCCGGGTGCCCTAGGAAGAAACTGCAAGTGTTACACCCCCATCCTTGGCTGCCAGTTTCAGTGCCGCACTGGTAACAGATGCCAGGGTCACTGGAACTGTGCATTTAGGTACCACAAAAGTGTCTCAGGGTTTTTTATTTTCCTTTTTTTCCCATGAAAGTCGTCTTTCCTCCAGGTGTTGGGAGCTTGCCTGTCTCAGAGAATCCTCACTCCTCACTCCTGGACAGCCTACTTCTAGCTGCTGATTGTCCAGGGGAAAGAAACCAAAAGGAGGTTGGAGGTAGCCCAGGTTGCCTCCTACTTATGCTCAGGGTTGATCTGAGACCTTTGAACTCCCTGATTTTATTCCACTGAGAAGGGATTCTGCCTCTAAGGAAGAGGTTTGAAAGAAGACCCAAACCCTGGTGGAGGTGATTGTCTATGTGGTAATAACAGAATGCTTTCTTCCTCGTTAGCTTGAGCTACATTTGCCTGGCAGATCAATTGATATAACTTAATCTAATATGCTTCCCTTCCCTTTGTCCCTCTTCTCCTTCCAGGACCTGGCAAAGTGGGCTTTCTTGGCCTGATGGTACAATCAGTTCTTCAGTTTGCAAGTATCAAAGTCTTGTATTTTGTTAACATGGAGCCTCCGAAGCTCTTTTCAAAATTTCAGACTTGCTGTTTGCAAAGTACCATCTGATTCAGCTAAAGTTCCAAGAAGACACTCACACATCGCTGCCAACCAAGAAGACTGCTGGCCTGTGCTCCGTGGTGCCCTTGCTGTTCCCAAGGGCTCGGGGCTGCTATCACCTTGCTGGGTGGAATCTGGTCATGATGGAGTCAGAGATACAACTCTACTCTTGCCCAGGCCAGTGGTGATGTGACACTCTTTAGGTATACACTTCATTTATTTAATATATTTATATTACATTGTAATATTAATCATTATAAATAAATACAAAAATAGTATATTTTCAATAAGTATTTTTCCCTTTCTTGTTTTCATGTGTGGTATGTGTGTGCGCCACATATGGACATGACCATGTTTCTATACTATATATATACAATGATCCATATGTATATATGAACATGAATATGTTTCTATGCATTATGTGTGTATGTATACATATTGTTTATACACACACACACACACATTGTTTCGTGTGTGTGCCTGCATGGTTCTTGAACATACATTGGCATATGAATATGTGTGAGTATTTATCAGATAGCTCTACCTGTGTGGGTGAGGGCCTGAAGCCTGGAAATATTGACCTTGGAGATGTTTCTAAGTCTCTCCAAGTGCTGGTACAAAGTCCTGTGGTAGGAGTGAGACTCTGGTTGTGTCCTGATATCTCTAACTTAATGCCTCAAAGTCTTATTACTTGACTGCCACGCACTGCGGCCCCGGTCTGCGCTCTAATCGCTAGACCCCAGTTCGCGAGCTTCGGGAAAGGGGCTGGAGGTTGAGAATACTCACGCAGAGACACACCGACACACAGACCTTCAATCACTGGTACCGAAAGCCCCTCTTTAATAGCACCATGGAGGCTTAAATACACTGCAGTCAATGGCCAACAGGTGAAAATCCCATCCTCCGATCTTCTAGGCAAAGCACAGCTTTTAGTCACTTCAATTAGAAGGTTCTAGTAGGGAAGAGCAGCTGAAGGCCAGGACTCATTATTCCCAATACTTGACTGCTATTCCCTAGACCTGAATGACTACCTTGTGCCTTGTCTGAGAAACACCTGTGTCTGTCCTCATTAGGCAGCAGATCTGGTGCAAAAGGCAACCTATCCAACTGAGGACACGATGCCAACACAGTCTGGGGAGTCACAGTTCTCAGAAAAGTACCTGGATAAACTGTCTTTGTCCTTTCATTCTCGGGATACAGGAATGAACATATGTTGTCATGAAGCCCTCTGTGGCCTGGCTACAGAACTATGAGGATGTCCACAAACTGAGCTACAGGAACAAGACTCTTTATAATAGCAAGAAAGCCTTGTTCTAGCAAATCAGTTGGTAAGTGACAGGAGAATTGAACCCAGTCATGAACCTGAGATCCCTCTGCTGTTGTTGTCTTTTGCTTGGCCTGTTTATCTGGTGCCTGGGGACACCAGGTCTGGAACACAGGGTCAGGGGACACAGAGGGAGGAAGTCAGGGTGAGTTGAAATGCTTTAGCACATCGAGTAGATAGGATTAATAAAATCAGACCTTTTGGAGATCTTTACCTTTGGCTGTGCTTACACCAATGACCATTCAAGTTTTTCTGAGTTCTAAACCTTGCCTGTGCAATCCACAGTCCACAGCCTCCTCTGGTGGTCACTGGCAGGAACATGACTGACCTTGACTTTTCATTTGTCAGCCTGTGTTTACCACGCAGGCACTAGCTCTCATTTACGTTAACAGATTTCAGATGTGGTCTCCACATCAGGGACATTGCTTTCACACAAAAATTTTCACACTAAAACGGGCATGTGGGCCTGCAAAACCACCTGAGCCTGTTCAATCAAAAGCCAGGGCTGGGACACAGTTTCTGTGTCCAGGAAACCCTCCAGGAGACTCTGACACACCCTAAAGATGGAGAATAACTGTTCCAAGTGTGAGGGATGAACACATGAACAGAGCATCTGCGTTTGGCCTTCAGGGCCATGTCGCATGGTAAGAATCATAAAACAAGGTGACACTCTACTGCCTAAACACACACATATACATACACACCTATTTAATTTTTCCAGCCATTGAAAATGAGGCTACACTAAAGAAATGATAATTTATGTTTGGTGAAATGCCACTGTGTCCCTTGAAGCCAGGCCACATATTAGGAAATTCTGGAATTGTTCAACTATGAGGTAATGTTAAAATTCTACTGTGATCAAGTCTAACGGCCTGGAGACTTTGTTATCAATGGTGCATAACTTGATTTGGTTTCCTTTCTGGCTGCTGTGATAAAATACTCTGACAGAAGGCCACCATTGAGAGGAAGTCAAGGCAGTGGGAATCTGAAGTAGCTGCTCACATGACCTCCACAGCCAAGAGCAGAGAGCAATGACCTAACAACGTATGCACGCTGGTACTCAGCTCACTTTCTACCCTCTTGTGTAATCCGGGATACTCTACCCAGAGAATGGAGCCACCCACAGTGGGCAGATTTTCCCACTGATGAAGACTATCTAGACCAACAGAATTTAAGCAGTCCCTCACTGAGACTCTCTTCCCCCATGATTATAGATTGTGTCAATTTGACAATGAAAATTCAGCATCAAATAACTACAGTGGAGTCTGCCATGGAGTTTGGCGGCTAGGAAATGCCATCCTTGTGGTATCGCTCCTGTCTGAAACCCAGGAGCATGTCTGAAAATGCCTTGTATCAATTCTACCAAAAGAGGGTGAGCAGAGGTTGAGGAGTTCAGTTGTGCAGGAAGCTCTGGGTTCTGTTTCCAGTACGCCATAGAACTTGGTTTGGCATCGTATGCCCGTATTTCCAGTCCTCTAGAGGTAGAGGTGGGAGGACCAGGAGTTCAAGGTCATCTTTAGCTTTTTAGGCTAGCCTGGACTAAATATGTTTTTTTTTAAAAAAAATAACATGGCCAGATTTGTGTTGCTTTTTTCTCCCTTTCATCTTATTCCCTTCCCATCTTTCCTCCCCCATTTTCCATCCCTCCCATCTCATCTTCCCTCCTCCCCATCCCTTTTTCCTCCTATTTTGCTCCTCTTCCTTTTCTTCTCTCTTGCATTATGTCAAAAATTTTCTAATGCAATGGGGCCTTGTCTTTCATCAGACACCTGTCTAAATCTATCTCGCATGCTTGGTTTCTTTCATAGAAAAGAGATGATGAAGGAACAGGATCACCATAAAAACATCCACTGCCTATCATGGTGAAACATCCTTCATACATACTGGCTGTCTAGCTGCCCAAGCAAACTGACATATGCTTTTGCAGATAGAACACCAAGGCTGGGAGCGCTTGACTTAAATCTGGGTGGGAACTGACTGAAGAATCGGGGGAGTTGAGCCCAGAGTTTATTCCTCCTAGATCATGCCTGGTGCTTACCAGGTGACGCCATGGGCTTAGCTCATTGCACCTGTGTCTGTGGAGCACCGGGTCTGGTGATCAGTTTATCTCTAGGCTCATCATGCTTTTTTAATTTGGATGTTGCCTCCTGCTCTGTCTGGCCATGCCTTTAGTCAAAATACACTGCAGAGGAGGCTCTGAAGATGAACCCAGATATTCGGGCACACATAGAACTTCCAACAGCAGTATCTCAGGAGTCTCATGGGGGTGGGATATGGACGTCTCTAGGTCATTTAGTGTGGTGTCAGGGCCAGCCAGTACGTAAACACTCACCACTGATGCCGCCAGAGTTTGTGTTCAGGGTTCCGATGAAGGGACATTCCAGCATCAGGTATACTAGCAATTGGAACAGCTGCCATCTTTGAGCTAAAGGTCTGGAATTTCTGTTTGAGCAAATGAAAGTCACATGTGTTTCAAACAGGGCGTTTTATACGCTGAAGTTGAGTGTTCTTGAGAAACAGAGTTTGTATTGGTGGGTCACTGAGGGTTTCCAGAACAATCAGAGTATTTCATGGGATACACTACATCATCAGAACCCACAAAATACACAGTACCCTTGAGTGATCCTGGTGTGATCTGGGACCTTGAGGGTAGTGATAACACGCCACTGTGGGTTTCTCTATGGTAACAAATGTCCTGCTCTGGAGTGGGATGATGATGGTGGTGGTGAGGCGCTGTGTGTGTCGGGGCAAGAATACTCTGTATTACACTCCACTGTTACACTGCTCTAACAATGAAGCCTATTAACAGAATCGCACTTACCCTTAAAGAATGGAAAAAATTGTTTTACAAACAAATTTCTCCCAACCTGTGTGTCACATCTGACCATCATATTTGGGAAATTATTGGAAGAATTTGCATATTGGTTTGACATTGTAACTGGCCTGGCAAAAATGAAGATAAGCTAAAGAAACATTTGTCTCTAAGGTTGATTATCAGACTATTGAAACAATGTATCCCAAAGAAGTGGAACTTTCTCCTGGAGTCTCATGCAGGGAGGAGGAAAAAGGCACCAGTCAGACAGGGAAATTGTGTCCCAGAAAGATTTCAGACCTAACAATTGTCAGAACACCTTGCAGACCGAAGCCCTGATGGGTTCATCATGCAGACACTGATGGGACAGTGGTGGGCGGGACCACACCTTCCTTGACTGGCACCGCTTGGATGTGCACATCCTTGGATCTCTATTTAAATGTTGGTCTCACTTCTGGATCTCAAAGATGGATTTGAGGGATTTGCTGGATCTTTGTCCTTTGTCCCTCTTCCCACTGTGGTTACGCCGAATAAATCTCTGTTTTTGGCTTTCCACTTTTAATTTGGCTCTTTGTATTGGCTCGCTGAGAATGACTGGCCAGACCTGACTAGGCTGGGACTCCCACATCCGATAACATTACTTTTGAAAACGCAGCTGACCAGACAGCAGCAGGAGCAATGGCTGAGTGGTTCTTGGAGCTGTACAAGTGGCCAGAGAGAGACACTGAGAAAATTAAAAGAACGAAAACAACCAAACACGCAACCCTCCCTCAACTTTGCAATCATAAATACAATAAAATCTGGTCAGTTATTCCCGATTCAAGACATTGCTCATCTGGTAGGAAAATACACGGATACAGGACAAGTCAAACAAACACCAAACCTAACAAGGGCCTTGTTTGACTTAATTTCCGTGAGGTCTGAGATTTCCCACATCACCTGATTGTTCCTGGGTGACCTGTGGGGTTTGGAATCAGGATGTAAGTTGCTGACTGGGCAGCCCCACACAGACACCTCAGCCCTGCACTCTGCAGTTGGAAAGGTCTCTTGGACCCATCTGGTCCCTCTGCAAACAGTTCCTGATTGTTTGCTTTTCTAGTGACCTTCTGTTTATTCAAGCCTTTTCTCTTCCTTCTGAGAGAGAAGGCTTAACCTTTTCTTTTCTTTCCTTTTCTTTTTGTTATGGTCTGTGTTTCTTTATTACCATTGCAGCTGAGAAGAATAAAAACTCTGAAGACAAAATAAAAGAAAGCAGAGCCCAGGAGAAAGCCCGGGGAGGAGGCGACATTTGCCTATTGGTGTGTCTGGGTGCGGCTGGCAGCGCACACATTCCTGGGCAGCTGTGGTACTTGAAAACACAGGCTGTCATTTCCCCTGCATGGAGGCATAAACCTCCCAGCAATGTGTGTGGCCTCTGTGAAGACACAGTGTCTGTCCCATTCAGGAACAGCCCTCACTCCACTGGGCCCCATGGCAGGCAGGATGTTTGCTGTTTAAATAAATAAACTGATCAGAGGCTTACTGGCTGTGAAGGCTCCCTGCCCTCCCTCCCACAAGGCAGGTCCCGAAGCAGAGACAAGGCCCACCAACAGAAAGGAGCCACCAATGCCACCCACTGTGACTCACCCTTCTCCTGGTCCCTGACCAAATGGTGCCAGGCAGCCAGCCGTTGTGGTCAGCGCTTGGCTATTGGAGGCAGCTGAGTGTGTCACTGAATCCACTGTGGCCAGGCCTTCCTAGAAATGCCAGGAACAGAGGGGAGAGGGAGGCCCCTTCAAGGCCCCATTGTCTCCTTCTTTTGCCTAGGTGCTTTGTCTCCTTGCGCCCCTTTTCAGAGAGGAAGTTGAGTAGCGTGTCTTGGTCTTTCACTGGCTTCCCTTTCTGCCTACCTATTGATTAAAATCTTCTAGGAATCTCAGTCTTTGGGATGCAAGCTCTAGCCCCAAAGGAAACCTTGTCAAAAATACAAATTCTGCCAGGAATCAGCTCATGGACAGGCTCAACTGTTCATACCTGTCTTTCGGGAGTCTCCACACACAATGTTGAGCAGCTAGACCACACTCGAGAGTCGGATTCTGTGGGTTCTATGTACCAGGGGCTCCCCAGAAGTCCTGTCTGTCCAGGTGCTCAATAACTTCTTATAGATGAACAGAAGGCAAAGGTGGGGGGAGCCAACATGTTTGATTGGCATGCTCCACTTACCCTTTGCTAAAGTTTTCTCTATCCTGCCCCAGGCAGCCCTTCAGGGTTGTTGCTGGAACAGCAGTGGGTCTTGGCTACCGATAGATGAGTAAGTGTCCCCTGCTGTGATAGTTCTAAAGAGACAAATATTAAAAAGTAGGAAAATATGGCATCTTAGCTCCACATAACTGAGATAATTAGAACCAGAAGTTGTGTTTTCAGGTTGGGTCAGTGTGGATACTGGAAGCTGGCAAGGGCTAAGAAGAAGCAGGAGCTGAGTGTGGTGGCACACACCTCTAATTCCGGCACTCAGGAGGCAGAGGCAGGAGGATCTCTGTGAGTTCCAGGACAAACAGCCAGGACTATTACACAGAGAAGCCATGTCTTGAAAACCAAAAAAGAAGAAAAAAAAAAAGAATGGATTACTGGTCAACCCATCAGGATGGGGGCTTTTACATGATTGCTTCATGGAGTTTGTGAGCTTTGGCCCTTGTGACAGAGTCTGGGTCAGGAAGCTGTTCATGGAGCACCTACCCACTGTCCTGGGGGTGGGGGTCTTGCAGAGGAAATGAATAAATACAGTCATTTCCCATGACAGACTAAGATCCTTGTGTTCTGTTTAACAAAGGAAAAGTGATGTCTGTTGGGGGCAGGGGGTGCCTCTGACTATTCTGGGGACAGGAATGGAGGGACAGGGAAGGAAAGACATTGAAATGGCTCAGAGCTAGGCCAGCAGTTGGGGACAGAGACTATAGGGAAGGGAAGGAGACTTCTCTAATACAAAGTCAGAACCAGGTGTACTTCAGAGCACTGAGAACAAATATTTAAGTTCAGCTTGTATCTCTTCAAGGCTGCCAATGAAAATGGTTAAAGTTGGCTCAGGAATATCCGTCAGCCCTTTTTTGGGATGAATAAATCACCTGTAATAACCTGACAGTGGAAACTGGCCTGGGATGGGAAAAAGAGCTCCCCACACATAGACAGCAGCAGAATTGTGGTCCGGCAGCGTGATCTCAGTTTGGCTTTCCTGGAGACTCAGTCATTAACAGCTTGACTCCTCGCGTGGTGCTAGTGAAAGGCGGTAGACATTTTAGAGGGGGCCTCGCAGGAGAAAGTTAGGTCATGGGGGGCAAGCCCTCAAGCCCTTAAAGTGGATAATGGGACTCTGGATCCTTCTCCTTTTTGTTTTTGTTATGAGGTTGGCGGTTTTGCTCTACAACACACATAACATAACATAAGGTAACACACATAACGGTGTGGTACCTTAACGGGGCGAAAAGCTGTGGGAACAACTAATCAGGAAGTGGAACTCTCAAAATTGTGAGCCGAAATGAACCTTTCTGTATACTAACTTAATTACCTCAGGCACCCATATCAACAGTAGAAGACAACATCTCAACTAGCTAGAAATCTCGGAGGTACATAATTAAAAAAAAAAAACCTTATCTTTATACATTATACATACCAATCCCAGTTCCCACTCCCTCCCCTCCTCCCATTCCATCCATCTTACCCTCCACCCCACCCCCATCCACTCCTCAGAGAAGGTAAGGCGCATTGCTTTGGGGAAAGTCCAAGGCCCTCCCTACTATATCTCGGCTGAGTAAGGTATCCATCCAAAGAGAATGAGTTCCCAAAAAGCTGGGATAAATCCTGGTGCCACTGCCAGTGTCCCCTCAGTCTGCCCCAGTCATGCAACTGTCACCCACATTCAGAGGGTCTAGTTTGGTCCTATGCTGGTTCCTTTCCTGTCTGGTTGGAGTTGGTGAAGTATTTTTTAATTAAATAATAATTATTTTATTTTACATGAACAGGCGTTTTGCTTGTACATCTGTGCACTATTTGCCTGCCTGATGCCCGAGGGGATGAAAAGAAGGCATCATATCCTTTGGAATTGGAGTTAAAGATGGTTGTGAGCTACCATGTGGGTGCTGGAAATTGAACCCAAGTTCTCTAGAAGAATATCCAGTGCTCTTAAATGCTGAGCCATCTCTCTAGCCCTAGGGTATTTGTTTTTAAATATGTAGGATTTCACAATCTGAAGACCATGATGAGCTATTTTGGTTGTACAAGATGAAGTTGATGCTTTGGGGACAAGGCTCATGGCTACCAAACACTAGGTAAGCTTCAATGTGACCAATGGTTCTCAAGCGGGAATCGTCTGCTTTTGAGAAGACATCCCGCCATGTCTGGGAACATCCCTGAGTGTAACATAGGAGCTAGCCATGGGAGTTCCTTAAAGGTCATAATATCTGTAGGCTAACCCCATGACAACTTTGATCTGCCTAAGATAGCAGTGGTGTCATCTTGTCCCCTCGGAGCAGCCCTGGACTGAAATATACAGAAACATCTTGTGTAAACCATAGTGTCAGGAGCAGGGGGTCTGCAAAAAATCCCTCTGTGAAGAGAGACTTATAGGTACAAATCATACTGTCCATGTGGGGTGTTCTGACCTGTGTCCCACGCTGCAAATTTAGCACCAGGGCAGAGCTAAATCAAGGAATATTTTCATACCCGTGTGATTTTGAGACTGTCTCTCCCAGCCAGATCCTCTGAAGTGAGAAGTGAGAATCTCTACTTTTACTTAAATGACCTGGAAAAATTCAAACAAGGGGGCACGCTTCCGGCCCTGGGCTGAACATGGCTGGACTCAGGTTGAAGAGCTCAAACAACTCTCCGGGATGGGCCTTCCCTCTGACACAGAGTCAAATTCAAACAGAGCTCTGAAAGTTCTTTGAGGGGAAGCATGATCCAGTGAGAGTTGGGGAGAGCATGGCTGCCCTTCACACCGACTGAGTCCAGAGCTGAACTGAGTTTGTGGGAGAGGATCATGGATGAATAGATGGGGGGGATGGGCTAGGTACAGAGACACCCCTTCCCCCCATCAGAAGCAGGAGGACAGAACAAGGCCTTCTCTGAGGGACACTCCTTTTCCATCTAATTCTGGCCAGTGTCTGTCTGACCATTCATATTACTTTAACAGAAATCCTTAGGTTGAGAGGTTTATGAACAAGAGAAGCATCTGATGGGCTGACGGGGTGGAGTCCCTGTGAAAGACTGCCTTTTGGCGGCCTCCTAAATTCTTATGTTGAACCCTAATCCCAATCAGTTGATATTTCGAGGCGAGGTCCTTAGGATATAATTAAGCCACAAGTGTGGGGTCCATGTGAATAGTACTAGTGTCCTCACAGGATATACAGAGAGGCCACAGAACTAGGTGGCTTTTCCTGTGATGCAAGAAACAAGACAGATGTCTGCAACCTCAAAGGTTGGTCCTTCTCAGAACCAAGCAAGACTGGTGGTCCGGTCTTAAGCTTCTGATCTCCAGAAAAGTGAAGAATGAATTCTGCTTGTTTGCAACAGTGATCGTTTGAATGAGAAATGTCCCAATGTCCCGTAAGCTCATCTATTGAACAGCTGACCCCCCGCCACTTGGTCTGAGGAGTTTGTGGAAGCTTTAGGAATTGAAACCTTTGTTGGAGGAAGTGTGTCACTCTAGGTGACCCCACTTGCAGGTCACCCCTTAACTTTCTGTTCCGGTAGTCTGTTCTATGCCTTCTTCACTGCCACAGACTCTCCCTCTGGAGCTATATGCTCCCAAATAGACTCTTTCCCTCACGAGTTGCTTTTGGTTTTGGTGTTTTATCACAGCAGCAGAAAGTAACTGATGCAGCAACCCACAAGATTTATGGTCCTTGGATAGCAGCCCCAGTTGACTCTGCATTCCCTCATCACTTTGGGTTTTTTTCTAAACATCTTAGGGGCCTGGCTTGGGGACAAAGGGAGGCTGAGTTCCTTGGGTTTCCACCATCCGACTACCTGAGCTATGGGCTGCCTAGCTCTGAGCTTGTTCTGGTCCCTTCCTGTGTCCTGAAAGAGCTACCCTGTAGGTACACAAGTTCCCCACTTTTCCCGAGACGCCATGCAGGGCTGTTCTGCTTCCTGGTTCCACTGCATCAGCTTAAGGGTATGGCGTAGAACTGCCCTCTCCTGTTATGTCACCTACAGCCAAAGGGTGTAGCTCAGAGAGAACTCTTCTGTCATGGTAATTCCACCTGCAAGCAAGGTTCTCGCCCGCAGGCAAGGTTCCTGGGTCAGCTTTTCTCTGAGCCTGAGCACGCCCACCTGGCTTCTTCTTTTCTCTGTTCAGCTGCTCTCCGACCTTGGGTGCGGCCCCCTGACTTTTCTCTTTCCTTGATCCTGATGGGGGGCTGGTGTCTTTCTGCCCCACAGTATATATACCCGACTTATGCTTAATAAAGCTGCCATTTGCCACTTGCTCCTTGGCAGATGAGCCCGGTCTCTTTGTGTGTGTGTCATGTGTTCAAACCCTTAGGACAGCCGTCCGTTCTTGTGGGCTCGAGTCAGGAAAAGCGCGCGCCTGTTTCGAGGTTCGGGTGTCCACAGAAAAGTGCGGAAGCTTACACTACCCTATGGCACCTCAACACTGTGTCAGGAGGCTGAGCTGTTCCATTGGCTTCACGATGCTCCTCCTGCCTATTTCCTATACCAGGAACTTTCTTTCCCTAAACACTGTATCAGACAGGGGGAGAGAGAGGGAGAGAGAGCGAAGGAGAGAGAGAGAGAGAGAGAGAGACAGAGAGAGAGAGAGAGAGAGAGAGAGAGAGAGAGAGAGAGAGAGAGAGCGCACCTCTGACCACGCAGGTCAGTTCAGCCCTCTCCCAGCTCATAGCACTCACCACCACCTGGAATGACAGAATATGTCTGTATATTCCTTCCCTCCTTTCCGAATCTCTCTGGACTTAGGCTTAGTATGCAAAAACCATGTGTCTTGGACATACTCCAGACCTTCAGCATTGGTTCCTTCCCCAGTGCCCTGAGATGGAGGCTCACCTTCAGAGGGTTCACCTGCTTGGCCTATACCCTTGACAGGGCTCTTTATAGTAGTCCAAATGTGCATTCTTGAGAGATTTTTTTTTGATTCTATTTGAGTAGTTTGCTGAATAGAATAACATCACCTGCTGTGGTGGTTTGAATAAGAAATGCCTTCCATAGGCTCATGCATTTGAACACTTGGTCCCTATTGGTGATGGTTTTGGGGGGAAGTTAGGGAGCATTTAGGAGGTGGAGCCTTGATGGACAGCACTGGGGTGGGCTTTGAGGCTTTAAGACTGGCCCTGCTTCTCGTTCCCTCTCTTTCTCTGTTTATGGTTGAAGATGTAACCTCTCAGCTTTCGACCTTTGCTGCTGTGCCTCCCTGCCAGGATGCACTCAACTCCCTGGAACTATAAGCCAAAGCAAACTGTTTCATAAGTTACCTTTGGTCATGACGTTTGGTCCTAGCAACAAAGAGTAACAAACACACCTGCCAGTACAAAAAGACGGGCAACGTGAGCAGGGGAAGTGGCCTCATAGAGAGAGAAGATAACCACCACAGGCTTTTCTTTAAAAAAAAAAATAAATCAAGTAATTTAGTTCTACAAACTTGGATAAGCTGTGAAAATAAGGTTTAGTTCCCAGAGGAAGAAAAGCACTTTGGTGTCTGGTGTTATCAGAGTATCCAAGCTCACATAGCCTTCACAATGAGCATGGTTTTGATACTGTTTAAACTTTAGAGCTAGTGTATACAGTGGCCTCAGAAGGCTAATACATTATGTGCTTCTGCGTTTATGTTGCTTAATCAGATGAGGTCTTGCCTGAAAAACCACATATGTGATTTCTATCAAGAACTAAAAGAGAAGTTGCCTTGTTACTGAGACAGCAATGGTTCACTAAAGCCTGCATGACTTTGCCATTTGCCACAAATCTGTGAGGAAAAGCACACACACAGAGACACAGACACAGACACAGACACAGACACAGACACAGACACAGACACAGACACAGACACACACACACACACACACACTCACCTACTTACTACAATTGCTTGGAAGACTCTTGAGGAAGATGTACTGAGTTGGTTTGCCTCATGAAGGCCAGGAAGCAAGAGGGCCGGACAGGAACATCTTGCCAGCTACCCCTTTCTCCAGCTAGACCCTCTTTTCAATAAAACATCATACAATGAATTTATCAATGGTTTAATCTACTGATTATTTCAGAACCCTTGGGATCCAGCCACTTCCTAATGCCTATCATCTGGCACCTATACCCTCAACATGTGAGCCTTTGGAAAACAATTTAAATTTGAACCAAGACTATGTGTTAAGTTAGAAGATAAAAGTTCTCAGCTGAGTAATAGTGTAGCTACGTAACAGATGCAGTAGTCAGCTTAGTGGGATCCAGAAACAAATCTAGTGTAGCTACATAACAGATGCAGTAGTCAGCTTAGGGGGATCCAGAAACAAATCTCTGGGCAGGTTTGTGAAGGAGTTTCCAGATTGGGTTAATTAAGGTGGGAAAGACAGCCCTGTAATAACTTGTCACCTTGATAAACTGAAACCTCAGCTAAGAAACTGCCTACAACAGATTGAGCTGCAGGTGAGCCTATGGGGCATTTTCTTTTTTTTTAAATATTTATTTATTATGTATACAATATTCTGTCTGTGTGTATGTCTGAAGGCCAGAAGAGGGCACCAGACCTCATTACAGATGGTTGTGAGCCACCATGTGGTTGCCGGGAATTGAACTCAGGACCTTTGGAAGAGCAGGCAATGCTCTTAACCACTGAGCCATCTCTCCAGCCCCTATGGGGCATTTTCTTTATTAATGTTTGACATGGAAGGGCTCAGACAAAGAGACAGACAGGCAGGCAGGCAGGCAGGCATACATACATACATGCACACGCACATTCTCTCTCTCTCTCTCTCTCTCTCTCTCTCTCTCTCTCTCTCTCACACACACACACACACACACACACACACACACACACACATTAGACTTGGCCATAAGTGCCTTTACCTGCTAAACCACCTCATTGACTCCTGTCAGTTACTTAAAATTTTAAAAATTTTAGCCGGGTGGTGGTGGTGCATACCTTTAATCTCAGCACTCAGGAGGCAGAGACAGGCAGAGTTCAAGGCCAGCCTGATCTACAGAGTGAGTTCCAGGACAGGTTCCATAGCTACTGAGAAACCCTGTCTCAAAAAAATGTCAAAAAAACCCCAACCAACCAACCAACCAAACAAACAAACAAAAAAACCTAACCCCACCAAAAATTCCACAAAATCCAAAAAAAAAAAACCTTTAAAAATTTTTTATTTTATCTTTTGTTTGTGTGACTATGTTCATACATGTGTGTGTGTGAGGTCAGGACTATGTTGGGTGTCTTTCTTTTTTAATTGATTTTTATTGAGCTATACATTTTTCTCTGCTCCCCTCCCTTCCTTTCTCCTCCCCTTCAACCCTCTTCCATGGTCCCCATGCTTCCAATTTACTCAGGAGATCTTGTCTTTTTCTACTTCCCATGTAGATTAGATCCATCTATGTCTCTCTTAGAGTCCTCATTATTGTCTAGGTTCTCTGGGATTGTGATTTGTAGGCTGGTTTTCTTTGCTTTATGTTTAAAAACCACTTATGAGTGAGTACATATGATAATTGTTTTTCTGGGTCTGGGTTACCTTACTCAATATGATGTTTTCTAGCTCAATACATTTGCCTGCAAATTTTAAGATGTCATTATTTTTTTCTGCTGTGTAGTACTCCATTGTGTAAATGTACCACACTTTTCTTATACCGCCTTAAGTCGAGGGACATTTAGGTTGTTTTCAGGTTCTGACTTGGGTGTCTTTCTCATAGTCCCGTCTTATGTTCTGAGACAGGGTCTCTATTTGATTGGCTAAATGTGATACTCAGGGAGCTCCTGGATGCCCTGACTCTGTCTCTCTGCCCTACTTACTAAACTGTGGAATAGTGTAAGAGAACAGACAAATACATTTGGTCGTATTTATTTCTAGTGTTCTTTCGTGTTCACGAAGAACAGATTATCTTAAACATTAGAACTAAAAAATGCCACAATGAGCAAGAACTGGTTTCCAGGGTAATACGGGACCACTGGGTCCACGCATCTTCGCTCTTCTTGCATATGGGTCAAACCCAGTACGTTTTTGTCTGTGGGAAGGTGAGAGGGCCACAGAACAGGCAGAGGAACTAGCAAAAACCTTCACAGAGATGGGGTGAATTTTCTCATCAGTATCTTCCAGCAAAGCGGGGCCTCCTTAGCAAGCAGCCAAGGGGCTGATCGCACAGTCGAGCAGCAGAAGGAGCCAATCAGAAGGCGGCTTTAGCAACCTTTGAACTCGCATTAACCACTGTTTGAGTCTGTTGGAACATTTTGTAAAGTTCCACGACAAAGCCAGTCCAGAGCGTCTCCTATGCCATGCAGTTTATCTTCGGATGAACAGGAGTGACGAGAAAGACCTCCTCCCCTGGGGGTCTGGACAGCAGCTCTCTGCCGTAATCGCTTGCTTAATAGAGAGCTGAAGAGTGAGAACAAACTGGGAGCCCGTGATTCCTAAATCACTTTGCCTTCACCACGCTGACCCGTTGCTGGAGACAACTGCGCTACACTTTTTTTGATGCACTTTTAATTTCACAAATATTTCGTCAATCTGATTTAGACTTCTGGAAAGAACTGCAGTCTCTTGGCAATGAAATAAAGACAAAGAACCCTTGGCTTCATCCATCTAACTGTGCTGTCAAAAGTGGTGGAAAAAAAATCACAAAAGTAGCACATTTAATAACTCCATTAGGCTTCTTCCACGCACACAATACAATACAAACAGAAAATTTTCCAACAGCCTGTTTTTTTTTTTCTTCTTTTTTTCTGAAAGGGTCTTTTTGTACCTGTCACTCAGATAAATAAAAGAACTTCTTTGATCCACTGAAATAGTTTTTAGTAAATGATTTTGGAAATTTATTGCTTCACCTTTACTTTCTGTAGACTCAACCTCTGGACATGGCTCCTGTTGATCAAACATGTTCATTGGATGATCACACACCCAAGAGCAAATAGACAGTACCAACTTGATTTGATAGCTAGAAAGAGAAACTGAGGACACAAAGTCGGGTGGGTATGGAATAGGGGGATGGATCCGGCAGGACTTGGAAGGATACGAATATGATCGAAATATAGTGTATGAAATTCTAAAATAATTCATTAAAATATTTTAAAACCTGGATCAAACGTGTTTTTTTTTTCTTTCCTTCAGTTATATTGTTGTACCTTATTTGGGATTTACATTTCTGCTTATGAAATCTGGAGATGACACTGGGGTCTGGGAGGTGTCTCAGCAGTGAAGAGCACTGGCTCCTCCCGCCAGGGACTAAAGTCAGCACTCACAATATGTGGCTCACAACGCCCGTGATTCCAGCCCCAGGGAGACACAAAGTCCTCTGCTAGCCTCCACAGCACCTTCACTCGCGTGCACATGTATGCCGTCCCACACACGTCCTCTCACACACACATACGGGTAACTTAAAATAAAGGAAATTTGGAAGTGGCAAATTAAAGATGACATTCATCCTCACAGATGAGATTCCTAAATACAATGTTTTGTTAAAGGCCAATGTCCTGTGCATAATTAAGTAACCCAGAACACAGCTATGTACTGATTATCAAGTGTATAGCCAAAATAATCATTAAAGTTTGTGTTTGCTATTATCAATGCTTCTCTTCAAAAGTAATTGTGTTTACTTATAGTACTATTTGTTGATTGCTATTTTCATCTGTATAATTGACATTTCATTTAGAGACATTTTGCTAAAGGAAATAACATCCTCGAGTTACTTAGTTAAAAGCTTGCCTTGATATTAGTACTAATAACGTCAGTTTTCCTGTTTGATGACTTTAGCTAGTTATCTTAGCTATTTCTACTTGTTGCTTTTGCTTGAAATAGCTGCAATTTATTTATACATGAACTGGCTGGTAGAATTCAACATCATACTGGGTATTTTAGTCTGTGCAGATGAGAGTGGCTCTTTGGTCACCTTCAGTGATGTCACTGTGGTGTAGGGGCAACCATATGCAGACAGGGCATACAAGATGTTCTGCCTCAGCAACTGTTTGTATGAAAGTGGACTTGAGCTGCAACTGGACATGGACCACGTCTGTTGATCCATTAATAGGAAAAGACAGTACCACAAACACATGAAACTTCCTCAGTTAATAGCTAATTTAAGAGCAATTTGGATCAGACCTTTGGAACATTTGGGTTTTGAGCCTGTAGAATGAGAAGGTTTTGAAAGCAAGATGGAAACCCTAAGAGTTTCATGGGAAAGTCTCATAATTTGACTACGTAAACAATCAAGGGCTGGAGAGACGGTTCAGAGGTTCAGAGCACTTACTGCTCTTACAGAGGACTAGGCTAGGTTCCTAGTATTCACAGGGTGACTCATACCTTGCCATAATGCCAGTTCCAGGGGATCTGCTGCCCTCTGGTCTCCTTGGGATCCTGAACAAACATGCTGCACATATACTCATGTGCATACACATGACGTTTGCTTGTTTTGTCTTTTGTTTTTTAAAGACAGGGTTTCTCTGTTTACTCCTAACTGTCCTGGAACTCACTGTGTAGACCAGGCTGGCCTCGAACTCAGAGATCACCTGCCTCTGCCTCCCAAGTGCTGGGATTAAAGACGTGCACTATTGTGCCCAGCCATATAAATTTTTTTTTAATCTAAAAAAGAAAATTAGGCATTTTTACATGGAAAAAGATAGTACCCAAACATTAGCAAAATGATAAAACCAGAGAAAAATATCACTGGAATTGAGAAATTCTTCCAAATTATTGAGCAAAAATATAAGAAAGTGGATGATTCCCAGAAGTCAAAACAAAAATGAACATCAAACATTTGAACATATGCTCTCTGTGACCAGCAGTTGGTAAGATGCCAAATATAAAATAAAGACGTGATAGCTTGCTTATTAGGTTGGGATATAAGTAAATTGATAGTATTTAATTCCAATGAAGTGACTTGCTAGTGAGAGTCTGAACTGGCACACAACTGAAGGAAAGAATCTGGTGCTGCCTATATATTTTTCTTTTTTTAAAAAAGAGCAAATTTGAAATGATGAATTGTAAAAATTATTTTAAGATGTTTTACATTTTGTTTATGCTGTGGAATATTTGTTTAATGATGCAGAGATGTGTTGCCTTTCTTTATGTTGCGTTTGTTTAACTCTGAAGCTGTGTTACTTTACCTGTCTAAAATCCCTAATAAGAGCTGAACGGCCAATAGCAAGGCAGGAGCAAGAATGGGCGGGGTTGGCAGGCAGAGGGAATAAATAGAAGGAGAAGAGCATAAGTGGGAGGTCAAGGAACAAGAAAAAGAGGAAAGGAGGACTCCGGTCGCCAGGCACCCGGCTGCACTGTCAGCCATGGAGTAAGAGTGAAAACAAGATTGCAGAAGAAAGAGAAAGATAAAAGCTCCGAGGCAAAAGACAAATGGGATAATTTAAAGTTAAGAAAAACTGGCTAGAAACAAGCCACACAAAGGCTTGTTTATAATTTATAACTAATAATAAATTAAGAACATTTACAATTAAGAATAAGCCTCTGTGTGTGATTTATTTGGGAGCTGGGTGGCAGGGCCCCAAAGAACAGAAAGCCAAAAGAGTAAAAAAACAGCCAACAACAATGAATTCCCTATACATTAGAGGGACAAGACACTTTGTATCAAAACTTGAGGTACAGGCCAAGCTGTATTCTTAGGAAACTTACAGTTTTAAGAATGTTTTCATCTTAAGCCAGGTTTCGTGGCACATACCTTGATTCCCAGCGCTTGGGAGGCAGAGGCAGGGGGATTTCTGTGATTTAAGGGCTAATCTGATCTACACAGTGAAGTACAGGACAGCCAGGACTACATAGTGGGACCTTGTCTCAAACAAACAAATAAATAATAAGAAAGCTTGTGTCTTCTGTGTGAACCTCACCATTGCTGCTCGCTTGTATGTCCCTGCGCCTTGTCAGTCAGCACAATTCTCAGAAGCTTCTTTTTGCCGCAGACAGCAGGTGAAGCTAAAATTAACCACAGAGAATCAGAGGTGAGAGGGGGCTGGAGACGAGATGGGAGAAATGGTTTCTTAAGGTCTCTTTTCTGTTGTTTTAACAATCCTTCAACATCGCTTGGCAGTTCATGGCGGTAAATGAGGTTAGCGTGTGCATTTCCACATCCTGGAAATGGCAGCCTTGCTGTGAATCCAGGCTGGGAGCTGCAAGAAATAAATGTGAGGATTCTGTCTTATGTCACGCCTGTCTCTTTAGAGATGAGCACACATCTGCTGCCCCTTCCACCTAGCGATTACCCCCAGCCTACGGGCTCCTATGAATCAGTTCTGCTAAGTCATCTCTCACAGCCAAATCAGCATGTGATGAGACCCAGATCAAACAATCCCTGTGCAAACTGGAAGCAGCCAAGTGAAAAGAATGAAATTTTATCTGAACGGGTGCCTCTGGATGTGGACAAAAGGTCTAGACGCTTGTTGCTCTCAGCATCTTTAGCAGGAAGGAGTTCCTTTCCCTGTCCACCTGCTTCTCAGACCTCCACCTCATCAAGGCTGCCCTGTGCCTCCACACTCAGAATTGGGATAAGGGAGTGCCAAGCTTTCTATAGTGTATTTTAATTTAATTTAATTCTTATGACATTATTTTACAGTAGTCTTTGACACGGTAGGGCTGCTGAGGGAAGGAGAATTAGACAAGGCATTGACGTAACCGCTCAGTGGTTCACTGTCTCTTCCACCTCTCAGATGGGCCCAGGAGTGGTTCAGTTTCTCCTATTCCTCTCCAGATCAGGCCTTCTCTTCCAAAGGCTGGATTAGCCCCATGCCAGTAAGAGACCAAAGAGAGTTCTGGTTAATACATACATACATATATATATATATATATATATATATATATATATATATATATATATATATATATAACTTTGCCCTGACTTTTTGGGGGGAATATTCACCCTGGGAACGTTAGAAAGCCAACTCCAGCATGTCACACAGGGCTCAGTTCTCTGCATGGCTTAACTCCCTTCCGGATGTGGTCCCCAGCAGGCTTGTGAGGCCTGGAGATTTAGATCCCATCAGAAATCCAAAACCTGTAAACACAGGGACAGCAGTCAGTGGAAGGATGTAAGAAACTCAAAAATGAACAACGAATGCAGGGAGAGAAAGGCCAGACCTGCCGGACTGGGGCTTTTCCCGACTGTGGAGAGGGGTTCAATCCTGCTCTTAAACCATATGGCATCCTGAACATGAGCCGGGAACAGGCTGGGAGGTACTTGGCGGCTGACCATGGAAACATAAACGCAAGGCATTTTGTTTCCTTGCGTGTGCTTTTTTCCTTTTAAATATTTACTTTTTGCGTTTTGCCAGGACAGAGTTTCCATCCCATATGCAGAACAGGCTGTTTTTGCAAATGGGGGGTGGGGTGGGGGTGGGCAGGGGCTGGAAAGAGGCAGCTTGACTCCAAGGACTTGTAATAGGATTCTAGCTCATCCAAGGGCTGTTTCACCCCCCTTCCCAGGGCAGTGCTGAGCAGAGACCTGCTGCATGCCTGGCGTGTGGGTCTGGTGGGTTCTGGAATAAAGGGTGAGTGTTGTTGCTCTCCGCTCATGCTCTTGCCCCCTTCCCAGGAGCTCATGCCACACCCATGGAGCAACCAGGGAGAAAGCTGACAGGCTGGTAGAAAATGCATGGCATTCAGTGGGTAGTCCCCTACCCTTTCAAGTCCCCACTAGGACTGAGGTCACAGGCGGTGAGCAAACCACACTGGAAGAGACAGAGTCTCTTTGGCTTGGAGGCTGCAGATGGGTCATTGTTCACAAAAATCTCCACTGAAGAGGCAGGTATGGGGAAAAAGGTGGCCAGGGGATTGGGTGGCAGATGAGGTAGAAGCTAAAGGAGAGAATAGAGTGCTGGCCAATTCCAAAATGAAATAGAAATGATGTACCATATAAAAATAAATAAGTTAGTCCTGGGCCATGAGCCATGTTTGAACCAAAATAATATAAGCAATCAAATGCTCCCTCTGGTTCTCTCAGGCTTCCAAACACATCACTTAACAGAAGATGGAAGTTCTGTCATGAAGAAGAACAGTGATTGCACAATGCTGACCACGTGGTTGGAAGGCAGGCTTAGAACTGGCAAAAACAGATGTTCTGAACTAAAAATATTCAATCCTGGCATTTCCCTCTCCATTTATTGTGAGGGGTCAGGGCTGGGAGAAGCATCCTAATATTCTCAGGTCATCTATGAGCCCTTCCATTTGTTCAACATGCAACTAAAAGAAAATTCGACTTTAGAGGGGGGTGCATGTGAACATTTAGACAGATATGTGGCCTCAATCTGAGGCTTACTCACTAGGTCTGAGTCAAAACCTAGATTATCCCTGACAAGTTTCTAGGAGATGCTGATGCTGCTCTGTGGACCACACCAGAGTCATGCTGTTCTCATGTGCCTACCTGGTGTTCTTGTTACATTACTTAGTTGGAGTGGCTAGGTTCTAGCATTTATTATTATTTTGTGTGTGTGTGTGCGTGCACATGCACATGTGTGAAGGTATGCACATATTAGTACATATGCATGTGGAGGCTAGAGATTAATACTGGGTATCTTTCCTTATTACTTTCTATGTGATGTTTTGGGTCAGGGTCTCTCACTAACCTTAGATCTCACTGTTTCAGATAGACTGTCTGGCTGCTGAGCTGCAGCAATCTGCTTGTCTCTATCTCCCTGGGATTATAGACACATGCTGCCCAGCGAGGCTTGTATGTGGGGTGCTGGGGATGCAAACTCAGGTCCTCATGTCTGTGCAACAGGTAGTTTATCTATTATTAGTTAGGGTTACTGTTGCTATGATGAAATACTATGACCAAAAGCAACTTGAGGAGGAAAGGATGTATTTTGCTCACAGTTCCATATAACAGTTCATCATCAAAAGCAGAATGAATGCCGGGAAGGAACCTGGAAGCAGGAGCTGATGCAGCAGCCATGGAGGAGTGTTGCTTACTGATTTTCTCATTGTGGCAGGCTCAGCCTGCTTTCTTACAGAGCCCAGGACCACCAACCCAGGCAGGATCCCACCCACAATGGGCTGGACCATCCCCCATGAATCACTAATTAAGCCTGCTCTACAGGCTTGTCTACAGCCCTGTCTTATGGAGGCATTTTCTTATTTGAGGCTTCCTCCTCTCTGATGACTCTAGTTTCTGTCAAGTTGACGTAAAGCTAGCCAGTAGACCTACTTAGCCATTCCCCCAGCTGCTAGCATAGCTGGATTCTGAGGTCCCAACCTCCAAATCACTGCCTTTCCTGCCAGTCATGGTATCACATCAGCTGAGGTCCGAATTGGCCTCAGAATCTCTCCCAACACCACCCTCTCCGCAGCTACCATCAGCAACTAGAGCCAGTACACAGTGAACCCTGTCATCTTTGAACTGGTAGAACTAAAACCCAGATTTTATCTTAGATGGGCTGTTAACTGGGCATGGAGAACTGTCTGTGGATTTTATCTGAGTTTCTTCCTGTCCTGAGAGGGCTGGATGAAGACAGCCGTTCTCGGTGGAACAATCCTTAGATGCATTATCTAATCTGTTTGGCTTGCTGTAACAAAATGCCAAGGGCTGGGCGGCTTAAACAAAAAATTCATTTCCCATAGTTCTAGAAATTGGGAGGTCCAAGGCCAAGGTCCTACTTTCTGGTGAGAGCCTTCTCCACGGCTTGGAGATGTCTGATTTCTCACTGTGCTGGCCTGGAAGTCCAAGTCCAACCTGACCACAGGTCTAGTTCCCCTTTTCTTCTTGGTGTGCAGGTGATCTACTTTTCACCATGTGTTGGCACGGTCTTCTATGGGTAGTGTGTATCTAGTATCTTTACATGGAAGGGCACTAATCCCATCATGGGGCCCCCTCCTTGTGATCTCATGTAACTATAATCCCTACCTTCAAATATTACCACGTAGGGGGTTAGGGCTTCAAAATGCAAAAGGGATAGGGAACAAGTTAGTGAATCACATGTAGCCTGTTGGCTTTTTATTTTTTATTTATTTATTTATTGTTTTTCAAAACAGGACTTCTCTGTGCAGCCCCAGCTGTCCCGCAACTTGCTCTGTAGACCAGGCTGGTCTCAAACTCAGAGATCTAGAGATCTGACTGCCTCTCCCTCCCAAGTACTGGGGTTAGTGGTGTGTACCACCACGCTAACTTTTTTGGCTTTTTGAAACACAGACTTCTAGGTTCTTCCTTCAGAGAGCCTGACTGATTCTGCAGAGGATCAAGGTGCTCTGTGTGTGTGTGTGTGTGTGTGTGTGTGTGTGTGTGTGTGTGTGTGTATACCTGATTGATTCTTAGATTCTTTGGGGTTGAAGACCTAAATTCATTGATGACTGAGCTCCCATTATTGGTCAGTGAGGGAGCTGTGTGGGTCTCCAGCCTGCAGGGTCACTGTCCTTCTCTGTGGAACCACTCAGCCCCTCTCTCTCTGTAACAACTTGTTCTGGACAAAGAGCCCCAGGGAGAGGCTTGGGATTTATTAGTATGCCCCAAACCTAGCACCAGCAGCCAGGCACGCAGTAGGCACATAATCAGTGTTTATTGAGGGTCTTGCCTGGGACCCGTCTTAATTTTCAAAAGTCTTTGAAAGATTCAAATAATCTTTAGGGAGCTCCCACAGGGGTGGTGTGACATGATTTAGGGAGAGCCGTCCAGCTGCTTCGTTTTCACCGACCAGCAGGCTTCAACAACAGTAGGGACATTTGCGTTCCCCCCAGCTCTCTGAGCAGCAGAAAGTAAAACAACTTGCACTGTGACCAGAAAATGAATATAAACAAGCACAAAGAGGGAAGAGCAGAGCTGGTCCTTTGAGCCCTCCAGCCAGCTGCTTCCTTTATCTTCCCGCTGACTGCGGGGCCAATGAATGGAGCCAGTCAGAAGTGGTGCTGAGGTCTTCAGGATCTTACAACCCAGAGGGAAGTGGGGCACCTTTCTCCCTTCTTCCAATCCCAGGAAGGGTCAGGAAGTCAGGAAAGGGAAGGTGGGGTAGGAGGGCTAAGTATGAGGCTGCGAAAGATGACACAGAAGAATTAGGAATGGCATGGAACAAGGCGGAAAATTCCTGGACAAGTCGTGAGATGTCGCCACGTACCTGTCCGAGCAGCTGAAACCATTGGTGACAGCGGCGAGCAGCCAGTCTCTTCTCACAGGTTCTAGGTGGTGTGAAGTGGCACAGGGCTTTCCAGGCTTGGAGACAATCCAGTTTATAATTTTTTTTATTACTTTACAGTTGCCCAAGATGGAGCCGTATTCAGTAGAACCATGCCTTGACTTTTTATTCTAATTCATTTTTTAAAAAGACAAGGTCTTATGTAGCTCAGGCTAACCTTGAGCTCGCTATTCAAGAATGTCATTAAACTTTGATCCCCCTGCCTTCACCTCTTGAGTGCTAGGGTTAGCATACCCAGTGTTATACAGTTCCTTGGACCAAACACAGAGCTTTTTGTGTACTAGGGAAGCACTCTACTAATATGAGTTACACCTCCAACCCTGACTCTATTTATTTATTTACTATATCATCTCGCTTTGTGGCCCTAGCTGGCCTTTAATTTGCTATGCAGAGCATACCAGAGTTGAATTTACAGAGATCTGCCTGGCTCTGCCTCTGAGTGCTGGGATTAAAGGCCAGTGTCATTAAGAACTACGCTTGGCCCAACCCTCAATTTTGACTTTTCCATAAGCTAGTAGCCCGTGAACCAGAAATCTGCAAGCTTCCAGCCAGCGACTGGAACACAGAGGGGGATACGTGCTGTGCTGTGCTGTGCTGTGCTGTGCTGTGCTGCTCTGATGCTCAGTCAGGTGACCATGCTTGGATTTTTGCAAGCTCTCAGTAGTGTATGCTGTTTCTCTGTTTTCTCACCAATGTTTGAGTTTGGGAGGAGATTATTGTTTCTTTGTCTTCCCATTTTCTTACCAGCTAACCTAAAGGGTGCCAAGTGGTTTCTCAAGACTCCTGTGGTTTCGACTTGTATTTCCATAAAAATGTTGTACCGAGCATCCTCTCTTGTGTTTGTCAGCCATTTGCCTGTTAACTTTGAAGGGATATCTATTCAATCCTTTATGTGTGAAAATTCCTCAAAAAGCTAAAGCCTAGAATTACCATATAGTCCAGGAATATATGAAGACTTTAATTCAGCCCCCGGAATCAACACTAAAAGGAAGGATATGGTGGCATACAGCTTGGAATCTCAGACCTGGGGAGGCAGAGACAATCCGATCCCTGGGCATCTGGACCAGTCAGCTTAGCCTAAAACCAATGAGATCTTGTCTCAAAGTGAGTTCCCAAGGAATCACACCTAAGGCTGTCCTCAGCTCCCCATATTCACATATACATATATGCAGATATACGTCACACATACACACCTCTACACGCACACACACACACATATACAAACACACTAAATTAATTATTTAATTGATGATAGATTAAAAATGACTTAATGAACAAAGTTTCTGAAAGATGGAGACACTAATTCATGTTCATGAGAACCTGAACTCTGAGACTGATGCACAGCAGAATGAAACTGGAGATTCACGCTTCATGAATTCGTATAAGAATGGAAATGTCCATCAATGGGCCATAACCAGAAGGAAAGCTAGTTCTTATGCACTACAATTTCTGCATCTTTTAAGGCAGCAAAATTACATCCAGGAAGTCAGACACTGATCTAAAAACATACAGATGTCTCAGGGCTGGGTTTAGAACCCACACCTGAGTTCCTACTTCTTTGTTCTCTTAATACACAGTTGTATTAAGTTGATGGATTTCATTGAGGGACATACTGTACTAGAAATGATAGGTGTCAGCTATGCCTTTCCACCTGAGGCCAAAACACACGAATTAATGGTAAAAATAACTCTGAACATTTAAAATAGCAGGTCTGTGGATGTAAATATTTTCCCGCAGGATGAGCAGAGATGTAGATGACTGTTTGTGGAATGGAATAAACAGAGACCACCCAAGGAGAGCAAGCAAAAGCTATTTATTCAAAGCTTGCTACAGTGGGGAGGAGGCCACCAGGGCTTGCATTTGGCAGCTACTCAAAGGCCAGCAGAGAAGGGGAGAAAGTTTACAGAGGAATCCGGGAAGGTTCCAGGTGCTCTCTGAGGGCACACTGCTGGGAAGGTGGCACACAGCTAAGAAGCTACACACGGCTTTCCCTAATAACTCCTAAACTGTAAGTGGGAATAAAACTGAGGAAACTTGTCAGTAATTCAAATCCAGCTGATTTGGAGCGGATGGGTCACAGGGGTTGTTGTCTGGAGCAGCTGCTGCAGACGGGTCTGATCTCCACACAAATCTGACTTGAAGAAGGCTGGCTGGCTTCCTGGGATGGCTTCTGTAGGCCACGGGATGGCATTCTGGGTCAGCTTCTGCAGACTGGATTCAGCCTTTGTGCTTATACCTAAAGAAACTGTGTCTAGTTTTCTCCATTTGTTCCTTACAAGTTCCAAGGCCCAGAGAGGAATGCAGCGTATGTCCAGGTCCCCATCACCTGAGACAGCGCCTCTGTCATGCACAGAGAGGAATGCAATCTGTGCCCAGGTCCCCATCACCTGAGACAGTGCCTCTGTCATGCACAGAGAGGAATGCAATCTGTGCCCAGGTCCCCATCTTCTGAGACACCGCCTCTGTCATGCACAGAGAGGAATGCAATGTATGTCCAGGTTCCCATCTTCTGAGACAGTGCCTCTGTCATGTACAGTGTCTTCATAGCCTTCTTTAAGCACCTACTCTTCTCTCAATTTCCAGTTTAAAAAGGTGTTCATGAAAGGCTTTTCTTCCAGTATCTTCCTCAATTTTTTTAAAGTGTTTGTATGTAGAGGTCTTTCATTTACTTGATTGGACTTACTCCCAAATATTTTATTTATTTTTTTGTGGCCATTGTGAATGACATTTCTCCCTGGTTTCTTTCTCATTATGTTTGACATTGGTATATAAAAAGGTTGTTGATGTTTGGGTGTTAATTGTGCCCTCCTGCTTAGCTGAAATTTGCTGATAGAGCCACCAGGATCTTACTACAGCGTGTGTCATCTGCAAACAGGGACATTTGACTTCTCCTCTGTTTGAGTCACTTCTGTCTGCTTCTCCCGTGTTACTGCTCTTGCTAAGACTTCTATCACTGTGGTGCACAGGAGTGGAGAGAGTGTTTACTCTTGTCCTGTTGCCGATCTTAGTGGGGAATGCTTTGACTTTTTCTCCGTTTGGCACATGTTGTCTGAGTTCGCTGTATATAACCTTCATTATGTCCAGGAGCGCTGCTTCTAACCCTTGCCTCCCAGCGACTTTTATCATGAAGAAGTGTGCCTGGTTTGGCCCTCTCAGCTGACCTTCGTTCCTCCACGAACCATGCCTTCCATGCTCCAGCTGGTGTTCCCACTTCCCCAGATTTGTCCTGAGTTCCCAGGTTGTCCCTATTCTAGTCTCCAAATCCTGCTCAGAGTTTCACGTTTCAATGCAGAACCTGTCTCTTGTAGGAGGCTTTTCCTCACAGCTCTGCATGTGAGGTCATAAGTCAATGTTGGGTATCTTCCTCAATTGATCACCTTAATTTCTGAGAAAGGGTCTCTCACTGAACCAGGAGCTCACCAGTTTGGATAAGATGGTTAGGCTGTCTCTATGAGAACAGGAGTCAGCCTGTACAGCCCCGCCTGTCTATCACGCAACACTTCGCGAGTCGGGCAAGGGGCTGGAGACTGAAACACACACACACACACACACACACACACACACACAGAGAGAGAGAGAGAGAGAGAGAGAGAGAGAGAGAGAGAGAGAGAGAGAGAGAGAGACGGGTCACCCTTGAAACAAGAATGCCCCTTTTATTGTGTTCCAGGGCAGCTTATATAGGGCTCTCCTTGACTAATGGCCACACCCTAGCTCTCGGGAATTTTCAGCTTCAAGCCCACCAGAACCCACACACCCCTGCCATCAGAAACCCATGAGGGTCTCGTACCCAAAGCAGCTGCAAGCACAGGAAAACAAGCTGTTTACTCCAGGAGGCAAGGAGTCACAGAAAATTCAGGGTCTGAGGGTCCGCAGTCCCCAATAGAGGTAAAAATTGGTCAGGGAGTTTTAGGGTAGAACATGGTTTTCTTGGCTGAAAACCAGAAATGTCTTTGGTTGTTCTGTCCTCAGCAAAGGCCAGAGATGCCAAAAGTATTTAAACAAAATGCCTTCAGTTCTGCTCTGGCCAGAGGCCAGGGATGCCAGGAGGAATCTTGATTTCCTCTTACGGATCTTCTAAATGAACACCTCTGCTTTGAATACATGAGGACAGAATTGGAACTGAGTAGAGACACCCAACAGCCCATGGTTGGGTCAAATGGACCAACCAGCTTACCATTTTCTGCCTGCCTTACCCCAGTTCCTGTCATCAGTCTTTTAAACAGTCCCAGATTGATAGCTGGATGGTCCCTAGTTGTAGAGGCACTGTGCGTTCTTCTCTTATGCTCTTGCCAGCCTTCCTGTGGTCCATGAGTTTCATTCTTTGAATTCATGAGACAAAAACCTGGAGGCCACCGACTCAATGAAGTTTTGTGTGACGGTGTGGGTCTAGCACCCTGACACATGCATGTGTATGAATGTATGTGTGTATGGGTGCTAGAGTTCAACCTTGGGGGTCTTTTCTAGGGCACAGTCCATCTTGATTTTTGAGACAGTCTCTCCCTTGATGCTCCAGCCTCTACTCCTTCAATGTTAGACTGCAGATGCATGCTGATATGTTGGGCTTTTTTACACAGGACTCTGGGGATCAGTTTTGGGTTCTCATGACGGCATGACAAGCACCTATGAAACGAACCATCTCCCCAGACCTGAGATATCCAATTTTTCAGGAGGAAAGAACGCTACAAGCTTGGGACTTATTTTTCCAAGTTTGTTTGGCCTCTTAGACCCAATGCACCAGGGCAAAAAGGGTTTGGGGAACAGTCTCAAGGACTGAAACAACAAACCCCTTCCCCACAGGGCAGAGAACGATTTCCTAGGTTTAGAGGGTTTATAGCCCTGCTATTTTTCCTTCCTTTCTTCTCCTTACCCAGCTTCCTCCTTATGCAATAAAGGAGGTCAGCTTAACTGCAAGGCCCTCTTTCTGATGCAAGTCCATCTCTAGGAAAGGGACCCTGCTCCGAGAGACACATAAAACTAAGCAGTAAACCGTAAAACCCGAATACAACACATGCCACCCACAGTCACCTCTGGCTGGCAGGACACTTTTCAGGCTGGTCCATCTGCACTGTGATAAGAGCAAAGTGATGTCAGCCTAATTAGCCAGGCTAATGTCTGGCTTCCTGGAGAGAGCTTTTGTGAAATAATTGGCTGCCTTGGGGTTAAAATGCAGTAATTACAGGTTATTTTTTTTTTAAGCTGAATGATATAAACAGCTATTGAATTCTTCAAGCTCCTGGGCCAATCATGGGACAGACTTCTCTTTGTGTCCCGGAACTGCAGTGGGTATTTTGACAGGTGATTTCAATATCGTGCAGCTATTTATTTATTCTGGTTTGAGAACAAAAACACAAACATCTTGGGCTACGATTTTACACATTCTCCAACAGAGTGAGTGCCAGAGAGAAGAGATGGCTTCAGACAACAAGGAGGTCAGCGGATATTCTGGGCTAAGACAGAAATTCCATCAAGTTTTAAAACCAACAGAACTGAATGACCCGTGCAGTCCAGCTTCCCTTTTCTTGAGTTGTTTGTTTATTTTTGTTTTCCTGTAAAAATCAACAACCAATGAGTCCAGAAAAGCCCTGGGAAGAGCCTAACATTTGGAAACATCGTTCTGTTCTGGCTTGGAGGCAGTGTGGAGGTTGGTCGAGACGGTCAGCAGATTTCTTTCCACCCTGGTTGTGGTGAAAGTGGTTAATCAGGCAGAGGACAAAGCAGCTGGTGTGGGTACCTCAGGTAGAAAGCAGAGAATATTCTAAAACTGAAATAAGCTCTTAGTGCCTTCCTGTCACTCCCTTCCCGGAGCAGGCTGAATGGCCCTAGCACCTCCAAGGATGAGTACTGTTCCAGTCCAACACCACTAGCATCAGCTAGAAGTGTGGACAAGATTTGAGATATAGCTTCAGGTCCTGCTGCCACCTCTTAGTCAAGCCCAGTATTCAACTCAATCCCCAGGAGGTTTCTATGCATATTTTACCTGGGTTCAGCTACCCAATGTTGGGGTTTGCCCCAGATAGCAGTGGCTCATTTTGAGCAAAGACATGGAGAGGACCTCATTAGAAGGTCAAGAAGTCAAGGCAGTAAGTACCAGGGCAAGAAAAGCTGCAGTTCAGTATTTCCAGAGCTGGGATTTGTGGGTAACTACATCGAGACTTCAGTGGTTTACCCCTGGAAATCTGAACATACTTCTTCACCGAGTAGCTAAACAAGGAGATAGGCTCTCTGTGTCTCTCCATCCACACAGCCAGGCACTAAAGACAAACTAAGTGTGTGAATGAGACATGGGCGTTACTCCTCTTTCCCAAACAAGATTTTTTTTTTTCTTGGAAACACATATGAAATACATATATTTTCGGACCCACCAAACATATGAAACTCTGGTCTCTGTCTCAGTGTTTCTGCACACCTCAGTGACTTGGAGTACCTGTTCCCCAGGATTGGGTGGAGATCTAGGTAGAGAATAGGCCAGATTAATTTTACAGTCATCAAAAGCATCTCATGATGTTCTGCAGAGGTGGCCTACAGACACCCGGGTTTGTCTCTAGATGCTAGTAGGGGACTTACAGACTGTCTCAGGACAGTGATATGGCACATGGTATATTTAACCGTGTAGGGATGCCCACGGCACCTATGTCATTGTGTTGTATAGCTTGTATCAATTACTATACAAGTGAGCACTGATAAGGAACTCATCTATCCCTAAGGGAAAGGAAGGAAATAGGATTATAATCCAATATTTGCCCTATTTTGATAAGGGTCAACCAGGCTGTGGTTTGGAGAATGGGTGGTTTGGTAGGGGTCAGGAAGGGCCCTTTTGGGGCTGTTGCACCAAGAGCTGAGGATGGCCGCAGCTGGTGTTGGCTGTCGTGATGGGACACCGTCACACAGTGGATGGAGATGTGTGCAGAAGAGGTATCAGTAGGTTTAGCTTGAGGAGCAAGGCAAAGGGTTTAGACTCCAAGATGTAAACAAATAGTGGAGTCTTACTTGGCATACGTGAAACTCTGGGCTCCATTCCCAGTACCTCATAAACTGGGTTTGGTGGCCCATGCTTATAGCCCCAGGGGACATAGAGCCGGGAGGATCAGATGATCAAGGTCATCCTTGGCTGCATAAGCAAGTTCAAGATCAGCCTAGGAGGCACGAGACCCCCAGCAACAGTGTTTAATTCAGAAGCGCTCTCACTAGATAACACACAGTCAAGTATTACCTATCTGCTATTGAAGCATTCATTCTCATCTTGCCACCTGGGCCACAGGTGAGAGGGGAGCTGGGCCATGGTGCCTGTGCTACAGGGCACGAGGACCTGAGGTCACGGGAAAAGTGGCCACAGCTGTGTCCTGGAGCTCATCCTTCCCAACTGGACAACTCCCGGCCATCACAGCTCTCTTTCTCAACTTGATGACCAGACTTGCCCGGGCTTCCTGTTATGAGAATAGCCAGGCTCTACTCCAGACACGCTGGTGCAGTGAGAGGTTCCAGAATGCTTATTTCCACAGTCCTTGTCACCAGCTAAATTTGGGGGATTTTTACAAAATGTAAATACTTTCCTCATGGCCTCTGGGGCAAGAATGACTGGCTGGCCCGGCTGGCACCTCTTTCCCCGCCTGTCTCTAACCTCCAGGCACAGATCTTCACGTCTGTCAGTCACTTCAAGTACCCCAAATTCCCAGGACACCCTTCCTTGGGGTGTCAGTGCTGTTTGTCTGGGGATGAGGCACAGGGCACCCTCCAGCGACTGCCTCCCTGTCTACTCGCTTTCCTGAACTTCCAGAGAGTCCTTTGAGATGTATCCACTTGCTGATCTAGAGAAAGGCATGGGAAAACCTTCATGGTCACTGTGCCCTGACCTAAGACAGAAGGAAGAAGACATTTCCTGGGTAGGAAGGTAGGAGCCTGCTCTGCCTCCTCAGTGGGGAGCTGCTGTGGGCTGGTCAGGGGGAGTGGAGAAGACTGGGAGGTCCTTGCAGGAGGGTTTGGGCTGCTCCCTGGGTGGGCCCAGCCAGCAGAGCCTCACTGTATTGAAAGAAAGCTGCAGGGTGGAGGGAACCTTGTGGCTCAGGGCCTCCACCACGGGTTATACCACACATGGCTAAAGTACACAACTATTAGCAATCAAGGCAGGACCTCCCTGCGAGGGAAAATGACACAGGGGTTACTTCTCTGTAAACATCCCGGTTTCTTTTAGGGGTTGTCTTTCCTCCCTTTGAGAAGTTGCAAATGTGCCCATTGAGAGCGTCAGCTCTCAGCTCACACATAGGGGAGGAGGGTCACACATAAACACTCTCCCAAACAGAGGAAAACCCCCAAACACCATGGGGACTGCCAGCAGCCTGTGTCTTGAAGCTGAATCTGCTGGACGCAGAGCACCGAAAGCGCTTGGAGGAAAAAAAAAAAAGGGTTGCTGGGAGAATAGCAGCAGCATCCGGCAGCTGTGGTGGGTGACATCTTTTCAGCTGCATTGTCTGGGCACCTTTGTCTCAAGGGCTACTTTGAATAGAATACAGTATTTGCACACTGTTTGTGAGGGAGCGAATTTAAATCACTAGGGAAACCTGGCAGCATCTCTGGAGGATAGTCTCCACAGGGGTTTTAGGAGCTTCCATCCTACCCATCCCCATGGAGCCGGCGCATTCCCGGGTCTTCACAGCCTACACAGTTGCAAGCTGTCCCTCTCCCAGGGTCCCTAGTAGCAATGGTGTCAGAAACAAATGTCTGCACTTTGTGTGAGTGGCTGGTGAGCCTGTGAGCTTCAGAGACCCTACTCCAGCCTAAGCAGCCAAGGCAGTTTCTGGCCTTCTACAGGGATGAGCCAGGGACTCCAGGGCTAACGTTGGACCCCATGCTCACAGGAGCTCAGGTCTGACCATCAAGCCACCTGATGACCCAGGTCCTAGCCTCTCTCATTGTTACCAGGGAAACTAGGGAGGGTTCTTAATCTTGCTAATGAAAGGACTTAAACATGGATTCAGAAGGAGCTTGAAGATGGTTTTATTAGAGTTTGAAAGGTAAACAACAGGGCAGACATGCTGTAAATCTCCGTGGCCGTTAGGAGGACAGAGGTGGAAGAGAGGAAGAGAAAACTACACCTTTACACAGGCATGATGGGCAATGAAAGCAGGCAAGCAGTTGCATGGTGGAAGGTGGGAAGGGCTTCAGAGAAAAGAGATGAGAAAATGTAGTGTTATATTTTACTCTTTTGGCTTTGGGGGGCCCACCACCCAGTTCCCAAATAAACCACACATGGAGGCTTATTCTTAGTTATGAATGCCCAGCCTTAGCTTGGCTTGTTTCTTGTCAGTTTTTTTCCCTTTGAAGATTTATTTATTTATTATGTATACAGTGTTCTGCCTGCATGTATGCCTGCAGGCCAGAAGAGGACACAAGGTCTTATTACAGATGGGTGTGAGACACCATGCCGTTGCTGGGAATTGAACTCAGGACCTCTGTAAGAGGAACCAGTGCCCTTAACCACTGAACCATCTCTCCATCCCATTGTCAGTTTTTCATTTAAATTATCCCATCTATCTGTAGCCTCAGGGTGTTTATCTTTCTCTATTTTTGTATACCTTCCTTTCCTTCTTACTGGGCATCTGGCTGTGTAGTTGGGTGACTGGCCCTGGAAGTCCTTCTTCCTCTTTCATTCCCAGATCCTTTTCTTTCTCCTCATATTTATCCTGTCTGTCCGCCGGCCCCGCCTATTTCTCTCTCCTGCCTTGCTATTGGTCGTTCAGCTCTTTATTAGGCCACAATGTGTTTTAGACAGGCACAGTAACACAGCTTCACAGAGTTAAATAAATGCAGCGGAAACAAACATCACACACCTTAAAATAATATTCTCCAACAAGGAAACCCAGAGTGTCAGGAAATACATGATTGGACAATATCTGAAAGAAAAAGGTAGAAAGAAGAAAAAGGGGAAGTTACACTTTTATTAAGGGCCCTGTAATGCTGCCAAGAGGGGGATTCTGTAACCTGTGGCTCTAAGAGAGGGGCTTCTGGGAAACATAAGTATGTTATCTTACTAAGGGCACAATTATTCCTCCCATCTCAAACGAGATAGAAGCACTCAGCTGAGCTTCGGTGTAGTGCCTGGGCTGTGTCTCACCTCTGATACTCTTAGGGATTGTTCTTTTGTTCGTGAGATCTGCTGCCCTCTGACTCTGCCTCTCCCACAAAGGAAGGTAGTAACTGGACATCCTAACTGTACAGCCTCTTTGCTTTGGGACAGAAGCCTATCAGTACTACACAGTGGACAGACAGCAGGGCCAGGCAAGCATGAGGGCACGCGCCATGTGTTATTGAGAGGCCCAGGACCTCACAGATTCAGTGAGTCCACAGCCCTAGCACAATGCCCAAGCAGCCTGATTCCAGGTTCAGAGCCAGGGGAAGAAACACACCCTGGAAATGGAACCAGAGTCAGGGGAAGAGACACTTTGTCCCCAAACCCAAAGCAGAAGCAAAGTCCCTGGACTCTGAAACCAGGACCAAAAGAACACACTAAGCTCCCATATTCAGACCATACCCTGGTCCCAAAATTAGAGTCAAAAAGAATCAAAGACACACCATTTGGTCCCAGAATCAGAGCCATCTCAGCTCTGACACAAAACCAGCCAATCCCTGAGCAGGGAAAATGGACCAATCACTGAACCCCTACAGGCTTGGACTTCCCCCCAGGCCTGGAAATCCCATTACATCATAGGTGACAGCCAATCCCAAGTCTGGAAGTCTGGAATTCCCCTCACCCCACTCGGGGGCAGCCAATCACATGCCCTGAGGAGTTCCCCAACCTCTTCCCCTATATAAACCCCCTCTTTTCGCAGCTTGGGGTCTGTCCTATGCTGTTGCTGTCACTGCTTTTGCTGCCACTTCAGATAGACAGAGGGACCCAAGTTAACTTGCAATAAAAGCTCCCTGCTTTTGCATTGGATATGGTCTCGTGGTGATGCTTTGGGGATCCGGACTTTGGACATAACGTTATGACAAATGGGGGGGGGGGTCTACAGTTTCTTCAGGGCAGTAGTCCAGGATTGTTAGGTCTTTCAAATGTCCACAGATTTTCTAGCTAAAAGTTCCTGTTCTTGAAACTATTGCTTAGTCTTAAAATGCAACTTAGAATCACTCTGCCAACCCTGTGCATGTTTACATGGAGGTCCCTAGAGGAAGTTGAGTGTCCCGGTCTATCTCATGTATCCCAGGCTGGCCTCAAATGCTACATAGCCAAAGTTGGCCTTGAACTCTGAATCCTCCTACACCTATTTTCTGAGTGTTGAGATTACAGGCATACCCCACCATGACCAGTTATTCTGTGTTGGGAATCAAACACAGGCCTTCCAGCATGCTCACCCACGTTTGCCAAGCATGCTACCAACTGAACCCCAGCCACAGACCTGTAATTTTTATATAGATTTTCAGTAATGTTTTTAGTCCATGAGACCCTTCCCATAAGAAAGACCTCAGACTTCTGCTTCCCAAGAGCCTGGATTCTGCATTGTGTAACCACCAAGCAGCCTGTCCAGTCCTGAACTCCAGCTCTCTGCATCCTTGGTTAGATCAGTAATCACCTCTGCAGCTGATTTCTGCTTCCAGACCTTGCTGTGACTCCTCCCATGTTGTTTGTATGAATCCATGACTTTCCCCTGTCTCTCTTCCTCTCTGTTTCTCTCTCTCTTGTTCTCTGTCTCTGTCTTCCTCTATTTCTCTCTCTCTTGTTCTCTGTCTCTGTCTTCCTCTCTGTTTCTCTCTCTCTCTCTTGTTCTCTGTCTTTGTCTCTGTTTCTGTCTCTTATCCCTATTCTTGGGTTTACAGCACTTGCCTCAAAACCACAGCACCTAACCTGTTAATCAGTCAACCAGTGAGTCTCCCCTACCCCGTGCTGGGACAATTCTTTGTTTTGAGTGGAGGAGCGGCTGGCACCATGCCTCTTCTGCTTCTTACAGCTTCAGAACCCCACTTAGGCTGAGCAACTCTGATGACCAGACTTAGGTTGGTCAGTGAGACGTACACCCAAGGCTTTGGTGAAAGCCCGAACATGAAGGTCTACGGAAACACTCTGCGTGCCGTCTGAAAGAATACACATTGTTCCAGCTCAGAAAGTCTCCCACTGGGGCTGGACAAGTAGCCTGGTTGACACACAGCATTGGGACCCAAGTTTGATCCTCAGAACCCATGTAAAAAAGGCTGATACACCCTTGTAATCCCAAGGGCTAAGGAGTTAGAGGGAGGAGGATCCCTGGGACTCACTGGCCAGTCAGACTAGCCTAATGTCCAAGCAGTGAGACTTTCTCTCAAAACAAAGCAAAAACAAACAAACAAAAAACCAAAAAGCAACCTCCCCAGCAAAAAACCCTAAGGTGCCTGCATCTGTGGAGGGGTGGTAGCTAAGGTTGCTTTCTGGTCTCCATATACTTGTACATGTGTGCAAGTACATACACATACATGAACACTCCCACATGGAAAATGTTCTCTGGCTATTGGAGGAAAGATAGAATGGGGGTGGAGAGACTCTCAGGTGTTTATGTAAAGGGAGAACTGAAAAGAATGCTGAAAAACCCAGCCCAAACCCAGGTAGCAGCTAGACAAGGAAGGAGGCCACACCTGTTTTATCCTGGGGCTAAAACGGTTTCATTCCCAGGCTGTTCTCTGAGACTCCCATGAGTGAAGCAGCCATTCCTTAGCTCCTGGAGTGCAGTGTGCGTCTCAGAGCTAGATACCTGGCAGATCCTATGTGCTGTGCACTGGAGGATTCTGTGCTAAGCAGCAACCAGGAGGCTGTAAGAGCACTGGGTAGAAAGAATATCAGCTGGGGACTGAGCCCTTTCCTGAACCCAGAAGATTTTATTCAGTGGCAATAGCAGACTGGGGATATTGAAAACCAAAAACAAAACACGCCAGAGTCTTAAGCTTCTTCATAGGGAGTTATTTGAATTTTCCCCTTTTCCTCAGACTCTAAATGCAGCCAAAGGTGTTTGGAACTTGGCCCACAACTGATCATATCATAAGTGACAATAGAATCCAGGCCACCCGAAGTCAATGAATCCCTAATGAGGCACAACTGGGTGTTGGGACTTGCTTGCAGAGTTGTGACATTGCCAGCTGGGTAAATACTGTCTACACACACTTGCACTAAAGTGTGAAAGGCTGCCTCTCCAGGTAGGAGACTTTTTATGAAGCTTCTTTCTGTTGCACTCAGAGGTTGACAAGTTGTACTCCTTCAGTCCTGAGAGTCTTGATATGGAGACAAGACAGAAGTCTGAATGTTGTACCCCGCCTGCCAGTGAAAGACTCCCGTGGGCGTCTTCCTTCGGGAGAGACCCCATGCCCAAAGATCAGTCGAAACCACGCGGCCGGATGCAATCAGCAAGAGGTTTATTGGATACGCAGGTACCTGGGGCGACAAAGTCTCTCGGAGGACTTGCGCGCCTCCAGGTTGGGGGTGAGGGGTTTTTATAGGAGAGCAAAAGCGCTGGTACAGAAGCAAAAAAAAAAAAGCGTGGTTACAGGGATTCATTCCATTGGTCAATTTAAATAAGGCTAAGCTGAGTGGCACATTCTTGACCTTTCATCTAAATACCAAGGAGGGGGGTTGTCCAGGGGCTTCCTGTCCTGGCTGGAGACCCACCTGGATACCAAGGAGGGGTTTGTGCTACCTGTTTTTCTTATCTCTTCCTGCCTTCCTAGCTGGAGACCCGATGGCAGACTGTAAATATCCTGACTCACATCCTGTCACAGGACAAAAGGCTCCCTTCCCCTCCCTTACAGCAAGGGGCCTGAATTGTTTATTTCTAAGGCCCTGCATTCCAGCATCAAGGGTGGTATATATTTTTTTTTTCCTTTACACCAGCACCAGGATCTGGGGCACAAGCTAAGGGAAACAGCAGAGTGAGTTATGTAAGTTATGCCAGTGAGAAGATGAGGAGACAGGTGGGTACGGTGTGGAGAAAAGTGGCCGCTAAGAGGGTATTTCCTGACACCTGGAAATGTGTCCTTGTTTGGAAGTCAGGGCTTTGCGATCAGATTGAAGATGATGAGAGCATCTTAGGTTTATCATTCACCTAAGCCCAACCTAATGACAAGAGGGACAGAGACTGGAGTGATGGAGGCCCACTGAAAGGGACAAGGGACAAGAAAAAAATGCCTAGGACAGAGAGAGAAAGAGAGAGAGAGAGAGACAGAGAGAGAGAGACAGAGAGAGAGAGAGACAGAGAGAGAGAGAGACAGAGAGAGAGACAGAGAGAAAAGGGATGAGGTCATTAAGATGTGCAGCTAATCCAATGAGACTAACACCCTTTTATAAAAGAAGATGGGACACAGACACAAAAGCCAGGAAAAAGATGACCATTACAAGTCAACACCGTGATCTCTGACTTTTAAACCCCAGGACCGTGAAAGATTGAGCCTATCTGTTGTCTAAGTCACCGTTTTCTCTTATTAAAAAACAAACGCATGTTCTCCAAAACCAACTTCAAATAGAGTCCACATTCTACAGTCATACACCTCATGAATGGACTACTCATACTTCCAGCCATCAGACTCCTGGGGAGGTTGGTCACAAAACTTGGGCTCAGAGCCATCAGATGCACAATGAACCCCTATTTCTTTCCCGCTGTAGGATCTTGAGGAGATTGTGGGATCCTCAGCCTCCTCCACTCTCCATAATCTATAAAACTAGAAGGGATAAACTTGCCCAGAAGTCGTGCAAATTAAATATGTAAAGAGACTAAACACGCCAGGTCCTGTGATGGCAGAAACCTACAAACTCAGAATTGAGGAGGCTGAGGCAGGAGGTTTCCGAATTGGAGGTCAACCAGCCTTGGGTACATAGCAATAAAACCAGAAACCAACAACAAAGTGATTTCTTTAGCTGAGGCCAAGCTACCACTCCCACCCTTCCCATCTCATCTGTGGTAGGTGACATCCGCTGTGTCTTTCAGGCCATGCTGAGCACCCTAACTCTTTGGAAGGAACACCAACATCTGTGGAAGTTGGCCCATCCCTACTGTGTACAGGTTAATTTCTAACTACTTCTGGAAGTGGGGGCTCACAGTGCACCCAGCTCAGCCAGACTCTCACTCGGGTGTGGGTTCTTAAAGGAGTGACACAGAGAACCTGCAGCTGTGACTGAAGAGGCATGAGGTGCGAGGGTGACATGCCCTAGTGGCATCAGCCCATTGGGGAGGGTCATTGGCTGTGTGCCAAATAGTTTTTGTATGTGTATGTTGAGGGTGGGCGAGCTTCACTGCATTCTTGGCTGGTATCTCTTTTTAGTTTTTCTTCATTCCCAGAACCTGATCTCCCAGGTTTTCTACTCATTCCATGCGGTACTTCCAATACTATATCTTAAATATTTCCACTAAATTCCTCTTATAACTGAAGTTAGCTTTGTTCCCCACTGGGTTCTCTGATGGGTGATTGTGTCCCTGTTTAGTTGCTTGTTTGTATCCCGCCCTTTCCCCTTGAGGTCTGTTCTCAGCTGGCAGTGAGATCAGAAAGTTAGCTGACAAATTATTTCACACTAAGGTGGGAGAAATTTGCATCAGCAGTAACTTCCCCAGAGGTATTTGCATTTTGAAAATAGAAAGGCGACTGGTGAGACTGAGCAGTTCTCATTCCCTCAAGGCTAAGCACACAAAGGAGTCTCCAGGCTTCTACAGTCTGTGGCTCAAGGTCTTGTTGAGTCTGTAGCGACCAAGGCCAGCTCATCCGAGTAAGCACCTCCACGCTCTCTCTGCACCTGGCACAGGCGATGGCTAGGCTGTATCCTAAGGTTGTGATTTCTTCAAATTTTACTGGTTTAGCCAGAAAGTTCTGAATTTTTTTCATAATAATGGGTGTGTGCATTTGGGTGTCTGCATGTGAATGCAGGTACTCACGAAGGCGGGAAGAGGGCATCGGACCTGCTGACGCTGGGGTCACAGGTGTAGTGAGCCATAAATGCTGGAAAAACTGGGGTTGCAGGAACAGTGCCTGCTCGTTACTTCTGAGCTGCCTCTCCTGCCCTCCAGTTCTGAATTTCCTAAGTGAATGCCCACTCGAATGACTCACTTATGTTGGTAAGTGAAGATGACATTTTGGCAGAATCAGGGCAAAAGAGGACAAAGGGATGGCTCTCCAAATATCTTAATTCTAACTGGAAATGACAGGTCAAATGAACTGGGGTAGAGTGAAGGGATACAGGATGGACAACCAAACACAAGCTGAAGATGCCAAAGATAGCTTGCATCCAAATGTAGATTCCTGGTCTATTAGACAGACCACTCTTACTGACTCCCTCCCCAGAATTATTTCCACAGAACTAGCAACAATTCCCCCATGGTCCTGAATCTAAGAAAGGAGAAGGAATCAAGGGCAGACGGTGAATCTCAGTGGAACACTGAATTCCACTTACTCATGCCAAAAAGGCAGTTCTGGCTTTGAGGCTGGGTGGCTATCTAGAGAGCTATGCCACTCACAGGTGTGTCTGTTGACTCCATGCCCCAGCAGCTTGGTTCATATCTCCAAATTCCCTTTGCTCTTCTTGCTCTCTGACTCCCAGGTCTACCAATCACAGACCCGATGGATGTCTGGCATATCCTCCACTTTCTCCTTCCACTGGCCCTGCTTCCATCGTGGTCTTCCTGTTTCCTGTTCTGGATACTTTTGGTGAATCTTTACACTTCCTTCTGCTTCTAGTTCCTTTTTCTCAGTCTTGTCTTGTGTGCCACCACCAGAAGAATTTTTTAAAATCCAAGATTTCACATTGTCCACAAAATATTAAGCTTGAGAGTCAAGCTATTCATTTTGTTTGGTCTTTTGAAATAAGGGTTTTTCACTTGTTGTGGGATTTGGTCTCCAGGATTCTAATAGATATTGAGAAATGGTGGCATCCTGAAAGATTACTAGGATTATAAACGTTGCCACTGGTGGTGGGTTCTGTTTCCAGAAGGAAACAGAAATTTCTATAATTCAGCAAAAGCAAGCCTCTTGGAGACATAACATTTGCTCCCTTAGATCTGTAGTCATTTGAACACAACTCAGTGGATGACATCAGAACGACAATCTGGGGTGTTTCTAACTGAGGGGAGGACAAATTACAGCAGAAAAGAAGGAAGATGAAGGCCAGTGTGGTGATCCTTGGTAGAAACCAAACAAGGAGGTTGTCCCTTCTTGCCCAAGCTTAAATACGACCATCTACATACAATACATGTTCAAGTACTCACATGTGTGCACATGCATACAGAAACGCTCCTCCATTGCTGATGGGAATGCAAACTGGCACAGCCACCCTGGATACCAATACGGCAATTTCTCAGAAAATTAGGCAAAAACCTCAAGACTAAGCAATACTACTTTTGGGTATATACACAAAGGGATGCTCAATCATACCACAAGGACATGTACTCAACTATGTTCATAGCAGCATTGTTTGTCATAACGAGAACCTGGGAACAACCTAAATGCCCCTCTTTTACACAGATGATAAATGGGCTGAGGAAGAAATCACAGAAACATCACCTCTCACAATAGCTACAAACAACATAAGGTACCTTGGAGTAACTCTAGCTAAACAAGCGGAAGACCTTAAATCTTTGAAGAAAGAAATTGAAGAAGACACCAGAAAATGGAAAGATCTCCCATGCTCTTGAGTAGGTAGAATTTAACATAGTAAAAAATGTCAATCTTAAAAAAGCAGTCTACAGATTCAATGCAATGCCCATCAAAATCCCAGAAAAATTCTTCACAGACCTCAAAATAACAATACTTAACTTCATATGGAAAAACAAAAAACTCAGGTTAGCCTAAACAATCCTGTACAATAAAGGAACTTCTGGAGGCAACACAATCCCTAAATTTAAACTCTACTACAGAGCTACAGTACTGAAAACAGCCTGGCATTGGCATAAAACAGACATGAGGACCAATGGAACCAATAGAACCAATATCAATCCACCTGGATATCTATCTGTAAACACCTGATTTTTTACAAATTAGCAGAAATATAAAATGGAAAAAAAGAACATATTTAACCTGCTTATTTACGTTTTCACAGACACTTGGCTGGTCTGAAGTTGCAGCTCCCCGAAGCTACCTTTTTTGCAACTTGGCTGTCAGGTCAGGCTATGCTCTTAGCTGAAGCTGGGCCGCAAGAGTAGGGTGCAAGCCATGCTCCCTTCAGGACAGCTTGGCAGTTGGACCAGGTGGTGCCAGTCCCTCACTGCCTACTGTGCCTGGGCACAGGCCATGCTTTCTGCGTTGAGCAGTGCTATCAGAGGCCAGTGTTAGAGGTGGCTGATAAATTAATTTACAGGCCCTCAGGTGTCTGCCATTGCAGCGGCTCCAAGACTGCAGCGGCTCCAAGACTGCAGCGTGAGACCCCAAGCTTAGGCGGGTATAGCTATGACGATTCTTACTATCCTAGCTTTTTTATTTTAAATCTTGTAATTATAAAATTAGGGGAATTTCTGAATCCTCTCCTCTTTTAAAAACCATAGATTTATCCATGTAGGCTTCTTGGCTCGTGGGTCAAATAGCCTCTAGGCATTTCTACTGACCTGCTCTGGACACTACCTGGGGGAGCTGTAGATAACTCTTTAAACCTTCCTGTCTGCCTTTCCTTGCTCCACTGCCCAGCGTGGGTCAGATTCAGCGGGCTACAGCGCTCGTGCATGTGCGTGGACTGTCACAATCTCAGCAGTAACCTAGGCCATTGCTAGGCCAAACGCTACATTTCCTTCACTCTTCCTACCCGTTCAGGAGCGACAGGGGCTGCGGGCCCGTGAATAAAGCACCTGAATAAAACACCAAAGCACCGCCACTTGCAGGGGAAGGTGGGGCTTCACTTTGGCCTCCCCACGCCACAGTGTAGGGGCGGGAATATAATATATACAAACTCCAAATATCTCTGACTTTGTTTCTGCTCCACTTTATCTCCTCTAGCTATCAAAATACATCCAAGCAACTGTACCGACAATTGAATACTCTTTTCTAATCCCATGTTTACAACTATTTACAGTTTTACTCCCGACTTCCCACAAACACCCCCCCCTTTCCTTTTTTGTCATCTATTTATTTTTGAGTGCCCATTACTCACCTCTCCACCTGTGGTGGAGTTTTCTCACGGGGTTCCTCACGGGGTTTCTCAGGCGTCCCTTGTACGCCTGGCCACACTTCTGTGCGTTTTGGGGTTCACCGGTCAGTCCCACATTTCGGCGCTATATCGAGGATTGACCTCAACAAAAATACTTCTTACCAGGGTGGGGGCATGGGAATTGAAGAAACATAAGTAAAGAATATGAAGACACATAAAAATAATAAGACAGAAAACATAGAAAGTATCGGGAGGGCATTCCAGTGACTAAAATCCTGAGATTCACCTGCGTTCATTTTCCCACAGCTTTTATACCCAATGTAAACAGGGGGGGGGGTGAGGGGGGGTTGGGGGGAATTGGGGGGGTGGGAGGGTGGGGGGGCAGGGAGATAACAAAAAACTTTATTAACATGATACAAAGGATAACTCACACAGTCAATGGCTTTATCACCCGGAGACATTAAATCATTAGCATTCTGTAGTCTAGGTAGCTAAGATACTCTAGATGACTATTCTGAAGATCTCCCTTGCCTAGGTGTCCTCATTCATAGTTACTAAGGAAAGAGCAGAAGTACATTTGCATATCCTGACCACCTGTCAGGATGGCAAGGACTTACTAGAATGAGCTATCTTAATTTCAAAAGAGCCAAGCAATCACCTCCTGAGTTAGGACAGCAACTGTGCCTGTCAAGTCTCCAAACTCTCTGACCATCAGACCAGGTAGAAAAGGGTCTGCATTTTTCAGCCTCCACAGGTCCCACTGTCTAAAGTTTCTGCAACTTCCCAAAATAGTGCCCTCAAATTAGGGACCAAATATTTGAACATGTGAGTTGACAGAAAAATTTCACGTTCAAACCGTAATCCCTCTCTTACTGGGTTTCAGTTATCTGTGGTCAATGGCAGTCCAGAAATATTAAATGGAAAATTCCAGAAATCCACAAGCCATAAGCTTTAAATTGCATGCTATTTTGGGCACCATAATGAAATCTTGCACCGTTCAACTTCGTCCTGCTCAGGGTGTGACTCATTCCTTTGTTCAGCGTCCCCATGTGTGCTACCTGCCTGTCAGTCACTCAGCCATCTTGCTTGTCAAGACACCTAGACATATATGTCAACACATAGACAGAAGGACCTCCCACATCAGACACCCACTCAACTAGCCTTCATTTTACCTAATAATGGCTTCCAATCACAAAAGTAATGCAAAGGGGACCCAAGCATAAAACACACCAGAGGACAGACCAACTCTGGTGCTGTTTCAACAACTTTGGGCCCACCAGGAAACTGTGGGGTACTCTGGGCTCAATAAGACCCATGGTTTGAGGCCTCCACAGGGGTCTTGAGGCATCTATCATGAGTAAAGAGCTGTAGCACTACCGCCATTTAAGACAGCCTGTAACTAGGCAGGGTGGGAGCTTCTCTTCGTGGCTATGCGGTCAGTATGGGCACTCTTAAATTTCACTGTTTGGAGATTAGCCTTATTTAGAGAGACACAAAGATGTGAGAAAGAAATGGAAAAAAAATCTGAGGCAACAGATTTTACACATAAAGCAGTAAGTTATTAGGTGTTAGGAAAACATAAATGCTGCAAACAGTGTGTTTTATATACTCCTTCCAAGAATAAAAATATGCCAAACATGGAGGAGAAAAGGTGTCGGCTAATCAGACTTCTGGCTGCCCCCCTCCCTTGAAGCCTTAGTACTGCTGTGTTGTTTTATGAGGTAGTAACTCAGTCACCAACAAGAGGAGAATCCAATAGAGACCTGGAGGATTTGCCAGCTTGGGGACTAATTATTGGCTTGTTAAACAGTGAGATGGGGTTATTGCAAATTTTGGGGCATGGCAGTTAAAATGTACCATACACACAAGCTTTAAGAAACTGATAAATTCTTGAATTCAAAAAATAACCCAAAAGAGTAGCCTATGGAAATGCAGAATCGTGGAGCCCAGTTACAAGGCAAAAGAAGTTGGAGGAGGAGGAGGAAAGGGGAAGAAAAAAACTGGAGACTGTTAAGGAGCAACATAATCAGATAGAAATCCCTTCAGGCTACCTACCCATCAGACAATGCTACTAACTAACATACAGCATAAGGTGGTCATAATATAGTAACACACAGAGTGGTTTACAAGTCTATTCTCTAGGAGTTGGAGAGGCGGCTCAGTGCTTAAAGGCAGATATGTCTCTTGTAGTGTAACAGTTCCACTGAATTCAGTTCCTAGCATGACACGGCGTAACTTCAGGTTCAGGAATCTGACACTCTCTTATGGCCTCTCTGGGCTCTTGGCACACATACGTTACACATGAGCTTACCAAGTACACATGCATATGCTTTAAAATTAAAAAAAATAAAAAGATATTAAAGCTGAAGATGTCCGGAGGAAATGAGAAGAAGACACAGGACGCAAACGAACCCACTTAGGATTTATTAAAATAGATTGTGCTCACGGTGCCGAGAAAACGGTGGTGGGAAAGAGAGAGTAAAGATGGCAAGTCCAGTTTTTAAGGGCTTCCTAGCACATGCGCACAAGGGGAAAGACGTGCCTACGTCAGACGCTGATGACGCAGATGGCTGGCAACCTACGCACGCGCACACAGGGAGTACGTGCGCCTGCTTTAGAACCCGGAAGTGCCGCCTTAAGGGTGGCTAAAAGAATAACAAAAGCTATCTGAAAAAAAGAACCAAGTGGTCTGAAATTGAAAACTATGATGACTGAATTTACATGGCCCAACGGAGTGTTTGAATTAACAGAAGAGTGAATAATAAACTTGAAGCCAAATCTCCAGAAAATGCATACGCTGAAGAAGAGCAAAAAATATAAATGAAGAGCATGTTGGGAAAATAGGGTGTCATTAAGTGCAATAACACACAGGCAGCGGGTGTACCATAAGGAAAGGAAAGAAAGGAGCAGGGAGAATGTTGGGGAAAATGATGGCCAACACTCTCCAAGTTTATTGAAAGAGAGCTGATTAGCTTTTTTTTTTTCTTGCAAAACCGTTGTCTGTTCTTGGTACTAGGATAATGCTCACAGAATGACTGGAGCAATCCCCTTCACATCCGTTTCTGAAAGAGCCAATAGGGAATTGGAACAATTTATTTCTCTAATGTTTGGTGCAATTTGCTAGTGAATCCGACTAGACACTGTGCTTTCTGTTTTGGAAGGATATTAATTATTAATTCATTTTATGAAACAGGCAAACATAAGTATAGTTTGTGGTTTCCTACACTCAGGATACCTCCTGCAGTGTGTCACTCGACTTCCTGTGCCTTGCGTATCAAGATGCAGCCAGTGCCACATCCGCCTGAATGCTGTCATGTTTCCCACCATGATGATAATGGACTGAACCTCTGAAACTCTAAGTGAGCCATCCCAAGTAAATGTTTTTGTTATAAGAGTTCCCATGGTCACAGTGTTTCTTCACAGCAATACAAACCCGAAGACAACAGGTCTGTTCAGATTGTCTATTTTTTTTTTCTGTGTGAGTTGCAGTGGGTCATATCTTCTGGGCATTGGACTGCTTCGTCATGTCACCAAATTTATAGACAGGGTTTTCTAGAGTATTCTCCAACTTACTGGAATACAGTAACCTATATACCTAGGTTATAGCAAAAATGCTGAAAGTTAATGACAAAATCTTGAAGGCACCAAGAGGAGACTGAAACTGCAGAAGATTTGACAGCTGACTTCTTGGAAGAAACAATGGAGGTTGCAAAGCAGTGGGTGACATGTTCAAAATGCTTACAGACAAGATTAGGCAAAATAGAAACTCTCTCAGGTAAGGGAAGTCTGAGAGTTTGATGGTAACAAACTGTCCTTACAAGAAACACTAAAGGGAATTCCTGGGACTGAGAACAAGTGACATCGCAAGGTAACATTAAATCACATACAACAAACAGTAAAGCTACTTACGTAATTATGAAAGGTAGATTAAATGCACATTTTTTCTTCTTTCTTGTCTTGTGTGATCTAAACAACTTTTCCAAAATAATATGGATGCAATATATTTTGGAATCTATAACACATGTCAGATACATGTGATAGATTTGGCAATGATAGCACAAAGACTGTAAAGATGACGGGTAAGATGGTAACAGTGTTGTGGTGGTCTGAGTAAGAATGGCCCTTGTAGGCTCATATCTTTGAATGCTTAGTCACCAAGGAGTGGCACTAATTGAAAGGATTAGGCGGTGTTACCTCGTTGGAGGAAGTGTGTCACTGGACAGGGGCTTTAGGGTTTCAAAAGCCCATGCCAAGGCCAGTGTGTCCCTCTCAGTCTGTGGATCAGGATGTTGATATCAATCACTTCTCCAGCATCATGTCTGCCATGCCTACTGCTATGCTTCTAGCCATGATGATAATGGACCAAACCTCTGAAATTGTAAGTAAGTCCCTACCTAATCAAGTGCTTTCTTTTATAAGAGCTACCTTGCTCATGCTGTCTCTCCATAGTAATAGGACTAAGAAAAGGGTATTATTATTTTTTCTTCATATTAATGATCTAAGATATCTAAATAACAACAGCATTCATAAAAGGGGGTTCAATGTAACTATACAAGGGTGTATTTCTTCATCCCTGGAAAATGGTATAAATGATATAAATTAGAACTCAAATCTTACAAGATGTGTGCTGTAAACTCTACAGCAACCACCTAAAACAGCTAAAATCGGTAACCGTCAGGGTGGAGGGAGAAGGACGGTGCAGGAGGTGAGGGGGGACATTTGGCAACTGGGGTGAAAGGATTACCCTCTCCCTGTAACATGAGCGGGAATGAGGGGCTGTTTGTTTGTTTGTGTTTTCTGTCCTGCCCGGTTCCCCCAGCTCTTTAGTCTCAGAGAAAAATCACACACAGGACTCCGCAAGTTATAATGCTGATTGGCCCATTAGGTCAGGCTTCTTTCTGATCTATGTTAGCCATGTGGCTCAGTACCTTTTTCAGTGGGGCAGCTCACATCCTGCTGCTTCAGTGATCTGGGCAGGAGTGGGAGGAATCAACTTCCTCCTCCCCAGAATTCTCCTGCTCTCCTTGCATCATTTCCACTTCCTGTCTGTTTTTCCCACCTACACCTCCTACCTGGCCAATCAGCATTTATTTAAAACATGATTGACAGAATACAGACATTTCTCCGGCACCATCTCCCTGCTGGGATCCCCCAGCCCCTCAGGTCTGGCAGGAAAGGAGCAGCCTGCAACACCCAGGAGAGACAGCCCAGCGATTGAGAGTACTGGCTGTCCCTGTAGGAGACCTGGGTTCAGTTCTCAGCATTTAACTGGTGGTTCACAAACACTTGGAACTCCAGTTCCAGAGGACTTGGTGGCCTCTTCTGGTGTCTGTGTACACTGCATAAACAGGGTGCACACAAACACATGCAGGCAAACTCTCATATATGTAAAATAAAAATAAATACTTTTAAGAGAAAAACAACTAGTCCTGATAGCTCATAGAACAGCTCAAGATAATAGAATACAGCACAACACATTGTATACATACACAACACATTATATACATATTCTTTCTAGGTATCCATGGCACACTGTCTATGAAAGACCTTATGTTAAACTCTAAAAACAAATCTCAGGTTTAAAAGGCAGAAATAATACAAAGTATGTTCCCTGACAACAATTCAGTGAAAGTAGAAACCAGAAGCAAGAAAGAACTTGGGAAACTCATAAATGAGTGAATATCGGGCAAACACTCCTAAGTGATTGGTGGGTCAGGAGAACTGAAAGGGAAGTCAGGGCTGGGGTTGCAGTTCAGTGATAGAGTGGCTGCTTAGCAGGTAGCCGGCCTTGGTTTCTGTCCCACACACCACAAAGCAAAGATAAAACAGAAACAACAAAAGTGAAATCAGAAAAGAGCTGGAGATAAGCAAAAATCAAAGTGCAGTGCACCTTATGCGATGCCGTCAAATTTCAGAAGAACCTGGTGACTGCAAATGTTTAAAACACAGGAAGCAAGAGACCGGGCGTGATGGTGCATAACTGCAACCCCAACTCTTTGGAAGCTAAAGAAGGAGGATCACAAATTTTAGGTCAGCCTGTGCTACGTGGTAAAATGATGCCTCTCAAAACCAAAACAAAGTTTAAAAAGATCTGAAATAGCCTAATTCTTATACCATTAACCCAATTCTTAAATCAATAACCTAATTTTGTATCTCAAGACACTAGAAATAGAACAATAGAAAAGAAATAATACCGAGTAGAGCAGAAATTATTGGAACATAATAAAGAAAATCACTGAAACTAAAAGCCGATTCTTTAAGAAAATGAAGAAAAGCTGTAGCTAGATTAACCAAGATAAAAAGAGGAAAAGCTCTAAATATTAAAATAATAAATGAAAGAGGGCACACAACTGTCCAATTTATGTTAATAAAATCTATTATAAAGAACTCTGTAACCGATGCATTTCAAAAACAAAATAACAGATGAAATGGGTCTTTTGAAAGACAGTAGCATAACTGATTAAAAATAGACAATGTGAATAAACCGCTAACAAATGGAGAAATTGAATTAGTAACAACAAAGCTGCTCACAAAGAGAAATCCCAGCCCAGAGGCTTTGCCACTGACTCCTAACAACCATTTACAGAAGAATAAATAACAATTCTTCACAGAATCTTCCAAAAAATAGAAAAGTTTCCCAACCATTTCAAGATGTCAGTGTTACCTAGATGCTAACACCAGATAAAGACATCAAAAGCCCAGAAAATTATAGCTCAATGTCTTTTATAAACATGAACACAAATGTCCTTTACAAAGTAAGCACACCAAATCTAGTCACATAGGAAGCTGTAGTCTGTTAGGTCGGACACATCCCCCAGGATGTGAAGTCGGTTTAACATCACATAATTAATGCAAACACTGAAACAATAGAATTAAAACAATCATCGAGCAGACATAAAGCATCCACAGAATCTGACCCAACTGCGATGGAAAGACCAAGGAGTAGAAAAGACTTCCTCCAATGGAAGGAAGACACCTGGGAAGAGACCACAATGGACACCACACTGAACACCAAAGGACCGAATGCCTCCCCACGGAGATCAGCAGCAAGGAGAGCACAGCTGCTCCCAGTGCTGCTACTTAACATTTTATCAGAAGTTCTAGTAGGATGCTTGATGAAGAAATGAAAATGATGCAATAGTATATGTAGAAAATTCTGAGGGGAAAGTATAGTGAAGTTGGGGCTGAAGTTCATTTAATAAAGGGCTAGTCACACAAGCATGAGGAGATCGGTTTTCTCTCCAGCACCCACATAAAAGTGGGGCACTCTGGCTCTTGTCTGAACCCCAGTTCTGAAGACAGGTAGTGAAAGGCAGGTGAATCTCTGGAGATACATTGGCCAACTAGCGTATCCAAATTGATGAGCCATAGGTTACATAAGAAACCCTGTTTCAAAAATTAAGGTGTAGAGCGATTGAGATGTTTACTCTTGTGTGCATACACATGAATGTGCACCCACATGCAATACACTAATATGTACATGTGGTAGTTTGAAAGAAAATGGCCCCCATAGGCTCATAGGGAGTGTCACTATTAGGAGGTAAGGCCTTGTTGGAGGAAGTGTATCACTGGGGGTGGGCTTTGAGGTCTCAGATGCTCAAGTCAGGTCCCATGTGGCACTTTCTCTTTCTGCTGTCTACTGATTCAATAGTAGGATTCTTAGCTACCTCTCCAGAAGCATAGGTCTGCCTGTGTGCTGCCTTGCTACCTGCTCTGATGACAATGAACTAAACCTCAGAACAATAAACCAGTTCTGATTAAATGGTTTCCATTGTAAGAGTTGTCATGGTCATGGTGTCTCTTCACAGCAATAGAAACCGTAACTAAAATAGTACAAATACACACAAAACATTTAGTAACGTTGTAGTATCTGAGATCAATAGCACTGATTGCATTTCTATGCGTCTGAAATTAAAACAAGGGAACAACTTAATTTACAATGTCATAAAAATATCTTGGAGCAGTTTTAACAAAGACATGTTCAGTGTCCTCTGAAGAGTGTAAAACATTTTGCTCTAGTTAAGAATTGTTGAATTGCCAGGTGGTGGTTGGACACACCTTTAATCCCAGTACTCAGGAGGCAGAAGGATCTCTGTGAATTCGAGCCCAGCCTGGTCGACAGAGCGAGTTCCAGGCCAGGCTCCAAAGCTACACAGAAACTTTCTCTTGGAAAACAAAACAAAACAAAACAAACAAACAAACAAACAAACAACAACAACAAAAGAATGGTTAAATAATTAGAGACGGGAGATGTAAGCGCTGTGATGATGGCTCACAGGTGCCACGGATTCTCTCCACGCCCCATTATTATCCCAGAGGACTTCTTGTAGAAACTGACAAGCTGACTCTAACACTCACATATCAAGAATGTGCAGTGCTGGCGGCACAAGGGGAGACACATAGGGCAACAGAACGTAATCGAGTTTCCAGAAATGAACCCCAAAATCTGTAGTCAACAGAATTCTGACAGGAGTACCAAGGTTGGGAAAAACGGGCTTTTTAGCAAACATTCTGGGGACTAAATATCCACTTTATTTTTTTTATAAGATTTATTTATTATGTATGCAACATTCTGTCTCCATGTATGCCTGCACACCAGAAGAGGGCGCCTGATCTCATTATAGATGGTTGTGAGCCACCATGTGGTTGCTGGGAATTGAACTCAAGACCTCTGGAAGAACAGCCAGTGCTCTTAACCTCTGAGCCCTGAATATCCACTTTAAAACACGAAGGTAGATCTCCATTAAAGTTAACAAAATGAATTTAAAAAGGCATACAGGTGAAACTAAAAACTTCAGGATAAAACAGAAACATAGCCTTGCATTTTACAAACGATTCTTAGACACGGCACCAAAAGCAAGAGTAATGAAAGAAAAAAATGAATAAATCAGACTTTATAAAAAGTGTATCTGCTACAAACAACCCCACAAAGAAAATGTAAAGGCACTGGCCAAGACACAAACTTCTGGAGTCCTAGCACACAGGAAGCCAGGGCAGAAGGATCACAGTCAAGTCTAGTCTGGGCCACAGAGTGAGACCCTGTGTAGAGAAAACTAAGGTGAAAGAAAAAAAAAAGGAAGGGAGGGAGGAGGGAGGGAGAAGGGAGCGAAGGAGGAGGGAGGGAGGAAAAGGAAAAGAAAAGAGAAGAGAGAAGACAACATACATCCCACAGAGTTTGAGAAAATACTTTCACATCATGTGTTTGAGAAGGGATTAGTAAGAATGCTCACAGCACAATAGCAAGATTCTGTACGTGAGTAATCGACATTGCTCCAAGGAAGATGCATGAATAACCAAAGCACATGGAAAGGTGATGAATGTGATGAATGAAAAGATGAAGATTGTCCATCAGGGAAGTGTAAATCAAAAACCACAAACACAGACGTTGGAGAGATGGCTCAGCAGTTAAGAGCACTGTCTGCTCTTCCAGAGGACCTGGATTTGCGTCCCAGCAAACATGAGGAAACTCACAATCATCTATAGTGGGATCCGATGCCCTCTTCTGCATAAAAGCGTACATACAGACAGAGCATGTCCAAACACCCACAAGCACAAGAATGGCTGGAATCGGAAAGTTTGACATTCCTAAGTGTTGGCAAAGGTCTTACTGCGTTTTCCATTGCTGTGATCAGATGTCTGAGAAAAGAACTCACAGGAAGGAAGGAGCTGGAGTGGCGGGGGTGGGGGAGACTGTGAGTTAATACGGCAGAAATCCATTGTGTGCATGTGTGGAATTATAAAGAATAAGTTTAAAGTATGTATGTGTATGTCTTTGGCTGGTTGTCTCTGGATGTGGAACTGGAGGTGCAGAGAGGGCTGACTATGTTCTTCAATCCAGATATTAAAAAAAACAATAGCGATAGGCTATCCTGGGGGAAAAGCGAGTCTCAGCTTCATAACTCCAACAAGGTCAGGTACCCTCCACCCACAGGGCCTGTAGTGTGGTCCTCTTCCAAGCCCCTGTATGTTGGAGCACTGCTGGAGACAGGCAAGGGGCTGGGGTCATGTCACCCCCTTTTACTTTGAGCAAAATGCTCGCTCTTTAGGATCCCCCCCCCCCCATTTTCTGCCTTCTGGTCTGTTGTTTTTCCTTGACTTAGCTTTACCACCCTGAAGCAGGGGACAGACTGAATTAGAGTCACCATGGTGGTAAGGGATGGGAAGAGAACTGTACCCCCTGCGTGTGTAGCTGGAGAGACCTCTGGGTGGAGCTAGTGGTCAGGGCAACTGGCTAGGCCAGGCACCATCCTGGACCCTTTCCCATCATCCTTAGCCTCTCTCACAGTTTTTAAGCTCATTTTTTTTGTACTTTTCAGATTCCTTATTCTTCTCCCACCCACCCTTTTCATTTGTTTCATATAATGCACATTTATATGATAATGGAGCTTGATTTTCTACAATAGGCCTTTTTGTGTGCCTTTGAGTCAAATATACAAAAAACATCCCAGTGAAACAAATGTCAGGCCATTACACTGAACAGTCAGCAGACCTCAGAGCCCTTGAACTCGAGGCACTTCCTACATTCTCCTTCCTCCAGGGACCCCTCCCAACTTTCTTTAAAAGTCTAGAAACCCATCCCTGGACCAGAGTCTGCATGGCTCTGTTCTGAGCAGAGTGGCTTTGCCATTGGAGCCCACAGAACACAGGCCCTGGAGTTCTGGTTGGCTATGCCACTGACTGATTCTCAGAGCACTTCCGTCCCGCGCTACCCTCGCCAGCAAGAACGATGTGGCACACTTAGGATCCTTCTGCAGAAAAGCTTTAATGCGTCTTGCAAGAGAGAGCATAAGCTTACAAAGCGGAGACCCAGAATGAGGGGAACCCATCCCTTATATAGGAAACAGTCCTCGTTTCGGACGTGTCACTCTTGGATTGGTCCGCTGTCCATCAACCCAGATGACGCCTGGGGAGTAGGCAGGGATGCAGCAGTGGAAAGTTACCAAGCACATGCGCATTATAGTCCCACTGTCTCTGCCTCCCCAATGCTGGGATTAAAGGTGTGTGCTACAACACCTTGAACTCACAGAGATCTGTCTCTGCCTCCCAGGCATTGGGATTAAAGGCATGTACTACCACACCTTGAGGTCACAGAGGTCAATCTCTACCTCTGTCTCTTGAGGTCACAGAGGTCCATATGCCTCTGCCCCTTAAAGTAATGGAGAATGTGGTTGCGGCCCTCCACACTTCCCCACTCTGCTCTCTGCCCCTCAAATCCTGGGGAGATATCTGAGGACAGAGCCTGTTGTAAAGTCTGCCTCATCTACCTTCAGTCTCTTCCCTGCAGTGGCAGCTTCTGCCCCCGCCCTTAACATACACAAGTCTCTCATTTTAGCCCCTTCATCTTTTCCTTTTAAAGATTGTACTATAATTATTCCATTCATCTCCACTTTTCATCCCTCCAAGCCCTCTCAAAGACATTTTCCCCTACTCTTTTTTAAATCCACAGCTTCATTTTTCTTTAATTATTGTTACACACACGGTGTGTGTGTGTGTGTGTGTGTGTGTTCCTAAGTACATAAATACAACCTGTTCAGTATGTACAATGTTACTTGTATGTATGTTTTCAGGGCAGAACATTTGGGACTGAATAACAAATTGGTGTACTTTCTCCTCGTTCAGCTCATGTTTAGGCACCCATTGGGTGCAGCTTCTGACATTTCTAGGAGACAATCTCATAGAAAACTTCCTGCTCCTCTGGCTCCTTCCATTCCCCCCCCCCCTGCAATTGTCCCTGATGAGGGCAGGAGTTGTATTGTAAATGTGTCCCATGGGACTGTGTCTCATAACTCGACATTTCAGTCAGCTGTGGTTTTCTGTCAAGGTCTCCAACTACTGCAAAGAGAACTTGCCTTGAGGGGTAAGGAGCACACTTACCTGTGGGTATAAGGACAAAAGCTTAGAGCATAGTTAGGGATTGTGCTGATTTAATAGCATGGTGACTGTAGGCCTTTCTCCAAGAGCCATTTCTTCACTAGCGCTGGGTAGTTAGCTAAGTTTCCAGGACAAGGCACGATTTCTTTCTTGTTGAGCAGGTCTTAAGTTCAATTACAGAACTGTTGGTTGCTGTCAAGGTATTCATGCCATTATCGTGTGCTTAGGGTTATCTTGCCATGCTGGCTGTTTTTATGATTCACAGGCAGCATAGCTGATTCACTATTTTATGTGCCTGTGAAACCCACCTGGTCTGCAAGTCTTTAGAGACTCATCCTCCACTGTTGAGGCTATGGGGCTTCTGTCTCAGAAAACCCCTTCCCTGAAGCTCTGTGACTTTTTTTTTTCTTTTGGTTTGAGTGAGTCTCTAGGAATTTTCTACACGTGCCTGGTAATGAACATGATTACTCCTGTCCACCTTCCCAGGGTTTACCAGTCAGGTAAATTGTAGATGGAAATTTACATCTACAAAGTAGGGTCTGTTGATGCAGATGGCATCAGGAGGAATAAGTTAGTTAGTTCTGGAGCCTAGTATGAGTGACTGTAGCCTAGGAACGTTGATTCAGGTTTCCTCAAGTACCGTGATCCATCCTGGACATGATTCTATGAAATTTTGTTAGTTACAGAACACAGAAAGTCATAAATCAAATTGTTTTGCCAACTACACTGGGCAGGGGGCACAGGTAGGTGGGTTAAAGCAAAGTGGGAACGACTTTGCTGTCCGGCTGCTTTTGGATGGATGACAGATAGCTGTAGGCCTGCTAAGAATACACCGTAAGGTCACAAAGGTGGTAGGTCAGACACGGGGGTGGGAGGTGGATGGTTTTCAAAGGGATGGAAACTAACCCAAAGTAATCTGGCTCATGTCCGCAACATTTTATTCCCCACAACCCCAAAGCCAAGTCATTCTAGAATCTTTGGCACAACTGTCTTCTCCCTCCCTCTCTCCTTCCCTCCTCCCCTCCCCCCTTCCCTTCCCTCCCTCCCTCCTTTCCTTCTTTTCTTTTTTTTCTTCCTTTCTTTTTTGAGCCTATAGGAACAATGACAGCATATATTAGAACTTTATGTGGTCTTGGTGGAGAGGTAGTTAGGGCTGAGTAACTCCTAACTTAGGAGCACAGACTTCTAGAACATGAGCAAGAAAGGTTGCGTGTGGACTTCTCACCAGAAACACATGACTACCATGGAACCTGGTTCAGGCCTCCTAGGGGAGCTTCTATCTGCCTTGCTGCTGTTGGGGATGTAGGGTCTTCCAGCATATTTAGTTAAACTATCAGATAACATTTTTGAGTAAATGTGTATATGCACATTTGGGAGCATCATATATGGGTGTGGTATAGGCACATCTGTGCATTCACAGAGGTGAGAGGAAGAGGTCAGGTGTCAACCTCATTCCCTTGAGTCAGGTTCCTTCAATGAATCTGGATCTAGGTTGGCAGCCTGCAAGTCACAGTGATCTGTCTGCCTCCATTCCCTAGTACTGGGGTTTGCTAGAACATAGCCAACCCAGCTTCTCATGTGGGGTCTAAGCTCAGGTTGTCAACTTATGTAGCAAGTGCTCTCACTCAGAGACATCTCTTCAGTCCCAGAAAACAACATTTAAACGATCATTGGTGTAATTCAAGCCCGACTTTCTTCAATAGATATAACTGCTGTGAGTTCTTCTTGAGAGGGCTCAAGGCTCTAATGCATCCATAGTGTTGTTAACATGGAAAAATGCATTCTGAATTCCAGGATGCTAAATACAAATCAGACCCTTGAAGTAGTTCACAGGGGGTAGGAGCTGGGACTGATCCAAAAGGCCCCTCTGAGTCAAGCTGTCCAACAGAAGCAGCCTTAGAATGCTCAGCTTCTGATTTTTCAACTTTATAATTACACAAAAGCAATACAAAGTCAATAGAAATGTACTTTGGGTGTTGAATTTTCAATTCTTTCCCAGGATAGAGACATGATATATGATACTCTTGAGATGCCCAGCTCCAGCCCAACTGAATGCTTATTTGAGGTAGCTAAGATATATTGTTGGGGGAGTGTTAAACACATCTGGAGGTGGGGCAGGACTTAACACAGGGTCACGGTATGCCACCCCACTTGGCCTGGAACTCACTGTGTGGGTTAGGCTGGTCTGAAACTTGTCGTGATCCCCCTGCTTCAGCCTCAAAAGTATGGAGAGGTATGTGTCACATGCCGGGCTTTAGACGCATTGCGAACTTGTTATGTTCACATTTTATAATCAATTCATTGCACCATCTTACCTGAAGGGGCATTGAAACTGCAGGACTGGGGGTGTATGGCTTTACATCTCAGCAAGAGAATTAGCAAAGGATTGTACAGGCATCGTCAATTCACAGCACACACAGACCAGCCTTCCTGCTGTAAGAAAACCAGCAGGACAAGCACAATGACAGAGAGCAAATGATGTTCAGCCTTGGTCCCAGGGAGAAGATGTGAGGGTCAGGTATACAGAGGTGACTATGTCCAGTTAGACCAGTGTCTCTCAACCTTCCTAATGCTATGATCCCTTAATACAGTTCCTCACGTTGTGGTGACCCCCCCAACCGTAAAATTATTTTCATTGCTACTTCATAATTGTAGTTTTGATGTTGTTATGAATCTTAATGTAAACACCTGTGTTTTCCAATGGTCTTTGGCGGTCCCTGTAAAAGGATTGTCCCACAGGTTGAGAACCGATGATCTGGGTATACTACAAACCCACCACTTCCAGATAACCTTCTACCAGGATGCCACGATATAAATTTTCATGTGAAACCTCTGGGTTTTTTTTTTCTTTTAAATGTGGGCTCAACCTTTAAAGTCATTTTGCAGGAGGTAAATTGACCCATAAGCTCCCAGTTTTCAACATCTGCCTTCCAGTTTTCATGGGACAGCTCATCTTTTGTGCAAAAACACCTGTCAGCAAGGCAGTCATGGGCAACTCATTTATCAGAGGACATCATTACTTTGTGGTGGGTAGGAGGTAAGCGAGAAAGAACAAGTTAATTATCTCAAGACTGGGTAGTGGCTGGGGGAGGAAGACCACTCCTGTCATTTATTTACTGGCATTTACTTGCAGGAGGATAAATCAAAGTTGGGGCTGGCCAGGAGCAGCCGCCTGCCAACAGCTATGTCAAGCAGATGCTCGTCCGTGTGAACAGCACCTGGGTAAGGCTGCTTGCCAGTGACTTCCTTTATCTGGTTCCAAGATTCCAGGAAAACATGAAAAGGGACTAGGAGGGAGAAAGGAGAAAGTGGCGTGTGCCCTTGGCGACAGGCCCTAGTGTCTGGACCAGAAGGGAAGGAAGCTGGGAGGGTGAGGGAACCCCAGCTGGAGAAGCCCCAGGGTTACATCAGCCAGAGGTTGTCTTGCTCCTGCTCAGCTCAATACAAAACTGGGGGGGGGGGTTCTCACCACAGGAAGGAAACAATATTCAGTTTGGCAATGGAATAAATAAAAAACAAATCTGTTGTAGAGGACAGTATCGCTTACTGGAGAGGAATCTGTTGTAGAGGACAGTATCTCTTACTGGAGAGGAATCTGTTTCAAGATCCCCAGTGGGTGCCTGAGACACCAAACCCTGTAGATACTATACTTTCTCTTATACACCAACACCTGTGATGACATTTAATTTACAGTATGAATGTAACAACAATATTAAAATAGACAATTATAACAATATACCGTGGCACTGGGATGTAGCTCAGTTTGGTGGAGAGCCTGCCTAGCATGCACAAAACCTTGGGTTTCATCCCTAGCATCACATAAACGGGTGTGTTGCTACAAGCCTGTAACCCCAGCACTTGAGAGGCAGAGGCAGGAGAATCAAGAGTTCAAAGTCATTAGTTTGAGGGCAGTCTGGGCTCTAAAAGACTTCTTTTAGAAGTCTTTTTCAAAAGGAAGAAGGCAGAGGAGGAAGAGGAAGAGAAGGAAAAGGAGGAAGTTGAGGAGAAAGATGATGAGGACAACATTCAACCAAATGACCATCATTACCATTATTAAGTAAAAAAGATTTCACTGAGTACACGAACTATGACCTGATAATTTATCTATTCCTTGCCATGGTTACTAAGTGACCAATGAGCGGGTAGCATACACAGTGTGGATATGCTGTACAAATGGATGGTTCACATACTAGGTAGGGTGGAATGGGACAGCTTGAGTTTTCTCCTTACTACTGAGACTTATTTCTAGAAATACAGTTGATCAAACGCAACTGTAGCCAAAGAGAGTGAAGCTGAAACTATGTATACCAAAAAGACATACTGCAGAGCTCAGGAAGGAGATATTGCCTGCGGTGTGATAGAAAGGATATTTTAAAATGTGGTTAGGCACATCTGCTCAAGAGGAAACAATCTCTGTTGTCTGAGGACACAAATGCCCGCTATTTCCTCATGGGTCCACTCAGCAAGAGCTGCACCAGGACAATGGCTGTGAGGGTCCTAGCTACCCCTGGAGCTGGATCTGCCCCTCCCAGATGTAACATGAGGGGCCGGCTTGTTGGGGTTTCTGTCCCGCCCAGTACTCCACAGTTGGCAAGCCCAAAGAAAAATCACACACAGGACTCCATAAGGTTATAAACTGATTGGCCCATTAGGTCAGGTTTCTTGTTAACTCTTATAACATATATTACCCCATTATCCTTATCTATGTTAGCCACATGGGCTCAGTACCTTTCTCAGTGTGACAGCTTACATGTTGCCTCTTTGGTGGTCTGTGCAGGAATGCGGAGGGAGTTTCCTGCTTCCCAGAATACTCCCAGTCTCTTTGCTCCACCTCTACTTCCTGTCTGGCTTTCCTGCCTATACTGCCTGCCTGACCAATCAGCGTTTTATTAAAATATGATTGACAGAATACAGACAATTCTCCCACATCACCCAGACACATCTTGTGGGTGTGTTATTGGCAGGTGTTGCAATTGTTTATCCATTCAACAAATGTCTCCTGCCTGGACCAGCCAGTTCTTTCCCAAGCAGCTACAGTATCTACCTTAATGCTGTACGGTGACTGCTTCAGAACAGTGGCTTGGAGAGATGGGGACACAGCTTCTTCCTCTCTGATGGGTAGGGAAGGTGACAACTGCTGTCTCCAAGCCTCAGACAAATTAAAAAATCTTGTACTTTTTTTTTCCCAGCTCTTCCTTCAGGTGGAAGATACTGTTTGGAAAGGGGAAATGTATTGTTGCTTCCTAAATATTTTGATAGGTCATGGGGAATGGTGGTCAAGGTATCTAAAATTAGAAGTAAATTCCTTCCTAGATGAGGTAAAATACCATGGGCAAAAAGCCTTAGAAACTTAGAAGCAAAAGGGAATGCTAATTTTAATTTTGAGCTGGGCTTGGTAGTCCATGTCCGTAATCTCCAATTATTCAAAAGATTGAAGCAGGAGGAAGGTAAGGGCAGTCTGAATAACTTGTCAAGACCCTGTCTCAAAATACAAAGATGAAAAGGATAGAGTCAACCACTAAGTGATGCTTAAGTAGTAGGCCCTGGGCTCAATCTCCAGCACCAAACAAACAAACAAGCAACAACAAAAAAGAAATACTTCTGGGGTAGGGAGAAAGTGTTCTCATGCAAGCCCTCCACCCCCACACATGGTGTACTGTGAATCTTCAGTAACATGTCCATTAGCGACCAAGATTTGTCAATTCCAATCCAGGTTTATCATTTTCTTTCTGTCACACTACCTTTCAAAAAAGGAAAGAAGCTTTTGTTTTTGACTAATGCACAAGGGACTTAACATTGGGTTGACCTCTGGGCATTTGTAGGTAATTGTTTTAATTAAGTTAATTGACGTGGGAAAACCAAGCTCACTGTGATAACACCATTCCTTAGGCAGGGGTCTTGAACTACATGAGTGGAGAAGACAACTGAGTGTAAGTAAGGAAAAATCAAGCATGTACACATTTCCGTCTGCTCTGCTCTTGGCGGTGAAGGTGATATGATTAGCTGTTTGAAGTTCTGCTTTAACTTCCCCACAGTGTTGGAGTGTAACCTAGAACTGAAAACTGAAATGAACCCTCTTCCCCTAAGTTGCTCTTTTTTTCCAGAGCATTTCATCACAACAACAGAAATGAAACTATGTCATTATACATGAAGAACCAACTTACTAATTATTTTTTGAGCTGGCCTATCTATGTAGCTCCATCTGGCCTTGAACATGCAAACCTCCTGCTTCTGTTTCCCCAGTCTGTGTTGTGTGCCACCACATCTGGCTACAAGAGACAATGTCTTGAGGGCTTTCCCAATATCTTGAGTAGAGAGAACAATGTATAAAAGGAGTATTCCTAGAGAGAACTTTGAGGGAGCCATCTTTGAGCAATACTGTGATTGGGAGTGAATAGTGCTAGTTCTGAGAACCCCAGGGTCCCATGGACACAGTTAGCATCTATGGCACAGTACAACCATGTTGAAAAAGGGACACTTGTTGGTTCCCGGTCACCTGGCTATCTTAGACCTGAAATAATCACACACAAATTATATTAATTAAATCACTGCCAGGGCCATTAGTTCTAGCTTCTTATTGGCTAATTCTTATATTAATTTAACCCATTTCTATTAATCTGTATGTTGTCATGTGGCTGTGGCTTACCGGGTAAAGTTCCCAGCATCTATCTCCTATGGCTCCATGGCTTCTCTCTGACTCCGTCCTTCTTTCTCCCAGCATACAGCCTAGCTTTTCCTGCCTAGTTCTGTTCTTCCCTGCCATAGGCTCAAAGCAGTTCTTTATTCATTAACCAATAAAAGCAACACACAGACAGAAGGACCTCCCACACCATTTTCCCTTTTCTGTTTAAACAAAAAGGAAGGCTTTAACTTTAACATACTAAAATTATATACACAAAACAGTTATCAAGCAAGAATTACAGTTACAATATTTATATATACTTTATCTTTTATCATAATTAAGGAAAACTATATCTATTCTTCAACTCCATCAAAGACTCCAGAAGGATATAATATTACTTAAATAAATAGGAAGTGCATTGCAAGCAACCTCCAAAATTCTAGAATCGACAGAAACATTTCGCTACCTGAACAGTCACCCAAGGTTCTTCTGTACCGTCGGGGCATCTATCTTCAACCTACAGGCCCATAGTATTCAGCAGACTTTTCCATGAAGCAGGAAATTTCAAAGACAGTTCCTCCTATACTGACAGCTTGTCCGTCACATTTTTCTGTGTCCTGCAGAATGTCTAACAGACTCTTTCGTGTAGAAGGAACCTCGAAGAATTGTTTCACCTTTAGGTAAGTTCAGCAGTCATTTATCTTTGGGTCCTGCATGTCCAGTTCATCAATAAACCAAGATCTATAACAATGCAAATCTCTATAGGATATCCCCCCTTTAAATGTAAAGAAGCATTTACAAACAGTATTTGGGAATATGGGTGTAGTTTTGTCCAAACTTCTTCCTGCTGTTTATTGGGCAAAGTAATTTTGGGGGGTGTTCACAGTGACCTCTCAGGGGATCGTGGTCTACCAAACCATATTAGCCTGAAATGAATCCACAGGTTCCCATCCTCTGTGGAAACAAAAGAAGAACCTCTTTTTCAAAGCAATACATCCTTAGACCCAAATTCTAAAGTCAAGATACTTTTATAATATACATGCAGGTTTAGCATAGCAGCTTATACATTGAAATGTCTCTCTGCACTTAGCTACTTCACAGCCAAAAAATTTAAAGAAAATACAATAGTATACATAATCCAGACTCTCTGTGTATAGTCCATCTTTATGTGGCTTATTTTTCGTTACTCCTTTTAACCTATGACTGTCTGTCTCTTTAAAGACTTTGTTTTTTTTAATGACTTACTTCTTTTTCTGTCTATACTCTTTTTTCTCTCTCCCAAGCCTACACACATTTATTCAACACTGTGACCCACTTAGAGTTTTTTTTTTGTCTGAATGTGTCCTTATTACATTATCTGTAATTCTTTACTGCCCTGAAGAGCTTTTAAAATGGCAAGCAGCTTGGTTGCAGCTGCTCTGGATGCTGGCTCTGCCTCTCCCCACTTTTAAAATGGTGGAGGCACCTTTACTGCCAGCTCTGGGGCCTCCAGGTAGGAGCCATGCTCAGCACTTTACTCTGAGAATGAGCATGCAGCACATAAACCCTTTTTATCTGAGTAATAGCTAAGTTTGCCCTTCAGAGCACTGCACAGACTAGACATATCTCTGTGTATGGTGGCAGGAATCTGCCAAGCTCTCCTGCTTGTACACTCCTAGCAGTCCTGATCCTGCTGCCTGCCAGGTGGGGAGCGCTGAGCCGTGGGCATGGTCTCAGCTACCTTCCTCCCAACCTGGAGTGGGCACACAAACACCCGGGCCCACAAATGCCATTCAAATGCTCCATAGCCAGAGTTCGCACTGGCAGCATGGCCCAGGAAGCTGCATTTCAAAACTGTGCAGCGTCTTTTTTTTTTTCCTGCTATGGCTGAATCAGGAAAACCTCTCTTAAAGGAGCCATGCCTCTGCTTGCTTCTAGCAACCAGAGCTCATCCAAGAAAATGCCACTACCAAATCCCGATCAGGCTCCCCTCATCGGATCCCATTAATTCATGTAAAAACAATTTACTTTAATCTCTGACCAATATCATTTAAGCACAGTGACAGTCTAAGGGTTTAATGGTTGGTACCAACTGAGAGTTGGGGTTGAATGCTTCCTCTGGGGAGAAGATGGAGATACAGCTTTTGATTCATCATGGAGGGCACGCCAGCCTTCAGGCTCGCTCTACCTCTGTGTTATAGCCTTGACCATCCTGTCTGGCCTTCTCTACAAAGCCACCACCACTTCAGAGCCACAGAAGCATTCAAAAGCACCACTTTTATTCCCAATGGGTGACTCCACATTTTTATTTTAGATTATTTTTAAAATTTCCATCCCCACAGGGAACCCTGGAGTTAGATAAAGAGATCATCCACCATGGTAGTTGACTTCCATCTGTGATTCTGAGGGAAATGGCATCTTCAAAATTGCTATGTGTCTTTCACATACAAGCACTGTGGGTTTGAGGGAGAGAGAGGGAGAGAGAGAGAGAGAGAGAGAGAGAGAGAGAGAGAGAGAGAGAGAGAGCGCAGGAATGCAGCTGTTACTTTTATTGGCTGCTGAAATGCATTAGGGTGCATAGACTTTGAACTGCGTGGGGGAAGATAGCGGTGTCTGTAACCAGAATAACTTGCATTAGTCCTCCATCTCAGCTCCCTTAATAAACCTCTGCATTGTTTTATGCCCAGGATTTATTGATGACCTGCAGTGGCCCTCTCCCAGGCCTGGCCTGCTGGGGTGTTTGTGGGGGAAAGGGCAATGAACAAGGCCCACTCCCTGACCCAAGCTGCCCCATAAATCAGGCCCTGCCTTCGGCTGTGATGGGGAGCCATCCAGATGGTAGCTGTTATTGCAGGAGCTCGACAGGAATCAAGGCCTGTGATCTTCCCTGTTGCTAACAGGCCTGATTTTTTATGGCTGTCAGCGTCCTTGCAATGGCTGAGGGAGGCATGCAGGGAGGAAGGGAGGGCAGGGCCTCATCACTCTAGAGCTGGGCTTTTTGCTCCCAAGAGGACCAGCTGCACAGGTCCTTCCCTCTTCCTTGCTGACCGGGGGTCTTGGCCTCAGACTATGTTTCTGAAGAGGTTTGTTAGGGTATGCAAGTGGCAAAGCATATATAAACAAACACCTTCTAGAAAGGAGAATGGTGGTCTGCTTCCTTTGCTGATGGCCTGTAGACCCTTAACGTCATGACCCTCCCTGAGGGAGGACAGCTGGACCTTTCCATTCGAGTGACAGCTGAAACTCAGGGGTGGGAGTTGCTGCTTTAGAATGCAGTCTTGACCCAAACACTGCAGATACTGAAATACAAACAATTACTAAAAACTATCTGGAAGGCCCAACATTTGAATTCTTTTTTTTTTTTTTTGAACAGATATACGGAAAGTTCAGGAAGGAAAAGGATGAAAAATGTAAGGTGACATCAGGATGAAAAGCAGGGCTTGCCAGACCTAGAGAAAAACTCCTGCCTGCTCGGAGGTATCTGATTAGGGGTATTAGTGTCTTAGATCCGGTCATTAAGGTGGGGTAGACCACAGTGGGTGTAGTGGTCTGGACACCAGCATGGAGGAAAACAGTTTATTAACAGTCCTTGTGTGGTCCAGCAGCCTGCTTCCAACAGGCACAACCTCCCAGCAAGAACAGAGCTGGCCCAGGGCAGCGCTGTGTGGTCAACACCAAGCAGAGCCTACCAACACCCACAGCTGATAGCAACAGACTCCAGCTGCAGCCAAGTGGTTCACAGGGCAGGAGAGCAAAGCTATTTGATTATCTATGTGGGGCTTGAAGCTAGTCTTGGATTGTAGGGAGGCTAAGCTTACAGATAAAGCAGACATCCCCAGGGAATCACATCCAGAAAGTTCCAGGAGGCACTTAGAAACCTTTGAGACACACACACACGCCCCTACCCACCATAATTATGTGCTACAGGCAGAGTAACCTTCAGCCACATATCCAGTTTCAACAATCTGAGCTGAGGTTTTGTTCATTTGGAAAAGAAAATTACCAAAGTATGTTCAATAACAATCTGCCAGACAGGGTCCACAGTTCACAGAGACAGAAGTATGTGACAGGAACTCCTCACAGGTATGTGCTGGGCAACGAGAACTCAAGTCAGGGCCAGGCAGATATACTCTCCAAAGGCCTACCCCTGCTGACTGCTCCCACCAGCCTGGTGCTATAACCTTCAAAACAGCATCAGAAGCCAGTCTGGGTGCTTAATATGAGTCTGTAGGATGTGTGCCAACTTAAGCCATACCCTGTGTCATATGTATTGAGCCTTCCTGACACTCAGAAATTACAGTGTGGAAATCTGGATGAGGCTGTGGACAGAGACGCTGAAGTCTGAAGGTAATTACTGTGTCTGTTTGCATTTTTCTGAAGCTGAGATGAACCCAGCAGCAAGGATTGATGAGACAGGGTCTAAGAACCATGGAGACACTACAAGTCAATAGACAACCTCAGAGGTGTAGGTCTTTGACAGTTACAAAGGCCTCTTTCTGTGGAGACTCGGAAATATAGCTTACCTGCTTGTCTGCCTGCTGTGTTAGCCAGGAAGCTTGCCTGTAGCCTGACCCTGCTGACACACTAGAAGACCTGGACATGGTAGGAAAGAATGAAACTCTCTGGGACAGTGAGCTGCAAAAATCTACCTCCCTTAGTTCTGTAAAGTTTGTCACTATGACACCAGAGAAATGTGGCCACTCGTTTATGGGTGAGATATGAGTTCTGCTGGCTTCTTCCCACTGTACCTAGAACTATTAGACAATAAATGCATATTGTTTTAAGCCTTTAAGGAAACCAGTGTGCCCATCCTTCGGAAATGATTTCTCTCCATGTTAATCTCTCTGCAGTAAAGGTGCAGTTGCTGCCGAGGAGATGGCTCAGTGGATAAGATGACTGCCTCTGCAAGCGTGAAGATCTGAATGTGGGTCTGCAGCACCCAGGAAAAAGACCAAGCGTGGCAGTATACCTGCCACCCAAAGGCCAAGCGTGGTTGTGTACCCGTGATCTCAGCATCGAAGGTGGAGACAGATGGATCCCAGAGCCCTCTGACCAGCCAGTCTGCACTTTACAGCAAGCTTCTTACTCAGAGAGGACTCTCTTAAAAGAGTAAGGTGGAGAGCAACAGAGAAAGACTTCCCACATCCTCCTCTGACCTCCGTTTAGGCACGCGTGGTATAGGCATACACACACACACCCAAGAGTAAAGATAAATAAATTCCAGCAACAAAAAGAGTTGTCCCCAGAGACCTGGCACTGGTGCTGTCCGGTGGAAAAGACTCAAGGCAGACCTGAAGAACAGGCCTGGCAGGAGTCATCTACATGTCTGTCTGCCTGCAGGCCAGAAGAGGGCGCCAGATCTCATTATGGATGGTTATGAGCCCATGGTTGCTAGGAATTGAGCTCAGGACCTCAACCATTATATCTATGAGTCTCAACTAAGGCCGAGTGTGGAGTCGAAAGGCAAGAAGTCAACCTTCATTGTACCGTAATTCTGCTGGCACCGCGGCTACTTGGTGAAGGCCTCTGGACATCTCTGGCTTAGGAGCTAGGGAACAACTGAAGACCTTTTCCAGAAGTGATGAACAAATACAGTTTGTTCCTTGCTGAGTGTCATCATATTCTATATACTGAGTGTGCATATGTACACAAGCTGAGTCCCAGGAAAGCCAGACTCTAGGATAAGGAGTCAGAGATCAGTCTCACACAGGAAGCTCTGGCCCAATGATGCCCTAGGTATGCGGGTACACACCTGTAAGGCCAACCCTGGGGCGGGGAAGACAGGAGGATCACAAGTCCACAGGCATTCATGGTTATATAGGGAGTTTAAGGACAGTCTGGGGTATACATGAAAGCACATCTCCAAGAACAAGACACAGCAAAGGATCAATGAAAAATGAAATGGCTCAGTGGGCAACAGTATGTGTCTCCAAGCGTGATGAGCCAAGTTTGATCCCCAGGACCTTCATGATAGAAGGGGAGGACTACAAGTTATGTTCTGACATTATGAGTTTGTTCTCTCTCTCTCTCTCTCTCTCTCTCTCTCTCTCTCACACACACACACACACACATACACACACAATAAATTTAATAAAAAGTGAATGACTCTGGGTTGTCTATTATTCTCTTTGGCTCTTGATTTCTTCTATGTAGAAAGGGGATAGTTTGCATCCTACCTCAGAATGTTGTTGAAAATATTAACATTGACACCCACTGATCCCCTGCCACAGAGCCTGGCCTGTGACCTATAGCCCCTACTCTATAAAAGTGAAGCTATTGTCTTAATCTTTAATGTTCAGCTGGGCTAGATGTGCAGGTTAATTACTCTCCCTTTAACTTACTTTATCATACGATCCAAGGGCGGTGGAGGCAGCCGTGATAAAAACAGCCAGATGGTTAATCAGCTGTTGTGGCCTGGACACGAGTCTCTCATGTCCGACTTAAGAGGAAAGGCGTCTCAAGGAGTTTAACTTTCTAGTAACCTTGTAGTTCAGCATGCACGAACTTGGACTTGAGCTCATGTGGTCCGAGCTCAGAGCCAGACTCAGGGCTTGTCCACACTCCTGGCCAGGGCAGACCCCGTCAGAGGCATGTCTGGTGACCTTTAAGGGCCCAGAAAGCGAATAAAGTCACATTTCTTGATTTTTCACAGATACTTACGGTCAGAAATGCCCCAGACATTCTCCCTGGGAGATGAAACAGCACTGGCTAATATCTTAGCAGTTCTAGCCAAGAAAAGCCCTGGCTTCTGATCGAATCTGGGAGGAGACACAGAGTAGGGATGACTCTTTGGCTGGTGAGGTAAGGTTGCCAGGCATTGCTCCAGCATCTCAGTGGAGGTAAATCCCCACAATGTGAACTCATTCACCTGACACTGTCTTCCAGATGCAGGGCCTCTAGCAGAGTTCACCTTCTACCTTGTAGAAGGAAGAATATCCAAGCTTCCTGGAACTCTGCAGAATATGGGTGCTGGTCTCAGAGCAAGCTGCCAAGGGAAGGCCACTGGCAACTAAAAGAGAGAAGAGAAGATTCTAAAACATCAAAAAAAAAAAAGAGTCAAGAAAAAGAAGTCATTCCAACTGTCCCGTTATCAAAGAACAAAATTATCGTGACTGTTTGGGAAAAGAGCAGATCCGGGAAGAGACTCTCAATCCAGTTCCCAAAGCCAGACAAGAAGTGAGGGAATGATGGCAAGTTCCTCTCCACCGTAAGAGCTGAAGCAGAGGGTGCCAGGGATGAGATGCCCTGCTAGGCTCAGGGATGGATGGCCAGGGCTTTGCCAGCTCAGGACACACGTCCATCAATACTATAATGGAATTAACTCCTGGGACCCCTACTGTTCAACACAGAGCAGCCATTTGACCCAGAAATGAATTATTTCTGAGCCTAGCCCCTTCCTGTTTCTCCAACTTCTTTCTGCCTCTTATGACTCCTTCCCTTCTTCCCACTTCTTCTTCTTTCCTTCCTCCCCCCCCTCCATCCCTTCTTCCCCTCCTGTCTTAGGGTTTCTATTGCTGTGAAGAGACACCATGACCACAGCAACTCATGAAGGAAAAACATTTCATTGGGGGTGATGTAGCTTTCCTTTTCAGAGGTTTAGTCCATTATCGGTGCAACATGGTGGTGTGTAGGCAGACACCGTGCTGGTGATGGAGCTGAGATTCCTACAGCTTGACTTCTAGGCAACAGGAAGTGGTCTGTCTCACTGGGCATGGCTTGAGCACATATGAGACCTCAAAGCCCGCCTTTGAGTGACACACTTCCTCAAACAAGACCACATCTCCTAATAGTGCCACTACCTTTGAGGCAATTTTCTTTTAAATCACCACACCTCTCTACCTCCCTTCTTTTTCTCCCCTTCCTTTCTTCTACTTAGATTTCTGTATATTGGAATTATTTCAGTCCTACAAGAAACAAAGCTAAGTAGAGACCTAGAAGCTTTTCGGGTGGTCTCATACCCTCAGTGGGTTCACTCTCAGAAGTCTGCAATGCACAGCAAAAAGGAGCTTAAAAGGCAAGACTCTGTGGAAGGAGACTAAGTCATTCTCATTCTATTGAGTCCCCCTCCCCCACACTTCAGCATGACTTGTTTGTCCTTGGGGCCCATGAGACTCAGAGTATATTGAGTTCAAACTCTGCTTCCATAGGCAAGAAGCTGCAAATTTTCATTGCACGATGTCTCAGTCCTGGCTTGTAAGCTCTGGTGGGTGTGTTGCTATGGTTATCATTTTGCTGTGTTGAGATCTGGGGTACATTAATATTTTAAAAATCTTATGTCAGCTAGCATGTGCTTTAAATACCAGGGAAAGTCTAATGGAGAATCTGAGGTCACTTGGTGGACGAAATGGGCTGCATTCAAATAAGTTCTCCTTTCCCCTGGCAGTCACCTTACAGATCCCAAGAGTCAACAACTCTGGTCTTAGAAGTGGCCCACGAAGTGATTCAGTGTTGTGGAATATTACTTCATTGTGTCAAGGTGTGTTACATTTGTTTATGCTGCATTTGTTTAACGATGCAAGAATGTGTGTTTAATTATGTAAAGATGTGTTGCATTTGTTTCGCCTTGCCTGCCTAAGGCATTTGATTGGTCTAATGAAGAGCTGAGTGGCCAATAGCTAGGCAGAAAAGGACAGGCAGGGCTGTCAGGCAGAGAGAATAAATAGGAGGAGAAATCTAGGCTCGAGAGAAGAGTGAGAGAAGAGAGAAGGAAATGAGGAGAAAGAGGGGGACCACGTCCAGGGCCAGCCATCCTGGCAGCTGCCAGCCAGTCAGACATGAGAAGCAGTAAAAGTAAGATATACAGAAAAAAAATCCCCAAGGCAAAATGTAGATAAAGAGAAACAGGTTAATTTAAATTGAAAGTTAAAAGCCCAAACTAGGCTGAGTATTCAATAATAATAATAAGTCTCTCTGTCATGATTTGGGGACTGGTTGGTGGCCCCCCAAAATGAAAACCTGGTACACAGTATGGGCAGGAGCCTCAGGAAAAGGATAAACCCAACTGTAAATAGAGACTGCTTTTTCGTTTCCCAGCTGCCCAGACCTGAATAATCATATAGAAACTATACTAATTACAACACTGTTTGGCCAATAGCTTAGCTGTACTCCTAGCTAGCTCTTACATCTTAAATTAACCCATGTCTATTAATCTTTGTATTGCCATGAGGCTGTGGCTCACCAGTAAAGTTCTGGTGTCCTTCTCCTTCAGCAGCTACATGGCATCAGCTTGACTCTGCCTTTTTTCTCCCAACATTCTAGCTCTATTCTGCCCTGCCATAGGCCAAAGCAGCTTCTTTATTAACCAATGGTAATAAAACATATTCACAGCATACAGAGGGGAATCCCACATCACCTAACCACACAGAAGGATTTGAGGGCAACCTAACTAACAAACACAAACCCAGGATGGAGACGACTGAGAACTACAGGCGATCTGGGCAAAGTTAACCATAAGTTCTGCTTAGCATTATCTGAATATTCTCTTCAGTCTTTCCTCCCTCCCTTCCTTTCTTTTTTCTTCCATTCACTGATTCATTCATTCATTCACTGATTCATTCATTCAGGCAATCCTCCTTCCTTTTATCTCTTTCAGGAGAGACTCTGTTGATGGAGTATTGAAGGACAAAGGCAACGTCATGAATGTCATCGTAAACTAGGGAGTCATGTGAGAAGGCTTTGTGAAGCCTGCAGCCAGCAGGAAAACTGGACAGCAGAATATGATTTTCTCAGTTTAACAATCTAACTCCTAACTGGCCTTCTTCATGGATTTTGGCTCTCTTTGTGAATGTGTACATGTTTTTTAGTGTATATATTTAGTATGCCCAATATGATGTTTTGAAGCATGTACACAGGGTGGAAGAGCCTAAAGTGTGATTTTTTAAAAAATGTTTTCTTTAAAATGGGATGGGATGAACACCTTATTTATTTACAGATATCCCACGGTGGATGACGTAATAGTGGGATTAGAAAAAGAGGAGAGAACTTGCTTAGTGTGACGACGAGAGAGGTAATAGGATAACAGAGGAGGGTCTGAGGAGAAATGCAATAAAGAATGGATCTGGAAAGGGGGAACATAGAGAGGAAGCCATGGGGCATGGGGAGGAAGGGCTCCCGAGCTGGGTTCCCACAGTGGCCCAGGCAGCAGGAGGTCCAGTTCTGTACCAAATACTTTGTGTTGCCTCAGCCTCCTGTGTTGTGACTTTCTGCCTCAACTACCATCTACCACACAGAGACTTCCCTGATGAGGTCAGAGAGCTGCACTAATTTATCAGTGTAAGATACACATTTAGAGGGCGGTTAGATACTGTGTTCACTTAGCAGAACAATAGCTGCAGGTTCACTCCTTGGGTCTATGAACTCATGGGTTCTCAGCCAAATTTATAGCACCAGTTATGTGTGTCTTCCTGTGCAGTAATCCTTAAATCCAAATAGAAAACGTTCAGTTACCCCCATGATATTCGGGCTGCTATTGCACCCATGGTCAATATTTTAGTTCACAGATGGAGAAGACAGACAGTAGATAGGTCATGGTCCCTGCCTCACTCCCAGCAGCCCGTTAGCACCTCCCATACCATGAAAGCTAGCCAGCACAGAGGAACCTTTCTGGTCAGCACCAAGGTGCTTTCTTCATGTCCTATGACCAATGTTTGTGGTATCTTCAGCAGAAGGTTCTTACCATCAAGTTTTGGTGGGCAAGCAAAAGCAGTTGCAATAGTTAGTATTGCTCTAAGGGTCTCCAGGATATCCTAACCAACAGCTCAACGGGAAGGTGTCCCACACCCGGCACTGGACTTTGTTTCTGGCAAAGGATAGCTTCCAGGAGTATTGACCCCTGTGTAGTAGAATGCTAATCAAACTCACATATATATGGATCTTACAAAAAATAGTCGGTTTTCACACAGATTTTCAAATGTCCTTAGCTGCCTCCTGTCTTATTCATTGGGGCAAGATCTCTCAGCAGATCCAGACTCACTAACCAGCTTGGACTGCACACCCAGCATTTATATAGATTCTAGACATCCAAGCTCTGGTCCTCTTGCCTGCACAGTAAACGTTTCAATCGCCGAGCCTGGTCTCCAGCCCCCAACCTACAACAAACTTCAAGAAGAACTAGGGGAGAGGAGCTGAAAAGATACAACCATGAAGAAGAAAAGAGAGAAGAGAAAGGTAGCTATCTGATGGGGCTCAGTACTTTACATCCACATACTGAAACTCTGTGCCATACCCCATAAATACACATGGTCATTACAATGAATTACAGCAAAAATACAATCAAAAATGAAAATCCATCACCCAAGCTGGTTCCCAAAGCTGGTTGGAGCCTGTGATAGAGAGATCCATGTATTTGTCAAAATCCGAAGAAACAAAAATTTGCCCTCAGAAGATTTCCAGGCAGTGACCTTGTTATTGTTCCTAGGGTAAGCTATTTTAATATTTCTTAGTATGTCAGTGCTTGAGTGCTTTCTTCTAATCCCACGTGTAAAATCTATCTGAAAAGGCCTCCTAGAAACCCAAAGAACAGAGCAACAAAAGAACTCAGAGGCAAGGGGACATTTACACAGCCTCTTGAATAGTTGAGTTCCAGGGGGCCACAGCAGCGAATGCACCAACTCATGTGCAACCAATCCTGAAATGTTTCTTGCAGGAGGTGAGTTTCGCGTCACATTTTAAAGGCAGTAAGTGCCATTCACTGAGGCCTGGCCAGGAAAATGGGTAAAGAAATGATCTAGTCAAAAACATGAATCTTAAAGCAAGACAGGTCCAGCCTTTTCTTCTGCCCTGGGAAAAGAAGTTACCTCAGAGATGGTGAGGGGTAAGGAGAAGGGTGTAAGGTCAGGTGGGGAGACGTGGGTGGAGAGTTGCCCTATCGCACTGCCTCTTTTTCCTGGGCTGTGTCCTGAAGCAGGATTGGCAGGAGAGGTTAGTCCCTGAGCAGCCCTAAGGAGTCAGGGTCATAGTTACCAGAGACAGACTGGCTGCAGAAATCTCGAGTCTCTTAGGTGAGCAGAGACAGTTGCTGGGATGGCTCGGGGAGAGAGTCGGGTAAATGGCAGAGACAATGAAAATGTGTGATGCATATCTGAAGCATTACCAAGGCATCCTTCCAGATTTACTAAAGTAAGTACAGGGAAAACCACGATGCCAGCAAGATGATGCCAAACCTGATGACCTAGTGCGTTCTATTTCCCGGACCCACGTGATAGAAGGAGAGAACGGATTCCTGTGAGTTGTTCATTGACCTCCACACATGTGCCTTGGCACATGCCTCCCTCCCCAACCACACGCACACACACACCCACGCATGCACCCACACTTGCATGAATGCCCACAGAGAATCAGCCCTGTGGTATTCAGTTATAACAACAAAAATCAAACTATTCCCATTTCTATTTAATTGACCAAAACAAATCAAATAGCTGTTCCCACCTTGAGATTTACCAAGGAAGAGGTGCTCGGATACCTGGTAAACATAGTAAAGCATACTAAAGTCAGGAGTGCTCTAGGTCCCTTGGGGGCTTCTGTGGGACCCCGGTACTTTCAGGCTGTGTACCCTACAGGATGCTTGTATCTATTCACACATCTGAGACACTTTCTGGCTATCTCTTTTTAGTTTAATTTCTTTTTCTTTCTTCCCTCCCTCCCTTCCTCCACTCTTTCTTTCTTCACTTATATACTATATCCCAATTGTATTCACCACCCTCCACTCATCCCAGTCCCTCCCTTCTCCCTCATACTATCTCCCCCTCACCATCCATGCCTCTTCTTTTTCCCTTAAGAAACGAGCCGGCCTCCCTAGGGATGTCAACCCAGCATGGCATAACAAGTCACAATAAGTCTAGGCACCTCCCCTCATACCAAGGCTGGATGAGGTAACCCAGTAGCAAGGAAAGGGTTCCAAGAGCAGGCAAAAGTGTCAGCGACAGCTCCCATCCCACTGTTAGGAGTCCCACAAAACACCAAGCTATATAACCGTAACATATATGCAGAGAACCTAGCTCAGACACAGGTAGGTTCCCTGATCGCTCAGTCTCTGTGAGCCCTTATGAGCCCTGTTTAGTTTATTCTGTGGCCCATGTTCTTATGTCCTTGGTCCTTCTGGCTCCTAAAATCCCCATCCCACTATCCCACTGGGTTTGCTGAGCTCCTCCTAATGTTTGGCTCTGGGTCTCTGCATCTGCTCTGATCGGTTGCTAGATGAAATCTCTCTGATAACATTGGGATAGACTCCAGTCTATGAGTATAGTAGAATATCATTAGGAACTCCGTCCTCCCTCCGTCCACCTCCAGTCATATTTGGTTCCATCCTAGGTCTCTGGGCTGTCCAGCCTCTGGCTCCTGGCCATCCAGGCAGTGTCAGGGGTGGACTCCCTCTCTCGGCATAGACCTCAAGTTGGACCAATCACTGGTGGGCCACTCCCACAAGTTCTGTTCCATGGTAACAATGGCATATCTTCCCAACAGGACAAACTGTAGGTCAAAGGTTTTATGATTGGGTTGGTCTCCTAGTCCCACCACTGGAGGTCTTGCCTGCTTACAGAAGATGGCTGTTTCAGGCTCCACATCCCCCATTACTGAGAGTTTTCACTGGGGCCACCCTCATAGATTCCAGAGAGTTTCCAATGTACTATGTTTCCAAATTAGCCTTGAAATGGCTCCCTTCCAATCAGCTCTCCCAATAATCTCTCCCTCCCCCGACGTGATCTCTCCTGTTCCCATCACCACTCTCCCCAAGTCTACCTGCAAAATCTATTCTATTCTATTCTATTCTATTCTATTCTATTCTATTCTATTCTATTCTATTCTATTCTATTCTATTCCATTCCATTCCATTCCATTCCATTCCATTCCATTCCATTCCATTCCATTCCATTCCATCCTATTCATTTTCCCTTCCCAGGGATATCTATGCTTCTTCCCTTGAGTCCTCCTTGTTACTCAACCTCTCTGGGTCTTTGGGTTGTATCAGCCTTTACTTAGTAATTAATACCCATTTATAAACGAGTACATACCATGTTTGTCTTTCTGGGTCTGGGTTACCTCACTCAGGATGATTTTTTTTCTAGTTCTATCTATTTGTCTGAAAATTTCATGATGTCATTTTTTTAAACAACTGAGCAATACTCCATTGTGTAAATGTATCATATTTTCTTTGTCCATTCTTTGGTTGAAGTACATCTAGGTTGTTTGTTGTTTCTGGCTATTATGAATAAAGCTGTTAAGAACATACTTGAGTTAGTGTCCTTGGTATAGGATGGAGTGTCTTTTGGGTTTATGCCCAGGAGTGGTATAGCTGGTTCTTGAGGTAGATTAATCCCCAATTTTCTGAGGAACTATAATGTTAGATATCCAAAGTGACTATAAAAGTTTGTACTCCCAAAGCAAAGAAGAAGTGACTTGCATTTCCCTGATGGTTAAGAATGTTGAACATTTCTTTAAATGTTTCTCAGACATTTGAGTATCTCTATTGTAATTATCTGTTTAGATCTGTACCCCATTTTTAAATTGGATTATTTGGTTCATTGAAGATTACTTTCTTGAGTTCTTTATACATTTTGGGGATTAGCCCTCTGTCAGATGTGGAGTTGGTGAAAATCGTTCTGTGGACTGCTGTTTTGTACTATTGATGATGTTCTTTGCCTTAAAGAAGCTTTTCGATTTCACGAGGTCCTATTTATTAATTGTTAATATTAGTGTCTGAACTTTCAGTGTTCTGCTCAGGAAGTAACATTCAAAGCTATTCCCCATTTTCTCTTCTATCAGGTTCAATACAACTGGATTTATGGTGAGGTCTTTGACTCACTGGGACTTGAGTTTTATTCAGGATAATAGATATGGATCTATGTGTATTCTTTTACATGCTGACATCTAGTTAGACCAGCACTATTTACTGAAGATATTTTCTTTTTTACATTGTATATTTCTGGCTTTTTCATCAAAAACAGGTGTCCAAAGGTGTGCGGATTTATATCTAGGCCTTTAATTTGATTCAATTGATCAATCTGTCTAATTTTATGTCAATACTATGTGATTTTTATGACTATACCTCTGTAGTAGAGATTGAAACCAAGGATGGTAATACTTCCTCAAGTTCTTTTATCATACAGGATTGTTTTACCTATCCTGAAGCCTTCTGTTTTTCCATATAATGTTGAGTATTGTTCTTTCAAGGTCTGTAAAGAATTGTGTTGGGATTTAATGAGGATTGCATCGAATCAGTAGATTGCTTTTGGTAGGATGGCCAATTTTAGTATATTAAAACTGCTGATCCATGAACATGGGAGATCCTCCCATTTTCTGCTGTCTTTTCAATTTCTTTCTTCAACACACACACACACACACACACACACACACACACTAATCCCATTATATGTTGAAAATTCCTTAGACAAAATCCAACACTCCTTCATGATAAAAGTCTTGAAAAGATCAGGGATACAAGGAACATACCTAAATATAACAAAAGCAATATACAGCAAGCCAACAGTCAACATCAAATTAAACAGAAACTCAAGCAATTCTACTAAAATCAGGAACATGACAAGACTATTCACTTTGTTCATATCTGTTCAATATAGAACTTGAAGTTCTAGCTAGAGTAATAAGAAAACTGAAAGAGATCAAGGGGATATTAATTGGAAAGGAAGAAATCAAAGTATCATTATTTGCTGATGATATGATAGTATATACAAGTGAACCCAAAAATTCTACCAGGGAACTCTTACAGTTGATAAAAACCTTCAGAGAAGTGGCTGGATACAAGACTAACAAAAAAATTAGTAGTCTTCCTATATACAAATGAACTGAGAAAGAAATCAGGGGAACACCCTTCACGATAGTAACAAATATTTTAAAATGTCTTGGGGGTAACTCTAAACAAGAAAGTGAAAGACTTGTATTACAATAACTTCAAATCTTTCAGTTTGTTTATATTGTGGATTACATTGACAGATTTTCATATCTTAAACCATCCCTGTATCTCTGGGATGAAGCCTACTTGTCATGGTGAATGATTTTTTTTGATATGTTCTTGGATTTAGTTTTTGAGTATTTTATTGAGTATTTTTACATCAGTGTTCATGAAGGTATGTAGATGGAGTTTTCTATTCCACAGCTGCTCTCAAATAATCACTCAGAGGCTTAAAATTACTTATAAATGGTTGACTGATAACTCAGGCTTGTTATTAGCTAACTCTTACACTTAAATTAATCCATATTTCTATTTTTGCCAAGTAGTGATACCTTTATTAGTATGGCATGTTTATTTGTTGCTGCCTCTGTGTCTGCCTGGTGACCCCTGGCTCCACCCTTCTCCTTCCCATCATCCTTAGTTCGGTTGCCCCACCTATACTTCCTGCCTGCTACTGGCCAATCAGCATTTTATTAAACTAATTCAAGTGACAAATCTTTACAGTATGCAAGAGGATTATTCCACAGCAAGTATAATTGGTCTATAATTCTCTTTTTTTGTTGGATCTTGGTGTGGTTTGGGTATCAGAGAGACTGTGGTCTTGAAAAGAATTTGGTAATGCTCCTTGTGATTCTACTTTGTGGAAAAATTTGAGAAGTATTGGCATTAATTCCTCTTGGAAAGTTTGGTAGAATTTTGCACTAAAACCATCTGACCCTGGGCTTTTTTTGGTTGGGAGACTTTTAATGACTGCTTTTATTTCCTTGGGAGTTATAGATCTATATAAATTGTTTATCTGATTTTGATTTAATTTTGGTATGTGGTACCCATCAAGAAAATTGTTCATTTCTTTTAGATTTTCCAATTTTGCCATATACAGGTTTTTGAAGTATGATCTAATGATTCTCTAGATTTTCTCAGTGTCTGCTGTTATATCCCCCTTTTCATTTCTGATTTTGTTAATTTGAGTATTTTTTTCTCTGTCTCTTATTTAGTTTGGATAAGGGTTTGTCTATCTCATTGTTTCTCCTTTCTCAAAGAACCAACTCTTTGGCTCATTTATTCTTTGTATTATTCTCTTTATTTCTATTTTTTTTTAAATTCAGGCCCCAGTTTGATGATTTTCTGCTGTCTACTCCTCTTTAGTGTGTTTACTTCTTCTGATCTAGAACTTTCAGGTGTGCTGTCTCTCTCTTGGCCTACAACTTGTGGATCCTATGTGAGCTCTCAGCCTCATGCCTGCCTGCACTCTGCCATACTTCTCACTATGACTGTCATGGACTGACTTTCTGAAACTGGAAGCAAGCCCCCAATCCAAAACTTTCTTTATAAGTTGACTTGGTCATGGTGTTCCATCACAGGAAAAAAACAGTGATTAATATGTGAACATACATACAGTAGTAGAACAGCACCTTAGACATGAACATACACATGTACCAAGCACCTCTAACTAAGCACTGTTGCAGGCACTTGAGATATTGTGTTGGACAATATCTGTACTTGGGCCATGATGAAAGTTGCCAGAGATGCTACTGGCAGACGCCTTTTGACTGTCTGCCCTTTGGGAAACCCTCTGAGCTGCAGAGAGCTATATCTTTCCAAGTTATGTCCCCTCTAGATAGCCTCCCTCCTCCAGTGGCATATCTATAAGGGATACAATGACAGCCTGTATTCATGGACTTGGGACAATTACAGAGAGGCCCCATTTTTAGATGTACCCCCCAGGACACTGATGCTTCTGGTGGATTGCTTAATGATTGAGTAGTCCCAGGGATCAAGTTCAAGGCCTTGCACAGGTCGGGCACCTTTAATAAAGAGACCAAACAGGGCTTTCTGAGGTTCAGAGAAAGGTACCGCTAAATTGGGATTTTACAAAAAGCTTGGTGTACGACTAGAGCAACCAAAATCTACACACAGCTTTCTTTCTGGGGAAATGGACCGGGGAAGCTGACTGTTCAGAGGTGAGGGAGTGAAAAGGGTAGAGGGAATTACCAGCCGCTGTAATTCAAACTGCTATGAAAATCAGCGGCCAGATGCGCAAATCCTCTGAGGGATCAGGTCAAGCCACTGGTGTGACAATTACCCCTTGAACTCTCCGGGCCATCACCCCTCCACATGGGTGCTCATGCAGGCAACAGGGTACGCCACATGCCATCTTGTCACACACACACACACGCACGCACGCACGCACGCACGCACGCACGCATGCACGCACCCCAAGGGCCGCTCTTCGTTGAGTTATCCGACACAGCTGGAGAAGGCTGCGCGTCCTTCCACGGTCAGCTCTGTGGCTCCAAACAATTTGCTATATGTCTGATACTGGGGAGAAACTGTATTCAGCTGCCAGTACAGAGACCCAGTAAAAATTACTTAAGCAAGATAAAGATTTGTTTATCTCCCGAATAAGAGAAACCAGATGTAAGAACAGAAAGATAGAAGGAGATTGGGTCCAAACAACTACAAACCCACTATAAAAATCCCGGAGTCTTCACATCTGGCAAGGAGGAGGCACGAGAAAGGAAAGGGGGCAAATGCCCAGAGTGTTTTTAACCTTTTAGGAATCTTTCCCATAAACCTTAGCAACAACTCAGACTCCGGTTTCACTGGCCTTACCTAGGTTAAGTGCTTCCTCGCCACTCGGCTCCTATAGGCACATCACGACTTGTGGTCAAATTGTTGGTCAATTTTTATATTTTTATGACTGAATAATGTTATGGGTTATGTATAAAATGTCTCCAAAGGCTCATGTGTTAAAGGCTTTGTCCCCAGTTGGTAGCTCTGTTAAGGGATGATTCTATCAAACGGTGCTGGATTCCATCAAACGGTTCCTGGATTAAGGCACTGATGAGTTTGTAGCTGACTGGGCTATGAGGAACTAGGGTTTGGTAGGAGGAAGTGGGCCGCTGAGGTAGTACCTTTGAAGGGTATATATTATCCCCAACCTATTTTAAAAAAGGATTTATTTGTATATTTTTAATTATGTGTGTATGTAGGTGTATGTATATGTACGTGAATGCAGATACCCTTGGAGGCCAGAGGTCTTGGATTCCCTGGAGCTGGAGATATAAGATTGTGAGCTGTCTATGTGGGTACTGGGAATTTGGGCATCTGCAAGAGCAGTGTATGCTCTCCACTGCTGAGCCCTCTCTCCAGTCTCTCTCCAGCCTCTCTCTTGCTATCACCCTGCTTCCTAGCCACGATGAGATGGGCAGCTTTTTTCCACCATAATCATCTTGTCCTGATGTGTCTGCCTTGCCTTGGACCTCAAAGCAACAGAGCAATTGAGCAATGCCCCTATACCTCTGAAACCACAACAAACCGTTTGTCCCTGGTGGTTCCTTCCAGACAATATTCTCTCTGCTTAGAAGGTTGTTGAGTTTTCTTAGAGTTCTGACCAGCCCCTGTTTTTGTACTGTCTATAACTGCTATCAACAGCTCCTGCCTCCTACACTCACTCCCTTCCTCCCTTGTAGCAGGCATTCTTCCTCTCTTCTTCATGGGGACCTTTCTTCTAGGGACTTCAGGCTGAGCCAGCTACACCCTTATCAGCTCTGGATTTGGCCTTGTGAGTTTGGAGGTGTTGTTTTCTGGCATTAGTGTGTTATGAATTTCTTTATTTGGAATTTTGTCTTGCTGAAATTTTCCTGATGATCGCTTCTGGACTAACAAGCAAAGAGGTGATGCTTTAGGCACCAGAAATGCTGAAATAGATGGAATATAAGCCCTTCCTGAGGTGTCTCACAAAGTGATGAGACAGACATAGAGAAAGATTTGTGCAATCTTTAATGAGCTTCCATTCTATAGAGCACTTACTAAGTCCTTGAACTGTGGAGCATTTCGTGGAAGCAGTGAAATCTATGGGGTCCAAAAAGAAAGGCTTCCTAGAATGCTAACACCATCTTGAAATAAGTCTGCTCTGGGAAGGCGTGGTGGCAGGGAGTTCTGTGACTGGAGTTAGCGTCTCTTGGGCAGTGAGGTGGGACCCACAGTAACCACTCCCTCGATCGGATCACACTTCTCTGTGGGCAGAGAGAACACACATGGAGCTGGCACATGGGCATCTTACCAACTCGGGGCAGCATGAGTTTGAAAGTAGCCAGTCCCAATAAAGATGCCTCAGCCTCCAGCCAGTTCCTACCATGAGATCTATTAAAAAGGTCACTAGGCAGAGCCACATGGGGGTATTCTTTCCTAAAAGTCCTTTCTACTCTTGGGGTCCTTTCTCACTTTTTCTTTCTGTGTTCACTCTGCTCACTCCTTGACCTCCTTTCCTTATTCTTTACGGGTATGAAGCAACGAATTAAAAAAAATCACTGACTCTGGGTGACCGCCAATCACCTGTCTCTCCAAGACATGAGAAAGTTTCAATGCTGTCAGAAAAACAAACAACAAAAAACTCCAACAAAGCAAAAATAAAACAAAACAACAACAAAAACCTTCATCATTATGGTCCAAGGATAGAAAAAGAAGGATACTTTCTGAGTTCCAGATAACCTGTTATGCTCCCAGAAGCATGTCTCATTACAAGTTTGTGGTCTGAACTGGTCTATATATGTGAATCACATGCTTATAAAATCTCCAAAGTATTGTACAGAAAATAAAGGTCTCTTCCATTTTGCTTGTAGGGTTTCAGTTTCATCTCAGAGGGAAGTCTGGAATGTAGGCAGGTGCTCATCCCTCAGCAACACAGGTCTTCAGTCTTCTTAAGAAAGAACTTCATGAGAATATAAAAAGGACCAATTGGTTTAGGTATTCTAGATTGCAAAACCCTTGATTTCCTATTAGCTGCAAAATACTAGGATTTAAAACAATTTAAGCCAGACATTGTAGCATGCCTATAATGTCAGCACTTGAGAGGTAGGAGTTCCTGGTCATCGTTGGGTACAGAGAAAAACTGAAGTTAGTCCAGACTATTTGAGACCCTGCCTTAAGAAACAATGTCAGATCTCTCTAGCACTTCAAATCTCCCTTTCCTTGAAATGTTGACGTATTTTTTACTTAGATGAAGTTTGTGTTCCTTTAAAGTTACTAAGGGCAAAGTCCCTCCATCCTTCCAGCTTCCCAGTTATTAGTTTATTTTATATTTGAAACATTTCTACATGGGACACAGGGGACTGGGGCAGACGTCACCTCACCTCGTAGACCTTTCCTGGCTCCACATCACAGGACTCCTGGGTATTTTTACGTTATTATTGGTTGAAACATATTTAAAATATCTTTCCTCCATAAATACATGTGTGACTAGCTTCCTCTTCTCCCCACAATACCCACTTATAGGTAGGAAATAGTCACTGGGCAAATATTTTACGGAGAGGCTCATTACCTCAAAAAGAAAAATGTTTCGTTCTTTATGCTAGGACTCAGAAAAAAACACTTCACGCTGCTTCTATTCTTGGGTTAGTTTTGCCCTTGATAACCAAGGTACATAGCTGATTTTTATTATAATAGCTGATTAGGAAGGCAGAATCAGAGGGGAAAATAGCCAATTAAATTGGTTAGCTAAACTGTGGGAAGGGATGTGTGGAGTGCAGGATGGAGTAGCCATCTAAACTTGAAGCCAAATCAATAACTTTTGTCAGGAAATGTTGAAAGTTTTGTCTGGGGATTGGAGCTTTACAGAAGCTGGGCCCTGGCTACCAGATTCAACCTCCCTCCCTATGGTTTCCCTTCCCTGAAAACCCCAGGGTAGTCCTCCTGAAGACTTGCTTCTCCCCACGGGGCTGGAGTGTGGCTCAGTCATTAAGAGCTCAGGAGGCAGAGGTAGGTGAGTTTGAGGCCAGCCAGCCTGGTCTATAGAGCAAGCTCCAGGTCAGCCAAGGCTATACAGAGAGACCTTGTGTCGAGAAAAGAAGAGAAAGATGTGATGCTTCTGGATAGAAATGGTAACTTCCCCATCCTCCCATTGCTAGTTCCTGTCAAGACAATCATTCTGGAGTCATTTATAGATGTGCGTGTGTGTGTGTCCACATTCATACATTCATATACATGAATGCAACTATACAGCATTTGGGTCTACATATATTTATCTACTTACTCATATATGTGTGTGTGTGTACATGCGTATGTATACATATATAATACATGCATATGCATATATATATGTATGAATATTTACATTTCTGTTTATGCTTTTTTTTATACTAGGAAAATGTGATATTAACTAAGAAGTTAAAACAAAATGAATGCCAGCTGTTTTGTGACAACCAGGGTGTACGTGTTGTGAAAGGGAAGGGCTCATCACAACAGTCACATCTCCAAGGCAAGTAGGGACCATTCTTTGGAAACAATTGAGTTATATGCCTCTACGCATAGGAACACTGAACCTGTCTCAAATCTCCATGTAGCAGAGAGGAGATTCTCTGGGAGGAGAAAGCTACCTCAGAGTCAGACTGCTACATCTATGCCTTAATCTGACATCCTGTATCCTTGGGTGATGAGATGCCACCAGGGTGTCCTGTAAGGAAGTGGATCTACATCTTAGTGGCACCTTAGCATCTCCTGAGGAGTTTCAAAAACACTCCTATGGAGTCCTACCTGAGAGACTGTCACCTAACTGTTTGAATGAGCCCCTCACTAGGACTGTCTCCATCCCGGATGCCATAAGGATATCGCTCCAGCTCTTGGTATCTGGAAATGAAGACTCTGAAGACAACCTGACTTCGTGTGTCCCCTTTACCAAAGGTGGAGATCAGGGCAGGACTGCACATTCCATTTGACACGCTGCCTGGAGCCCACAGACTCTGTGGCTGTGGGGAGTGTGCTACTGTACGTCTGGTACTGAGCCCTGCACAGACTGCCATATCCTGCACAATAAAGGAATGACCAGAGAGTAGCCTGACCTTTCTGGGGTCCCTTGACACAGGTGGGGGGCTAGGATCATCTGTGGACACAAAAGCCCTAGGACAAGAGGACTCTGTTTCAGCAGATTGACTTATAAGAAAAATACCAGAAGCAAAAGGCACACATGGGAATATTGTTATTGGAAAGAGCATTTGGGGAAAGAATTTTTACAAATGGAAAGAGCTTCGAGTTCAAGCCATATTTAAAAACAGCCGCACGGGTGGCAGGAAGGACGGTAACAGTTGGGTTCAGATATTTCCCTGAAGTGTTGTCTACCAAGCTCATTCAGTGGTCTTCCGAGGGGCCACAGGAGTTGTGTGTGGGTCCCATTTACTTTTGGAAGTGCTGGCATCGCCTCCACTGAGGTTTTGGTGCACCAACAAGCATGACCAAACGTGGTAGCCACTGTTGATCTTCACAGACACAAGCATGATCAAACATGGTAGCCATTTTCATCTTCAGAGACACTGTCACCTGGGTGACTCAAGGACTGACCCTCTTGGGAGTGTAGACAAACTATGAATGAACGAGTGAGACTTGCTGGGACCTTAGTGCAGATGTACATCCTTGGCATTGGGGTGAAGGCTTAGCTCAGGGGTAGAGCAAATGTTTAGCAGGCCCAAGGCCTTGGGTTTGAGTCTAGCACTGTCCCCATGTGTATACATGTACACACACACACACACGGTTTGAGTCCTAGCACACACGTACACACACACATATGCACACACACAGAGGGTTTGAGTCCTAGCACACACGTACACACACACACATATGCACACACATAGAGGGTTTTAGTCCTAGCACACATGTACACACACATATGCACACACACAGAGGGTTTTAGTCCTAACACACACACACACACACACACACACACACACACCAGTAAATCTAGCGTCCTTGACTTGGGTGTTCTCATTGGAGAGTTTTTCTTACTCTCCTTTTTTTGACCCACAGCACAGTGAAGTGGATGAATCTGGGGTGACTGGGGTGTTTAGTGATGACGTAGAAGGATTTAGGAGGCACTGGAAGGGGCAGAATGGATGAAAATGATCTAAGTACATTGCATTCATGTATTAACATAGCATGTCTTTACATATAAATGACCAAAGAATAAATAAAACGTCAGATGAGATTCATTTTCCAGAGTCATAAAAACTGAAGGGGTCAGGGAGGTGGCTCAGCAGATAAAAGCACCTTTTTCTCAAATCAGACAGACCCAGGGGTAATCCCAACACTCCTGGAGAGGTGGAGGTAGGACAATCAGCTGGAAGTTCAATTACACAGCAGAAGAAACAAGAAACATCCTGCCTCAAAACAAGGTTCTGAGAAGTTGTCCTCTGACTGTCACAAACACGATGGCACATGTGTCCCCCACAGTATGTAAATGGATGAGCAAATAAGTAGGTGACTCTTTAAAGGAACCCCAAGATCAAGGAAGAAGCATGGCTGTAGCTATACCCTTTCCAGAAGATGGATGTCATGACTTCAAACGGCAGAGGAACAGGAGGTAGGAGTGACTCCCAGGCAAACCCTTTTACAACAGCTTTAATCTGTTCATTAAGGCACAGTCCTGTGACCTAAGTATTCACAGAGGTCCCACCTCCCTGCACAGTGCAAAGGGACTATTTATAACATTTAATGGGGCATGGCATTTTGCCTCTGCACCCCTCAAATTCACATCTTTCTTTTAAATACAAAATGCATTTATTCCTCCCTAACAACCCCCAATTTCAAAAGTCTCAAAGCCCAAATCCCATATGAATCAGATATTCAAGGTAGAAAATCCTGAGTGGATTCCCTTCCCACTGTGAGCTGTTGGCACAGGACACAGCACTTTCCAAAGGAAGGGACCAGGAGGGAGGAAGGGTCAACAGATCTTAAGATGGAGCAGAGGGAGGCAGAGGTCCTTGAGCATGACAGAGAGCCTCAGGTGGGCGATAGTTTGGTGTGCAGGGAGTCTTGGGAAACTAGGAGCCACTAGCGCCTCCCCAGGCCAGGCAACAGACTGAGTGACTCTTAGTAATTTAATAAAGGTTCACAGTAACAGGTGGGAGCCTTCTCTGGAAGGTGGTCACCCACCACCTGGGCTGTCAAGCTGGAGGGGTTGTCCTTTCTTCTTCAAGTCTCTCTCTCTCTCTCTCTCATATGTATATATGTCCTATGGCACATGCAGAAATCATAGGACAACCTCAAATGTCTACCCTTGCCTTCCACCTTTTTAGGGGGCTGGACTGGTCTCTTTCTTTGATTTATACATATGGCTTTGTACCACTGATTGCTACTGTTCTGACCACTAGCCTCCCCCCCATCTTTAGAGAGAAGGAGAGAATTTGGGAAGGACAAAGTAAACACTTTTCTTCATAGTAAGGACTTTTGGTAATCACACAGGATCTCCTACAGGCCTCTTCTGTTATGTTTTTCCTCCACCTGGCTGTCTAAGATGACCGTCTATCCAGGGTAACTAAGTCTTTCGCATCCATTTTAGTGGCAGTATCCAAGGACACCTGATTAGTTACTTTTATCTGTGATGGCTTACAGTTAAAAGGAAGACGGCAGGGAAGGCATGGCTGCCGGAGCCTGGGGCAGCTGGTCACATTGTGTCAGCAGTCAGGAAGCAGAGAGAAGACAGAAAGAGGGAGCTGGCGATAAAATCCTAGGACTTGCGCCCCCAGTGACCACGCTCTGCAGTGAGACTCCACCTCCTGAAGGTTCTACAACCTCGCAAAAGAGTGTCGTGAGCTGGTGGCCAAGTGTTCCAACAGGAGTCGGTGGCAGGAGTGGGGGGAAATTCCATATTTAAACCACAACAATGCATCACCTCTGACTTCCTAAAGGGATATTGTGCTAATAAGAATGAGCAGAACAGTGTGTTACCGCCTCTCCTTAAGCACAGGAGGTGGAGTGATGTGAGATGTCTATGTGTTGCTTTTATTGGTTAATGAATAAAGAAAATTAGCTTGGCCTGATAAGGCAGAACTTAGCTAGGCAGGGAAGACTAAACTGAATTCTGGGAGAAAGAAGACGGAGTCAAGTAGAAGTCCTTTAGCCGTGCCGGAGACAGACTTCAGAACTTTACCTGGTAAACCACAGCCTCGTGTCAATACACAGATTAATGGAGATGGGTTTATTTAAGGTATGAGTTAGCCAGAAATATGTTTAAGCTATTGGCCAAACAGTATTACAAATATTATGGTTTCTGTGTGGTTATTTTGTATCTGAGCTGCCGGGCAGCTGGGAAACAAACAAGCAGCCTCTCCTACAACAGTGGAATCTAGTGGAAGGGAATAACATCAATGCAGGGCCCTCAGAGGGGATGTTGGGGTCCCAGCTCCTTCCCCTTCCTCTTTGCTTTCTGGCCACTGTGATATAAGCAGTCTTCTCCATCACACGCTCCCCTCAAATGAATTCTTTCTCCACAGCTGCAAAGCGATCTGACCAAGTCACTGTGAACTGAAGCCTCTGCACCCGAGACAAAGTCAGCCTTCCCTCCATGAGCTGCTTGCCTTGGGTATTGTCTCACAGCAATGGAAAGCTGAGGCTCACAGAAAACACAGTGGTTAGCTATGGAGGTCGTGGTTGTTTATTGGTTGTCAGTTGGACAGGCTCAAGAATCACCATGGAAACAAAGGAATGGCGTGCATGTGAGGTTGTTTGTAAACCGGATTCATTGAGGCAGGAAGACCCACTCTAAGTGGGCAGTATCATTCCAAAGGCTTGGGTCCTGGACTATAGAAAAAGGAGAGAGTGGTCTGGTAGCTGTGTTTATCTCTGTCTACTCCTGTCTGGGGATAAAACGTGACCAGCCCCTTTGTGCTTGTGTCTCCATGCTTAACCCACCATGATGGATTGTAAGCTCAAAATGTGAGCCAAAACAAACCTTTCCTTCCCTAAGTTGCCTTGGTCTGTTACTTTGTCACAGCAACAAGGAAACCTACTGATGCTGAGGATTTGGAGATAGACTGCCTGGGTTTGGACGTACCCCCACCCCAGCTGTCTGTTCTGCATCCTAACTGCATGGGGCTTTGCTGCTTCTTACAAGTCAAGGTAGCAACTGTGATGAGCTGCCATGGATGGTGCCCAAGACTGACTTTCCTTAAAGCAGGTGCCCTCTTTAACTGACCCTGAGGACAAAGATGGTGTTTGTAAGGAAGTGATCGTATAGAAAGACTCACAAGGCAAGGGGCCAAGGTGGCCTCTGGCCAACAGTCCCTGGGCACTGAGGCTATCGGTCTAACTGATGCTACTGTGGGAATAGCAGCCGTTTGCTGACAGCCATGGGTCCTTTCCTGCTGGACCACTGGACAGCAGCCCATGAGAGACCCTGTGATAGATCATCCAGATCCTGACCCTCAGATCCTGGGAGATAAGGGCAGAGGTTGCTTAAGCTGCTAATTGTGTAGCAGTTTGTTAAGCAATGACTATACATCTGCTCTCAGTATGACCTTGAGACAGTCACCAAATCAATTTATACCCCAGTTTCCTCACCCATAAAACGGAAATTATGCTAATAGTCATACATACATACTTTGCAGGTCTGGGTGAGCGTGAAGGAAGTTAACTAGAATATGCTTAAAGCCATGCCAGCCAGAGGTAGCTTATAGTGTGTAAATGTTGGCTAGCATTTTCACAGCACCAACAGAGTCTGAGCCTCTTCAGGGACACAGCCTTCTCAGATCAACAGCTATGATTGACCCTTCTACCTCTCCTCTCTGCTGGCAAGCCAGCCTTTCTCTCATTTGCATGTTCAGTGACTCTTACTTGCAGTTAAAGGTTTCCCCAAGTAGAAAGCATTTTGCTTGGGAGCATGGCCCAGAACCTTCTCTGACACTTGGCCGTTCTCTGTCGCACTCTCTGTAGCTCTTTGATTTGGGGACCTTTAGGAACCACAAAAGGCAGTTAGGAGTTTAGCTTGCCTGATCCGTGGGAACCGGGGAGCTTCCTTCATGTTTCTTACAAGGCATCCCTGTAGGGGCCAGCAGAGCATCAGAGAACTGTGCCATGAAGCGGCCGGAGAGAATGCTCCCCAGCACGGCAGAGCAGTGGGAGAAGCTTTCTGTCCTTTCGCTGGTCTGCCACAAGCTCCCAACCTGTCCTCCTTGCATTTGATCAACTACCCTTCCTGTCAGCACCCTTTCTCTTGCCTACACACCCTGCCTTCGGATCCATCTGTTCCCAGGCTGCAGCTGGGGTCTCTGGGCTGGCTCCCTTGCTTCTCACAGTACCGAATGTGTGTGGTCATTTCACTTTCCCATCCAGCAGGATGGGTTTGTGGCAGGAGAACAAGGCAAGAGGAGAAAGGTATGGTGGTTAGCAGGTAGATGAATGCGACGGAAGAGAAAGGACAGACAACTAAGAGCCATGCACAAGGGGCAGAGCAGGAGAGAAATCTGAGACCTGTGAGTGATCCAAGGAAAAGGAGATTCTAATGAATCAGAGCCACTAGGCTTCTAAACCTCCTGGGCTCTGGCCTAAAGCCTAGGAGTGTCTTTCCCTTCCTTAATAATCTGTCTGTTTCTGCCACTATCCATGCATCCTTGGTCCAGCACTGTCTTCCTGGACACAAGAACCTGGGAATCCCAGCTTGTGCCTCCCAGGCTCTGACTCCTGCCTCTGATGGTCCCACATTCACTTTTATCTCTTCTTCCTGGCTTGTCTTGATCTGGTGGGTGTGACATTTCCCATTGTCTCCCAAAGTCAGCTGCCTAATGAACATGCATAGTCTCCCTATACAAAGTTACTAAGGACAATTTTGCTGGCTGGCAATGGTTTACATTCTGCTCAAGGATGAGTGGCCCTCCAGCTGAGCAGCTAGTTCAGTGAGAGAGCGCTTGGCTCGCAAGCGGGCCATGGGTACAAAGTATAAAGTGACTATCAGTGCTGAGATCAAGAGTAAAACGGACATGCCTTAAGTTAGCTGGGATCCAGTTGTGATCCTAGGGATACAATCACAGTTTCAGAACTCCTGACAGACACTGTAGATTACAGAACCACGAAGAGTGTCCTCCTCCAGTGACTGACGGAAAGACACACTGTACTTCTGCTGCGGTTGAGCAGAGGTTGTTGGAGGTGCTTCTGCCAGGGTGTTTCACCAGCCTATTGCTACCACTCTGGACACAGCATCATGGGCATGCTGTTCTGTTCCAGCACAGGGAAGAGAATTATTTTCCATGCTGACCCTGGCTTTGCAACTGTGGGCAAAAGTCTTCACGGATCTAAATCTCCCTCCAGAGAATGAGAGTCTCCACGGAAGAGAGGAAGGAAGAGATTTGCTCGCAGATGCGGTATTGTTAGCACCAGGAGCACTCGGGCTTGCTCTTGTTCCCTGTCTCCCCTGCTGCCCACTGCCCACTCCCCCTCCCACCCTCCCTCTCCCCTTCTGCCCTTGAGAGACACTGCAGTTGTGTGGGTGGGTGGTCGGACAAGTGGGTGGACAGACAGAGGGAAGAGGGAGTTTCCTCCTTGGGATTCTTGTAATTGGTATGTGGTTTACATTCCATTCATCTGCAAGACTGTGATATTAATCGGAAACAGCTTGAGCTCAGCTTGCCTGTAGTGTCAGAAGGATGCTGAACTCAGGCAAAGGTCTCTGCCTCCTTCCCTGCAGGTCAGCTTCCCCTCCAAGTGTCTGTCGCCTTAAGTAACCAGCATACGTGGTTCTCATCTGGACGAAAAGCACCATTACACAGTGAACAACAAAAACAATCCCAAGTAGTGCAAAGAAATATCCAATGGGACTAAAACAATATTTCAGAAGTTAAGACCACTGTCTTTTCTTCCAGAAGACTTGGGTTTAATTCCAGTACCTACATGGTGGTTTACAAGTGTAACTAACTCCAGCTTCAGGAGATCCAATCCCTCTTTTAAATTCCACTGGCACCAGACATGTGTGTGGTGCACAGACGTACCATACAAATATACTATTAAATTAAATTAAAATAATAAATGTACAATAAGTACATTTGGTAGCCCTCCCCAAAAGAAATAGTGATAATTGTAGGCTTGCAAAAAAAAAAAAGTTCAACTCTTCAACCACTTCAACCAGTGAAGATTATGTACCTTCTATTTACATAAAAAGAATTCATCTACACCCACGGCTTGATTTACTTACTCCATGTTAAAGATCATTTCAATTCAGCACATGGACATTCTAGTTCATTCTATTGCATTGCATTGTGGATTAAGTTCTCATATATGGTCACCTTTTTAACTGGTGACTGTCGTTTAAGCTTTGTAACAAATGTCACAGACTGGGTAGCTTTAAAAACAGAAGTTCAGTTTTCACAGTTCTGTTAGAAGGGAATTATAAGGCCAAGGTCCTGGAAGATTGTCTAGCAGAGACCTACCTCCTGCTTCCCCTGTCTTGGAGATCCCTCACTTGTCTCTTTCTACAGAACTCTAATCCCTTCCTGGCACAGTCACCTTCCCCAAATCTGCTCTCCCCAAACCATCTTCGCCATGAAGATTAGGGATTGAACATGGAACAGAGACCATTCAGCTAACGCTGTAGTGTTTGGGAACGTTGTTCTTAGAACATAATTTACCATCTTGAAATCAGAGCCATCACCTTCATGAGACCCTCACAAGATTCCCTCCTGGAAAAAAATACCTGACACACAGGTTCCTGATGTCTCTCCCTTTCCAGGATATGGGAGTAGCTTACAATTGCTGAGAGGAAGGGACTCTTCTTTGGTGGTCTAGCTGCCTGTAAGTTACCCATAGTCCTGCAGGAAGCCCCACACTTATGTTCTTCTATGTTACCCCAACTAATCTCATTGGTTCAATATACCAGGCTTCCTTCCTTTTGGGCCACCAACCCGTTCCCAAATCATGACACAGAGACTATTATTAGTTTTGAATGCTTAGGCTACCTTAGGCACATTTCTAGTGAGCTCTTTTAACTTAAATTAACCTGTTTCTCTTTATCTGCTGTTTGCCCCAGGGCTTATTACCTTCTTTACTTCCGTATATCTTACTTTTGCTACTTCTTGGCTAGCCTCAGCCTGGCTTCTGGCCCCAGGTGTCTCCGATGTTCTCTCCTCTCATTCTTCCTTCCTCTCTTGAGCCTAAATTTCTCCGACTATTTATTCTCTCTCCCTGTCAGCCCCTTCTATCCTTTCTCTGCCTAGCTAATGGCCATTCAACTTTTAAATTAGACCAATCAGGTGCCTTAGGCAGGCAAGGTGAAACAGATGTAACACATCTTTACATAATTAAACACCCATCCTTACATCGTTAAACAAATACAGCAAAACAAAAATAACATACTTCTACACAGTTAAAATAATATCCTGCAGCATAAACAAAAGTAACATATCTCTGCCTAGTTGAAATAATATTCTACAACAGTTCACCAAGCTAAAATTGGATGGAATTACTCCTTTGACATATTTTTGCTCTCTCTGTCTGTAGTGAGTAGACACAGACTCCTCAGGAAAAGTCATACAACACTTGGCACTTGGACATGAGTATGAAGAATCAGAGATGGCAGGGAAGAAAAGTTGCATGGCCCTTGCTATGTATAGTAAGACAGGCAGCAGAGGCTTAGTCACCAGATGGTGGTCTGTCTATGGACTGACCCCACTATGGGCCGTCTTCCTCATATGGTTTATGGTAGTAGGCTTTCACATGGTGGCCACAGTCATTAGACACCTACTACTACAGGTAGTAAGACTAAGGCTGAACTAGCTGAATGTTGACTATCCTAGGGGGAATCCCAGATGGTTGTCTTCCTTTATAAGATATGAGGTGACTCCTTGATGAATGGGAGTCCTCTGAGTGAGGACAGTGATGGTTACTATGTGATCAAAAATGGATCAAGCGTTAGAGAAGACCCTGCAGTCTCTGAAAGTCGGACGCATTGGATGGGATTGTTAGCAGGCAGAAGAAGTTTGTGATCTCTGCTATGGGCAGACGAGATGCAACTGAGTCTAAGATGCCCGTCAAAAGGAACCTGCCCACGGAAGGGGAGAGATTCCAGTGAGAAAAAGACATGTGGATGACATCCTTTGCATTAGCCTCTGATTTGTCAAGGGAGAGGTAGAGGACACTGGATACCAAGGAGAGAGAATAATGTACAAGTACAGAAGGGATCACAAAAGTCACATCTTCAACGCAGAGAAAGGGAGAACCCACGACTCAGCATGCAGACAGGACTTCAGTTGAAGTCCAGGAAACCCATAATTAGGATGTATTGTACCACCGAACTGCTCGAACTGGAAATAGCTTTTAACAAGAATTGAAAGAGGCTCTCAGAATCTGGCTCAGTAGGTACAGATAGAATCAGCCAAGAGCCACGAAAGCAGAGAGACCCAGTAATTTAATTCCTCATCTTTCCTTGAGACAAGGGCTGCAGGACCCAAAGCACCGGGACAGAAATCAGGCCCCAGTGGGCTGACTCATACAGGCCATTTGGGAAACTTGGTTATTTCCAGTTGAGGTCCCCCCAAATTTCAGGAACTGGAAGACATTATTAAGGGAGCAGAACATAAAAGAGACAACATTTGATTCCCAGTTCATGGGACCAGATAGCACCATGCTCACAGGACAATTTTAAGAAAAAGTTAATTCAGCAGCCCTCAGGACAGCAAAGCTGTCTAGGATGGACAGGGGTCTACAGGCTTTGCTGCTCCTCACGGGGTGGGGGCCATGATCTTTCTGCGGTAGAAAGGGGTACGGAGGGGCTGAATAACAGACTAGCAGGTTAAGCAGGGTACAGCTACACAGGCACAGCGGCACACATCCTTAATCCCAACACTCAAGAGGTAGAGGCAGGCAGATCTCTCTGAGTTTCAGGCTGGCCTGGTCTACACAGAGAGATAAGGGCTCTGTAGAGATCTTATCTCAAAAAACCAAAAAAGGGGGGAAAAAACCTCAGCAAAACAGTGGGTAAACTGAGTTTATAGAGTGCTAAAGCCCTCAAGAGGGAACAGGGAAAGTTAAAAGCAGTCTAAGGTGTAGCTCACTGGGTCCAGGGCTTGCCTAGCGTGAATGAGGCCCTGAAGGCTGGGTAATAGGAAGGCCAAGGTCCTCCCACTGGATGTTAGTGTCCTCCACAGGGAGGAATGAAATGGACTCGGGCTGCAGATCTGCCTCTGCCAGAGCAGATGATGTCACTTCTCCAACTGCTTTAGCACATCACACAATCTTAGCCTTCTCTCAATGCAGCGCCCCAGTTCCTGCACAACTGCAGCAAGCCTGACCTGGGCACTTGCCGCAGGCCCTTCTTGGATTAAATCTGAGCTGGAAACGGTTCCTCCAACTCCCGCACTTTTCCTTGTCTTCCCTTCAGAATAAATGAAATGGAGCAAAAGAATTTTTTTTTTCTGAACACCCACTGTGTTCAAAACCCTTTCCCCTTCACCTTATCCTGTAGGTGTCCACATTAGGGTGTTTTGGAGAAACAAGTTCTCTAAGGGATTCTAAGCTCACAGACTCAAGAAGCCCAGCTTCTCATAACCTTCTTGGGAGGCCCATATAGCAATGTATGGTTCCTGACATACTACACGGCAAATGTGTCTTCCTACCTCCTGCAAGCTGGTGGGCCCTGGAATGATGCACAGGCTCCTGCCACTTCAGCGAGGTGTACCGAAGGCTGAATGTCAAAGCCAACGGTACTGCAAAGGATGGGACCTCAGAGCTGCCTGTGGTTGGGGCCCAAGAGAGTCACAGGAGGCAGTAACAGTCCAACCTCCACATCCACAGGTTCCACATCTAACTCAACCAATTGTGGATGAAAAATACTTGAGGGAAATTGCGTCTGTGTTTTCAGTCTGTACTGACATGTTTGCTGCCTGCTCCCTGAACTACTAGGTACAGCAAGTATATACACAGCGGATACATTGTATTTGAATTACGGTTAGTCCAGGGATGATAAAGAGACAGGAGGTGGTTGCATGTGAATACGGCAATATTTTACGTGAGGAGTTTGAATTCTACCCCCCACCCCCACCCCATTTTGGTCTCCCGAATGGGGTGGGTCTCAGGGCAAGTGGGTAGAGGCTGAAAGATAGTGCCTTCCTCTGCCCCTTCCCATAAACCCCAGCTTCCTGCCAGAGGGAGTTCCCTCCCACCCAGCTCTCAGGCAGCCCAGGGCTGTCAACAAAGCTAGATAACCTGAAAACTGCTCCAAAGTTGAAGTCGGAACAATGTCAGCCATACCCAGGCAGTCCCCACTAATTCCCAGACTAGCCCTGCAGGTCAGATCCACGCTTGTATAGATGGGAAGCTGGAAGTTTGTGCCAGGAAAAGTATCTCAGAACCCAGAGCAGCTGGATGAGCTTGAGCGAGAGGAGCGACCCTGGGTGGCAGCCTACGTTTGGCAAGAAGTGGCTCCGGCTGGGGAATGGGCAGGCATTGCACTAGAAAGGCCCTTTGGGCCTTGTCCTCTGTGAATGGAGCCATTTACTGGTGCATCCGTAATGGTGGGGCCGACTGAGCTCCTTGGCAAAGCCCTTGGCAGGCTTTCCCCAGTGGAATGCCCAGAGAGAAAAAAAACGTCCCCTGTCCTCCCCTGTGGCCTGTGTAACCTCCGGCCTGCTCTGCGCCAGGCTGTTCCCCAGCGCCCTGCCCAGGGGTCTTGTTTGCTCTGGCAGACAGGGAGCCCATTCAGCCCCTCGGGTGGCACCGGGGGAGTCTGGCCTGGGAGGCCTGGCTGAGCTCCGGCTGGCTCAACTGCCTGCGGGGTTCCAGAAGCTTCCCCAGGCTCCAGTGGGGGCGGGGCGCTGACTTTCTTCTGGCCGCTGAGAATTACTGACTTTACAGGTCCGTCTTGCTCCATAAACCAGAAAGCCACTTCCAGCTGGTGGGATGGAGTCTGGTGGGCGGGTGTCTGGTGCCATCCTGTCCCGGCTGGGAGGGGTCCCCAGCGCTGTGGAGGAGCTGTGGTCTGTCACAGCCCCTGGCCAGGCCGGTTTTTATGGCCTCAGTCCGGGAGTGGGGAGCACAGGCCACATCCACAGGGATAATATTTGCTGTACCTGGTCCTGATGCGGAGCCCACAGCTCATGTTCCTGCACTGCCGCCTCCCGTTTCCTTTTCTCCTGGGGGCTGCTTAGACGTTTACGTTTTGAAGGGGGAAGCACTGAATTAAGCTCAAACCACATCGGATCATGACAAGACTGAGTGACTCCCCTTTCAAGCTGCCACCGGGAATCACACAGGTCTACAGCCAGTGGGAAGTCGGAAGGTGCCGGCTGGCCCCTCAAAAGGACGGCAAGACCCACCTGAAGGAACACTTGCAGCTCCAGTCCCTTCGGCCAGCTTTTCTGGCCGCCCGCCACTGCTCCTGCATAGCTGAAAGTTATGATGTTTAAATATTAAAAATGCTTAGCTAAATACGCTGGCTTGTTTGCTTTCGCCGATAGTAACAGTCTGCCCACAGGGCCCTTTCAAACCTCTTCAGTGTTTAGAAAATGGATAAGGGACTCATTCAAGTGACGCTCAAGTTTACCAGAGCCAGGAATGAAGCCCGGGATTTCATGAAGGGAGGACCAGCCTGGGACCACACACAAAGGCAGCTCTGCTCGCCCTCCCTCCTCCCTCCCTGCTCCTAGCTCGTGTTCTCTCTCTCTCTCTCTCTCTCTCTCTCTCTCTCTCTCTCTCTCTCTCTCCTTCTCTCCCTCTCCCTCTTACCCTACCCCCTCCCTTTTTTCTCTCTCCCTCTACTCTCTCTCCCCCTCCTTTCTTTCCTCTCTCCCTCCCTCTTCGTCCTCTCTCTGACAACTGGCCATGACTGGCAACCAGAAAAATCTGTAATGGAAGTCAGAGGGGGGCTTCAAGTGTGTGCCCCCATAACTAAGGAGCACACACACAAAAAGCTGGGGCCACCCCAAAACAGCTTTTATGGGACACGGGAGCCAAATAAAATTATTGAAATCACTTTTATGTAGGGTGACAGGAAAAAAAAAAAAACCCACTCATTCTCTTTCAGAATAGGGCTGGTTTGGGTCCCACCCACTGGCCACCCCTTCCCACATTGCCTTGGGACATTAATTATCTCCCCAGCACAGTTGGGGGAATCGTCTGGTTTGGCTGGATGTAGTATTTGCCTTTATCAAATAAGGAACTGTTGGGCACAGGAGACGGGGCTGTGGGAGGAGGTGATTAGGTGCAAACTTCTTTTAGGAAACTCCGGCAAGACTATTTACTTTCTCCTCACTGGTACCCATCCTTGACAGTAGACTTCAAACAGGAGTAAGCTGGATCCAGCTGGAGCCCTGTGGGAACTTGGGAAGATGCTGAGCTCCTTTTATTTCAGTGTGAGCTCCAGTGTGTGCAGGAAGAATGAAGCAGTTAAATCCAGAAGTATTTATGGCACTGCTGAGACGAAATGAAGCAGGACTTGGCATGAGAGGCCAGCTCTGGGCAGCAGAGCCTGGAGCCCAGCCACCGCTGGAGCAGCCCTGGCCCGCTGAGCTGCGGCAGGGCAGCTTCTGATTAAAGAAGTCGACTCGCACATTTTTGTTGTGTGAATCAGCTTTTCGCTACTGTAGCAAATACTCAGGAAGATCAACGTATAAAAGACAAAGGTTTCTTTTGACTCACAGTTTTGAAGGCTCTGGACAGAGATGGACTTGGCCCAGTTCTTTTTTTTTTTTTTTTTTTTTTTTTTTTCCTTTGAGCCTGTGAGAGGCAGTGTGCATCATGGCAGCAATGTCTACCAGAGAAAATCCACACATGCCACAGCCCAGAGAACAAAAGAGAGGAAGAGGGAGAGACAGGGGCATTCCCCCAGTGACCTAAAAATTTTCTCCAGGTCTCATCTCCCAGTACTGCTACCTTGAGATCCTGGAAGGAGGAGAGCAGTCAAAATCCAGACTACCTGGTGCAGATCTGAAATCTAGGTAGGCACCAGGGTAATAGTGTTTGGGCTGGGAAGGTAAACACTCCCCACAGGCCCATATGCTAAATACTTGGCCAGGAACCTGTGGAACATTGAGAGGTGGTGTCAGCTTTGGGAGGTAGGGCTCAGTAGAAGGACACTGGGCCAGGAAGGCAATGTGCTTGCTTCCCTGGCTGCCTTGAAGTGAGTAGACCTCCTCTGCCATGCCCTCCCTCTGTGATGTACCAGGCTGCTACAAAGACTCAGGGCCCAGTGAATACGGACTGAAGCCATGAAATATCTCCTGTAAGTGCATCTGTTTGGATCTCAGCAAGCAGTTGTCACAGCAACAGAACGCTGAGAAGCCATACCAGATCTGGCAACGCTTGCACATAGTCCATGACCCTTCTTTGTCCTTGGCCATAGACAACCCCTCTTCTGTGGAGCTGGGATTGAAATCACTTTCTAAGGCTTCCAATTGCCTTAAGCCAAGCTGTGGCTAGGAGATCTGCCTAGAGAGAAGACATACTGTGTGCCTGCTTGCTTTTCCCGTTCATGTGTTTTGAGATGAGAAGATAATTTCACTGAGAATACATAGGCAGTCTGGAGCTCAGACAACCAAAAGCCTGCATAATTTCAGGATGCCTCAACAGAAAATAACCGTACACCTCAAGCAGGGCAGACGTGAGAGAATGAGTTCTCTCTCCTGAGCTTTGAGATTTTCTCAAAGCCACCTCTTTGCTTATGGCCATGTTGTTGAGAATAAAACCTCAACTCCCCTCAGCATGAATTACGGGAGGGAGCCAAAGCCAGCTCAGAGGTCCCTGCTGTACGGCACTGCCTGCCAGGCTGCTTCTTCTCCCATCCTTGCCACCTCTAGTGATGGAGTCACCTCCCACAGTAAACATGGAACCTACTGTGGATTCCTATTTGCCGCTATTCTTGAGATCCTCCTTCCCTTGTAAAATAGGTGTTTGACCTCCTGCCTCCCTGTGCAGTAGCTATCACTTTATCTTGACCCACCCACTTCTGCAGGACACACCTCAGGGTAGCAGATGAGCTTAGAGTTGGGCCCAATGCATCTCTGTGCCGCTGACATACAGTGTCCCCATTGGTGAATCAGGAGGGTTTGATCTTGCTGGACTGTGTGAGGGTCCTACAAGTCTGTGATGTTCCTATTGAACTGGTGCAGGGAGTATGGACTTGCGGGATCTGCAGCACATGTGCCTCCTCCTTGGCTACAAGCAGCAGCTCCTTTGGTGGCTTGGTTTGACATGGTAGCTTTGGAGACCATGTGTGAAAGTTCCACCTAAAGCTGGTTTTCTCAGCCTGCCCACCAATTCTATAAGGTATTTGTTTAAATTACTGAACCAGTGGGAGGGGTTCTCTCTCTGCAACTTAGCCTGGCCATAACTGTTATTTATTTTTTTTATCAGATGATGTATTTATCAGATGAGCATCTATCAGTATACATTGTACTAAGCAAGACAGCCACATTGTACTAAGCAAGACAGCCATTGAAGTATAGTGTGTTTTCCCTGCTGCCACACGCAAGCCAGTGTAACCCTCAGTAGGCTTAAGAAGAGCTAACTATAGACGTGTACCACATAATGAGGTCTTGTCAGGGGCAGACAGCATCTATACCAGTGGCTCCCCAAGCTTCTTGTCACCTTGGGACATTGTGGACATGATTGTGTGTGCACACGGGGGCACACATGCAGGGAGGACATGGACCAATGTCTGATGTCCTCCTTTGTCTCTCTCCACCTTAGTTTTTGAGACAGAGTCTCACTGAATCCTTCTGTGACCTGGATCCTTCTGTCTTTGTCTCCCCGGTGCTGGCATTGCAAGCATACACTGCCCTGACTGGCTTCTTACATGAGTGCCAGGGATTTAAGGTCTGGTACTCTGGCTTCCACAGCAAGAACTTTGCCAACTAAGCCATCTCCTTAGTCTTGACATCATAACCACTCTAAGGTCATGTTCAACATATTACTCAAATGTTTGTGGTGCTGCTGGCATGAATAAGTCTACCTCCTTACCACATGAAAGCCTGGCACACACTGGATAACAACGCTAACTCTCAGTCCAATGCATTTATTGTTGTCTGCTTAGCATTATTTAGAGAGTATTTTTTCTATTTTTATAAAAATTACTGTCAAATAGTAGGGTTCTTCCTGACCTGTACCTTGTATATGTTAGGCAAGTGCTTTATCGTCCAGATACATTTTCCCACACCTTCTTCTCATTTTTAAAACAGGGTCTTGTTACGTAGTCCAGTATGACCCTGAATTTGAGACTTTCCTGCCTCGGCTTCCTGAGTGTTGCATTACAGGTGCGAGCCACCATGCTTCCAGGCTTCTCTTTTGTGTGTGTGTCAAGAAGCCAAGTTTAGTGATTCTATGACATCATTATACTCTTTTGTGTAAGTATACTCTAAAATGTTTATGTACGAATAAAGCCACCCAGGGGTGTGACTCTCGGAATGTATCCCATTATTAAGTGAGTCACAACTGTTCAAGAATCACTCCTACTACAGAATAGAAGAATGAATTGCTTATGAATTAAGTTTTTGCTTAAAGTCACGCGGAGTCACACGAGCCTGTCCCCACACAGCCTGACCCTGCAGCACATAGCCTTCATCATCACCATGTGGGCTCCACTTATCGTCCTTGCCCAGTTCAAAATTCATTCAATGGCTTGTTTCTTTTACACAACATTAACTCAAAATACCATAAAGTGTGCAGTTACAAAGTAGGTCGGACTTTTTGTTTGCTTGGTTTTGCCTGATTGGTTGGGAAACTATATTTTATTCATCTTAGTTTCAGACTTTAAAAAAAAAGTTCATACTCCTACCAGTTTCAAACAGGGACCAGAAAGATTTTCCTCATGGAATACTCGGGCACTCTTTCCCATTGCATTCCTAACACTGTCTCTCATCTCGTTGATGTTGGACAAGCAGCCTGTTTAGTTCCTTTTGGACTAGGGGCTAAAATGTGTGTGTACCTGTAATCCCAGCACTTGGGAGATGAAAGTTGAAAGATCAAGGAGTTCAAGGTCATTCTTGGCTACACAGAAAGTTGGAGACCAGCCTGGGTTGCATGAAACCCCAAGTCAAAACTTCAAAATCAAGCAAGCAAGCAAACAAACAAACCAGTTTCTTAGCCGTGTGCACTAGAAGCCTAGACTGTTAACAACGCACTTACACGTCAGGAGACATTCCCAGCCGGGCAAGGTGATGGATCCATCTCTCTCAGGAGAGAAGGGCAGGGTTTCTAAGGCAGCCTGGTTACCTGGCCACATGCTGTCACAAAATGATATTTCCAGTCTGTTTCAGAGTAGAGGTGTGAGTGTGACTCTCACACTCAGTAGAGCTGGATCTTACTGTCTTTGCACACTCAGCAGAGCTGGCTCTTACTGTCTTGACACACTCAGTAGAGCTGGCTCTTACTGTCTTTGCAATGAAGATAGGCCGGGAGAAAAAGAAAAGGCTTTTTTTCTTTATTATCCCACAAAGATCAGTTATCACTGCATGAAGAGGACTTAGTGACTGTGGCTTCTCTGTTGATCCAGACTTGCAAAGATACCCAGACTTCTGCAAAAATTCCACGTTTTCTCCAACTGGAATGCAAGCCAGTCTACTGATCCCTTCCACAGAGCTGAGTCAGGGACTCATTAATAATACAATCCTTGGAGCCCACTTGTACCTAGAGCCTGGCCCTTGAAGGCATTCATAGCTCAAACTTGAGATTTGATTTCCTGTGTCTAATAACGACCCTCCCCCCACTCCAAACCATGCCCCATTTCTCCCCAGCACAAAAAGGGGTCATGATATTTAAGTGGAATTTTAAAATGCTAAAGCCACACAAAAGAATGCAGCCCTGGGTGTAGCACTCAGCTGCTCAGCATAAGATCTCCAACCCCCACCCCCTAGAGCTAGTCCTCCATGAACAAGGTCAGCCCGAAAGCCGACACTACCTTAGCCAGGGAGAGGGCGATGGCGCCATTAGCAGCTCTTGCCAGCGGTTACCTCAGACAATGTAAATACAAAACTGGTGCTTGTGTTTATTTAAAGTTATTGGCATCAGGCTCGTTCCTGGTAGACAAAGATTATCTTGTTTACAGCACTATCCAGATGATGGACAAGACTCTGTTTAATATAAATCGAACTATGCAGAGGGGGGACCCGTTAGCATAAACAACTTCCCTCAAGCAAAACAAATCCTGCCAAGACGCAAGCTGGAATTCATTTATTATCCAGCTTCAAGTTGACTTGTCTCAACACTGGACGACTGAGGGGGGCAGGGGGCTGAGGTCCGAGGGCACGGCGAACCCGGTCCTTAAGCATCTCATGCTTCACAGAGGTGCTTGCTTCTGGCTCGGTGTAACAGTGTCCACATCTCCGCAAAGCTGGTCACTCAGGCCACTTCTCGGGAGAAGTGGTCACAGACCTCGCAGACATAGATAGGAGAGAGACTAAAAGGGGAAGGTGGCCAGAGAGGCACTATCGTCCTTTCAAAATGGTGTGACTTGATGGAACCTCGGTGAATTTTGTGAAGTAGAGACGTATCTAAGGGCGTCAGGGTGGGTGTCCAGTTCTCCAGCAGGTGGTGCTTGACACGGGTCCTGCTTCAGACATGACTGGAATTGGTGTTCAGGCCCCTGTGAGAACTGAGTCCATCCAAGAAGAGCATAGCTTTCTTGGGATAGACTCATCTAAATAAAGACTAAGTTTATTTGACCAGCCAGAGCCAGAGAATAGTGACTCCAGGTAGTCCATAGTGGTTGAACCTTTGGTAGAGATGGCATGTCCAGAGAAGATAGCAATCTCCAGAAAGGGGAAGACAGTGAAAGAGGGTATGACTGATAAGAATAATTTGTCTGACTGAAGTAGAGCCAGGAGGTACCTGAAGAATAAAGAAATAGTGTGAGGTTGCGGGAACATGACAGGAAGATGATTAGGACCCTGCCTCAGAAGAGAGAGCAAATACAACCGAGAGGTCCCTGGGCTCCAGCCCAGCACAGGTTGGGACAGGAATAGTAGGAGCTAGCAAGGGTGTTGGCATTAGCCACGCTCTCTACAGGAACAAAACTGATGGAATGAATAAGCATAATGTTTTTAAAAGGATTTATTAGACTGCCTTACAGATGCAGCATGGGTAGTCCAACAATAACTGTCTCAGACCGGGAGGCCGAGAATCCGGTAGTGGTTCAGGCTATGAGCTTGGATGTCTCAGCAGTCACAGTCTGACACAGGAAGCCTGGGGGATGTCTAGAGAGCTACTGGTCTCCCGTCTACCTTGAAATCCCAAAGAAGTAGGGTCTAACACCACTGGATGAACGTCTCAGCAGCAGGATGGATGGATTGCTAGCGAGAGTGAGGACAAACAGGCAGAACCCAAAGACTCCTTCTCTGACATCCTTTATGTGGGCAGCCATTAGAAGGTGTGGGCCAGATTTAGGTTGGGTCTTCCTGCTTCAGAATAATACGATGAAGAAAATTCCTCACAGGTGTGCCCAGCAGCTTAGGTTTTAGTTGATCTCAGATGTAATTTGACGACCGATATTAGCCATCATGGGTCCTCCTCTGTCAACCCGACACACAGTCACACCTCGTTATGTCATCCTTAATTTCCAAATGAAAACAGTAGCCAGGTCAGCATTTTGCCAATGTGATATAACTATTCCACGTACAACTGAAAGTGCATTATGGAATGGGTGGTAATTCCCCTGAGGGATGCTTAGTCTTTCTGTGCCTCATAACTTAAATGCGATAATAACCAATGATGTTACCTCAATCATGTTACATTACATAATGAAGAGTGTGTTTAGTGTATGTCTACGTATGCACAAACACTTTCATATCAAAACATGACAGAAGCATGTGTGTCAGTTTTAACCTTTGTTTCTGCAACTGGTCCTGCAACCTTGGTTGATATTTATATCCACCTTTCTTTGTGATGCATTCTGTGTTTCCCCTACCCTCAACAAGTTCCATTGACTTTAAACACAGGGCATGGTAGCACCAAGAGATACTCTAAAGGATCTCCTGCACTCCAGACATAATCTTTACCACCGCTGTGGAGAAGCAACCCAATGTTCCCTGGTAGTCGAGACCTGAGCTTCCAGTTCAAGGGATTGTTTGTTGTCTCCTTGCAGGAGTGTTCCCACCTCTGAGACTGAGACTTTTAAGCCAGCAGAACTTCAGATGGTAGGAATAAGAACCAGGAATTTCCCTAGTGGGTCACTAGGGGCAGTAGTGAGTAAACCAGTTCCAGTTCCAGCCCTTGATTCCTGAATCTGTGGATCCTGGCTGTAGCAGAAACAGGACCGCACACTGGATACTGATTCAAAGCGTATCCAACATTCTGCAGAACCCTGCCCAGAACTCCAGAGTACTGCTACCTAATTAGGGTTACCCACAGGAGCATGAATGACTCAAAGCCAGCTGCTTTACTGAAAAGCCCACCTCAGCCTGAAAGACATCTTGTGAAAGCTGAGGAGGGCTCTGTGGAGCTCTCAGCATGGCTCCACAGGCAGGGAGAGCAGTCAGAAAGTCTCTCTAGCAGTCCTTGCTGTTTATATAAGTTTGGGGAGGGGCCACTGCTCAGCAATTTGCTAACACTCAAGTTGCTTCCTTTCTGAGTCTTAATCATCCTCCAGAATGGAATGCTTCAATTCAGAGGTAATTGGGACACAACAAAGAGCTACAGTAACTGGAGTTTTTAGGACAAAAGACTCAGCTAAACTCTGATCCTGTCACTTGCCTTAACTCTGCAACCAGCTCCTGGTTCACTAATCTCTGCATCTTAAGCCAGCCTCCCTCTTCAACCTTCACACAGCCACTCTGAGCTACATGAACTCTGCTTATGGTCTCCTTAGCCCTCTGTAGCCATCCTGCAACCTAGATATGCATCTAGAGATAGTCAACATGTGTTGTGTAACGAGTGGTCTCAGAATTAACATCAGTAATGAAGACAGAACTGAAGAATCTGCTTCCCTTGCAAGCTCGGAACTGTTCGGCAAATTGCAATCAGTGAGACTAATGCAGCTTGTGAACTCGCTGTTATACAGCACAGAAAGACACAATGTACCCACCTGTGTTTCTGACACAGTGCACCATGACACAGCTTCTAAGCACCTGTTTCAGTATCTGCAAACCCATATTTACAGTAGCATTAAAAAAAAAAATACTAAGGCAGAGGCAACCCAAATGTCCATCAACAGCTTGCTGAATGGATAAAGCGAGAGTCTTCAAGAGAAGTAATTTCCAACACATGCCTCAACACAGAAGAAACTTAGGGATGTGATTATTAGGTGAAACAAGCCAAAAGGACAAACTGGCAAATGTTGCAGAATATTACTTTAACTATGTAAAGATGTGTTACATTTGTTTATGTTGTGAAATATTACTTTAACTATTTAAAGGTGTGTTATATTTGTTTATGTTGCATTTGTTTAGTGATGTAAAGATATGTTGCTCTGCCTGCCTAAGACACCTGATTGGTCTAATAAAAAGGGGAACAGTCAATAGTTAGGCAGGAGAGGGATAGGAAGGATTGGTGGGAAGAGAGAGTAAGTAGAAGGAGGAATCTAGGCTAGGAGAGGAAGTGAGAAGGAGGGAGAAGGAGCGGGAAACACCTGGGGCCAGCCATGCAGCAGCAGCCAGCCAGCCAGCCAGCCATGAGAGAAGCAGGAAAAGCAGGACACACAGAATGAAAGAAAGGTAAACAGCCCTGAGGCAAAACATAGATGAAGAGAAATGGGTTAAATTAAGTTATAAGAGCTAGTGGGACAAACATAAGAAAAGGATGAGCATTCATAACTAATAATACATCTCTGTGTCTTTATCTGGAGCTGCTTGGTGAGCCAAAGAGAAAGACAAGCATTCTCTAATTTCAGTTCTACCAAAACCTAGAATCATGCAATTTCTTAAAAAAAAAGGTATCTATTTATTTATTTTGCATACAGTGTTCTATCTGCACTTACCCCTGCAGGCCAGAAGAGGGTATCAGGTCTCATTATAGATGTTTGTGAACTACTGTGTGGTTGCTGGGAATGGAACTCAGGACCTCTGGAAGAGCAGTCAGTGCTCGTCACCTCTGTGCCGTCTCTTTTGGCATCAATCATGCAATTCTTGCAGACAGAAAGCAGAATGATGGCTGCTACGGGTTGGAGGAAAAGAGTGAAAGAGGCAGCTGCTTTTGCAAAAGAAGTCCAACTCCTCATCCTCAGAGCATGACTAAAAGCAGAATCTTTCATCCCTGGTACCTCTGCTGTTAGTTTGTGTCTACTCACTGGCTGAAAGGCACAGAGAAAAATTACTGTCCTTAACCTCTCCTCTTGAGTCACTCTGAACTCCAGGAACGCCTTACAGCAAGCGCTGAGTCCTCTCCAGGAGAACTGCTATCCCTGAGGGCAAGGTTTCACCAGCAAGTAGGAGACAAACAACCTATGGATGTGTTGATAGGAGCACACTTGCAGGAGCTGTAGCAGCAGTTGATACATGGGACTGTGGGTGATACTGCATCAGGAGACTCGTCCTAGACACGTCCTAGAGCTGCGGTCAGCTTTTACACATCACACATGCTGGGGCTGTGTCACCAGGGTCACACTCTAACATACCTCACCTCCCTCGTCCTTTGATCTCCATTGAAAGAGTCTTTCTTTTTAAAATATTTATTATTATATTATTATTTGTGTGGAGTGCCTGAGGAGACCAGAAGAGGGTGTTGGGTCCCCTAGAGTTGGAATTACAGGGAGTCATGGTGTGTGTGTGTGTGTGTGTGTGTGTGTGTGTGTGTATGTGCAGGGACTCTGCTCTGGTCCTCTGGAACAGCAGCAGGTGTTCTTATTCACTGAGCCATCTCTCCAGCCCCAGGTGGTGTTTCTTGATATATATATATATATATATACATATATATATATATATATATAAGTTTTGAGATTATTCATTAGAAGCTGTGATGGCACTTGCACAACCATGTTCACTGCTGTTCTATTCATAATAGCCAGAAATTGGAAACAACCTAGATGTCCCTCAATAGAAGGATGGATAAAGAAAATGCATTCAGTACATTTACTTGATGGGGTATTATCATTCAGTCATTAAAATTTTGAAATCATAAAGTTCACAGTTAAGTTGATGGAACTAGAAAAAAAAAATCATCTTGAGTGAGGTAGCCCAGACCCAGAAAGACGAATATAGTATGTGTTCTCTTATATGCGGATACGAACTGTTAAGTCTTTGATAAGCAGGCTACAATCCATATACCCACAGAGGTTAGGCATAGAGTAAGGGACAGGGGTGGAGGGGACGGATAGTTCTCATTAGGAAACATAATAGATAGTTGTTAATGGATGGGAAGGATACTGAGATGGGAGGATCAAGTGGAGGAGGAGGGAAGAAGGGGGCGAGAGAAGAAATATGGGGAGAGACAGCTAAAATTAAGGATCATTTGAGGGGCACCATAGAAACTTAATACAATAGAAGCTTCCTAAAATACATAGGAAGGTGATCACCAAATAATGAGGGACATAGAACCCCAACTGAACATCTCTTGTCACCAAATTATGCTTTCAGTACTGGGATTGGGTTATATATAATTGAGTTGTTGGCCAAAAGGGTCCTATGGGAACCCCCAAATAACTCGGGCTGTTCCCAAGACTATAGGTTGCTCTCCACAAAATGATAGAAAGGCCCCATTGATTCAGACAACACCTACACAGCTCATTGAACACGGAGAGGCTGAACTGGTGCCTATAGTGCCTTCACCCCATGGACTTTGTTACAGGAAGGCGCTATGAATGTCACCTAAGGAGAAACCTAAACACCAACCCCGCCATAAATGCTTGGATCTACAATGGTGTCACACCTGCAAGATTTGCTAGTGCAAGGGTAGCACAAAGCTTGTGTGAATAACCAACCAGTATCTGGTTTGACTTAAGGCCTACTCCTCAATATGGAACCCATGCCTGATACTGCTTGGGTGGCCAAAAACCTGAGACTAGGTTGGCCATGGACCTATGGTAAAACCAAACACTACTCTTCTAAGACAAAACAAAACAAAAAAGCAGAAATAAAATGACTGCTAATGACATTCTGCTATACTCATAGGTCAGTGCCTTGTTGGGCCATCAGTAGAGAAGCTTCCTCCTGCAGCGGATGAGAACAAATACAAAGACCCACAGCAGACATTGTGCAGAGAGTGAGAGACATTAGAATAGTCAATCCTGAATGGGAAGTCTCCATCAAGTCCCTCCCCTCAGGGAACCCTAGGAAAAGGAGGCAGAAGGACTGTAAGAATCAGAGGACATGGAAGACACCAAGGAAAGAAGTCCTTCTAAATTAAAAGGATTGATGCACAGATGAACCATTCCTAGGCCTGCACAGGTCTCCCCCAGTCTATACCACATGGGGTCCTAGTGTTGAAAGGAGAAGTGAATACAAGCCCCCATCTGTGGTGTCACTTTATGTTTTAACAAATAAAGCTTGACTGAAGATCAGAGCGCAGAGTTAAGCCACTAGAGCCCAGGGAGTGGTGGCTCACATTTTAATCACAGGATTTGGAGACAGAGGCAAAGGGATCTCTATTAGTTACATGAGATTGTAACTGTCTAAAACTGGGTTACACGAGATTGAATCTATCTAAAAGAGTAACAGAGCTCACACAGAGGTGATCCTAGCACTTGGGATCCCCTGCCTTTAATCCCAGCACTAGGGAATCTATCTATCTATCTATCTATCTATCTATCTATCTATCTATCTATCTATCTATCTATCTATCTATCTATTTTCTCTCTTTTTACCTTAAAGGTCCTTTGCATATATTTTATGACTTCCAGTTTAATGTTTTAAAGGATTCTTTAGTGTGCAAATGAGTGGCTCTCTGCATCTATATCTATTTCAAGGGCCTTTTATTTCGGCTCATTTGTTTTCTTCTATTCTGTTGTGTTAGTTTTTGCTTCATTTTGTTACATTGTATTATATTATTCTATTCTATTATTATCCCTTAGAAGCCTGTTTGTTTTCTAATGAGAGACAGAAAGGGTATGGATTTGGATGAGAGGAGAGGTGCAGAGAAGATGGGAGGAATAAAGAGAGGGGGAAGTGTAATAGCATATTATGTGAGAAAAGAATCTATTTTCAATAAAAGAAAAAGAGGTGTGATGGCTAATCTCCCCCATCAGCTTCCCTACATTTGGTCACGCACTAGACATGCCTGTGGAATGTCTGTAAGGGTGCTTCCAGAAAGGTTATTCGAGAAGGGAATGTGGGTGGCTCCTTTCCACAGGCTAGAGTCCCAGACTGGATAAAAGGGCAAAACTTGGGCATAAGATGGGCACTAGGATTCACAGTTTTGCTTCTCACATCGATTCAGTGTGATCATCTGTGTTGTGTTCCAGCCTCCAGACTTTCCCACCTACGGCCCCTCTGGGCTGTACTCCTTCATAAACCATGAGCCACAGTGAACATCTTCCTCCAGGAGGCCATAGTTATGTGTTTGGGAATATAGAACAATGAAAGAATAAGAGGCCATGAAATTGGGAGAGAGCAAAGGGGTCACATGAGAGGGGCTGAAAGCAGAAAAGGGGAGGGTTCTGTTGGGTAACAGTTTCCTCTGAGGTCAAAGCCCTCCCTCCTTAAGACACAGGATACAAAGGGAAAATGAAATAACAGGAGATTGTAAGTCAAAACACTTACACAGTAATGGAACAGAAGAATTGAAATGGAACATGCCATCCTACATGGGTGCTCCACTGATAGGAAGTCAAGCCGGGTGCTGGCTGGCGTGAGTTCGAGGTCAGCCTGGTCTACAAAGCGAGTTCCAGAACAGTCAGGACTGTTTTATAGAGAAATTCTGTCTCAAAAACTGAAAATAAAAAAATATAGAAAGTCAAAAACTTAAAATAGCTTCAGGAAATCCCTGACGCTGACTAGATTCTCTTGGACCCTGCCTCCCAAAAGTACACAAGCAGTAAAGACTAAGCGCTCTCAGACAAGCCCAGTCACCTGGAAGAAGCAGAAATCAGCCATACATCCTGGGCCACAACCAGTCATTCGTGGTGCAGGGTGAAGCAGGGTGTACTACGTAGAAAGAGTTGGATTCAACCGCTGAGTCTTCACAGTAATCTTTCTATTGGTAAAAAAAAAATCCATTTACTTTTGAGGATTTCATACATGTATACAGTGACATCTGATCACACCTACCCTCCCTCCACTTCCCCTCTGTATGATCACACCTACCTTCCCTCCACTTCCCCTCTGTATGATCACACCTACCCTCCCTCCACTTCCCCTTCCCTATGATCACACCTACCCTTCATTTACCCCTCCAACTTCTTCATGTCTCCCATGGAAAACCCTCCCAACTTCATGTCTTTTCTCCCCCACCAAATCACCCATTTGGTTCAGTTTTAGTTACTGTTGCTCACATGCGAATGGGGTAGGAGCAGGGGCATCCCCTGGAGCATGGGAAACCTACTAGCTGTCACATTCTTAGGAAAGAATGATTCTCCTAAAATATCCTTAACAAAACTTCCAACTCTGCTTCACTGTGCCAGTGAGTCTTGGAGTTCTTTTCAGCATGAAAGCTGCAAATCCTGGTTTGTCTGAGTTGAGGTCCCTAAACGTTTAGGCTTTGGAGGGCGGCAATGTTGAGTTGTGCCCACTTCTTCGGGGCTGATATTGCCTTCTGACATGCAGCAACCCAGACTATTGCTACCCAAACCACACACAAGCCTGTAGCAATGCTATGTTTTCTCTTAGAGCACCCGTCCCTTCTAGGAACTAAATCCCTTTTGCTTCCCAGGATGGTCCTCCAGTTGAGATTCAGAACTGAATCCCTATGGTAGCATTCAGCATTTAAATACCTTTTTACCTGAAATACATCTGTGCCCGTCTGTCTAGCCTGGAACAGACTGAGTTAATTTAAAGCATACTGGAGCTCCTGGGCCAGACAGTGAGTGAGCTGTAGGTTCAGTGAAAGATCTGTCTAAAAATGTGATAGATCCTGTTAAAGGAAGGTACTTGACATCGGCCTCTGGGCCTCCCCACCCATATGTATACATGTAGAAATGCACATGCCTGTACATGTAAACACACATGAACATGCACACATACTGCACACAAATCACACACACCACACACACACACACACACACACACACACACACACACACACTGAAGATGCTTGACAAATAGAAAGATTCATTGTTGACATCCTTAAGTCAGCTGGGAGCCCTGAGAACTGAAGCTCTGACCTACATAGAGGAGTGGAGCTGTTCCCAGACTATTAAGTGAACGGCAGAGTTGAAGGGACCCAGAGTTAGGGGAAGACAATAGCATGTTAGAGAGGAGCAGACTGTGCTCTGGCCACACAGAGGTTCCCTCTGGCTGTGACATCCCCATGCTCTTGGGGAGATGTCTGCTGGTTTTAAGTTGCTGCAAGGATCCAGTCCTTCTGTGTTTAGCTAGCTATGGAGGATGACATTAGCGACAGACAAAAAAGACTCCCAGAGGACAACTATCAAAGCAGATGGACTGTGTTTGTATAAAAACACAAACAAACCTACCAGGGAGATCAATGGTGGGAGATAAACTCTTCGGATTCCAGGCAAAGATAAACAAGCCACGGCTCAGCCAGACCTTCCTAGAGTTCACAGGAGATGAAGAGGGGCTGTCTCTGCCGCAGATGCTGTAAGGAGAGGGGAGGCTGCGGACAGCAACCAGGCACAGGCAGCAGCTTCTGTTGTAGTCGCTCAGTCCCCGAGCCCTGTGTCCCTGTATGCCCTCAACTCCTGCTTCCCAAAGTGATCTGCAGGTCTGGGGGCCACGGCCTTTCCTTGGCGAAGAGACCTAGCTTTGTGGAGTTCTGGCAACCAGATTTTCTCTCTCTCTCTCTCTCTCTCTCTCTCTCTCTCTCTCTCTCTCTCTCTCTCTTCCTCTCTCTCTCTCTTTGTGTGTGTATGTGACGTTTCCAGTCACTGGATGGATGCCCATGAGTTTAACTTTTCTCATCATTCATCATATTGTACATATTGTATTCTGATAGTTCCCCAAAATAGGATTTAATTTTGTGTGTGTGTGTGTGTGTGTGTGTGTGTGTGTGTGAGAGAGAGAGAGAGAGAGAGAGAGAGAGAGAGAGAGAGAGAGAGAGAGAAGCCACACACTAGGGATGTGACTCAGTTAGTAGTGTACTTGCCTAATATGAACAAAATCCTGGTTTTATTCCCAGCACCACATAAACCTGGCATGGTGGTGGCACAGGCCTGGGATCCCAGCACTCGGGAAATGGAGGCAGGAGGATCAGAAGTTGAAGGTCATAGAAGGGTCATAGTGAGTTCCAGGCCAGCCTGAGATGAGAGAAGAAAAGGGGGGGAGGGGAAGGAGAGAGGGAAGGAGAGAGAGAGAGAGAGAGAGAGAGAGAGAGAGAGAGAGAGAGAGAGAGAGAGAATGTTGCATGCTGATAACATGGATTCAGGGTGGTCCACCTTCCTCTCCTGATGTGAGCCCACAGAAGGGCTCCCACATCAGGCCTGGTTGGTGACACTGTGAAGTGGAGGCAGGCAGTGGGTCTCCAGGGATGATGGAAACAAAAGGGTGGGGAGATCTTCACAGTGACTCTTTATTTACAAACAAACTGTGAACACACAAGCAAGCTGGACCCAGACCTCGGGTCTGGCATGAGGCCTGCCTATCTCTGGGATTCTTAAGCCTGGATGCTTCAGCTTTGTAGCATTTGGAAAGCCACTTGATTGGAGTAGGCTGAGGCTGATGCTGGGAAATTATTTTCTCCTGGATTTGAGCCCTCGTTTGCTTACTGGGAAAGAGACAGCATTTATCCTGGCTGAGCATCAACAGCAGATAAAACATTTTGCTTCCTCTCGAAGCTGCCAGGCACTCAGCATATAGACCTCTGGGTGCCTTGGTGTGTGAGCAGCAATCAGCCAACCTCAGCCTTGTGCATTCAGAGCATGAAATTCTATCTGGACATGCCGTGTCTATTCTGTCTCTTTGCTTGTGAATGGGCTCTTTCCATGACTCTGCGACCTCAGGGGCATTGTTTGGATGATTGCTGTTCTGTCTCAGGTATTCAGAACTGTGCCTTGGTCTGGGGATGGAGCTCAGTTGCTAAAATGCTTACCCACCATGCTTACCATGAAGCTGTGGGCTCCATCTGTAACACTACATGAACCATGCATGGTGGTGTATGCCTGTAATCCCAGTATGCAGGAGGTGGAGGCAGATCAGAGCTTCAAGGCCCTCCTCAGCTACACAGTGAGTGTAAGACCAGCCTGGGCTACATCACATATAAAAATAAATAGGTAGGTAAATAGATAGATAATAGATAGATAGATAGATAGATAGATAGATAGATAGATAGATAGAAGATAGGTAGGTAGGTAGATAAATGATAGATAGAAAGATAGGGCTAAGGAGATGGCTTACTTGGTAAATGTACATTTTTAATCCCAATAGCCAGTAGAAGGCAGAGATAGACAGATCCCTTGAAGCTGGGTAGCTAGTCTAGTATAGTTGGCAAAGTTTGAGAGATCCTGCCTCAAACAAAAAGAGTGATAGACACCCGAGGAATTACACCCAAAGTTGTTTTCTGGTTGCTACATGTACTGTGGCATATGTGTACGCTCCCTCCCCCACAAAATAAATGATAGACAAATGAAATAAAAAGAGAACAGAATTCACCAGACATAGTGATACATGTTTATAATACCAGCGTTAAGGAACAGAAGCAGAAGGATTGAGAATTTGAGGCCAGCCTGAACTATACAGTGACTTTAGATCAGCCTGAGTGAGCTCAATGAGTTCCTGACTAAGAAGAAAGAGGACTGGGAATATAGGTCAGTGGTGGAACATTGCTCATCATGCATAAGACCCTGGGTTCAAAACCCAGCACCACACACACACACACACAGACACACACACACAAGCACACTCACATACATGTGCTCACACCTACTATGCAAACGAAGAAGTCTGTGTTCACAGATCCCTAGAAACAAGGCCACAGGTCATGTAGAATCCTTTGGAAAAGGACAAGAGCCAGCAAGGTGGAATAAGGGGAGCAGAAAGTATAAGCTAAAAAAGTCTTTACTGTGTTGGGGCTGGGGAGTATTTCCTATGCAAGCGTGAGACCTGAGTTTGAATCCTCAGCACCCATGTAAAAAGCCAGGTGTAGCCTTTGCCTGTAACTCCAGTCCTTGGAGGACAGGAACAGAGGGTCCAGGAGGATCCCGAGGCTTGCTGTCTGCCAGCCTACTTCTAGGTTCAACGATCTTTCTCAAAGGCAGAGAATGATAGGGCAAGGACACTAGATGCCCTCTTTGGGCCTCTGTTCAAGTGTGCACATACATACACATAAACACACACCATTCACACAAACCTAACACATGCATGCACACAACACATGCGCAAGTTAGATTTTTAAAACATAGCTGTGATTTCATGGCAGAGTGGCTACCACATTTCTGCAGGCTTCCAGCTGAGTAAGGTCAGGGATGAGGAGCGCTCTGGCTGCACTGTAGTTCCCAGTGGTTAGAACCTGGTGGCTAGGGCAGGGGAACTGTGAGCACTAAGCAGCAATGGAGTGTGGGCTCTAGACGGAGAGTCTGTATAAGACGCTCTCAGGCAACTGTTGGCTGTCTGTAGGAACTGGCTATGCTGAAGAGCGCAGTCCCTACAAGGCCTCCAGCTTACAGCACTGTAAAATTTGTGAAACAAACAAACATGAGCGATGGTGAATTCGTTCTGAGGTGCAGAAAGGCAGACATGGTGGTGCAAGTGTTTGCAGTGTGAACACAAAAGCACTCAGAGTGAACTCAGACAACTGGAGGAGTGGGGTGGCCTGGGGATGCTGGGACTGAGTGGGGTCCATGGAGGAGTGGGGTGGTCTGTGGAAGCTGGTAGTGGGGTGGGGTCCGTGGAGGAGTGGGGTGGCCTGCGGATGCTGGGACTGGGGTGGGGTCTATGGAGGAGTGGGGTGGCCTGGGGATGCTGGGACTGAGTGGGGTCCATGGAGGAGTGGGATGGCCTGGAGATGCTGGGACTGGGGTGGGGTCTATGGAGGAGTGGGGTGGCCTGGGGATGCTGGGAAGGAGTAAGAGCTGCTGAAAAACATTTGATTATAAATGCTGCTGAATTAATCCAACCTACATTATTTTGAAAATGCCCTGACTTTAAAATTTAAATCAAAAGATACATTACTTTGGAGAAGAGATTTTGCTTTTGTTTCCAAAGGAAGTGAGAGGCTGTGGATTCATTCTTGGTTAAGAAAAATAAGGTTTGATCAAGGAAGACCCCCCCCCCAATCTCCAATGGGAACAGATGACACAGATGATCCAATGCTTCAGAGTACATTTTTTGCAGTTTCCTCTGAGTTCTACATCCAGAACAGCCTCAAGACTGCTGGCTAAAATGATCCAGCCTCACAGAATATTCCAGTAAGGACTTAACCATGATCCTAAATTTTTGGGGGGTCCCCATAAGATTATCAGTACCTCCAATCAGCAGGAAGTAGTCTAGAAAACTATGCCCACATTCCCAAAAAATGGACTATGGATGTTTGTTTTTGTTTAATGTGTTGGTTACAAGTTGTTATGAATAATGGTCAGAAAAAAAGCCAAACAAAGGAAATTAGATTCAAGGTTCTTGTTTTGAAAAAAAAAAAAAAGGCTGGGTGGTGGCGGCGCATACCTTTAATCCCAGCACTTGGAGGCAGAAGCAGGTGGATCTCTGTGAGGTCAAGATCAACCTGGTCTACAGAGCAAGTTCCAGGATGGGCTTCATAGCTACTGAGAAACCCTGTCTCAAAAAACCAAAAAATAAACAAATAAATAAGGAAAGAAAGAAAGAAAAAAAAGAGAGAGCAAAAGAAAAGAAAAAAGGAAAAGAATAAAGGGGATATAAATATGATAAGATAGAAAGGTAGATTACTGAATCTCCTTTTAAAAAGCAACTGTTAGGGGGCTGGAGAGATGGCTCAGTGGTTAAGAGCATTGCCTGCTCTTCTAAAGGTTCTGAGTTCAATTCCCAGCAACCACATGGTGGCTCACAACCATCTGTGATGAGGTCTGGTGCCCTCTTCTGGCCTGCAGACATACACACAGACAGAATATTGTATACACAATAAATAAATAAATATTTTTAAAAAAAAGCAACTATTAGTTTTAAATATTTTACATTGGTTTTACTTTTGCATATTGTATCTAAATTTTGTATATTGATACAAATTTGAGATTAATTTTGTTAAAATATACTGTACATATATTTCTAATCTTGCTTTAAGTTTTTGTGCCTATACAGCTCACTTAACAATGTAATGCAAATTTCTAGTTCTTAAAAATTATTATTATCAACTGTTTAGGATAATAAAGAAATATAGGTTAGTAGTTCATCACCTAGTACAATCAAACTCGTAGTCATACTAAGTATGTTTTCAAGGTCAAACAAAGATATAATTTAGATGGATAGGTCATCTTCAAACACTTCAGAGATCTACAGAATATGGCATTTAAGATGTTTTAATAATGTAGGTTCTTCTATTTTATGAGGATGAGACATGTCTGCTCCTGGCAGCACCAATCTACTTCAGAGAAAATAATGTGCATTGAAGAAACTTCATATGGAGTTTACTTTCTTTGTAGCAAAAGTAAACCACTGGGCAAGAAAATGCCCTCTGCCTCAACTGCTGACAGTACGCTGTCCTAATTGGACAAGCAGGACACAAAATACCGTACTTCACAGAAAAGTCTGTCAGATATGCTAGGCCTGAAGGCTGAAGATGGATGCCCCGACACTGCTGTGGAACTCGGTGTGGGTGACTGTCCAGGCAAACAGCTGTTTCTGTCATTACTCGCAGTTTTTGGAAGTCACCTGCTTGCACTTCCTGCTTACTCAGTTAGTATTATTTCCTTCTTGGATCTCTGAGGGAGTTGAAGATTAGATAGCTACAGTTCTAGTTTACCAGACACAGAAAGCAAGTTATGATAGAAAGTAAATTAGGTATAAGACTTTGAACCTACCAAGATAGGATAGATGTGAAATATTTTTTTTTAAATTTGTCAAATGCAAATGGATTAGACATCGCTGATGCATTTATTGCCTGTATATATTGCATATATGCATTGCACTTATTGTGTATAGTTTTCTTGTATTAATTATAGCCTTCTTTATTTTAGACAAAAAGGGAAATGTAGAGGCATTTCAATTGTATTTTAATAAATAAAGACTACCTGAAGATCTGAGAGTAAAACAGTCCCACTGGTCATTATAGACCAAGTTCTGGTAACATACACCTTTAATCCCAGTAGCCACACTAGTTGCCATAGAAACTGGGTGGTGCATGCCTTTAATCTCAGCCCTCGAGAGGAATATAAAGTGGGAGGAACAGGTCTCAACAAACAGTCTCATTCTGAGATTACTGTAAGCAGGATCGCCATTTCAGAGTGAGGTCAAGGTAAGAGCCAGTGGCTGACTGTTTTGCTTTTCAGATCTTCGGATTGAACTCCAATTTCTGACCCTGAGATTTCATTAATCATGCATCAGGTGTCCTTCTGTGCAGAGAATGGCCTCACACAGCCCATTCTCCCACTGCGGTCTCCTATGCCGTTAACAAGGCTTCACCTTGTGCTCTTCACCGTGCAGTTGGCTTTCAACCCAGACTTGTTCCTGGGTAGGGGCTCTGCCAACTGGGTCTGAGTTGTTGGCTGAGCAGGTGGCAGGAAGGAACTTGCTCCACACTGTTGCTGTCACTTCCCCTGGAGTAACCCCACACTACAGGTGACTTCTGATAGTCTAGTTTGTCTCCTGAACTCCAGAAGCTGCGGCTACAAAAAACTGGCACAAGCTACCTGGAGAACTGTTCTCTGTGACCAGGGAGAGCCTGCAGTCACTTCCAATTGCTCTGTATGACTGCTTCTTGACCTTGGAGGCTGTTGCTACAGAGCACTGTATCTGAATCCCTTTGCCATGCTATGTTCTCACGTGGTCCCTCTGTTGAGGCCTGTCTTCTCCACTTGTCTCAGTTAGGGTTTCTATTGCTGTGAAGAGACACTATGACCATGGCAACTCCTATGAAGGAAACCATTTAATTGGGGTGGCTGGCTTACAGTTCAGAGGTTCAGCCCATTATCACCATGGTGGGATAGGGCAGCAATGTAGGCACACACAGCTGGAGAAGTAGCAGGCAACAGGAACTGGTCTGTGTGTTACACTGAGCAAAGCCGGAGTAGCTCTCAGAGCTAAGTTCGTTCTTGTTGTAAAAAGCTGCTTGTTTGTTTTCCTGGCTCCTGAAATAATCACACAGAAACTATATTAATTAAGTAACTGCTTGGTCAACTACTTAAGCATATTGCTAGCTAGCTCTTACATCTAGAATTAACCCATCTCCATTATTTTATATTTTACCATGCATCTCGTGGCCTACTGGCAAGGTTCCACAGTGTCTGTGTCCAGTGACGGCTCCATGGCATCTCTTTGACTCCACCTCCTTTCTCCCAGCATTCAGTTTAGTTTTCCCCATGTAGCTCTATTCTACCCTATCATGGGCTCAAGATAGTTTCTTTATTTGTTGCTTATATTTCTTTATAAGACTGCTAGTTAGTTCCCGACTGCTTAACTCCAAAATAATTACACAGAAACTATATTATTTAAAACACTGCTTGGCCCATTAGCTCTAGCTTCTTATTGGATAACTCTTACATATTAATTTAACCCATTTCTATTAATCTGTGTATTGCCACGTGGCTGTGGCTTACCGGGTAAAGTTCCCAGCATCTGTCTCTGGTGGGCTACATGGCTTATCTCTGACTCCACCTCCTTTCTCCCAGCATTCAGCTTAGTTTTCCCTGCCTAGCTAAATTCTGCTCTGCTATAGGTCTGAAGTGGTTTCTTTATTAACCAATGGTATTCACAGCATACAGAGGACCTAAAGGATTGCTTTGGGCCTATGAAGGGGATACAGGTAGGTGTGGAAAACTAAGCTGAATGCTGGGAGAAAGCAGGTGGAGTCAGAGAGAATCCATGTAGCCCACCAGAGACAGATGCCAGAATCTTGCTGGTAGGCCACAATCTTGTGGTGAGGTACAGATTAATGGAGATGGGTTAAATTAAGATGTAAAAGCTAGCCAATAAGAAGTTAGAGCTAATAGGCCAAGCAGTGATTTAATTAATACAGTTTCTGTGTGATTATTTTGGCTCTGGGCGACCAGGACGAACAAGCAACCTCATTACAACATCTATTCATTAACCAATCGTATTCACAGCATACAGAGGGGAATCCCACATCGCTTTCTTTTCTCTTTAAGACCCCAGGCCTATTGCTCCTCCTAGAATTGCCCACATCCAATGAAGCCTTGAGGTATAGTTAGATGTCACCAGTGTCTTTCTAGCCCCCATGTGGGGACTGGTTGCTGGGCAACTAGAAAGGGGTAACAGTGCCGGGGTGGGGTGAGGCTCAGTGCTCCGTTTGAAACAGAGGTTTAACAAAAAAAGCACTAAAAACATAGTTGACAGGAAAGTAGGCTTACAATCATGTGGTTCATTCTCAAGAGAGCCCTACTGATTGGCTGGACACAGTGACACAGTCCTATAACCTCTAACGACAGGAGGACCAAGAATTCAAGGTCATTCTCACTTACATTATGAGTTTGAGGTCAACCTGGGGCACATGAGATCCTCTCAAAATTAATACATAAATAAATAAATAAAGAAAGAAAGAACCCCACCAGGATGGTAAGGAATGGCAGGATGATATAGTACTTGCCTCCTGAAGGAAACTATGTCTTTGCCCAATTATGGATCTATACAGGGAAAGGAATTAAAATTTCAGAAAGCCGTTTAAAGTCACATATGCAAGCCCAAGGACATTATAGGTAATCAGTCGGTGCGCAGAAGCAGAAACAGGTTCAGCTAGCAAATCAAGGTCTCCTGCTCACTGCCATCCCAGAGTCTCTGCTTCAAGCCACAGGAGATGGGTGGGGGTCAGGCTGGGTGCAGAGTCCTTGTTAACTCTTAGGCAGAAAAACAGGGCCACAGACCCAGTAATACTTTTTTGGGTGGGGAGTAGGATGGGGGAAGGCTAGAAAGGGCCTCTTGTTGATTCCAGATTTCCCAGTCACAATTTTAAGACAGGGATCCCACTCCTCCCAGACAATGGAAACCAGGACTCTTGCACAAGCAAAGCGCATGGCCAGAGCCTGGCAGGTGGGGTTTTAAGAGCATAGCGGGCATAGAGGGTTCTGAAGAGCTTGTGTTGCAAGGAGGGAAAGCAGAAGAGTGTCTCCATCTATCCTGTATCTCATGGACACTGCCAATCAAGAGCGATGTCATGGCCTTGGGTGATGGGTAGGGGGCACTCCAAGGCTCAGGGGCCAAATGCGGGGGTAGTGCTAGCCTCTGACTCGAGTGTAAACACAAGGGGGCCTGTGAGACATCACCGGCCTGAACCACTTAGGGACTAGAGCTGGCATCCAGCTGCTCCCAGGACACAGCTTACAGCTGCAGGTCCTTCCACTCTTTCAGGAGAATCTTAGGTAGAGGAGAAAGATAGTTGAAACAGCCGTTGTCGATTCAGCGTTGTGTGGTTTTCGTGCCTCCGTGTCTTCCTCAATAAAACAGATAACACCTGCTCAGGAGAGCTGCTGGGCAGGTTAAACAAGAAAATCACTTGAAATGTTAAACAAACGACACAGTAAATGCTCAATAAATGCGAACTGATGTACTTATTCCCCAGCCCAAACCCACTCTAACAGAGGAAACGAGAGGTTTACTGCAGCCAAGGTCCCTGTGTTTCAACAGGCTTTGGGGATGCGGTGTGGAAAATGGATTAGAGAGGGAGGAGGCTGGAGCCTGGGAACCCAGGGAGAAGTCTGCAGGCATCCAGATGGGAGGTGGAGGGACGGAAACTCGAGGTTCTTGGCAGTGGGATTCAGGAAATATTTCAGAGACATTCTCTCCAGGACGTGATAACAGGTTGGGAATGGAGGTTTGGCAGAAGGCGCTGGCTTTGAGGGAAGCATGAAGGTGGGAGGGCAGGGAAGGCAGCAGCAGGGCTCGTCCTAGGGGGTGTGTGGCCTAGGACTGGAGGCCCAGCTAGCGCCGGGCGTGCACAGGCTGGGGAGTGCTTCTGGACGTGGGGGGTCGCTTCCCGGGGCAGCTGGCCGGGGAAGCTAGGTGGAGTACGCCAAGGTGCTAAGTCTGACTTCCTCCCCAGCGGGCCTGCCGTGTGTTTGCGGGGCGTGCCTGGCCGAGTCCCCAGTGGGCTCGCTAACACTGCGCCTGGAATCGGCCAGATCCATCCTGCCAGCTTCCCATTTCCTTCCTAACTCTGCAGCTCTGTCTAGGTGCTTGCAGGGAGGGCGGCGCCTCCGGCCTGCGGCTTCGATTCTAACCGGGGATCAGTAGAGTGATTTAAACAGCGGAAATCGCCGCCTCTGGCCTCCAGGGGGCGGGACCTCTCCACCTGAGGTCCACTCACCCAGCCCACTGCGCCAAGCTGTGCCCCGCCGGGGTCCCCACCTGTTCCTGCGTAATGCCTGTCCATATCCCCGCTTGGACCCTCGACTTGCCACACGAACTAGGCGACCATCCCCACCCTTCTGCCAGAATATTATGGGGGACCCCACAGGATCACAGACGTGCTGTGTCCCTCCCTGCTTTGAGGCTGGGGCTCTTCAAGCTCCCGGCACTCCCAAAGCTGGACCATCCACGGCTTCACGCTGTGAGGGATGCAGGATGCCAGCCCAGCTTGCATTTGGTGGTAGATAACAAGCTTCCCAATGACTTGAGCTCCAGAGTTTTCCATCGCTGCCTCCAGATTAGCCTTCCTTCTCTTTTAAGGCAGAGTGTGTGTGTGTGTGTGTGTGTGTGTGTGTGTGTGCGCGCGCGCGCGCGCGCGTGCACGCGCCCGGCCACCCACCGAAGTACACAGAAGTGCTCATTTGTGGTCCACAGGGTCTGCAGTTTGCCTAAAGTGTGGGGCCAAGCTCAGTTGGCTGTGGTCCATCCTGCTGCAGGCTGAAAAGAAAAGCCCAAGAGTTGTGCCATGCCCAGCCTGGGAAGGTCAGCCACCTACTGAGTGAGTGGCAGGCCTATACCTGGGCGATCCCTGGGTGTCTCCCAAGGGATCTCCAAGTACCCACGAAGTTAAACTGTCAACAACTCTTAGTTTGACTAATCCAAAGCCTGTTCCTCTTCTTGCTCCCTGGGGAGTGGCGGGAGAGGGGCACCAGGGGCTGGAGAAGCCTTGGGAGCCTGTTTCTTGTTTCTGTTAGTGTGGGTGCAGTCTTCACTGGGGGCTGGTTTCTGCCCATGCAAACACAACTCTTAACTCGCTCACCCCCAGCCAAGTATGAATGAATGATCATGGCCCTGGATCACAGATTCAAGTTACCTCAAGCACTGTGTTCCAACACTGTAACAAGTTCAAGAGGTTATTACAGTAAAGGAAAAAAGACAGTAGTAAGTTTACAATACTCCAGCGTGGGGGAATCTGGAGAGCCCGCTATTTTTCTGACTGGAGAGTTCCTTGCATCAGTCCTGCAGACTTGGCTGAATGTGGGCAGGCACCAGCCCCACCCCCTCAGTGTGCCAGTCACAATGCAGGGGCTCTGCGAACCTGATGCTCTGCAGACAGGACCTCCCAGCCTTCACATATAGGTTTCACCTATACAGCCAAGCACCAATCACAGACCACAGCAGCTGAGAAAAAGCCACCAAGTAAATAAATTCAACAATGAGAACATTTCAGAGTGTGCAAACCGCATATATTAAGTTCAATGAAAGAGGTTCCAATTAAATCAAACATCTGTTCACTTCCTTCCACTTAAATACAAAGCTCTATTTCTATTTACTAGATCACAGTAATGTGAGAGGTTAAGGCGTTGGTGCTCTGGGCAATGATAACAATCCCACTACTTTAGTGTTACAGCTCACAAACTTACACATGACTCTGAGCAGTTACACCATTTTAACATAATACCATATATCCATTCCTTATTACAACATTTATCTAAAATAATTCAATAGTACTAGCACATGATTCCAAGGAAGAAGGAAAACAGTAACTTCCCAAAGTAGAAGGCTATGTTAATCTGGCTCAATCCTGGTATCTTTCATATGAGGAGTGTGCAAACACAGGGCAAATCACTCAGGTGAGGTCACAGACCCACGGTTCCATTAATACAGGGGCTGATAATATGATACAGTCACATTTGTTCCAAAGATCAAATCAGGGGGAGCAGAAGTGGCTGGAGTTACCCTGAGTGCTTGGTGTACATCAAGTCCTGGACTTGATCCCCAGTACTGTATAAACTGGGGGATTAATGATTAAACATATACATACATGCTAAGGAAAGAAAACCCAGGATAACGTTTTAGGCTGTTAACACTAAAGCAACAATTTAATATGCAAGTCTGTAAACAACTGTTCAGGACTCCACGTAAGTACCATAAACACTCACACAGCTCACCGATCCACTAACAACGCACATCCATGTTCTACTCTCTCTCTGTACTGGCTATGTTTTCATCATCCTCCGAGGTAAACGTCCTCCACAAAAACTTCTCATTTGCTTTCCAAAGGGGAGCTTCCAGTTCATTTTTCCTTTTGGAGGCTGTGGAGCGGGGAGCCTTTGTACACAGAGTCTCTATCACTGCCAAGTCAGTGAGTTTGCTAAGACTGTCATCATTCTGCTCATTCAAGATGTCCCAGAAATCTTTGGGTCTCTGCTTTGCCTTTGTCACAGATCCTGAAAGAACGTTCTCTGGCAGCTGTGTGGGACCCTCCCCGCAGCTTTTAAAGAGGTCATTAAGAATAGAGGTGTCACCGAGTAAGCCTTCCACAGCAGCGTTTTCTGACGCTGGGTTTTCTACCCTGCTGTTCCCCAGCTTGAGAAGTGATCTGTCTCTGGAACTGCCTGCCCCTGGGGAATTCTCTCGCTCTGCCTCTGGGGCTCCAGGCTTGCTCTTTGGACAGAAGAGTGTCATGCTGTTCCTGGGTGTGTGGTCATTTCTCTCACTGTCACTCTCTTGAGTAAAGCTGACAGACGATTTCTTAATTTTTGTATCACTAGAAAACATCTCTTCTCCACGGGAACCATGATTTTGAAATCTGGTTGACTTTCCTTTACATAGTTTTGGGTTGTGAACTTGAGACATTTTGTTGGTGGGATCACTGCGTGACAAAGTGTTATCACTTGAGGGCTGTTCTTTTAAAAGAGATTCTTTTTCTTTGGATTTATTCTTGACCCTCTCTTCTTCCTTGTGGACAGATCTGGTCGACTCTGGGGCAGAACTCACGAAGAACCCCTTTACCTCTGGGTGCTGAGGGCTGTAGAAGTCCCTGAGCAGTTCCAGTCGTTCCTCAGACGTGGCGCTGGTTACTTGTCTAGCAAACTCCTGTACAGATGACTTGTAGTAAGAGGCCATTTCTTCAAACTGCTTTCTAAAGATTGGATAGACAAAGCCAGGAGTCACTATTTTGCATTACATTTACAATTTATTTTGAAAGACCTAATCAGAAAGCTGTTGAGATGGCCCAGCAGGTACAAGTGAGGAGGACCTGCATTCAGTCAGAACACATGTAAGGGTGAAACAAGAGAGCCAACTCCAGAACGCTGGCCTCTGGTCTCCACATGCTCTGTGGTGTGTGTGCCTGTGCTCGCACACTGCAGTGGAGTTAAGGACTTTTAATGTGCTTGTTAGCAGTGACAGGAAACATAAAGACAGAACAATGCACCTTGCCCTTTGGAATATCAGCTTAATTCCATCCTAGGAGAATGTGCCTCTTCCCTAATGCTACCAGAAATGGTCTTTTAGCTTATTAAATCATCAGCTTTTTTGGTGACTCTGATTTATACTATTATGTATTTTCTAGGAATTATGAGAACCCAGCAAGCTACTCCTCCAGTTAGTCAATTTATGACTGACATGAGAATCATCATTAAATACTCTGTATTTGAGACTCTAAACTGCATTCAAGTCTCAGAATAATATTGTTAAAGAATGGTTTTGATAAATGGAAAATTCTGGAAAAAAAATCCCTTTCCCCCTTCCTTCACAGTATAGAATTTCACAGGGCTTTTGGTTGAGCTTTAAAGAAAGCCCTATAAATGTAGTCTGGTGTGGGAGGTCCTTCTGTCTGTGTTGTTTTTCTTGGTTAATGAATAAAGAAAACTGCCTTGGCTCCTTGATAGGGCACAACTTAGGTAGGTGGGGAAGATGGAACTGAATGCTGGGAGAAAGATGGGCGGAGTCAGAGACACCATGGATCCATCTTGCCAGTAAGCCACAACCATGTGGCAACACACAGATTAGTAGAAATGGGTTAAATCAAGATGTAAGAGTTAGCCAATAAAAAGGTAGAGCTAATGGGTCAAGCAGTGATTTAATTAATACGGTTTCTGTGTGGTTATTTTGGGGCTAAGCTAGCCGGGGTGGCCAGGAACTAACAAGCATCCCCTTCTTCCTACAGTAGTCCATCCCCAATTGATTCAACTTGTGCAGACAGCTAATCCTGAAAGCCAGACATATTTTTACTGAGCGTGGTGGTGTGCACACCTACATGCCTAGTACTCAAGAGACAAGAGAATGGAAAGTTTGAGGCAGTATGGGCTACATAGGGTGACTCTGTCTCAAAAACAAACAAACAAACAAACAACCCCCCAAACCAAATAAACAAAGTAAGATGTTATTTGAAGACACAAAGTGCCTTCCTAGAGTAAGATACTAACAAACACTTCTCTATGTACACACACAAATGGGCCTTCTGGAACCTTGGTAAAGTGGAGGCAGAAAAATTATTTAGGTTCCTTGAGCCATAGACTGCTGCTTTCCACAGGGAAGGATTTAAAACCTACATTGTGCCTATCCCCTAAACTACACTGAAGTTCAATGTGACAGCAGAAGGATCTACAGGATCAAAGTAAAGTCATGGGCAGGGTATAGAGCCCACAGGGCTAATGTCTTCATAAGGCAAGAGAATAGGGAACTAGCACAAGGGTGTTTTCAAAAGATTTGAGTTTTGAGCCAGGATTGGTAACATATGCTTGTGATCCTAACACTCTGGATGTAGAGGCAGGAGGATTGAGTTCTTGATCAACCTCAGCTATATGGTAAGTTTGGAACCAGCCTGCCTCATCTCCCTCCCCGCTGACAGCGTATTGCTTTGCTGATGTTGCATTTGGGGTATAAGTTGGGAAACCTAAGTATCTGTAAATGTTTCTTCAGATAAAAACCAGAGCCAATTCTGTAGCACATGTTAAAGGTCCCACAGTTTTAGAGCTGTATTTCACTTTACACAACAGGTCTTTGATGGGGTTAAAGACTAGTAGATAATCGTAGTTATTTTTCTCTCATGACTTACCCAAGTTATTTATAATACAGGACTTAGACTCCTTAAAATAAAATAATTATTAAAACATTTAGCATATGTTTATTGCTTAAAATTGTTTATGCTGGTTGTAATTCTAATTTTATACTTGATATCTGTTCTTATTGTATATAGTTTTGTATTGGGTTTGGAATTCTCTTATTTAGACAAAAAGAGGAGGTGCTGGGAAACTCTTTCAGCCAATGGCCTTTGAGATGCTGGACCAGGTTGGGCATGGCCTTGGGTACTAAAAAACATGTGCACACTTGCGCTCTCTCTGTCTCTGTCTCTGTCTCTCTCTCTCAGCTGTTGGATTCAGTTCCTGTTCCCTGTAACATGTGAGTTCCCCCTAAACAAAGAACCCTTTATTATTCTCAATTCTGAGCTGGTGTGGGACTACCTTATTCGTGTTCACCTACACAAATCAATTTCCAGAACCTAGTAAATGTTTTTACTTTTATTTATAAGGATTTAGTGACAAGAGGGTTTGAAGTGATGTCGTCTATTTATCCAAGACTTGGTGACACCTCTGTCTCAGCAGATGCCAAAGCAACCTGAAAGGATGCACGTCCTCACCTAGGACTCTGAGTGGTCGTCCCTGGGAGGAGTGCTGCTTCAACGCTATTTAGCCCATGGAACCTTGAGTGAATTATGTTCATGGCTGCACAGAAGGATTATTTTTTGCCTTCCAACTCATTTTCCTAATTCTGGGACTTCAGCAGAATTTTCTCTAAGAATTCAATGAAAATGCAGGTGTAATTAGGAACACCAGCTAACCACTTCTGTGAGAAAAGCAGCAGCAGAGCTTTAACCTTTTCCTCTAGGAAAAGGGAAAAGGAAAAAACAAGCGAGGAGCCATCTGGAGGTTACGATGGCTAACATTCCAAAGCTGTCTACTCTTGGGAAGGAGTGGGACCACGTCTGCTATCACCACGTCACTGCCTTTGCTTTCTGAGGCTGGAGGTGTTGAAAGCCCATCATGTGGCTGCTACGAGACAGTCCTGACTCTGACTGACTGTGATGGCAGCAGGAAGGGTGGGGTGTCCAGACAGGCCATGGCATTCTAGTATTACTCTTTACTTTTCACCTAGCAGGAGACAGTTCCTCTGTGGGTTGTCAACAATGAAAGGACAAGAAGAAACCACCACTGTCCTTCCCTCCTCTGAACACACTGCTACAGGGACCAACACCCAAGTTTCTTTAACAACTAGGGAAATACAGCCACCTTCTAGAAGAGTAACTGACTACAATGAAAATGCATACCCTGCAGGAATCACTACAGCAAGCGGGCCTGGTAGGACAAGGTGTGGCCTCATGTCAACTCTATGGGTCACTGCGGGGCTTGCTGCTCCTTTCCTGGCAGCTCAGAGACCAACGCTGAGCAAGAGCCGGTATCATTTCCACTGTCCAGAGGCCCCGTGGACCAGGCTTATGGGGCCACCTCACCAACTCTTGATGCCATTCTTGGTAACATTAACGCTTGCTTGTGGAGCTCCCACCAAATTCCTGGCTTACTCATTTCTTTCCCGACCCTGGAGACGGCCTCATTTCGATGTCAGTCCCCACTACATCTCTGTAATCCCAGAACTTAGCAAGTTACGGCATGAGATTCATGACACCAGTCTGAACTACACATAGCAAATTCCAGTCTGAGCTACTTTGTGAGAGCCTGTCTCAAAAACATTTTTTTTTTAACATAGAAAAGTTCTGATTTTCTGAAATTTGGATGTGAGGTATGTTTTTACATTATATATTTTATTATGAAGCTATACTTCTTCTGAGAACTGGCCTGGAGTGTAGAGTTACCAAAAGATAACATACCTGCGGATTCCTTTTGGTGTTTCTCCAATAATGAAGGTGGTCTGGCTAGTATGGTAGACATCTTTCTTTTTCTGGCTCACAGGGTGGGCTACACACAGAGGAGAGGAAATGGTTCCATCCCTTGAGGTCCCACCTTTCTCTGTGTGTGCATTCACCTTATTTTTGTATGCCTGTAAAAAAGGAAGTAAAAACTAAGCCTGAAAAAATAGTTTTGGATCAGTAAGACAAAGAACATCACACTTATTTCCCAGATACCCTTTATAGTAAAGCAGATCACATTATTCAACTGGAGCAACTGTTGGAGGCTATTAGTCTAGACCTTTAAAAGGACAGACTATGGAAAAATGTGGTATTGCCTGCTCTCAAGGATGTGGATATACTGACATACAGGCTGACAGCCACTATCCTAAAGATAATAACCAATGATTAAATGAATGAAGGTTCAGAATTGGTCTATCTAGGCAGGGTGTGGTTGTCCACACCTCTACTCTCAGCAATTTGGAGGCAGAGGTAGGTAGATCAGGCAGGCATTAAAGTCATTCTGAAGAACACAGGGACTACCAGGCCAGCCTGAGCTAAAGAGACCTAATTTCAAAAAATAAAACAGGACTAGCGGTTACTTGCATGCAGGCCTGATAACCAGATCCCACAAGGAGGCAGGAGGGAACCAATACCTGTAGATCAGTTGTCCCCTAACCTACATATGCATATTATAGCACAGACATGTGCCCCCCGCAAATAAAAAACATTTAAAAATAAACCAAAAAAGTCTTTCTAATTTATTTAATTTGTGTTTTTGTAAAAGTTATGACACAATTTTTGTTTAATTTTATATAAGCACATAAACTAGTAAAAGGAACCATTATGTAGCAAAAAGGGAAACCAATTTCATAAGTCCTCTGTTGGGCTGAATATTCAGTATTTTAAAAATATCATCAGTCAGGTAGTGGTGGTGCACACGGGAGGCAGAGGCAGGTGGATCTCTGTGAGTTTGAGGCCAGCCTGCTCTACAGAGGGAGTTCCAGGACATCCAGGGCTACACACAAAACCTGTATCAAAAACAAACAAACAAAACCACTTCTCTGCATTGCCTACAGCTTGTATGCTATAAATAAAACCAAACTTACTTTATAATAATTTTATGGGCTGCTGTTTAATGTGAACTGACAGCAGTTCAGGAAAGATAAATGCTTCTAATCTCAATGGCAACTGTGGCCAAGTGTAAAGTTCTACTCCATTCCAAAAATAAAAATAATAGAAACAAATTTACAACAACAAAAACATACTTAAGTTCAAAAGTAAGAAAACCAGACTCGTAAGAAAACCAAACTCTCTAGCTTCCAAAATCAATGAGTGGGAGCCCAGCCGGCCACAGGTTAGTGTTCTAGAACGTGGCCCGCAGGACCTGTGTGGAGCTGGAGATGGAAATGATTTAACTCCCTGAAATAAACCGGCAACAACAACAAATAAACAACAAACAAACAAGCTAGGAAGATCGTTTCATTGGCAAAATGCTTCCTGCGCAAGCATGGAGATCTGTTTGGGGGCTGGCTGGATGACTTGGTGGGGGAGAGGCTTGCTCCAAAGCCTGAACACCTAAACTCTATTCCCAGAAAATGCACGTGTATAGAGAAAACCAACGTCTGAAGTCACTCTCCCGCCACTGCTGCGCTAACACATGTGCACGTATGCACACTAACTAAAGAGTGTTAGTACCTCCACTAATGATAAAGGGTCCGAGTTTAACCTTAGGACTCATCAAAGTTGGGTGCAGTGGGGTACGCTTGTGATCCTGACGCTGGGGAAGAGGCAGTAGGAAGACAAGACACATTTGTGCATACATGTATCCACCTGCATACTAGAAACACACAGAGCAGCACTAGCAGGATCTCAGCGGCAGCAATGCTGGAGATGTGGTAAATGTTTGTCCAAACATACAGTGCCTTAGTTCCTATCCAGCACTCCCTCTCTACAAGAAGGATATCTGAGCTGCACATCACGGTCAAACAAGCCTAAACCGGTGTACAGAACAAAAGCAGGGGCTATCTTCTTACTTCTTACTCTAGACAGAAAATGGCCCATTTGGGCGTAGTATCTAAAAAGTATCTAGAAAGAACCACTAGAGACAAACAGAATGGCCAGGTGGTGACAGCTGGAGAACCCGACTTTGTACATTCTGTTTGGTAAGAAAAGCGATGCTTAAAACTAGCCAAGACCAGGGAAAACTAGAGTCCAGTGAGGCCCAAATACCAAAGCAGTGTAAGAAGGCTTCCTGAATCAAAAGAAGGCTGGTGATTTGGTTGGGAAAGAAATTTAGAAAGTCATAAAAAGAACACTAAAAGCCCAGCACTGTTAAGCCACAGGTCCAGCCAACGTGTGAATTCTATTGCAGAATGACAGGGATCAGGCAATCTGAAGGACACTTTCAATTATCTTATCGGGACAGATTTAAAAAAAGAGGAAGAAAACCCCAGCATGGCACTGTAAAATGACACTCAAGACAGTGCCAAATATAAACTTTAAGAAATAAATGTAAAGTAAAATGGAAACAATACACGGGTTGACAGCAAGCACAGGCCTGCAACGAGGTTGATAAACTAGGGAAATAAAATAACTCAGAATTTAGTGTAGGTACTGAGAAGAGGAGATGGGAAGCATATTTAGAAATGCAGAAAAAAAAGAATTCAGAAAATGGGAGAGGGAATATAACCATTTGGGCAAAGAATTAAAGAAGACAAAACTTCAAACTAAAAAAGGAGAGAGTATCTTTACTAGGAACAAATATCTTCCTTTAGGTTACAGATAAGGGAATATTATAAAAACTACTGGAGTTAGAGATGGTAGAGAAGAACTGGCGAATGTAAGACTTCTAACAGCGCCAACAGAACAAGATGGTAATCTCTTCAGTCTTATACAAGGTCATGCCACCTATAATCACACACAGGTCAAGCTATAGCTTGACAACTGTCCATGCCAGGCACTGTAGGGCACGCTTGTACCCAGCTGTCTATCAAGGTCTATCTGGACAAAATAAAGAGAGCTGATCTCAAAAACACAGGAAATTTCAAATATAAAAAGATTATAGAATTCATTGGCTACACATTGTTGATAATAGTGCAATCTTTTTTCCTTGATGGTGTGCTGGCTAGTTTTATGTCAACTTGGATACAAGTTAGTCACTGCAGAGGAGGGAGCCTCAATTGAGAAAAATGCCTCAATTAGAGCAGGCTACAGGCAGGCCTGTAAGGCATTTTCTTGTTAGTGGTTGACGTGGGTGGGACCACCCTTGGGCAGGTGGGGTGGGTTCTATAATGAAGCAGGCTGAGCAAGACACAGGGAACAAGCCAATAAGCAGCACCCTTCCATGGCTTCTACATCAGTTCCTGCCTCCAGGTTCCTGCCCTGTTTGAGTTTCCTGCCCTGGTTTTCTTCAATGGTGGACTACAATGTAGAAGTGTAAGCCAAATAAACCCTCTCCTCCCCAGCTTGCCTTTCGGTCATGGTGTTTCACCATAGCAATAGGAACCCTAAGACGGAGGGGGACCCAAATAGGAACAAAATGGCCCATGTTCACAAGACAGGTAGAGAGTACATTTTGACTTCATGGATATTCTAAGTACTTATGTTCCCATTACTATGCATCTGAGACACAAACACACACTGAAGCCATATCACCCAGGGATATAAGAGGTAAGACCATTTAAAAACTACTTAGCCCCTTGGTTTCCTTGCACAACATGTATATCTTAACTTACTTTCACATGCCCCCCCCCTTAAAGCAACTGTGTGCAAACCATCTCTAATGAAGACAAGCAGACATATTCAGAAGCTATGATGGTGCACAGGGACAAACTGTGCCAGGCAGACAGGTGTGACTGCAGCTCTGTCAACAGCAGTCAAGAATACTGGAAGCTGCTTCGTTAAGGTCATCAGGTTTTTAAATTGCCTGAAAACATCATCAATGAAGAGAAAAAAATACTGATCTTTAAGATAAATCCAAAAGAGATGTTATGTATTTATTTCTATCAGAAACAAGATGAGGGTTACAAGTTACTAACAGACTCTAGATCCCCAGAGATGACTGTTCACTATTTTAAGGGATGGGAATGCTAATGTGAACATAAGGAGAAAAAACAGGAGAGCAGCTGGACCAACCAAGAACTCCCCTTCCTGCTATACTGTGATTTCTGAAGCCATGGAGAGACAGTGCTGAGCAATGGCTCTTTTCAATAGTTTATGTGATCGCTCTTTCTGACATTACAAAGCTCACATTTTATATACATTTAAAGAATCAGCTTTATAAATCCTTCAAGAATTCAGCCTTTGTAACCAAAGATAGTGGATAAATAGGTCATTAGATTTTCTGACATATTACACACTTTAAAACCAGATTCTTAAAAGGAGAAAATTCATTTTCCCCTCATATGAATTCTACATCTTATTTTTTAAAAAGACATGACTTCAAATTGCTATTTTAGTAGATAATTTTACTACTTTATTGAAATTAGGTTGTAAGCCATAAATTTGTATTTAGCCCAACTGTATTAAGATTTCAGGAATGTCTGTGCTGTCATATTTATACTGAATTATAAGTATGGAATGGAGGTAGTGGATTACATTCTGATTGCTGTATAACAAGTTACCATGCATGGTATTATTGGCTTGAAACAACATAAACTCCTGACCTTACATTTTTGTAGGTATGTCTGACACGGGTCTCACTGGGCTAAAATCAAAGTGCTGGCAGAGTTATGTTCCTTTTCAGAGGCTCTAGGGAACAATTCATTTCCATACTTCTCCAACTCCCAGATGCAGAACACAGTCCTTGTCTTCCTGTAACACTTCTTTCGGGGTCACACCCCCTGTGCGTACAGCCAGGGAGGGTACTGCTGGTAAGAGGGAATGTGACTATACTAAGTCCAGCCAGATACTCAGAGCAAAGGATCATGGTCAGCTGGGTAGTATCCTTTAATAGTATCCATCCAGTTAATTTAACAAGACCATCTTGATTCAACCTGAATTGCACCGATAATCTTAGTTCTCTGTTGTCAGGAAAGGTAACATACTAACGAGTTTCAGAGATTAGCCATGGGCAAGAATTTTAGGGATTCTGGGATTTTTTCCTACAAAGGGTCCTTTGCTAGAGTTCACTGGCCCTATGAAGGTTCTAGGGACCACAGAGAAAGGTACTCTTGAACCTTCTGAAGTTGCATTTGCAGGGTGTGTATGTGAGCATCCACACAACTCTCAGACAGAAAAGCCTAGAACTTTTTTCATTGTATTAAGGTGGTGAGCACAAAAAAATTATGAATTGCTGGTTTATGTGGCAGCTCTATTTATGTAGTTTTTAAAAATTATTATTATTTTTGAAAAATAATGTCCATATTAATTTATAAATATCTTGGTGTTTTTGTTACAGAGGAGGTTTTCACTGTTTTATCTAAAGTCATACAGCTAACCCTTTACAATAGCTGAGACGGGCAATTAATGCCACAGTGAAGCGTAGCTGCACTGACAATGTGCAGCCAGGGACAGGACAATTCACGATCAGGCATGCTATGGAGTCTTGACAATAAGGTGACACTAAGTCCCTAAAGAAAAGTGGATGAGGAATTTAAAGAGTAATCCTGTCTCTTTTAACATCAGGACAGAGGGTGAAGTTGCTCTTGTGGCTCAAGGCATGAAGCTAAAAGCACCTTTCTTCTCTCAAAGAGCAGAACAGGCAACAACTGGATAACTGGGTAGGAACTGGATGGAAAGCTTTGCAACTACAAGGTGAAGGAAGAAAGCAAACCCTGTTTCTGCACAGCCACAATTACCCCCTTCCTACTGATTGGTGAACTGGGTGAGACAGTGTTTCAGGATGTGCCCCCGACTGGCCTTGAACTCAGTACCTAAGATTCACACTGGTCTTAAGCTCACAATTCTCTTGCTTCTGCTTCTTTTGTTTCTTGTGTGCTGGAATTATAAACATGAACCTGGCATCTCTAATATTTTCTCTAAAAATCTGTTGCAGTTTATATATGAAATGCTCCTACAGGCACTTGTATTAGAACATTTGTTCCCCAGCTGGTGGCACTGTCTAAGGAAGCTGTGGAACCTTTGGAATGTAGGCTTTGCTGACAGACACAGACCATTAGGGTTAGTCTTGAGGGTTACAGCCTGGCCCTGCTTTTGATCCCCCTCTTATTGACTTGCCAAAACATGTGGAGCCTCTGCCACACGCTTCTGCTGCCACAAACTCTAACATGCCTTCCCCACCATGACAAACTGAAGCTCTGAGCCAAAATAAGTCTTCTGTTAAGTTGCTTCTGTCATATACTTTGTCACATGAACGATAAAAGTAACTAATGTCAGGATTAGGGGCCGGAACGAGGCCCAGCAGTTCAGAGCACTTGCTGCTCTTGCAGAGGACCTGGGTTTGGTTCTCAGTGCCCACAAGGTGGCTCACAACCGCCCACAACTCCAGTTCTAGGAGATCTAATGCCATCTTCTAGCCTTTGTCATGCAGCCATACACATAAATAAGATTTAAAAAAATCAAGATCAATCTTGAGGTTGGGTACGGTGGTGGACATCTGAAGTTCAAGCACATAGGAATAGAGGTAGGAGGATTGTGAATTTGAGGCAAGCCTGAGCCACACAACAAAACCTTGTCTCAAACGGTAAAAACAGTTCAATGGTTTCAAAAGAAAACTTAATATAAATATTTTCATTATTAAAGTACTTTTTCAAGGAGAAGGTACTGACAAATGAATGGTTCTGAAGCTACATTAGACATAAATTCTAATTATAGTTGTAGTAAAATAAGAAAAGAGTTATGAAATTAAGAATCTCGTGTACTCTTCATTGAGTACGAGTATTTCTGCTAAACACTTAACGGCCTCTCACTCAGTAACTGCTATGTGGATGACCAATCCCATAGATTATGCACCACTGTTAGTTAGGTATGCTCACCACTGTGTTTGTATGAAAAAAAAATCAAATCTAACTTTTAGAATCTTTGTTAAAAAATAAAACTTACTGCACAAATGGAAGAAATGCAGCAATCATTCCTCAATAATATAAAGTTAAAAAAGTTCATCTAATAAGATGTCCTGAATAAAAAGCAGGAAGTTATTCATAAAGATGAACTTATCAGAGGACAATAAAGTAGTCATTTTAATTAGTAAGCAGTAAGTAACATTTCCTTCCTCTTTGGACATGCAGAGCCTACAAGGAACAGTCAGCTGAAAATGGGAAAATAAAGGAAATAACCCTGCTGTCCTTTCGGAACTTTAGAGAAGGACAGAAAAGGTAAACTGTAGGCTAAGCTACTTATGTGGACCCTAGTCTTACAGCATTGAAACTTTAGGTATAGTATGTTGCCTTTACAAAAATAACTGTTATTACATTTTAGTATATACAAGTTAATCTACATAAGACGCTTCTACAAATGACAATTGTTCTGACATTTTTGGCCAAAACAATCTACCTACCAATAATTAAACATCAAATTTGGAAATTTCTTGTTGTTGGAGGCCACTTGTTCATTTTTCTGGCCACCCAGACTCCCGAAATAATCAAAGAAACTATATTATTTGCAATACTGTTTGTCCAATAGCTTAAGTGTACTGCTAGCTAGCTCTTACATCTAGAATTAACCCATTTCCATTATTTTATATTTTCCCACAAAGCTCGTGGCCTACTAGGAGGGTTCCACCTGGCAGCTTGTGTCTTTGCCCTCTGGTGGCTACATGGCATCCCCCTGTCTCTGCCTTCTTCCTCCCAACAGTCAGTTCAGTCTTCCCCCCGCCTAGCTCTATTCTACCCTATCACAGGCCACAGAAGGACTTTCCACACCATTTCCCCTTTTCTGTTTAAATAAAAAGGAAGGCTTTATCATAGATAAATAATTGCTTTGCATTAACTTTGATAAAACTATCGAATCACTGTTGATTTTTCTGGTTTACCTGTAAAATGTGCTTCAAAATATAAAACTGCTATTTAAAGCTGGATAAGCATATATTTACTACGATTTATTATTGTAAATTATAAAAGATACATGAGCTGGGTGGTGGTGGCGCACATCTTTAATCCCAGCACAGTATTCGGGAGGCAGGGCAGGGAGATTTCTGTGAGTTCAAAGCCAGCCTTGTCTACGAGAGTTAGTTCTAGGACAGGCTCCAAAGCTATAGAGAAACTCTGTAGCTAAGAAGGCATTTGTGTAGGAAGAATGCTAGGGATGTGTTCACTGTGCACCCTCTCTTCCCCCTGCTTTACATAAGAGCATGCAAGTCTGAAACTCAAGGTGTACAAATAAAATCTCTAAAGCAGAACTTGAGGAAACAAATGAATGTACACTAGGTCTTTTCAGCCATACTGCATTGCTATCCATCTGCAGCAGCAGGAAACTGTCAAACAGCCTTGGACAATACTGTGTCTTTATGTTTGTTTGTTTTTTGAGACAGGGTTTCTCTGTGTAGCCCTAGCAGTCACGGAACTTGCTCTGTAAACCAGACTGACTCAAACTCACAGAGATCTGTCTGCCTCTGCCTCCTGAGTGCTGGGATTAAAGGCATGTGCTACCATGCCTGGTTTAAGGATCTTATTTTTATTTATTTATTCATTTATTTATTTTGTACTCACATGCCAAAGCATGTGCGTGGGGGTCTGTGGTTTTCTTCTATCATGTGGGCCCCAGGGATGCTGTTCTTTACCTGCTAAGCCATCTCAGAAGCCCTCTTTCTTATCCCTTTAGTGAAATGCAGGCTCTGTGATTACAAGGCCGAAGTCAAGGTGCCTTACTTTCACTTTTACTCAAGCAATGGATTTTTATTTCAGGCGCAGCTAATAAAAGGAAAGCTACAGAGTTTTCAATATTAAAGGGTTAAGAAAACTGTAGATAGCAATCATTAACGTCAGTACACTTTCCAAAGGAGGGTTCCTCCTACCTCACAGCTGTATGCTTACATTTTCATTTTTCTGTTTACTCAGCCACATATGGATTGTATATACTAGGAAATAGCACTGTACAGTTCAGAGAATGTTTAAAAAACAAAAACGTCTTTTTATTAACATTAATTGAAGTGAAAAATAAATTAGGAGGTAAACCATAGAGGGCACTTACATAGGGATAATAAGGGAACGAGAATTTGATGGGAAAGGCCTCATAACCACATCCGCTAACAAATGGGCCAAGAGATTAAAATCTAGGGGAGTGAGGAACTTTTATTTTTTTGACACAGGGTTTGTGATTGTAGTTGCAGGTGACCTAATGATGAGGCTCAAGCTGGCCTTGAACTTGGGTACTTCTGTTTCGGCTTTCAGACTGTTGTGGTTGTACAAGCTTGCCACAATGCCCACCAGGAAGCTAACTTCTGAAGACAATCATGAAGAGCCCTGTTGTGGTTTGAATGAAAATGGCACCCACAGGCCCACCAGGAGTGGCATTATTGGAGGTGTGGCCTTGTTGGAGGAAGTGTGTCACTGGGGATGGGCTTTGGTGGTTCAGAAGCCCAAGCCAGGTCCAGTGGTTCTCTCTGCCTGCAGATCGGGATGTACAACTCTGTTACTTCTCCAGCATGTCTGCCTGCATGCTGTCAAGCTTCCCTACAGGATGATAATGGACTAACTCTGAATTGTAAGCAGTCTCAACTAAATGTTTTCTTTCATAAGAGTTGTCATGGTCATGATGTTTCTTCATAGCAATAAAACTCCAAGACAAGTCCCTAGCTCCTGTTTTATAGAAAAGATATGAAAGTATAATGGATAATCTCTCTTGGGGCTAATTCTGGAGCTGCATCCATTACCAGCACATAATATTTCCCCAGCTCACCTTACCCTGCACATTTCAGAGGAAGATACTCTGAGTGGTTCACAGGCAAGACAGCCTATCTGTGGCAGGTTAACAGGAACTAGTGAAATCGTTCACTGGGCAAATAAGGGATGGATAGGCTTGACCACTAATAGGAAATTGGAACTAGGGGGGATTTTAAAGGTAGTGGAAAGTCATGATGAAGAAAGGCTCAACTCAGAAGGCTAGTTCTAAGATGAACAGAGGACCTGTCTATCCCAGGAAAGTCTGGAGCCTACAGCTTGTTCCCAAGACCAGCAGAGAGTTCTAAAGACACTCTAAGGTCACCACCATGTGTGGCCATACTCTTCCATCATCCTGACCACACCAAGTATGCTATGAAGACTACAAATCAAGTGTTCTTTCAGTTTCTGTCTTCATCAAGCCTTAAACAGTGAGGTCTCAGGCTGCAAGGTTTTGTTTACACATCTGTTCAAACAAAAGACTTAAAAACAGATCTCTTTGGTTAAGGGCCAAACTGTAAGAACACACAAAGGCATAAATTTCTTATCTGTGTAATACAAGGAACAGGGAGTACTATCAAAACAGACAGTACAGTGTAAGTAAATTCACTCAAATGGCAGCTGGGTCTAAAGTGACAAAGCTGTTTAAGGATCTTTGTACAAGGGTAAAAGTACTTTAATTAATTATGCAAGGTTATCATAATGTAGGTCTCTGTATTTAAGAAAAACCTAAGTCTAAAAGCTACTCTTAAACATTAAGCCATTATTTTGGAGAAAAACCAAGAGGAATCACTCCAAATATACACAAAAGTCACATTTTCTGCATGTTATAAAAATGATAGGCCTGAAAACACAAGCAGATTCAAGTCCAAAACATGTTTTGGGAAGAAGAGGAGACTGAAGCTGGCAACTCTGGCTCCTTTCCTCCCAGAAGTCTAACAGCTACAGTCTAAAGCAACTTTATTCTGTGGTGGTTTTGTTGGTTTTGTGACAGGATCTATCACATTGTGGTCTAGGCTAACCTAAAACTCAGCAAGTCGCATAGGATGCTACTGAACTTACAATTCTGCTTCAGATTCTGGAGTGCCGACGTTATATAAATACGCACCTCCATGCCCAGACTATAGTAAGACATTTCACAGAACTTGGCTGGTGGACAGCTCAGCAGACAGAGGTGCTTGCCTCGAAACTTGACAACCTGAGTTTAAGCCCCAGACCCCATGTGGTAGAAGTAGAGCACTAATTTCTAAAAGTTCCATACACATGTAACACGCACACACACATGCCATACCTGGCGAAACACACACACACAACACACACACAAAATAAATGTTTAAAAAAACTGAAGAAATTTCACAGGACTGTGGGAGAGAGAAAACAAAGTCTCACTCTGACCTCATACACAGGACAGGGCATCTTCCTGCCTCCATTCTCCATGTGCCTTTTATTAAGTAGGCTTCTTTGCCAGCACCATGATGAACAATAACAAATAACCAGAACGCATGCTGCTCAAACCTGACTAATCCTTCTGCATTACACGCCAGTGTGACTACTTTAATTTGAGAAGCTGAGCTGAAGGAGTTTTGGCAGTGAGCTCTTCTTTACATTGTATTTTAAGGTAGGATTACCAGTAACGAGCATGTGGTGAAAGCCCACTCTCTGTTGCTGTTGCTGAGTGGTGGTGGTCATATCTGGAAGTGTATGTTACGTCTTGATCCTTAAGTCACTTTTAACGTACATAAAGAAAGAACAGATACATATGATGTTAAGCTACAGAAGTTCACATCCCATCAGCAATGACTGGCATCGAGACATGTGAATGAGAAGGTCAGCCAGCAGATTAGGTATGGTTGGAGGTGTGGGGTTCCACACAAACTTGAGAGTGTTTCTATATTTAAGGAAAACTACAATTCACACCAAAGGCTTCTGCTTTCAGTGTGTAAGGATTTTCTTCACTAGCAGTAGTGGTCACGCACTTCGTGTCTTCTAATTTAATTCTGGCATTGTCTCTCCAAGACTAGCATTTCCACAACTCCAGATGCCAATTGTAAGCCTCAGTTTAGCTCAGCTGTGCCTGATAGAGCAGTTCACAGAACTTAAGAGAACACTGGCTTCTGCTCATTAGTTAACTGCTCGGGATATTCCACACACGGAAGCAATAGTTGTGGGGACACGGTATGGAGCTCCCATGCCCACCCTGGGTATGCCACACTATAGTAACCTCCACATGCTCAGCTATTCAGAAGATCAAACCCATCTTCCTTAGGTTTTATGGCTATTTTACTGTACAGGCATAACTGCTAGCAGACTGAATGGGGAAACCCAGCAAGGCCTGTCTGTACCAATTGCTTTCCATAGCCTCCTCCCTCTCAGGATGGGCAGGACCCTTCTGGGATGAGGCTCTTAAGTCACAGGATTTCTATAAGGTCGGCCCTAAGATAAAAACGCAGTACTGGTGGGAGACAGGTATTTAGGACCTGCTTTGGACAGTACATTATAACCCAAACAGTGGTCAAAACCAAAATATGTGTGTCAGAATATCACAATGTCTCATCAATATAGAGGATCCCCAGTCTGGATACACGCAGTACTATCTCTGAGTAAGGTGATTTCCAGAAAAATCAGAAAGTTGTTCACAGTTAAGATGATTCAAACCACCTAAACTGTTCCGAACAGACTGGGGTAAAGCGCGATGGTGGTGCACCTGTCTAACAAGCACAGAGGCCCAGTGTGCATCTCCATCACCAAACCAATCATGCCCAACAATAAAACAAACTTTCCAAGATCAACATTGAGTCTGAAGCCATTGTACCTTGACAAAACTAACAGTTAAATCTTCTGGAAAAAGTATTTACTCAAATATAAACTCAATTTAGGTTATTAAAAGTGAATCAGAAATACATCCTACTTAGGGAAATCCACACTTCTGGTTTATTTGAAGAGGTATGTTCTTACAGGACTTAAAGAATACTGAGAGCAGGAAAAATTGTGCTCCCCAGGGATAAACACCCTCCTCATAGGTTACCTAAGACCAAGCAGTAAGCCTTGAAACCATAAACATATGATCAACATTACACAGACTGAGCAGGTTGTATTTATATTTGTAGGTGTGTGTGTGAGAGAGAGAGACAGACAGAGACAGAGAAACAGTAACAACAAATGAAAGAGGCCATGATATGGAGAGGGAGAAAAGAGGGTGGAGTATATGGGAGAGACAGGAGGGAGGAAAGAAAAGAAAATGATATAATTATATTTTAATTTAAAAAAGAGATAAGACAACACAAGTATAATATAACTCTCAAATACCTATTTTAGAGTAAGAACTTGCCACATAAAGTTCTTCTACTGAGTGAAGAAGAAAAAGCCTATGAGGAAGGGTAGTTTGTTTCTAGATGGGGGAGAAACTAGTGGAGACCTGGGGAAGAGATGACACATTTGTGGTGGTACACACTGAAAGGCAGAGAGATCTGGGAGACATAAACACAAACCTGAATGTTATTCTAGGTAAAGGAAAAGTACAAGTATAAATCAGTGCTCTCCAGAGGAAAAGAGTAACACACACAAACACACGCGCATACACGCGCATACGCGCGCGCGCACACACACACACACACACAAAGGGATTTAGTACATTGGCTTGTATGAACAGAGGTTGAATAACTCCAAATGGCTATCCCTAGGTGAGGAACCAGAGAACTCAGCAGTTGCTCAATCCAAGAAGTTGGGAGCCTGAGAACAAGAGGGACCAATGAGGCATCCCCAGTCAGGGGCTGAAGGTCTGGAAGCTCCTTGGAGAGTTGCTGATGTGAGCTGGCATTCCCAGGTTCAAGAACTGCCAATGTCTGATGGCCATCGGCAACAGCGGCAGCAATGCACCCATTCCAGTCAGTCCATGGGGTAGTTTCTCATCTAGTCAGAGCTCAGACCACATTGAAGGCAGATCTTCCCCCTCAGGTTACCAATTTTCATATTAATTGGCTAGAAACACCATCAAAGACACACCCAGAATCTGACTGCCAATTTTCTCGGCATCTCTCAATCCAGTCACGTTGACAACTAACATTAACCAACACAGTATTTAGAAAAAGTTAAAAAAATTGTATCGTTGCCAAAATATCTTTGAGAAAGTTGATATTCCTCATAGTTTTGTCATGTTTCTTGTGTGTGTGTGATGTATGTGTGTGCCTCTTTGTGTCTGTGTGTCAGTGAAGGCATGCATATCCACAGTGTGTGTAGTGTGTGTGTGTGTGTGTGTGTGTGTGTGTGTGTGTAGGTCAGAGGACAACCTTGAATGTGGGTCAACTACATTTTACATTTAAGCAGTGCATCTTTGTTGTTGGCCACTATGTATGCTCACAGATGTGTCTATGCATATCTGTGACATGAGTTTCTAGGAACTCTCCTGTCTCCACTTCCCAAGGAATACAAACGTGTGCTACTTCAGCGGGCTTTACATGGGATCTGGGGATTCAAACTCAGGTTTCGTGTTTATGCACCAATCAGTACTTTATCCACTGAGCTACATCTCCAACTCTCACCGCACTTCTTGAGTCCAGACAGAGTTTAACTCTTTGAAATATATATATATATATATATATATATATATATATATATATATATATATATATATATATAAAGGAATGATAAATTCACTCTAGTTGTCGGCTTTTAGGTTTAATTGGAATATTTTTTTTTTAAAAACTAGGTATCTTAGAAAATTAAAAGGTTAATATGTCACATATTAGAAAATCAAATCTGAAATCTTCAACTAGTGATCAAAGGAAAAGGAATACACAGGAAAAGGCAAGCGGTGAGAAAGGTCCCAAGGATGGGAGCTGACAGCCGTTCCTGAGGCTGGTGAAAGACCCTAGTGTCACACTTTAAAAATAAGTGAAACGAAATGTGTGGATATACTTTCCCTAAATTCTTCAAACTGAAATACAATGATTTTTCCCTCCAATTTTATGTTTATATAAAAACTCAGGATTTCATGTGCAGAGGTAGTGTTCTCAAATGATGATGTAGTAAGTGTTTCTATCATGTGACTATGTCTAGTTGACACCACGATTTTCATAAAGGTATAAAATGTAATTTGAAAAGCACTGTTCATTGCTTACTATCCCTTAGTTCATTAGGGAGAGTCAATGAATGTTCAATGAGGCTTTTTTAACCTCTGAACTTCTATCCTGCTACCAGAAAGCATTATTTGAAGAAATGGCATTTTATAAATTAGTAAAACCTCACAACTGTCTAAACCAAGAAGTTTTTCAAAGTCAATTTCTTTGTGCATTCAGAAGGATCACCATTTAGGAAAAGAGTTAGAATTATACCACTTTTTTTCTAAAAAGAAAAACTAACTACCTTTGTTTATCTAATCCAATGTTAGCTAAGTTCTTTAAAAATTTACATATGTATATATACATATGTTTTCTCTATCTCTTTTCATGGGAAATCAGCCATAGTTCAGGACAGGATTTTAATAAATTAGAAGACCTACCAAGTAGCTAATAAGGTACTCCAAAAGCTTTATTGGTACAATGAACAAAAAGTAATAATAGATAATTACATAGAACCACAGAAGAGTTTATCCCTCATGTGACTATTAATAAATTCACACAATTATGATAATAAAAGTCTATGTTCTGTTTTGAGCAATTTCAGCACTTTTTTTTTTTTAATTTTGCAATGCGGTGAGTGTGTTTTGGATACTATGAGGAAGGATGCCACAGGTTTTCTTGGACCCTGGCTCTAAGAAGAACAGGGCTATATATACAAGAGCACTGGCTTGTCCTTCTCCTGTTTAACAAACAAGTATTCTTCACTCAGATGATACACTGTTTTTATAGAAAAGAATGTCACCTATAATCAATCTTCCTTTTAGGGATAAAAACACAAAGCTCATTTCATGCCAATAGTAGTGCCATAACCTCATATATATTCACAGCAGTCCCAGAAATCTTAATCCCAGTTGTTACTTGAAAAAAAAACTATTTGATAAAGCTATATAAAGTTAATATTGAGATAAAGAACAAAAATTAGTAGACAAGGAAAATCCCACTGAGAGTAAATTCTGTTAACAAGTTAAAACCATAAGCTGTACTTACTGAACTACCTCATAAACTAGTCAATTACTTTATACCATTGACAATTATCCTGATAAGAATAGAGTAATAGAATGTTCTCTTTCCCCAAAGTCTGCTCATTATAAACAGTCCATTCCTCCTTGCTGACTCCAAAGGTTGTATAAACACACTGCAATCAATCCACCAAAGCTCACAGAAATCCTTGCATTAAGTAATCCAAAAAATGTCAATCTAACACACATACAAGAGAAGTTCCTGCTAACACAACATTTTGAGTTTATAGTATTCTCAACAATACTTAAATCTCCGTTGGTTATAAAAAGACACCCCCACCTCAGCCTGACAGCTCGCTTAGTCCACTCATTTACAGCACACTGAAATCATATAAAGAAGGGTTTACTATTAATCCAGGTTTTACTACAAAGTGACCCATTATTTTTCTGTCAAACACTGGCAGGAGTGCCAAGTGTCTGTCATCCAATTCAGGGGATTAAGTCTTCTTTTATAGTCTGATACTTGTACCAATTTATAAAAGTACAGATATAGTTTCTTAGAGTTGGTCACAGTCTATATTTTGGCTTGGATTCAGGCAGCAAAGGTTGACTATGACAGCTGCAGGAAACTCAGGGGAGAATACATCCTCCCCCTTTAGTCACCATATCTCAGTTGCCATAGTGATTAATCCTTAATTGAATGCTGTCTTTGTACAATTTCTTCAGAAAACTTTAAGCAAACTTAAGTTGAAGTCATGCAGCTGATTGAGAAAGGAGGCACCGCATCATCACAGGTTTAGTGTGACACACAGCCCACAGTACAGTTCTGGGACACACAGCCCACAGTACAGTTCTGGGACACACAGCCCACAGTACAGTTCTGGGACACACAGCCCCACAGGTACAGTTCTGGGACACACAGCCCCACAGGTACAGTTCTGGGACACACAGCCCCACAGGTACAGTTCTGGGACACACAGCCCCACAGTACAGTTCTGGGACACACAGCCTCACAGGTACAGTTCTGGGACACACAGCCCCACAGTACAGTTCTGGGACACACAGCCCACAGTACAGTTCTGGGACACACAGCCCCACAGGTACAGTTCTGGGACACACAGCCCTACAGGTACAGTTCTGGGACACAGCCTCACAGGTACAGTTCTGGGACACACAGCCCCACAGTACAGTTCTGGGACACAGCCTCACAGGTACAGTTCTGGGACACACAGCCCCAGAGATACAGTTCTGGGACACACAGCCCACAGTACAGTTCTGGGACACACAGCCCCAGAGATACAGTTCTGGGACACACAGCCCCAGAGGTACAGTTCTGGGACACACAGCCCACAGTACAGTTCTGGGACACACAGCCCCAGAGGTACAGTTCTGGGACACACAGCCCCAGAGGTACAGTTCTGGGACACACAGCCTCACAGTAGCAGATTTAATCATATTCCATGAAAAATGTCCTCTAAGATGAATGTGGTATAAGAAGATATTCAAGCACAGAAAACCCAATACCGAGAAAGGAAGTGGGCACCATGTCCCACCCCGTCTTAGTCAATGTTCTATAGCTGTGAAGAGACACCATGACCACAGCAACTCTTATAAAGGAAAGCATTTAACTGGGACTGGCTTACAGTTTTGTAGGTTTAGCCAATTATCAGCATGGTGGCACACAGGCAGACATGGTGCTGCAGGGGCTGAGAGTTTTAAATCTGAGCCTGCAGGTAGCAGGTAGAGAGTGAGACACTCGGTCTGGCTTGGGCTTCTGAAACTTTGAAGCCCAACTCCAGCGACACACTTTCTCCAACAAGACAGTAGTGCCAGTCCCTAATGAAGAAACCTTCATACATATGAGTTTACAGGGGGCCATTCCTATTCAAACCAACACAGCCCCCAACCAAGAAGCAATTTGTCATTGATAGCTACTGGGAGAACGAAAATCAGTTTTCTTCAAAGGAATAACACTGGGTGTACTGACCACACCGCAGGGAAGCTGGGATGCTCAGTAACAGCCAACACAAAACAAACTTCATGGCCTATTGAGTATCTGTGTATGTGTGTGCTTGGTTTGGCCTTTTTCTTTTTAACAAAAGAAAGAAAAATAATATGAAGTGAGGTGGATAAAAAGGGAGGGACTTGGGGTGAGTTGGGGGAGGGGAAAGAATGTGACCAAAATTTATTATGGAAAGTTTTAAAAATAATGAAAAAAGAAACTCCAGAGGATAGATGCCCTGCCTCTTTCATGGTAGGAGATGAGTCTCATTATGAAAACTGTATGCAGAGACAAGATTTCATATGAGACTGCTCCTATAAAACATTGAGGTCAAAGCGGGTTAGAGGGGAGGTGTATTTCTCTTTTGCTTGTTTAAAGATGTGATTACTATCTCTATATGTGGGAGACGCTTTTCAAGCTCACATCTAGATGAACTGTGTTAACTGTGACTTTCTCCCTGTGACCAATGTCCAGGTAAATTATCTATTAACTCTAGTATACTACAGAGATATTTGACCATCCATGTTCATTCGAGCACTATCTACAACAGCCAAGATATGAGCCAGCAGAGATGCATTAACTGATAAATGGGTAAAGAAAATAAAGCTTATATACACAAGGGAAAAAGAATGAGAGTGTTCCTTGCAGGAAAATGGGTCGAACGGGATTATTAATGAATGCAGCAAAATAAGCCTGACTGAGAGACAAACACTACATGTTTTCTCTTGTATGGAGACTCTAAAAAAAATAAAAATGTAAATACACAATATGGAAGTAGGAAAGGGATATGCAAGCAGAGAAAGTTGTCTAAAAAGGAGAGGTGTAGGAAAAACACAAAAGGATAATGGGAGGACAAAAAGCACTATCTGCTTCCTTTCAAAAGAAAAACCTAAATTTGCATATTAAACTGGGTCCTTTAAAAATCCACCATTACATTTACTCTATGGACACTGTAGGAGGATGGGCTCTTTCCTAGATCATTTAGCAGTCTCTCCCCACCCACGAAAAGATTCCAGGGGAAGAGCTAGGGAGATGGGTCAGTAAAGTGCCTGAGGAGCAAGGGATCACTAGAGCCCACGAGGAGCCAGGCCCTGAGACTCATGTCTGCAATTACAGTGCTTGGGAAAAAGAGAGGAGACAGAAATAAGCAGCCAGTCAGACTAGCAGGATCCATGAGCTTCAGGCTCAGAGACACTATTTCAAAACCAAGATGTAGAGAGACTGAAGAAGGCACTTCACGTAGAGCTCTGGCCTCTATACACACATGCACACAAGTATACCACACATCCACACACGCAAATCTCAGATGACAAACTGCCTTCAAATTATATGCTATGAGAAGCTTTGATTCTCCTAAAACTGGTATTTTTGTTTCTATAGTCTTCACTCTGCCCCATGCTCAGTGTTAAAGCATTTGGAGTATAATTTTATTTATTTATTTATTTATTTTTTGCATGTGAATTCACTCCATTACACTCAGCCCAACGCAGTCCTTTGTGTCCGTTCAGCATCTGGTCAACACAATCATTCAAACTCGAGCTGAGACAATACTGGCTGTCTCCTCTGTTAGACCCACTGGAAAGCTCACACTGTCTTGTCGGTAAGATGTCTACGGAGAACGTACTGACCATGTGTTTGCAGTCTACCCTCTTCCAGTCATCAGCTCTTTAGTTCATATTTCCCTGGTCGTGAGTTTCACTTTACACTCTCGATTTACTGTTAAGACAATCTGAATCAAATGAAGACAGTTGGAAAGTTCAGAGAGATTGCTCCCTGCTTCATTCTTAAAAGCAATGCTACATTATATCACTGTTATATGCAACACGTACTTTTAACTCTGACCTATAAAACAATAAATAGTGAGCTTTTAGATGAATACACCAACAAAAACACTTTAAAAAATCTTTGATGAAAATAACCACGTATAAACAACAACAACAACAACAAAAATAGAATTATGTAAGTCTTTATTTCCATGCAGCAGTAATCTGAAGCAGAAAAAATCCAGGCTTTATTGCTTTAACATTATAAAAATCCTTCATAGAAGTCTATATGAGGCTAGAATTTTGTGTCTGTGTCTTTTAGATGGGGGAAGAAAACCTGAAGAAACCCAATCCTATCCATAGGTGCAGAAGTAGTTTGGGGTTATGACTTAATTTGTGTAACTCTTTCAGGTTGTTTTGAATTTGGGGACATAGGAATATTTTTTAAAAAGGGAAACTATTAGTCAGCTCAGTTTCACTTTGCATTTTAATTTACATTTGTCATTTAATTTGTCCTTTTGCTGTGATAAAATACCATGATGAAGGCAACTTATAAAAGAAAAAGAGTTTATTTGGAGTTTAGAGTTTCAGAGGGTTAGAATCTGTGACCATCATGGCAGGGAGCCTGGTGTGAGGCAGGAAAACAGGCAGGCATGTGCTGGAGCAGCAGCTGAGAATTCATATCTTGATCCATAAGCAGAGGGCAGAGAGAGCACTCTGGGAATGGTTAGTCTTTTGAAACCTCAAAGCCTGCCCACAGTGATATATCTCCAACAAGGCTACACCCCCTAATCCTTCTCAAATAATTCCACCAACTGGGGACCAAGTATTCCAACATGAGTCTATGAGCCGTTCTCATCCAAGCCACCACACCTTCCAAACATCTTCTGTGATTGTAACCATTACAATGCTATATGGCTTTTCCACACACAGTTCTGTCTCTTAATAGAATCAACGGCTACTTCTGAGGTCATAAAAAGAAACCTATTAGCTGGTTGGTGGTGGCACATGCCTTTAATCCCAGCACTCGAGAGGCAGAGGCAGGAGGATCTCTGTGAGTTTGAGGCCAGCCTGGTCTACAAGAGCTAGTTCCAGGACAGGTTTCAAAGCTACAGAGAAACCCTGTCTTGAAAAACAAAAACAAAAACAACAAAAAGAACCCTATTGAGAAACTTTTGTGAAAAGTGAGATAAAACCTAAATTTTCTTACCTTAGAACTGCAAACAGCTACATTAGCAGGGAGCTGGGAAAACTGTTTCAACTCAAATACATCACGTGTTGCCCAACGGCTCATGTGATTTTCAGCTCTGCTTGATCCAATCACATTCTGATTTGAGTGGATATATGCCACTTCCTGAACACCACCTAGGAGGCAAATATGTTTATTACATGATTGATCACTATGAAGCAATATGGCTCTAATTATCCACAGCACACTAAGAACAGGATATATTGTTTTGTTACTCCCTCTATTTTTGAGACAGTCTTGCTATGTAGTCCAGGTTAGTTTCAAACCCGTGATTCTTCTGTCTTAGCCTCCTAGCTATGCTTCCTTCCTTCCTTCCCTCTCTTTCTTTCTTTATAAGTAGCCCTGGTTGACCTGGAACTCACTATGTAGACAAGGCTGGTCTCGAACTCACAATCAGTCTAGCTCTTACTCCCCATTGCTAAGATTAAAGGTGTGTACCTGTATTACAAAGGTGTTGCTGTATTATAAAATTATTATTATCTTTGTTGCTTCCTTGAGAAAGGGCTTACTCTGTAGCTCAGGATGGCCTAGAACTCATGGCAATTCTCCTCTCTAAGCCTCCTGAGTATTGTTGAAATTACAGGTATAAGCAACTATGCTTAACGGTTTGCTTTATTTTTAATGTTTAAAAGATCATGTTACTATCACAACATTTTAAAAAGTAAACGGAAAAAGGAATTCAAATATGTTGGTTCAGGTTAACTCGGAGATGACTTTCTAGTTTTATCAGTATGAGAATTGCTGACATTAAGTAGCAATTTTAAAATTTAAATCTGAAATGGAGATTTTTGTCTGGGAATCATGGTTAATAGTCCTGTATAGATTTCTCTTCCTTCACATCTAAGGAGGAGCTCTAGGATCACTGCTGGCAGTGACGGACGACAGCATGGGGTTTATGACCAGAAAGTTGTGTTTGGTTTGTGGGGCTCGGCTTTTTTGTTTGTATTTTGTCTTTTTTTGTACACATGCCCAGAGAATGTCAAGATGAGAGCTTTTTAGGAAATGAAAAAAAAATTAACTCATAGCTTTTTATCTGAAAGAGTTCTTAAAACTGGCTGTATTTTTTTTTTTATTGCTTTGCTTCTAGGCTCTAATAATTTATTTTGAAATTACGGCCATAAAAGAGGAGGCTGGAACTAAGGCCTGTAAAATTTTCCTCAAACAGCCCTGGCAATGAACCTCAACTGTGACCTCAACACTCTGCTGTTTTAGCCCTGAAGTCTCCAGCAATCACCAAGCACAAAACACATGATACTGCCACATCACGTAATTAAAAGTTACCAGGAAAACATCTCTAGGTGACACAAAATACCACTAACTCCAACTGCTGACACCTGCCGTTAAAACTCTCACATGATTATTTTAAAGCATCTGTAACAAACCCTTAACTCTCGAATTTCACTGGAGTAAACAATCCATTCTAATAATCTGTGTAGCACCACAAGGTGGTGGCTTACCAGGTTTGTAACCTGTGGCTGTCTCGGAGAGGAGAGTCATGGCGACTGCCTGCCTCTGCTTTCTTTCTCCCAAGCACCAGGCCAAACTCTGGAGTCCAGTTGAAGAGAGGGAGGAGGGATTATATGAACAAGGCAGGTCAAGGTCATGATGGGGACAGCCAGAGACAGCTGACCCAAGTTCATGGGAGTTCATGAACTCTAAACCAACAGCTGGGGAGCCTGCATGGAACCAAATTAGGCCCTCTGTATGTGGGTGACAGTGGTGTGGCTTGGATTAGGATCTATCTCTAGTGCATGAGTTGGCTTTTTGGAGCTCACTCCCTATGGTGAATGCTTTGATCAGCCTTAATGAAGGGAGGAGGGGCTTGGCCCTGCCTCAACTTAATGTGTCAGGCTTTGTTGACTCCCCAGGGGAGGCCTTACATTTGCTGAGAAGTGGATTTGGGGCGAGGAGTTGAGAGGCGGGGAGAGGGAGAACTGGAGGAGCAGAGGAAACTATGGTTGGTATATAAAATAAATAAAATTATAAATTAAAAAATAATTAAAAATAAAAACAAAAAGAAAATGTCATTTGTAAGCGAAGACTAATCTAGAAGAAACATTAAGAGGAAATAAATACCATAGATAATGACAAAAACCCAAACAAGTGAAAAGATAAAAAATGATTTAAGAGACTGATCAATTCTCAAGAGCAGTGACAAAGACTGAACATCAGAACAAAACGAGAGATTTGAACAAGTCACTGATGGCAGCACGGTGTTCCTAAAGAAAGACTGAGTGGAAACTACATTTGCACATGAGAATACTGACTCAGAATAAACACCAAACACAGTCTGGTGAAACCACTGGACAGCAATGAAAAGAAAATAATATTGAAAATACTCAGCAAAGTGTGAGCCAAGGACTTTATATTCAGAAAAACTGGCTTTCAGGGTACAAACCATTATCACATGAACCTCAGCAGAAAAAAAGTCCCTCTGCAACATGTCTTAAAAGATTTACTAGAAAACAAGGTCCAGATGATGCAAATGATTTAGAGACACTGACACGAGGACTGAAAGGGGCCGTGATGTTTTTAGTTACCTGTACACCAAAGGGGAAGAATACACAGCCCCGACACAGCCTCTGGCAGTTTAGACACAGTGCATTCACCGTGAAAGTGGAAAGAAATGGAACAGTTTGTCAAAAAAAAAAACCACCCAAAAAAACTTAAACTAAAAATGTTTTTGTGATGCTCTGCTTCTGGGATACACCTCCAACCTTCACTGTGGTACCATGCCATCACATTCTTTCACTATTGTGTAATAGGGGACAAAATAAATAAGCAGTTTTGGAACATTATAACTAAATCAGTCTTTGTATGTGACCAGAATGATCAAGATGAAAGAAATAATATTCAAATATAATGGAGATGAGAGAACTTTCTATAAATATGGAAGTATAAATATAGTTCATGAGGTATATTCACCATCACAAACAACTACATAAAATATGTCTATGTACTTCATACACAAATGAGTATATGTATAATATACATATCAAGATATATAATTACAAATACAGTATATAAACTATACATGCAAACATACAAATAATATGACCACTGAAATACTACTCATTCACAGGCAATGCAGAGGTCGGCGAACATGTCTGACTGCTGAGAAAACTGAGCAAAATGCAGACTGACAGAAACTCTGTAAGTAAATTATATGGTAATGAAAGGATGGAGGAAGATTCTTGCAGACTACACAGACTACATAAAATGGAGTGGACGAGACTGAATTATGCTATCAGATAATACACACCCATGTGACAAAACCTTAACAATATACTGAGGAATTTACGAATCAAAATAACTGGTTCTATGGCACAAAGAAGCTGTGCTGAGGGTGGGGCACATGGAGGGGCATCACAGGGAGAGAGCAAAACTCTCCCCCCTCCTGCAGGAGGCCTTTCCTTTACCTGCCACTTCACTATTTCTTCGTTACCCTGAATTACTGCCTCAATGCAGTATCCTGACTTTAGAGCTATTTCACAGCTGGCTGAACAACCTCTCCTAGAATATGACTGAAAACAGTTATTTAGAGAAACGCTTACAGAATGTCTACGTTATACTTACCTAGTATTTTATCCATTGAGTCACTCATTTGCTCTTGACTGACAACTCTTTCATTTAAAAAGCTTGCTGGCTTCTTTGATATAAAAGTGTTGTTTTTCTTATCCGGGCCAGGTAGCTTGGAGAACAAACTGATTTTATCTTTTACAGTTTCTGCTCTGTGATTTGGTCTAGAGGAACTCCAGTGGCTGACAGATACATTGTCATCAGAGGACGAGAAGTCATCAATGACCTGAGAGCTACAGTCCCCATCTGCTGCATGCACTTGTTTCGGCTCCTTTGCTCTTCCAGGAGACTTACAAAGCTCCCTTTTGTTTTCCTTTTTTCTCTTAAACTTCAGGGAAGTAGTAGCTCTTTGCTTTCTTATTCTCGACTTGGGGAACATGTCGATGTCATCAGATTCATCACTAATATCATCTGTATCTTTTCTTTTCCTAACAAGTTTCAAGGTCATGTTCTCAGTACTCAAGGGTTTTGAAATTGGTCCATTTCCTTTGCCACTGTTCTGTCTACCAGCAACACAATTTCTTTTCACAGGGTTTTCTGCTTCAGAATCTTCAGATTCACCAAACAGCAGCTTAAAGCGTATACGGTTATTAGGGGCTTTCTGAGCTGGATACTGTGTGGGATAGATGACATCACTGTCTTCTGACTCTGTGTCATTTTGTCCCATGCCATGATGTCCATCTGTACTGTGATACTTCCTCTCATCATCAGACTGAGAAGAAACGTTCTGTTCTAAAGTCTTCTTACTTTTATCAAAACCATATTTCTCATTAGGATTTTGGATGTTCTCTGATTTCTGATGTTCTGAAATACAAACAGAGTCTTGAGTTTTCTGACAAGCAGCCTGTTTGGCTTCTGCTGACAGGCATGTGGGCTGCTCATCAGAACTTTCATCACTGGAGGCAGCGTTTCTATTGCCATCCTGGACTGACTTACAATTTGCCTCAAACAATTTAGAGAATCCACACTGCAGCAAAGTGAGCTGTGCTGAGGAGCCTGCAGCTCTACTGGAGCCAGAGACTCTGTGTTCAGCTGTCTTTCCAAGGGAGCGGCCCACTGGCTCATCATCACTGAAGTCACTGTAGAGCTCACAAACCTCCGTGGATTTGTGACAATCAGGGTCTTTAGGCTACATAAGAAAGCAGTCAGAAACATCAGAAAACATGAGGGAAGGGTGGTATGCAGTGGTGCATGTCAACAGCAAGAAAAGCAAAGGACTTGGAAAATAGGAGGATCAAGGTTCAAGACCATCCTCTGTTGTGGGATTCTGATCCCTTCAGCCAATGGCTTTGGGGATCATGAGTCCTAGAGCGGGGGCTTGTCTGTAGATGTGACAGTTTATTAGCTTAGGGAGAGGATCTCGCTTTCTCTTGCTCTCTTGCTCTCCTGGGTGGCTAGAGCGGAGTAGGCAGCTTGCTCTTCATCCCTGAACAGACTGGATGAAGACAGCTGACCAGCGGTGGCATCTATATCGCTCAGTATTAGTGACCATTTACCCCTATTTTATACCTAAATAAATCCTTGAGAACCCTTAACAGACTCTTGCAGCTTCTTATAACAATCTTCCACTTCACCAGGAATTCAAGGCCAGTCTTGACTATATGAAACCCTGTCTCAAGAACAAAATTTGCTACAAATTTGAATTCAGTTCCCTTTCCATGGTAGCCCAAGTTAAGGATAACCTTCAGTTCCCTAAAATTAAGGCTTAATTTGTTAATATTTTCAGAAAGTAATTTGATACTTCTGCCAATATTTTATATTTGTATTTATCTACATTTAAAAAAAATTGTCAGCCTGGGCCAGCAAGATGGCTCAGAGGGCATCTGTGACCAAGCTTAACAACCTGAGCCTGATCCAGTCTGGTAGAACACAAAATTTGTAAATAAAAACAAGTTCCCTGAGTTCAAGGTCACTCAGTTCACATAAACTTAAATCTTAAAAGCAAACAAAAAAACAAAAAGAAGAATAGCAATATAAAAATATAGACAGAAGTTTCTGTCCTGCCTGGTCCTGCAGTTGTTCAGTACTAAATAAACACACAGATGCTTATATTAATTATAAACTGTTTGGCCTATTGCTCAGGCTTATTAGTAACTAGCCCTTACAGCTTAAATTAACCCATAATTCTTATCTATATTTAGCCATGTGGCTTGGTATCTTATTCAGTAAGGCATTTTCATCTTGCTTCCTCTGCATCTGACTAGTGATTGTGTCTGTGCCTTTTCTCTTCCCAGAACTCTCCTAGTCTGGTTGCCATATCTATATTTCCTGCCCAGCTACTGGTCAGTTAGCATTTTATTAAACCAATACGAGTGACCAATCTTTACAGTGTACAAGTGCATTATCCCACAGCATAAAAATCTTCTGTATGTTTCTTTTATCTTATACCTAATATGGCCTCTGGTAACAACATAGGTTTCATGGCTGTATGATGAGATCTTAAGATCACAGACTCAAAACAATACAATACTTGCTTTGATTTACAGAATGATTCTAATACTTGGATTTAATCTTAGATGCACATTGATCTCTATTTAACTTGTTCTTCAGTTTAAAAAACATAGTCTGGCCAGGTGGTGGTGGCACATGCCTTTAATCCCAGCACTAGGGAAGCAGAGGCAGGCGGATCTCTGTGAGTTCGAGGTCAGCATGGTCTACAGAGTGAGTTCCAGGACAGGCTCCAAAGCAACACAGGGAAACCCTGTCTCAAAAAACAAAACAAAACAAAAAACGAAACAAACAAAAAATAGTATGGTGTGGTCACTTACACAAGGTGTTTAATTTAGGATTGACTGCTCCTGGACTTGTTTATATGAGTATTGATCACCTTAAATAATTAATTTCACTCATCATCCTATGACTTTATGCTTCTGAGTTTTTAGAAAACTTTCTATTTTGTGCGTACTGAAAAATGAAGGAAGAAGCAGAAGAAAAGACTGTCACATGCCATGTTCTCTGGTTACTCACTGTTTCTAGTTCCTGTGCTGAAAGTCCCCCTTTCAACCATGTTGTGGCTGTCATGATGCCAGCTTCCACTTGGCCTTCTCTCTATAATGTCCACAAGGGAGAATATAAACAACGGTAAATACAGAGTGAAACAACCAGAAAAATAACAGCAAAGGCAGGCTAAGTGTAAGTGGCTTTGCATTCTTAATAACACTTTCTCACGTGCTAAATAAGAAACTTGTACAGTTTCACAAAACAGACAACTGGTGGCTGTGTCCAGCTCCACTGAAAGCACTGCTGGGAAGCACAAGAGTCACATCTGCCCAGGAATTCTGCCTATTACAGCTGCTCGTTCATATTTGAAGAAAGAGCACACGGCAGCATCCAAGCATCACTATGCTGTGCTAAAACCGTGGGGTTCTAGTTTGTGTCAGTAGTGCATTTGCTAGTCATACCCACTACAGAACATCACTGGCTGCTCAGCTACTCAAAGTCAGTAGTTACTATAGGACACCAGACACTGGAGAACAGGACACAGGCAGTACAGGCCTTCTTCCCATCCAGCAGCGCTCACCTTGAGTGAGGTGCTGACATTACATACAGCACACCCGCACATGTCCATTCTGAGCAGGTCCTGAACAACCACTCAAGTGTTACACTAACACTCACAGCACGTATGTCCAACTGTATAAATGCCCTCCATCTCCATCAGGACAGCAGGGACTAATTTTTCTTGAACTTTATTTATGATGCTTACTAAATGAAATACAGTCAAGAATTTTACTACAAAGTCCCAAGGGAAATAACCTGGAGTTCTCGTTGGCTGATTCCTCATCTATATAAGAAGGAGATGGAAAAGGATGATATTCCAGGGCTTTATCATATCTACACTAATATCAGTTGAGAACTAGGACAATATTCTCAGAGTTCTGGTAAATTAACGAACTTAAGGAATTTTTAAAGCCATGTAAGTGTCTCATTTGAAGAATAAGAAACATCTGTATGCTGAGCATGAACAAGCTAAGAGTCTGAAATGCTGGTGTGGAATTTTTATTGGGAACAGAAAACAAAAATCTCTAAGAGACAAGAGAGTACATCTCAGGGAGTATTTTGTAACTTCTAATCAAAACATGTTTTACAGTTTTGTTTATTTAGGAAAATCTTAATTTTTTAGCTCTCAATTTCAACAACAGTTTTCAGAATAATAAACTCTCAAATTTGTCTGTCTGAAATGGCCATGGAGGCCATACTATCTCATACGTGGATGGAATATATGAATGTGTATTATCTATAAGCATCCACAAGAAAGCCTTGGCTTTGAGGTACAATTCATTTTCCATTTCTTTAAAAGTAAACATACTAAACAGTCATTTATGCTAAGGAAAACCAAAAATTTCTCTGAAAAGGAGACACCAGTTGTATTTCAAAATTCCCAGATGATAAAACTGTGCTGAAATCATCACTGAAGAGGCCACAGAACAGCTCCATACCTCCAGGATGTCTCTTGTAAGACATGACCCTTGGGACCTTAGTTTGAAGAGGTTGTGGACACCAAAGAGCTCTCCTCGATGTTCTTTTGATCCTTGTACTGCTTCAAAGTATCGCTTGGCATTTTCACTTCCAACCACCACACAGTGAAGTTGCTAGAACAGAAAAAGAAAAGACATTTCTGAAATGTCTGCTCCAACAGTATGTCAGAGTTTCCTGGCACTCCCTGCACACACAGTTTTAGTTGGGTTGGCTGAATTGCCTTAAGGAGGAGATTTTGTTTCAATTTCCCTGCAGATGTTGCCATTATGGTGAAATAATAATCTGGCCACCTTGCTGAAGCAGGCATTTTATATTTCCTATTTTATCTGTTTTTTAATTACTGAGTCAAGATTACATTTTATAAATGTTTTATTATAAATATTTAATAATGAAATCTGACATCTGAATACACTTTTCTTCTTCTAAAATTATTACATTAAAAAGTGTAAGTCAAGTAAGCCTTTGCCTACCACATGTGGCTTTAGCTCATGATGTTTACTAAAGTAATACAAAGCAAAATAGAAAGGAGATTTCATTTTAACACTGATATTAAACAGTCAAATATATAGTTAATGCTTTATCCTCCAGAAGAACCTATTTCTATGAAAAATTTTTAAAATTCTTATAATTGTTATTAACTTTCATATTAAATATTTCTTATAGTATAAAAAACTAGTATTAGCAGAATTGTTATATCACTTATGTTACAATCTAAAGCAACTATACAATAAACATGCTGATGCCAAGCTAACTGCAGATTTACCAACCACAATATTTCATTGACAACTACCATGAAAATTCTAGATACACCACTGTCAAGAGTTTTGAGAACACCAACAACGGAGTAATTTAGGATATATGTGGACATATATCATTTTAGCATCACCATATGGATACTCTCTAGTTGCTAACTATTTCATAATGTAATATAAATGTGTAAAATTTAAACATGATCTTTGAGGAAATACACATAGATGATAAGTGTATCATGAGTTTCAAAGGGCCCAGAGAAAGAAGAAAGGTGATAGCTACAACAAGGAGAGGGCAAACGTGGAAAATGTTACCCAACGGGAATTGGGGCAAGTTCGGAGTTTTTTGAGCTGCTCATCCAACTGTTCTGTAAATTTTTCTAAATAAATTGTATATATAGGTATACCTATGTACAACATATAGATAAGGCAAATTTCAAAATGCCAAACTTGATTGTATATGATGCTCCAAATTTGAAGGAACACAGGTGCTGTATAAATAGTATTTTAAAACACAGACTATCTGATTGCTGCATGGAAGCACAGCATACCCAAATCCACGTCCTCCTTAAACAAGAGCTCTCCCTTAGATCTTTCTGGACGTCCCTGCAGTGCAGGTGCAGGTACAGACAAACAGTTTCGTGTATAAACATAGCTGTTGATATGAAGTCATATGGTTCCAGGTATTAAGATTTGCTAACCACAACCCAACCCACTGTTGTGTTCCTCTTTTTCTTCACCTGGTCAGTGTTTCAATCCATGCTCACTTCACCTACTGCCATAGCTATTTGAGTAGCACAGAGACTGTCTAAGTATTTAGCCTTCTGGGTGATGAGAGTGACTTTTTTGTGTATATCAGCAAAATGTTTGAGTTGTCTTACTTGTTTGCTTCCAGGACCTCTATCTGTTGTTCTCACTTGGGAACAGACAACTGTTGGCTGCACAGTGCACAGATGAGAATACACGTTAAGCCACCTTATTACACACGATGCTCCAAGAGTCTCCAGGAATTCTTTTTTGGAGCAGTGATTGTCTAATTTTTCTGGTGGTCTTCCTCTGGCTGAGTTTCATTGAGTTTCTTTCTTTTGTGTCTTTAAGGATCCTTAAACAATTTCTGGGCCCTGAGTAACCTTCTGTGTTTCAACATATTTACAGCTTTTTTTGTTCTTAGTTTTTTCTGTTCTCAAAGAATGTGAAGCTCAACGTATGTATGCCTGATATGCATCCTTGTTTCAAATTCCAAACTATCTTTAAACCATGTGTTCTACCTTTTCCTTATATGATTGCTACCTTATCTTTGTATGTATCATACAAAGTTCTAAACACTTAAATTACAGTTTCCTAAAATTTTTCTATTATATATTATTTTACAGTACATAATATGCCATTTTAGATAAAACTAAAAGTGCATATAATAATAGGTTGAAAACCACTTACATGGTTAAGGAAACATTACTGATGACCAGTTTAAGACAGAACTCAAAACAACAGGTCCTAAGAAATAGCCCATTTTTTTCACAAGTGGTTAAGTTAGAAAAAAACTTCTCTCAAGCAGTTCCAAACTATTTCCTTTAGAGTTAAATGATTTCAGAAAATACACAAACTGCTGCGCATGGCTCTATTTTTAGAATGAAGAAGTTAGCAAGAGTTTTAAGACTGAATCATTTTTAGGTTAACTACCACCACATGTGAAAGATGTTTGTTCTTAAATAGATGCCAGTCAAATATACAGGGAGCAATTCAAATTTAATACTTGTAATTAAACTTGAGCCTCAGTTCAGAGCTTCTCAAATGAGCAATCCTAAATGAAGAAATGTTTACTTATAAGTATGAAGAGAACAAAAATTAATATCCTACACACATTAAAAGACCCAATGAGATCTCAGAAGAACACTCGGGGCACCAAGCAGCAGCAGTGGAAACTCAAGCTGCACAACCCCATTTAAAGGGCATCTCTGCAGCCAGTTTCCTATGGTGTCTCTGTACCTCTAAGGCAGCGCTCCTCGATCTTTTTCATGTCTCAGCACATACAGAAGAACCCATGAATATCAACCTACAGTAAAAAGAGATCCCTTAAGGCTTGAAGGTGGCTCAAGCATTCCTGCTGTGAGCTGTGCACCGGAAACTCACCTATGGTACACATATCACACCCTGGCTCACTGTATGCGGAGGTGTGACCACATGACTTAAATCGTGGTCAGTGTACTAGCTGAGTCCTGGCATTTCTGGGAGCAAGTTAAAAATGCAGAGTCACCTGGGCAGTAGTGGTGCATGCCTTAAATCCTAGCACTCAGGAGGAAATAAACAAATGCAGTCTTTGGGCTGTACCTCAGACCTACTTAATCAGAACTTGAATGTCAACAAAATCCCTAGGTGATTAAAGTGCACATTAAGGCTTAAGAGATATTGCTTTAAGAAGCTTTCAGGAGTAAAATCCAATGAACTTAACAACTACTCTATTTTGTGCACGTGTATGGAAGAGTATATTTTATAATCTTAATAAATTACACACTAGAGTAAAAATTCAAAAGATCTTTATACAAATTTGTTCCTAATTTCTGAAAATAGACCCATGTTTACTTCTACTTTAGAATGAGGCATACTCTCACCTGTTTGTAAAGCTGCCGTAAGTACATGATCTCCTCCACAGTCCCCAAGGATATCAGCCTGAGCACTTTGACATCTCTACACTGCCCAATCCTGTACGCTCTGGAAATTAAAAAACAGGACGTCAGCTGAAACAACCTGAAGTTTAAGAGACAGCTTCTATATGTAGTAGTGGAAGATCACAACATTTTTAATACCTCGTGTTTAGGTTATGTGGTATTATTTAGTAATAATGCAAATATATCTAGTCATATAAAAGATTAGTTGCTGAGAATACTACAGAAAAGGTATATAAAACGTTCTGTTACAAATATCATCTTCCATTGTCCAAAGCTTTTTATCTAAATTTAGTTTTTCTTTTAGGGGGACCTCCTTATGGATTCCTCCAAATGCAGACTGATCCATAGTGGCAAAAAGCAAGATTAGTATCTACCTGGGGATGAAGGACTGTAAGGGGGCAGGAAGGATAAACTACAAAAGGTACAAAGAAACCTGTAGGGGAAGGGATACATTCATTATCTTGATTATGACTATGGTGTATATAATCATCACCACTTACCAACTGTATACATTAAGTTTGTCAAGTTTACTATATGCAAATATTGCAATCACACTTTAATAAAATGATCTAAAACAAAAAAAAAATACAATGTACCCCTCCCAAAGAATAAAAATGAAAATAAAAATAAATTTTGTTAAAAATAATTGAAAATTGAAAATTCTCGGATGCAGGTTTAAGAACTGACATACATCTTCTGGGTCTGAGTGAATTACTCGGTTACCTAAACCCCCAGGTTGTCAGGTTGTGATACAGATCCTGACAGCAACCACACTTTATCCTGATTCACCACAGTGGTAACAGTCTGCTCCCTCTGGTTCTCAAACAGGCTCTACTGATGCTCTGAACAAAGTCATATCCCTAAGCACTTGTGGAGGTCCTGATGCAAATGGACAAGACTTAACTATTTACATTATTAACTATTAATTATTAACCCGTAACTATTTATAATACTAGAAAAATGTTATAACTTGGGGAAAATTTATTTTGAACTTCAGAGATCACTGTAAATACTATTAATATTTGGTATTCTCTCATAAAGACTTTTGGGTACTGCAAACCTTTTTTCTGCATAAGGGAATAAAGTGGCTGTAAAAAAAAATCAGAAAAGGATCCAAGAAAATATCAAATGTCTCTCTCCCTCTCTTTCTATCTCACGTACGTGTGTGTGTGTGTGTGTGTGCATGTGTGTGTGTGTATAGCCCACTGTTTTGTGTTCTGTGTTAGAATGCTTGTCTTTTAATCTCCACGGGTGAAACTTGAATATATGTACTTATGCTTCAAGTTCTTGGTCTTGCAAATGATGAGTCTTCTACTATTCAGAGACAAATATAAAGGAATGCTTTATGACACACAGTTCAATGTCTTGATTTCTCTTTGTTCTAGAGACTCAGTGGAAGGAGATGGTTGGGGAGGGAAATGCACTATGTTATGAGGGAGAGTGGAATAGTTAAGTCATAGGGATATACATGAGAAAGTAAAAATTAGGACCTAGGATGGTAACTCAGTAAAGTATTTGCCATTAGTTGTTAGTAAGCCTTTCTGATTTATTATTATTATCATCATTATCATCATTATTTTCATTATTATTAAAGACAGGCTCTCCTATGTAGCTCTGGCTGGCCTGGATCTTGCTATAGAGACCAGGCTAGCCTTTACCTCTAAAGTGTTGGGCTAGTTTGTTGAGATAGGACCTCTCCCTAGCTGTTCTGAACTCACTACGTAGACCAGGCTGGCCTCAAACTCACAGAAATCTGCCTGCCTCAGCCTCCAGAGTACTGGGATTAAAGACTTGTACCACTACACTCAGCTACCTTTGCTGTGTTTAAGTGTTTTATCAGATTTCCTCCACTATTGATTTTCCTTTGTGGGTTTTTTGTTTTGTATTGTTTTGTATTGAGACAGGGTTTCTTTGTAGCTTTGGAGCATGTTCTGGAACTAGCTCTTGTGTTCCTTTGTGTTTTAAACTGATCTTTTTTTTTGGTGATACACTGATTCCTTTCCTCTCTGTTGTTTCTATATATAAAAAACACATATACATAAATAAAATATATATAAAACATACATTACAAATTTCATTTTTATATATTACAAATACACAGATAGATTCATAAGCATTTTATACATTTTCCTTTTGAATCTTATTGAAAACAAACGTTTAAATTCTATTGATATTTGTACTTGCCCATGTATTTACCTAGACTGATGAACTTTCATAAAGCTTCCAGCTACTGTCTGCTGTCTTTCCATTTCCACTTTATACATATTTACTACCTTAAACACGCCAGCATACTGCTGTCTGACTGCCAGGTCTGTGCTGAGACAATCACTGATGAGCCTTTGGAGATCAGTTCCACAAACCATACCGTTTTATCCTGCCACTTTTAGGACTCTGGCTTTGTTTTTATTTACTGACAGCCTGAAAAAGTCTTGGTGCAAGTCTCTTTGGTATCACCTCAACATGGAATTTTCTCTTTCTTGTATTTTCCTTCAAACTCAGGAAGCTTTTCAATAATTATTTCTTTTTTTTTTTCCCTCTGCTGAGAATTCCATAATGGGCAAAGTGGTCTATTTGATGAGAAGGAAGAAGAAAAGAGAACAGTAAAGGAAAATATGTCTCTTTGGTGAAATTTATTTTTCCTTCTTTTAAAAAGATTCTTTCTCAGGCTTGGTATCTTAAAGTACTATGACTCCATGTTCACAGGTTCTTTTACTTCATCCTGTTTAAGTCAAGATTAAGTCTAGTGAAGTTTTTAATTCTAGAACTGAATATTTGTACTTTTGTACATGTTTATTTCTGCTGATATTCTTTCTCATTTTGTCCACCAGTATTTTCTAGTATTCTCTGTGTATTCTTTCAGTTTTTAGAGAATTTAAGATGGTTATTTTAAACTCTGTCTTGTATGTTAACTGTCTATCTTTAAGGAAAGTGTCTGGAGACTCGTTTTGCTATTACTTTGAATAGATCATATGTTCCTGTATATAACTTCAGAAGCAGAATGTGTGGAGGATGAGGGCTAGTCACCTGTGCTTTCAAACGGTAGTGAGGGATCACCCATGACTCGTTCTTATAATTGTTGCCCTTAATTTTTTCTAGTACTTAAAAATATCATTGTTACAATTTTTGAGAACTGATGAAGATATTGTTTCCCGAAAGCAAAGAAAAATTCTAAGAGTTCATTTTTCCTGAATAATCCTGACACTTCACTAAAATTACATGGAGTTTCAATTCTTACTTATTGATATTTTTATATCATCCTTTAGTATTTGGGAGAATTTTTCCTTTATAATTGTATGAAGCCTCTTGGCCACACTGTCAATAAGTTTTAGCTCCAACAATTACATAGAACCTTCTTCGGCCGTCACTGCCTACAGCAGGTACATTCCTGAGTTCTCGGGTGTCAGGCTGTTTTTAATCTTGTCTTGCACACTAATGTGTCAGTCACTGATCAAAACCACAAGTCAAAGTAGTTTTCTTTCTCATAAGGTCATAACTATAGTCACAGACAAAAAGTCTGACCTGCAGAAATGAAGCTGATTCCCATTTATGGGTAACTTGATTTTTCTTTTGGGTTTTGTTTTTATAAATCCTCTTATTCCTTACTCTGGGGTATTTTAGTTCTCTTTATCTTCAGAATTAGAAATATAACAAAGATATAGATTTCATCTCCCTCTTGGCCATTATTTGCACTAAGTGTTTGGCAGCCCTTCAAAATTAACAATGTTCTTCAGATATATTGTTAATTTCCTCCCATCCTTCAGTCTTCTATTTTTATTTCTGGAACAAACAGAAGATTTTTTTTTTTGGTGGGGGTGGGGGAGGGACGCTTTCCTTTCTCTGTATTCATAGTCCACATCTATTTGACTGCACTGTGATCTAAAATGTGCATCCTTTAGATCACATTGCTCTCTCTATTATTCAGGTCTGCTGATGAGTCTGTAATTTCTAAGAACATTGTTTGCTCACTGCACATGTATTCTTCTTACTGAGCTGTATATTTTTGTCTCACCCTTATTTTAGTCCCTTTAATGCCTGTTTTCCCTGTGGCTCTTTTCTCTCATGCTGCTACTTTTATGGAAATGTCTCATAATTCTTAATTTCTCTTTTGTAATTAAAATAAAAAAGGCATGTGAATTAAAGTGGAAAGATGGTCTCGTTCCCTGTGTGGGCAATAGGTTTATTCAATTACTTTGCGTATTGTGTACTATGAAGACCTGGGATTCTCGACTGGCTCCACTTAGTAACCCAAATCTGTTTTCTACTTATGAAACGGATTAGACCACACCTGTGTATGAAGTACATAGAGGAAGCTGCCTCAGTCTCATGTTGCTCTATGAGTTCCCAAGAGCAACACCCTCATCTGCTTCCACACCCTACGAGGTGTCAGCTCAGGCTAGCAGTTTGTTCTGGTCTTCAGACTGACTGTGGTTCCCTCTGCTAAGTCTCTCTTTGGAGTTTTCTCAAGTTCTGGATTACTAGCAACGAACTATCCTAGTTTCCTTTGGTATGATGGTCTTATTCACATGCGCAGGATTTGGAGGAAGAAAACAAACAGCTACAAGCAGCCTGCCGTTTGAATTCAGAGATTTGGGGTCATTTTTTAATACAAATTTTTACAAGGTACCTACCTTTTCTAACTATAAGCAATCTATAAGGTTCCGGAGTGGTTTTAAATTACAAGAACTCACAGGTCATTTACATTTTGTCAGTATAATACCTGTCAATGGCTTGAAGATCATTGGCTGGATTCCAAGTTGGATCAAATAATATAACAACGTTGGCACCAACAAAATTGAGACCTAGTCCACCAGCCCTGGAAAAAAAAAGAAACAACACATTAAAAAGCATAAACGCTGAGAGGGATGGCAGTGTGCACTGTGATCTCAGCACTCAGAGGCAGAAGCAGGAAGCAAAGGTTCCAGGTCAGTTTAGGCTCTAACATAAGACCCTTTCTCAGACAACCCCCGCCATCCAGAGCAGAACAGACCATTGTGCTGTAACTCAATCATGCCTACGTTCTGCAGCCAATATAATACTATATTGTCATTTTATACAAAAGTAGTTGATTTAAACAGAAATATGCTTTCATGTCTATGACATTCTTCTTCTATCATTCAAAGAAAATCTCTAAACAATCTATATATAGATTGATAAAAATCCATGCAATTTGCTAGTTTTTATAATTTTTACATATTCAAATACCATTTCTACAGTATTTTCATATATAATTCAAAATGATTTTGGTATATTCTTCAACTTTAGTACATAACTTTGACAAGTAGGAGATGCGGAAACATCTGTACAGTATAAGCCCAGTCTACTGTTCTCTCCAGGATCCTAGTTCACAAAGTTCAAACTCAGTACAGTCAATGAGTAAATCTTTTCTAACAGTGGCAATGACCTTCCCATGCTGTGAAATTTCTAGTCTTGCATTCCCTTTTTAGCAACAAATTCACAATAGTGATAAAACTGTACACATTTTAAAAGGAAACAGCTCTACCCCACCCCCACACACGCATGCACGTACACACACATGCATGTGCATACCTGCAGGGAGTACTCCAGCTCTAAATAAAAATGAAGTTTAGAAATTTACGTGAAAATGGACTTACACTATTAAGGAAGGTCACACAAACACAGAAAGAAAAAAAAACCCCTACATGTTCTCTCTCTCATACATGAACTCTAGTCAATAATATAAGCAAACAAATGTAATTATGGGCATAACATGAAGAAAAAGAAAACAAGGAAAGCTAAAGACTAGGAGAAGAGGAAGGAGGAGTGCAGGTGATGGGCAGGAGTCACAAGAGATGATGGAAAGAGAATTGTACTTCAGCTCTAACCCTACCATGGATATTTGGCGTTTGATGGTGGAAAAGTAAATAAAATATATTTAATATTGAAGTGTAAAATTTAATGTAAAGCTCCACAGCTTCTGTTCCAAATGCCTATTCTAACTGTACAGTAGTTTACTAAGTTTTAATGGTTAATTTTAATGTGATATTTCTATTTTTTAAAGTTTTTTTAATAATGAAGTTATACAATTAAAAACTAATTGAAAAACAAAATGGAACAGAAAAACTGAAGTCTAAGGGAAAAGATTTGTCTTTAGTTTCCCCCACTGTCTTCCTACTCCTGTCTCTTAAGCCTTTCACTTATCAGTTTCCCACTGTGTCAGGAACATCACCCCACAACTCAGGCCGCTCACACTAACGCTCATCAGCCTCTTCCTTAAAACAGGCATTAAATGGGAAGAGATTTACATTGACTATGCACGACTCCACAAGCAGTCACGATAGATATTTTCTTATCTTTAATCCTCAAGATACATCCCCCCCCACCCCGACACAGGACTCACTGTGTAGCCCTGGCTGTCATGAAACTCACTATGTAAACCAGGCTGGCCTTGAACTCACAGAGATCTGCCTGGCTCTGCCTCCCAAGTGTTGAGATTAAAGGTGTGCATCACTAGGCCTGGCCTTCCTCAAGGTAAATTTAAGATCCAAACATATTTTAGAAAGGTCTCCTAAGCAGCCTGAGTCTGTATTCAAACTAAAGCATCCTGTTAAATTTAGTGCTCAAGAGAAACTGACTTGTCTTCTTAGAATTACTTTCCAGAGTTGGTATTTAAAAGATTGCAGAGAAGCTTAATGGTGGTGGTGCATCCCTTTAATTCCAGCAATCAGGAGGCAGAGCAATGCGAAGCTCTGTGAGTTTGAGGCCAGCCTGGTCTACAGAGCAAGTTCTAGGACAGCCAGTACTACACAGAGAAATCCTGTCTCAAAAAACAAAACAAAAAAATTCCAGAGAGACTTGAACCTGGGGGCAAAGGTGGGAAAGAGAAAGTTTTGGGGAAAAAAAAAAAGACAACAATACAATCTCAGCATGGAGAAGTTGGGTAAATGTGGAGAGACTCAACTGCACAGCAAGTAGAGATCATACGTGCATCTGTGTACACTACATGTCTAATACATGCATCTGCGCACACTACATGTCTAATACGTGCATTTGTGTACACTGCATGTCTAATATGTGCATCTGTGTATACTACATGTCTAATACGTGCATCTGTGTACACTACATGTCTAATACGTGCATCTGCACACACTACATGTCTAATACGTGCATCTGAGCACACTGAATGTCTAATATGTGCATCTGAGCACACTGCATGTCTAATAACTGCTCCAGGTAGGAGTCATATGTGCATTTGAGCATACTGCATGTCTAATAAATGCCCCAGGTAGGCTCCTGATGGAGAAACTGGACATGGATTCACTTAGATACCCCAGTGATCCCCAAAAGGCCTCTGCTAGTTAGGGGAGCAATCTTCTAAGAGACTGATACAAATATGACATTTGGATGGTTACAGCAGAGGCAAAGCCTCTTTTAGGAAGAAAAAAAAAGCAATCTTTAATATAAATTTCTGATAATGAAGTGATTCTCTGACATGATACAATTGAGAAGCCTACCTGCAAGTCTGTCACTTTGCTATTATATGGCTAATAACAAGGGTTTATTTTTTAGGCAATGAAATATGATTGTTCATTTTTGGTTAAGGACTATTATTTGTGACAGAAGTCTCATGACCATGAAGGCTATCTGTGTCTAAGAATATCTTCCACATTCTACTCTTGTACTAAGTGAATACATCAACCTTATAACTATATTTTTAACAAATTACATTTTACTATTATGCATTAAGTATAATAAAGGGTCAAAAGAAGAATCCCACTTAACAGTGGGTAGAAAGAGCAATATCATAAGGTTGCCATCCTCCCTCAAAGCCACTAATAAACCCAATGATTTTAATTTAATTAAAAAAAACCAAACCAAATGCGGAGCTGGTGCCTCTTTTGTGAAGCGGAATGGCCGATGAGAAACCCAAGGAAGGAGTCAAGACCGAGAACAACGGCCATATTAATTTGAAGGTGGCGGGACAGGATGGCTCTGTGGTTCAGTTTAAGATGAAGAGGCATACACCACTTAGTAAACTAATGAAAGCCTATTGTGAACGACAGGGTTTGTCAGTGAGGCAGATCAGATTCCGGTTTGATGGGCAGCCAATCAATGAAACAGACACCCGCACAGTTGGAAAAGGAGGATGAAGATACGATCGATGTGTTCCAGCAGCGGACAGGAGGTGTCTACTAAAAAGGGAACCTGCTACTTTACTCCAGAATTTTGTGATAGACCAAGTTTACATTCGCAATTAGAAAGCTGCAATTTGGTTCCACCCCACCCTGACTACTACAGTATAGTTTTCTCTATTCTTTCATTTCCCTGTCCCCATTTCTTTATGTACATAAAGTAACTGGTGTATGTGCACAAGCGTATTGTGCTTTTTCCTTTTTTTCTTTTTTCTTTTTTCAACTAAATGGCCAATGTTCTGTTTTGATTGGCATCAGATGGAGGTGGTCGGGTGAAGCACTGGCTCTGTGAGAATACCCCCCGCTCCATTAGTGGCATCAGATGGAGGTGGTCGGGGGAAGCACTGGCTCTGTGAGAATACCCCCTGCTCCATTAGTGGCATCAGATGGAGGTGGTCGGGGGAAGCACTGGCTCTGTGAGAATACCCCTGCTCCATTAGTGGCATCAGATGGAGGTGGTCGGGGGAAGCACTGGCTCTGTGAGAATACCCCCTGCTCCATTAGTGGCATCAGATGGAGGTGGTCGGGGGAAGCACTGGCTCTGTGAGAATACCCCTGCTCCATTAGTGGCTCGCTCAGCTCTCGTCTTCATATTCCAGGAAGTTATTCTGCTCTCAGTGTTTTAACGAAAGAACCCAACCACAAAATCCTTGCACACCTTGTTCGATTGGAGAATTTTAATGTTTTTCATTTATCATTGTAAAACCAAGGACAATTTTATAACTTTTTTTGTACGTAGTTGTTACATGTAAGGCAATCTGTCTTTAAGTAGGGATAAATTACTCTTGAACAAAATGATCCTAGATAGTTTTCCCTTCAAGTCAAGCATCTTGTTGTTTAAATAAACTTCTTGTTTAAAAAAAAAACAAAAACAATCCCAGATGGGACAAATGATGTAATACAGTATTCATCTATGGAATTGTCAAAAAAATTAATAATTTCAAGAAAAATGGCAGATGAGTCTTCTTTAAACAAATTTAAAGAACATTTATGAAAATCTAAGAGGTTTCAACCTGTTAGTCTTGACCCCTTTTGGTTAGAACGACCCTTTTACAGGGATCACCCAAGACCAATAGAAAATACAGATGTTTACATTACAGTTCATAACAGTAGCAAAATTACAGTTATGAAGTTGCAACAAAAAGATTTTATGGTTAGGGGTTGCCACAACATGAGGAGGAACTGTATCAAGGGGTCACAGCATTGGGAAGGTTGAGAAACATAAAAGTAAGAAAGGACTGATTCTACAAAGGTGTTCTTTTACCTCCACATATGTACTATGGCATAAGCTTTGCCTAACCACAATAAATAAATTTTAAAAATAAATAATTTCAAAAATTTTAATAATGTGATTAAAATTACAAAAGAATTAAAAGACTAAAAACACAGGGAACAAAATGCAAATAAAATGATAAGGTGGGTTTGTTAAGCTCTAATAGGATTCCTAAAAATAAACATTTTTCTTTAGACATTAGGAATGCAATGCATTGGGTATGTAGGGATTGTTCAGTTACAGTGAGACCAGAGCTGTCAGCTGTTTTCAAAAACAAGTGGTCATGAAGTCTCTGTACTGCTGTAACCTCTGTTCAGTGTTACAGAACTTAAGAAAGGAAGGCAGGACTTATGTCATTAAGTACTGCTTTCAATCTAAGAACTTAGGTAAGGGATGTTTGATATCATCCACAGCAAATGAGTTCAAAGCTTGTCCCCAATTCTCAGCTGCCAGAATCCAGTTACACCACAGCAGCTTGACTCCACACCTAGGTACTCAGCTTGAGTTCTAGATGTGTGTTTTATCTCTAAAGGTTCTCTGGTTCTCTGATGTGGGTTCCCCTCTGTATGCTGTGAATGCCATCGCTGCTTCCAGCCAGTGATTTAACATAGTAAGGCCAGGTGGGAAATCCAAACAGAGATGTAGAGAGGAAGCAGGCGGAGTCGGTAAGAAGCCTGCAGGAGACAGATGCACCACAGCCTTGTTGGAAAGCCACAGCGACATGGCGATACTCAGATTACTAGAAAAGGGTTAATTTAATATATAAGAGTTAGCCAGAAATACACTTAATCTATTGGCCAAACAGTTTGCAATTAATACAGATTTCTGTGATTATTTTGGTCCTGGGGAGCCAGGAACAAACAAGCGGCCTCCCCCTACAGTTCTCTATTTTCAAGAACAGTGAGAAAAGCCTAAAAAGCCTCACACAGAATGCCAAATTATTTACTATGCCCTCAAATATCTTCCTTAGGTGTTTCTATTGGCTGAAATGTTTCTCAGAAGAATACATTTTCCTTATAAGGTTCTAATTAGAGATTCACTAAGTAGGTGAGGGAACAAATCTATTCCTTATAAAATCCCAGGAGCAGCTCCAGCTGGGGCAAGGCAGAGAAGGACACAGTGCCAAGTTCTGAGCAGAGAGGCCAATGGTACTGACCCTAGGACACCAACACTGTCCAGGAATTTCTGGGAATCAACATTGGTGTATTCATTCTCATCTTAAAAGCCTGTTCTTCCATGGGGAGGTCCAGAATGATAAGTGGTGTGGGACAATTGTCTATATTCTGTCAATTATGTTTTAAATAAACGCTGATTGGCCAGTAACCAGGCAGGAAGTATAGGTAGGACAACCAGACAGGAAGTACAGGTGGGTCAATGAGGACAGGAGAATTCTGGGAAGAGGAAAGCTCCCTCTGTAGTCCTGTCCAGACACAGAAGAAGCAAGATGTGACTATGCTGCTGAAAAAGGTACTGAGCCATGTGACTAACACAGATAAGGATAATGAGCTAATGTAAGTTATAAGAGTTAATAAGAAGCCTGAGCTAATGGGCCAACCAGTTTATGATTAATGTAGACCACTGTGTGATTTCTTTGGGACTTAACAACTGTGGTAACTGGGTAGGACAGAAACCTCAGACAACAGATAAGTAAATATAAGATTAGGTAAAATTCAAGATACTGCTATTCCAGCTACAAATGATAGAGCTTTTACTGCTTCTTAAAGTCAAATAAAACAGAGCAACATATGCCTATTTGGTGAAAATTAATCCCAAAACAGTTAAAAAAAAACCCAACCATATAGAAATCAAACTATCCAGTTTTATTTTCTTACATCGTGGAGACAAGACAAATGTTCACGTCTTGTGTACTGTTGAACTCTTTCACAATCTTGAGTCTTTCCTCTGATTTTGTGCTTCCATCAAGTCTCCGGTAGTCAAGGCCGGAAGCCATACAGTACTGCTGCAGCACGTCCAGCAGCTGGAGGGGAGCAGGGGAAGCAGCAAGTTCTCAGTCACAGTCTTGTCCAACCACTGAGGCTACATCTGGTGAGCACTGACCACTGGGCTCACCATTCCTTCTCCTAATTAGTGAGCAATAGATAAAACGGTCCTGGGTGTAACCCTATGGGAGAGTGATTTCCTCATCTATACCAAGCCCAGGCTCTATTTCCAGCACCAAAAAATAAATACTTTCTCACTTTTAACCCATTTATTTCTTTCCATTATTCTGAAATAGGCTATCTTTTCTTTTTAATAAGTCTGTCTTAAAAATCATTGGTCAAATAATTTATGTAAACATTTATTTATGTCATTTTGTAAACTTTAAAATATCCTAAATATTTTAAAAAAATCAACAGAAAATACAACTTTACCTTTGATGGTGGCACCCCTATCTAATTTCTACACATAAATGAGTGTGCTGGGAAGGTCTGAGTTGCTGCCCTCATCACAATTTGCTGTGGGGATTAAGAGAATGTAACGGTAATCTGCTACTTCCTTGTGCTTAGTGCCTGGAGACCCCCGGTCCACCAAGCAAGAACAGACTGGATGGAACTCACCTTGGTGGAAAAGGAGAAGAGAAGAACCTTATCTCTGTGTTTCCTAAAATGGTTTAAAAGCTGCTGGAGAACCTGGGAAGAAATACAGGGTATCAGTGGACCAGTACCAATTACAACCACACTTTTCCCATCCAGACAGCACTGCAGAGTTCCTGAAAGTGCTGTACATAACACTAACCTCAGTCATCTCTGCTAACTTCTTTATTTATTCCAAGTTAACAAATATAACATTTATCACATCAAATGCTATTCATTATCCTGCTGTCAGAAAGAAGGCAAAGTTCCCAAAACCTATTTCATCTCATCTGGTTTTAATAAAAAGAAGCATTTTAGATGAGTTATATATCCCCGTAATACCTCCTATTAACGTCTATGTAAAGCTAATATTATTAAAATATGATTATCATTCATGGAATATCTATACAACTAGGAATACTGACTCATTACTGTGAACGGAAGTCCAGCTTGCATTAGTGTTCACTCACCTTGCTTACAATTTTGAATTCTGATGAATATATCATGACGACATCATATAAAACAGTGTTACTATTTCAAAGTCCCTGTGTTTTACCTACATACCTTTCTTCCCCAAGGACCCCTGATCTTTCTGCTACCTCTGGAGTGCTTCCATTTCCAGAAGGTCACACAGATGGAATCACACAGCATTTATCTTTTCCAGACTGGGTTCTTCAATTAACAACGCACATTTAAGAGTTCTCCAAGGTCTCACTGTGTAGCTCTGCCTGGCCTGGAATTGGCTATGTAGACCACACTGTCCTTGAACTTAACAAGATCCACCTGCCTCTGCCTCTGCAGCCAGAGTGAAGGGATTAAAAGCATGCACCACCATGTCTCACTTAATTTTTATTGTTAAAAACTATGCCATTTTATGGCTACACCACAGTTTATCCATTTGCCTTTTGAAGGACATCTTGATTGTTTCCAAGCTCTGAAAGTTATGAATAAATTTAGGTGGTGTTCTTGTGTAGGCATAAGTTTAAACTTAGTAAAATTCACTAAATCTAACTCTCAGATAAATAACAAGAAATGTGACTAATAGGTAATAAGGTATGAATATTTCATTCTCATATTTTAAATCTCAAACACATTTTAAATGCTATGCATTTACCATTACCAAAAGTAAAAGCTTTGCCAAAAGTCACCAAACTATTTTCCAGAGAGACCAACTCACCCTGTAACTTCACCTGTGATGGGAGAGGGCCAGCAGCACCTGGTACTCCAGTGGCCTGGACTTTGCTGCCAGAACAGGCATGCACTGGTCTCCTCACCTTATTTTTGCAGTTATACAGCAGTGGGCAGCACCTTCCCTTGAGCTTGCTCGCCATCTGACCTTCTTTTCGTACTAAATTATCTGTTCAGATCGTCTGCCCATAAAAATCTAGCTCAAAAGAGTTAGATTACCTATTTTCTACTACTGAGTTTTAAGAATTCTCTGCATATTTTGGATACCAAGTCTTCATTATCTTGTAAAGACATTCTGGTCTGCGGCTTGCCTTTTTATTCCCTTGGAAGATGCTAATGTATTCAACCGGAAATATTCTGAACAGAAATTTACCCATGTCACTGGACATGGATGGCTTCTGATCTGTTGTCATTTGCAGTATTTAAAAGTAAAAGCAGAAATAAGTAATGAGAAGAGAATTTTCTTTTTCCTGATTGCAGGTCTTCATTAGGCTAATTAAAAAAAAACAACTCACTAGATGAATAACCATAAATTAAGGGTTTTTACCAAAAATTCAAAAATGGCAGTACCATGAATATATGTTGACACTTTAATAATACAGATCGTTACTTAGCCTCCATAAAACAGACAATCTACCTATGAATTTGAGAGTATTCAAAGCAAATACATTTTTGGTATAAGTTTCTGGAATTAGTCAGACTGATCTAGAAAGATGAACGAGGTGCCTCTCGGTCACAAAACACTGAGCTGGGCTCTCTAGACTTTCTAACTCTCTTAGTAAGTGAAACTGTGGTATTTCTCCAAGGGATAGAAAAAGAATTCACCATGTCTGAATTCAAAATTGAAGTTATTAACCTCACAGCAATAATTCTATGATAAGCCTATAGGCTATAAATCACCAAACAGTATGTCAAAGGTAATGCTGCTAATTACATGATAAGAAACAAACAGCCCTACGGTATATACCTCCAGCTTATTACTGTAAAGATCTGTTTGATTAGCAATCAGTCAGAAGTTGCAAATCAACTGTTCTGCATAGAAACCAAGATGCCTATCCAGCCTTCAATAACCAAAATAAAAATAAAAATGAAATCTAATCATTATCTTAACTACACACTATAATTTCTAAAAATAAAACACTAAAATGAATCTGGCTCTTATATTTTGAGATTTTAAAATAAATAAAATAGATAAAAAAGATTGTTATAATTTATTTCTTTGAATAAATCATAATATTCTCATGAATACAAATTAATTTAGTTTTTAAAATAAACTTTTAATGTAATCTTCTTAACTACTTCTATTTTCACCTATTTTGTTTGACTAAAATTCTAGGTTCTAAGAAACTAAACCACATTGAGCTTATCTAGAATAACAGCTAAAAGCACTTCTAGATAAGACACTAACTGACTTATTTGAATTACTTCCTTTTTATTCCTTTTGCCAAAAGAAATAAATATCTTACCATCTTCTTAATTGTAGTGTAAGGCTGGGAATTGTTCTATAAAAATCCGTGAGCCCATAAATGAGGGATTTTTGATAGCTATTGAGGGGTCAAGCAAACTTGGCTTTTTGCAGGAGGCAGTCCACACTACGATGACAGGTAATGTTCAGAAGCCTAAGCTTCCTTAGGTCTTCCTAAGGCTTCCTTTCCACACCCCTTTAGCAATGCAGTACCAAGAACAACACGGCCATAAGTCAGTTTCCCTGAGCAGAACAAAATGCTCCCTTGCAATTTTACTATCCAGGTCAGCAAATAAAAATTGGAAGCAGAAAATCTAGTCTTAGATATAGAGGCCTTGTCTCTGCACATACGTGCTATATGTGCATAAATTTAAGTGCTCTTAAGCCCAATAGATTAGTAAGGAAAAGTCTGAAGTAATTTAATCAACTGCCACTGAGAATCCATTGTGTGCACAGATCTATGTGCACATCTTACAATCTCCATCACTTCACTTCTCAGGGTTTGGGATCTGTCCTATTAGCTGGTATCCTTGCTGTACCACTGCATAAATCAAACTTTTCTGTGCAGCATTCCTGGTTGAATGCAAACTGAAGGAAGAGCACATACCTTCATTTTCCCACTATACTTAGGGTCAGAAAGTGTTTCAAAGGCTGCATCTTTGCTTTTCTGCACAAAATCTGGGAATCTGGAAAATACCTGATCACATATCCTCTTGATAAGTGTTTCCTGAGAAAAGAAGATATTTCAATACATATTTAAACCTGCAAAAAATAAAACTTTGTAGAAAAAAACCAAATTTAATCTGCCTTCTGTATGTCTGGTTAATAATTCAGAAAATCCTAACTGTATGTTAAATATGTATGGTTTTGATGAATTCTTGACACTATGGATATGAATACTGTATCATTACTTTCTTAAGAGTTCCAAAACAAGAAAACAAACATTTCCTAAAGAGTAAATAATACTATCAAAGACTACTGTAGCAAATTCTTAATAGATTTCAAAATCAGTTTAAACAGCACCAGCTACAGCACAAGAAAATATCCTTACGTGAAGGCGAGACTTCTTTACCAATCTTGTTTTCAGAGTAAGATACAAACAATTGCAGTTACTGAAGGAAACCTCTTATTTAAGCCTCACCTTGGAGAGGGCTGATTTATGACAGCTTGGGAAAGAGCCTAATTAGTTAATATACAGATTATTATATATCTACTTATGCTATGGGATAATGCTCTTGTAACCTGTAAAGATTTATCACTCATATTGGTTTAATAAAATATTTATTGGCCAGGCAGGAAGTATAGGTGGAGCAACCAGACTAGGAGAATTCTGAGAAGAGGAAAGGCTCAGTCTGCAGTCACCACCCAGATGCAGAGGAAGCAAGATGAAAATGCTACACTGAGAAAAGGTACCAAGTCACGTGGCTAAACATAGGTAAGAATTATGGGTTAATTTAAGTTGTAAGAGCTAGTTAATAAGAAGCCTGAGCTAATAGGCCAAGCAGTGTTGTAATTAATATAGTTGCTGTGTGATTATTTGGGTCTCTGTGGCCAGGAACGAAAGCACAGTCTCCATTTACATACTTATCCAGCATATAAGATAAATATAATTAAACACAGCATTAGCAGATATTTCGATGCAAGCAACTGCATGGAATTGAATTATCAACTAAGTAATTTTTTGGGGGGGGGCAGTGCTTCAAGACAGGGTTCTCTGTACAACCCTAGATGTCTACAACTTGCTTTTTAGTCCAGGCTGGTCTCAAACTCAGAGATCTGCTTGCTTCTGCCTCCCAAGCGCTGGGATTAGAGGCATGTGCCACTGTTGCCTGGCTAACTATTTAAGTCATTATACCAAAGCAAATCACAAGCACTATTACGCACATAGAAAAGCTATTACTTTAAGCTCAAGCTTTTTCAGCCTGATTAAAAACTTAAATGCACAAGTTCCTTGATACACAAACTTTACTTTAAAAATCTATTAGTATTGATACTAAAACCTGAATTTGGAATCTTAGTTTCTAGCAATCCAGAAGCTAAGAATGTTATCAGAACAGCATACTGAGCTTAAAAAAACAGTTTCGCCATCTTGTTGTACCCATCTCTCTGATGTACCCACTAGTATAAAACTTGCCTCAATTTGTGGCTTTCTTTCTTCAGTAAACTATAAAACTTCATAAAATCACTTCCATGTAAAAATATTGAATTTGAGATAATCTAAATCCCTCTTCCTAGGCTCTGGTCACTGAAATGGCTCCAGAATAAAGTATCCTTTACTTCCTTTAAGATGAGAGCTATGTTTTTTGTGTCAACAACTGTACAGTATCAGTTTTATATCAACAGCAACACAGAAACATGTAAAGTCAGCCCGACCTGATGTGTGGAGGTGCTGGTGGTCTGCAGCAGAGCAACATGGTTGGCTACTTTCTGCAGCACAGTCAGGTAACTGAGACACAGAGATTTCACTTTGTCACCCTGTGAGTTAGTCTGTAACCGAAAGAACAGAGAGCACAAACAAGAAAAGCATTAACAACATGGCTATATAACTAATTATAAAACACAACACTAATACTTATTGTCTAATTATCTAAGACAGTGAAGGCAACTTCTTGGAAGAATATCTGTGAAGCAGGGACCTAGATAAGATAACAATGCTTATTTAATAAAGAGGAGCCTCCATTCTGGAATGGAACAGTGACAGAAAGGCTGCCATTAGGAGGGTCCTGGTAACAGCACTATGATGTAGTCACCATGTTCTAAAGAATACTTTACTCTCTACTTACGCCTAGCCCAGCAGAACTGAAGATACTCTTAAGAGGCATTTGTCTTTCAATTGGACTATTGATGTAGGATGCCCTTCTGTATGTTGTGAATATGTTCTATTACCACTGGTTAATAAAGAAGCTCATTTGGCCAACAGAAAGGAAAAATAGAGCTAGGCAGGAAATCCAAGCAGACATGAGGGGTAAAAAGAAGGTGGAGTCAGGGAGATGCCAATAGTCTCTAGAGAAGCAAGACGTGAGGTAACAAGCCATGACCTTTGTGGCAAAATATAGAATAATAGAAATGGGTCAATTTAAGTTAATAATAAGTTAATAACAAGCCTGAGCTAATGGGCCAAACATTTTTGTAATTAATATTAAGCCTCAGAGTGGTTACTTGGGAACTGGCAGGTGAAAGAGACACCTCCAGTTATAGACTATCAAACCACTGAAACAATGGAACCCAAGAAACCAGGAGTTCCCCAAGAAACTCACACTGGGAGGTTGAAAAAACACTAGCCATGGAGGGAACCTGACTTCCTGAAATATTTTACACAGTTCTAACAACTTGCAAAACCACGTTTCAGACTGAAGCCCAGACACTGATGGGTCAGTGGTGGGCGGGACAGCGTCTTGACTGGCAGCACTGGATGTGCACATCCTTGGCCCTCTACTTAAATGCTGATCTCACTTCTGGAATGGGAATATAGACTTGAGGACTTTGATGAATCTTTGTCCCTTTTTCCAATGTAGCTGTGCTTAATAAATCTCCTTTGCTTTCCTCTTTTAACTGAATTATGATGAGAGGCCAGATTTGACTTGGGGAACAGGGTGTAACCCCCAAATCTGATAATAAAGCTAAAAAGCTTTTTTTAAAAAAAAATATGAGGTATTACAAAAACAGAAATGGCTGAAAAGAGCAAAACCAACTAGATGGAATAAAAAGCAATCTAGAGAAATACCTGGATCCCTGTAATCATCACAGGTATGTGACATAAGAAGAAATTTTATGAAAGCTGGGCAGTGGTGCCACACACCTTTAAACCCAGTACCTGGGAGAAGAGGCAGGTGGATCTCTGTGAGTACAAGGTCAGCCTGGTCTACATAGTGAGTTTCAGAACTGGCAGGGCTACAAAGATAAACCCTGTCTCAGAAAACTAAGCAACCAACTAATCAATCAAACAAACAAACAGCAGATAGGAAAACAAGTAATTTTTTGTCTCTAAGGAAACATTTTGTTCTACTAACACAGTGCTATATTATGCAGACACTGTGGCTAGGAGTTGTATTTCATCAGCAAAGCACTGATTCATTCTTACTTAACAGCAGTAGATGAAAAATTTGTGAAAATGGAATTTTAAAATGAAAGTAAATTATTTCCTAATAAGTAATAAGATATCAAACTGAAGCTTAATTTCTAAATGAGGTTTTACTGGTATCTGAATATTGTATTTTATAGTGTAGTGATTTGAAATTGTAAAGCATTTCTGATTAATTTGTGATTACCCATGTGGTATGCATGTGCCATAGCAGGCATGTGGACACCAGAGGATAACTTTTAAGATGCAGTTCTTGCCTTCCACCTTGTTTTGAACCAGAGTCTCTCTTACTGGCCTGTAGCTCCAAGGGATTTTCCTGCCTACCCACAACGCCATCCTGCCAGGAGTGCTGAGATCACACAGCCTGCTGTGCGTGCTGTCTGCGTGGGTCGTGGGAATCAGAACTCAGCTTGTCAGGCTGGTGTTGCCAGCACTTCTCACCAAGTCATCTCCCTGGCCCCTTGATAACTTTCTAAAAACATAGCTTCTAAAGTTAAACAACAGAAGAACAGTGGTCTCACTGACACAAGAACGAAACAGTGAAGGTAAGGGGAATGCTTGCCTTGTGACAGCAGTTTCTCCTTTTCCGGCCACTGCCACAGGTACAAGGCTGAGAGGACTGGAGGATCAAAGCTACATCTTCTGTGTCTAACACTGTTTGGTAGACAGCTTTCTGGAACTCTGTCAAAGAACAATACACCATCTGCAGAACAAGGAGAGGACAGTTATGAGGATTTCTATGGCAATGAGAGGAGTCATCACAACGCCCACTAGACTTAGTGATGGTCACACCACAGTCACCTACACTAGTTACCTGTGCTTATGTCTTTATAGATTTAATGACGGTCACACCATAACCACCTACACTGGTTACCTGTGCTTATGTCTTTATAGATTTAATGACGGTCACACCACAACCACCTACACTAGTTACCTGTGCTTATGTCTTTATGACCATTACTCTCCCATCTCTTTGACTCATGCTCCTCACCTCATTTGATAGTGCACAGACCATCACCTCACTTTGAAATAATCCTTACAATTTGTTCTTGTTTTACTTAAAAGAAAAAAAAAACATGAAAAACAAATAATGTGACTTCCTTATATATTTCTCAGTATATCACAGGTCTCCTTAGAGTATATATTAGTCCATCATGCAAAGAAATTATGATAAAGTAAAACAAAGACTTTAGAATAATAGTATAAATAACAAATGCTACTAAAATACTTGGAAAATTGTAAAAACATTAAAAATTTCACGTTACTTTAATTACTTGTATTCAGTATCTTGCTATAAATTCCTAAAATTAGTAAAGAAAAGAATTAAATAAATATATGCAAAACCAAAATAAAGTTGCTATTGTATGTCTGAATTCAAGGACAGAACAAAATATTATAACAAAACAATGACAACAAGTTATAAGAATCACAATTTCCCTCCTACTTCTGGAAGCACCAGAAATTATAAAATTCTTCTAAGTATGTGTGAAACCAGTGTCATAAAATCAAATGTATCCAAAACAGGCCATAAAGAATATGAATAAAAAGGAACAGCCACCCACTTTTAAGCATTTATATGCTCAATGGGACAGCATTACAAAAAATATACATTCAGCAAATACAAGAATGTGTTTAAAAACAATGTTAGAATTTTAAAAATATATCTACAGAATATAATTACTCCTTGATTCTCAGTCTTGATTATAAAAGTACTTAAGAATAGCAGGCGGACATAGAATATGGCAATCAATGATTACAATATAAAGAATATTTTATATTAGTATTCAACATTAACAGTTACTAAGTGTTTCATATGTGTTATGCATTTCAGAGCAACCATGTGAAGCCTGCCTATCATCATTGGCTCCTTAAAAAACAAACTGGTCTGAGAATCTCAATAAGATGCTCAACTGAAAAAAACCTTTAACTGGGAGAGCCAGAGCCCAAGTTCTAAATCTCTAGGCACAGTTCTCTCTTGATGTATTCTGTTTGCATTATTCCTATTAATACATATCTCCCTCTCCCTCTCTCTCTTTCTCTCTCTTCCTCTCTCTCTCATACACACATGCATCCCTGCATGCAACATTTTAGAAAGCAGAGGTTCACAAAGTACTCTAACATAATATTTGCTTTAGTAAATATCAAGACACACATCAACAATTTTCTCAACCACCATATCAGTACCAGCCTTTATTTTCAAATCTATCTTTACAAGGTATCCTAAGATTAGAATGCATTTGATATCATCACCTCTAGATTTACAGAATCTTTATTCTACTGCTGGAGTTAAGAATCACAAGGTTAAATAATCAATGAAAAATATAAAATCCTAGACAACTCCAAGTTTCTAAACAATGTTATTTTCTTACAAGTGAATAATTAGGTCAGTAGCATAACCACAAACAGTATTGCACATGAAGCCAGCCAGGAAAAACAGCACCAAACCATTTTAGTCCTACAACGAGAATTAAGATGCCACAGAACACACTGAATAGTACTATGTGTGAAGGAAAATCTGTTACAAAGGGACGCTCTCCCTACTTCCTTAGAATTGAATCAAAAGCCTTGATAGGACATGAGCATTTGGTCTGGTTTTTTGTTTTAATTTTTGAGAAAGGGTTTCACTGAGTAGACCTCACTGGCCTGGAACTCACCATGTACTCCAGATTGGCCTGAACTCAGAAATTCACCTGCCTGAGTTTTGGTGCTGGGATTAAAGGAATGCCTCTCTACACCTGACTTAAGATATGCATTAGACACACACTGTCATGGCTTGGAAACCAAAGGTCCACCATAGACCCATAAGCCAAAGCCCAGCTCAGTGGCCTCTGACATGTGGAGCCTTCAGAAGAAACTTAGGTCACTGAGACTGTGTCCTTAAAGTGGGTATTGGGCTCCTGTCCCCTTCCTGTCTCTTTCTCCTTCTTGTCACTGTGAGGTGGAGCTTGCTCCACCATGTTCTCCCACAGGCCACAGGTACAAAGAGCCATGCATGGACTGAAACCTATGAAACCAAAATAGATCTTTCCTCCTTTTACAGTGACTTATGTCCAGAATATATCATGGCAACAGAAAGCTAACTAACACATGTACTAATTGTAGGCCTAATGGCAAACAGGTCAGTAAAACCAGGAAAGAAATAAAAGTGAGCTCAGTTGATGTTTTCTGAAATCCCACATGTAACAAAAGAAATCCTAAAAAGAAATGCTTTCCAGGAAAAAAAAAAACTGTGACGAGTAATTAATAATACAAACAAATACAGTTCTCACCCGGTCTTCTTTCTTAGGTAGCTGACCCTTGATAAGCGTCTTGGTGCGCCTGAGAAAACAGCCAGACATCTTTTTTGCAAGCCTGTGCATAGCTTTTCGGCCAGTAGCAAGCTCTCTTTTGGTTGCTGTGTGTCTCTGGCCATGTTCCACTGGGTCAGAAAACTGCTTCTTGAAGTGGCTCCTGCTGCCTAAAAGTCCCGGCACAGCCCTTTATAAAGGAAGTAAGAAAAATGTAACAAAGTTACTAAGTTATCTAAAAAGAAAAGCATTCAATTCCTTTGCTGGTAAGGAATCTACTCAGTGGCTTACTTGCTAATGACAACATAAACAAGAGCCAGGGGTACAGCATCCCTTCCCTGTGATGGTCTCTAACTGAAGGTGAAGGGACTAGTAATCCAGCATTTCTTTACTCTGGGAACCAACAGGAACATGCTAAGACTTCTCACACAACTTCCTAGACTGAAATATGTTTGGGCTGGACATTTCTGTAAACAATTAAGTAGCCAGTTTTCTGGGGGAGAGGCTGTGATTTAAGGACTAGTAATCAGAAAACAAGGCAGCCTACAGCTGACACCTAAACAGAAAGTATCTAGGCATTTCACTCACCAGTCCATAACACACCACAGCTCCTTCATGTTGTTCTGGAGGACAGTACCAGTCAGGCCAATGCGGACCTTGCACTTCACAGCCTTCATGACTTCTGTAATTCGTGCTTTTGGATTCTTGATTCTGTGAGCTTCATCTACAATAATAGCTGACCATTCCAAACTACAAGAAAAAAAAGGGAAGAATGGGGAACTGAAAATGTCCTTATTTAGTCTAATAGAATTTAGATACCTTTTTTTTCTCCCTAACATCTTTATCCTTAGATAATTCTACTGGTTCTCATTTGGCTAAGTGACTCTAGATCACAGAATGTTACTGATAAATGTAGGAAAAATATGAGGGAAAAAAAAACCCATGATTTTTGTAGACTCCAATAAAATACAAATGATACTAAAGCAGGTTTAGAGATCATGTTTGATAATGCTGGAATAAAAGTTAAATGACTATTTCTCCTTTAAGTAACAAACCAGAAACAGACACATAAAAGAAACAAACTTTATGTTAAATTTGAAAAGCATTGATATAGACAGCAGTATGTTTTGAAACTCATAATGAACACTATTTACTAAAAAAGTTAATGCTGTGACCCTACTAGAGATGCAACACAAATTCTAACTGTTCTTAACAATAAAAACTTGGAGTCAGATATAGGGATTAATGCTGGAAGATCAGAGAAGCAGAGCAGCCAACCACTAGAGAGTTGGTTCTACCAATGTTCGAACCAAAAGGGTGATCCTGTCTCTACAAATCTTCAGACTACATCTGAGCTCCTGTCTCTTCCTGCCTTATATTCCTCTCTCTGCCCAGTCATATCACCTTCTGTCTCCACTGGCGCTGGGATTAAAGGTGTGTGCCACCACTACCTGGCCTCTATGACTAACTAGTAGCTTAGCTCTACACTCTGATCTTCAGTCCAGCTTTACTTGCTAGATTACAAACAAGATATCACTGCGTGGAGATGAGCAGTTGCAGTGTCAATCTATTAAAAAGAACAAGTGCTGTGGGTCAGTGGGAGACAGTGGGGGACACAGCACAAATACTGAGGAGCCAAAGCTAGGTTAAACGCCCAGACCAGCCTAATTAGAATATTGGAGCATGAAGAACTTATGCCAGTCAGTGGTGGCACACTCCTTTAATTCCAGCACTCAGGAGGCAGGTGGATCTCTGACTTCAAGGCCAGCGTGGTCTACAGAGTGAGTTCCAGAACAGCCAGAGCTATACAGAGAAACCTTGACTCAAAAAAAAAAAAAAAGTCCCAATTATAATTGGGTAAAAATGATGTGGGATTCTCCTCTATATGCCATAAATGTTTTATTACCATTGATTATTAAAGAAGTGTTTCAGCCAATGATTCAGTAAAGTCAGGCAGGAAATCAGAACAGAGATAGAGAAAGTAGGTAGAGTCAGGAAGCCATCACGTTGTTGCCAAAGAACCTTACAGGAAAGTCATACCCTTGTGGTGATTCACAGATTGATAGAAATGGGTTAATTTAAGATGTAAGAGTTGGCTAGAAATATGCATAAGCTATTGGCCAAACACAGTTTTGTAATTAATATAGTTTCTATTTGATTATTCGGGTCTGAGAAGTCGGGAAACCAAACAGCAGTCTCTGCCTACCAAAAATACTGAATAAATAAACATCTAGGAATTAAACAGAAAAAAAATCATAGACAAAAACTAACTTAAGATAGATTATAAATCTAAATATGAGGAAAAAATAATAAAATTTATGGAACAGACCAATCTTCCTGATTCTAAGCCAGACACAAACTTCCCAGAAGTTTTTGTGATAAATTGGATGTTGTCAAAGTTACAAACCTTTGCCCTTCTGAAGACATCATTAAGAAAATGAATCAGACTGAGAGAAAACGTGTGCAAACTATAACCAGATGAAAATCTGTACATGGACTATATGCTACAACTCAACAGCCTAACCAAAGTATGGGCAAATAACCTGAACTACTTAACAACACACAGACTGCAAATAAGCAAGTCTATAACTCAGCAGGCAGAGGAGGAGAACAAACTGCCATGATCTGTATACTTATTCACTAGTTTAACTTTTCACTCCAATACAATCAGGCATTCACTGACCATGATTTAAGTTAAAACTGTATCTAATTCCTAATCAAGGAGACCTTTCTTTAGAGAAGAATACTACTAATAAGATAAAAGAAATGACAAACTAGAAAAACACATTATGCTATAAAACCCAATAAGATACATAGGTTTAAGTAAGGATAAATTTTACACGCCAAAACATTTTCAAAAATAGACATAATCAAATACTTAAATGTTGGGGACCGTGGACTCCCAGGCCCTGAATTTCCTGTGACCCCTCCCCCCACTTGTCTGCTGGAATAAACAACTTGTTTTCCTGTGTTTGCAGCTGCTCGGAGCGGGAGACCCTCAGGAGATCCTGATGGCAGGGGAGTGGTTTCTGGTGGGTTTGGCTGGGGCATGACTATCAGTTAAGGATCCCTATATAAGCTGCCCTGGAACACAATAAAGTTGGCACTCTTGTGGTGTGGGAGAATTGTCTGTATTCTGTCAATCACATTTTAATAAAACGCTGATTGGCCAGGCAGGCAGTATAGGCGGGTAAGCCAGACAGGAAGAAGGGGTGGAGCAAAGAGACTGGGAGTATTCTGGGAAGCAGGAAGCTCCCTCCGCCATTCCTGCCCAGACCACCGAAGAGGCAACATGTAAGCTGACAGCTGAAAAAGGTACCAAGCCATATGGCTAACATAGATGAGAATAATGGGTTAATATAAGCTCTAAGAGTTAACAAGAAACCTGAGCTAATGGGCCAATCAGTTTTTAATCTTATGGAGTCTTGTGTGTGATTTTTCTTTGGGGTTTGCCGGCTGTAGGGTACTGGGCGGGACAGAAACCCCAACAAGCCGGCCCTCATGTTACACTCTTGTTTCAAGAATGACCCATGTCCCCGTGTCTCTGTCTATGTGTGTATGTGTTTAAATTTCCAGTCTAATTTCTGGTGCACATACTGTCCTGTAGTGCAGGAGTTACACTTCAAAGATTTGCTATGATAAAGGGAAAACCGTATTTCAAAGGTACTATGGTATGGATGATTTCCCTATCCTATAGGTAAACTGAGTGTCATTAACTATGAACATCACGGCATATCCCAAAGTGACAAATATGAAGTCCACAGCTTTCATGAAGCTTTCATTTCATGAAGCATCCTTGCCAACAATGTTAAAAGCATCTAACAAAGCTTTAGGCTAGGCTAAATTTACTAGGATAAAAATGATAAAGGGAATCATTCTATATCAGGTGAATATAAGACTTAGTAACCAAAGCCACCACCCAAACCTTTAGTGAATTCTGTCTTACAGAAATTAGCTACTGAAAATATCTTAAGGACATTTGTTTCCCCCTCGTCTTTTAATTTTTTATTGCTTTCTTTTGTGAATGTATGTATGCATGTGAAAAACAGAGGTCAACCTCAGGTATTATTCCTTAGATGCTGTCTACCTTGCTTTTTTTTGAGACAGGATCTCTCAGTGGTCTGGAACTGGCCAATAAGGCTAGGCTAGCTAGCCAGTGAACTCCAGATATCCACCTATCTCCACAGCTACAAGTGTGTGCCACCACGCCCAGTGGGTTCTAGGAAATTAAACTCAGGTCCTCATGCTACATAGCAAACACTTTACCAAGTTACCTACCCATAAGACAAAGATAATGAAGTATAAAGTATTATGGTATTTTAACTGTGTTAATTTGTTTCTGCTGCTTTTGTTAATAATGCAAAGATGTACATTCTTTCACATTGCATTTGCTTACCCCTCTAAAGCCGTGTTACTGTGCCTGCCTAAAACATCTGATTGGCCTAATAAAGAGCTGAACAACCAACAGCTAGGCAGAAGAGGGACAGGTGCAGCTGCTAGGCAATGAGAATAAATACAATGAAAAGAACAGAGAAGATGAAGAGCAGAAAGGTAGAAGAAGATGACACCAGGGGCCAGTCACACAACTAGCCACAGAGTAAGAAGGAAAGAGAGTTATAAAGAATAAAAAAAAGGTAAAATCCCAGAGGCAAAAAGTAGATGGGGTATTTTAAGTTAAGAAAAGCTGGCTAGAAACAAGCCAAGCTAAGGCTGGGCAGGCATTCATAAGTAAGAATAAACCTCCATGTATTTATTTGGGAGCTTGGTGGTGGGCTCCCAAAAGATTAATGTCAGGTCCTACATGACATATTTGTTTGTGCTTGGGGGTGGGGGAAGCACGTGAATTAAGAAAGAAATAGACAAGAGACAACACAGAATCAGGAGGGCACTCAGTAAATACTGAGACAAGCCTTGTGTTTCTCATAGCCTTCACATACCCCAATCCAGAAAGGAGGGGGAAGGCAAAAGGCTTCTTTACCAAGACATAAAGAATGAAGTAATTAGCTTATGAATAGCCGAAACATAAAGTAACCACACCCTAGGTCATACATCCTGTCAGTAGCCACACTTTGGTCAAACCTCCTGTCACAGAACCTTGACGGAGCAAGAAAGGGTCTGAATCTCTCCTCTTTAGACGTGGTGGAATGGGTCCACTTCTGTGGGCTCCACAGAGTAAAAATAACCAACAGCAACAAAGAACACAAAACTGGAGAGAACAACATTAAAATATTTAGGACTCAAGTTGTCATGCTATGTGAAATCTACTGAAGTGATTCACAAGGATACTTAGAGAAAGAGTATATGCATGTGTGCATAATGCATAAAACACACACATGCTTACATATATGCAAGAGCACACACAAGCATACACAGATATGCACAAGAAGATCTGTTGGCTATAACTGTTGGGCAGATGTACACTCATACACATTTGTCCAGTTTTTCTACAGATTTATTAAGGTAAAGGTACAAAAAGATAGAACCTCTCAAGAACACAGAAAGGAAGAAATGGAAAGACAGACAAGATGACCTACAGAAGCAGAGAAGTAAGTCTATAGGTCAGCAGCACAACAAGGCCAGGAGCATATATGTAGTTCTTAAAAGAACTAGGAGCTGGGGGGTACCGGATGACTCAGGAAATTGTTTGGACCTCATAAATAACAATCCCCACTCTACAATACAGACTTGAAAGTTATTCTCATGTAAGGATATAAAAGGCACTAAGTTTGGCAAAATCTTAATTTCCCCTAAGAATTTGACAGTTGACACAGAAAAATCATTAAAAATTGTAGCATAACTACATTGTTAGAGATGTGGTTATAAAAGTCAGACATGCTGATACATGTTTCTAATCCCAGTACTCAGAAAGTAGAGACAGGAGAATCAAAAATTCAAGGACAGCCTGAGGTACACAGAAAAGTCTGGCCAGCCTGGGTTAGGTGTAACTACCTCAAAATCAAACCAAAGAGAAGAAAGAGGGTGGGGGTGAGGATGAGGAGAGGGAGCGAGGGTGGGGGTGAGGATGAGGAGAGGGAGCGAGGGTGGGGGTGAGGATGAGGAGAGGGAGCGAGGGTGGGGTGAGGATGAGGAGAGGGAGCAAGGGTGGGGGGGAGGATGAGGAGAGGGAGCGAGGGTGGGGGTGAGGATGAGGATGAGGAGAGGGAGCGAGGGTGGGGGTGAGGATGAGGAGAGGGAGCGAGGGTGGGGGAGAGGATGAGGAGAGGGAGCGAGGGTGGGGGTGAGGATGAGGAGAGGGAGCGAGGGTGGGGTGAGGATGAGGAGAGGGAGCGAGGGTGGGGGTGAGGATGAGGAGAGGGAGCGAGGGTGGGGGTGAGGATGAGGAGAGGGAGCGAGGGTGGGGGTGAGGATGAGGAGAGGGAGCGAGGGTGGGGGTGAGGATGAGGAGAGGGAGCGAGGGTGGGGGTGAGGATGAGGAGAGGGAGCGAGGGTGGGGGTGAGGATGAGGAGAGGGAGCGAGGGTGGGGGTGAGGATGAGGAGAGGGAGCGAGGGTGGGGGTGAGGATGAGGAGAGGGAGCGAGGGTGGGGGGGAGGATGAGGATGAGGAGAGGGAGCGAGGGTGGGGTGGGGGTGAGGATGAGGAGAGGGAGCGAGGGTGGGGGTGAGAATGAGGAGAGGGAGCGAGGGTGGGGGTGAGGATGAGGAGAGGGAGCGAGGGTGGGGTGAGGATGAGGAGAGGGAGCGAGGGTGGGGGGAGGATGAGGAGAGGGAGCGAGGGTGGGGGTGAGGATGAGGAGAGGGAGCGAGGGTGGGGGTGAGGATGAGGAGAGGGAGCGAGGGTGGGGTGAGGATGAGGAGAAGGAGCGAGGGTGGGGTGAGGATGAGGAGAAGGAGCGAGGGTGGGGGGAGGATGAGGAGAGGGAGCGAGGGTGGGGGAGCGCAGCATCAATTCTAGCTGGTCTTAGTAATAAAAACCCAGAGTCTGAAGAGCAGAGAAGCAGAGAGGCCAATCACTAAAGAGTTCTTTTACCTCCACCAATACTCAGACTGCATCTCCAGACGCCATCTGTCTCCACCAAACCTCAGACTGCATTGAGCTCCTGTCTCCTCCCACCTCATATTCCTCTCTCTGTCCAGCCATATCACTCCTGTCTCTACCTCCTTAGTGCTGGCATTAAAGGCATGAGATCCCAAGTGCTAGGATCACCTTTGTGTGGGCTCTGTTTCTATTTTAGACAGATTCAATCTTGTGTGGCCCAGGATGTCCTTGAACTAACAGAGACCCCACTGCCTCCGCCCCAGTACTGGGATTAAAGGTGTGTGCTACCACTTCCTGGCCTCCAGTGGTTTAGCTCTGCATTCTGATCTTCAGGCAAGTTTTATTTGTTAAAATGGAGAGACAGAGACAGACAGACTGACTGACTAGTGTCATAACAGCTGAAGATACAGGTTAGGAGGGAGTGTGCAAAGAAATGCAGTTTGTCCTATAAGTCTTATTTGACTCTAGACATAAATAAATTTCCCAACATTTCATAAAATATATAATAGTAATAATTAAATATTATTCAAACACAATATATCATACATTTGTCTACTCTGTGAATTATTTATTATAAATTTACAGCATACCACACTCACAAAATAGTACTCAGATTAAACATAAAACATTTACAATATATAAAAATGAAGACATTTGAACTATTACAAGTAACAATAACAACAACAAAAGCAATGCCCTCATTTCCCTACTTTTATAAATCTACAACTTACAGTTATATAATTCTTGGAATTCTTAATACTTATGTCACATAAAATAACCAATTATATGTTAAAATGCAATAAACACGGAAGCACAGAAGTTAAATATGAAATCTATGTCAAGGAAAACACTCTAAAGAAACAGGTAAATACTAATTAAAATGTGACTTGTTATGATAGTGAATTTATTACACTTATTTAACTGCATAACATATTTTGAACATGCTGGCTAGAACCCTGAGGTCTGGAGTTAAAACAGATGATCAATGTTAAAACCTCATGTCCATCACTGACTAAACTGCGTGAGCCTGAAAAAATGACTTAATAACTTCTCCATTACCAAGATCAGTATCTTCTGCCAAAATCCATAAAATAGTAAAATACAAACAGCATGGGGTGAAATCATATCCAAAGCCTGTAAAATCCAACTTTACCAACATGAATAGTCTAAGTACCCCACAAAGGCAAAAATTGTCAGAATGGACATTTAAAAAGAAATCAAAATCAAAGTTCAACTATATTCTATGCTGTGGGATAATCCTTCTGTATGCTGCGAATCTGCATTACTCTCATTGGTTAATAATCAAGCTGATTGCCCTACAGCAAGGCAGGATAAAGTTAGGCAGGAAAGTCAAACTAAGAATTATGGGAAGAAGGACAGAGAGTTGTCAGACAGATGGAAAAGTCAGACTTACAAAATGAGGTAGAGGTAAAGGCCTTGAGCCTCAGGACAGTACACAGATTAATATAAACAGGTTAAGTTGTAAGAACTAGTTAGTAATAAGTCTGAGCTGCTGGTCAAGCGTTTTTAATTAATATAAGCCTTTGTGTGGTAATTTGGGAAGTGGCTGCTGAGTATTTGGGAACAGGCAGACAGACAAAAAGTGCTGTTTACAATTCTACTTGTAAAGGAAGTAACTGCAAAATAAAGAAAATGTTGCAATAAAACTACAATATGCAGTAGATATAAGAAGACTGTTGGCAGTTATGTTAGTATTAGATAAAACAGGATAAGAAATATAAAAATGAGAGACTTAAAAATTAATCTATCAGGAAAAAGTAAAAATTTGAAAATTTATTTGACCCTAAAAACAGAACTTAAAAAAATATATGACTTAAAGCTACAGAACTCAGGAGATACAAATAAATCTATTATTTCAATTCTCATCTCAGAAAATATAAACTAAGCCCAAAGAAAATCATCAAAGACAGGGAACACTCAAAACTACACCAATAACATTTATAGAATACTATACCTGGCAACCACGGAATCAACTTTTCAGGGTCACATGCATTAGAAAAATGTAATTCCTATTACATGTCATGTACTATATACTCACTAAAATGAGTAAAAGCAAGAAGACTGACAAAGCCAATATTGGTAAAACTATGGGGCTACAGAACCTTTATACAATCCATAAAGTAAATGGCACAGTCACTCTGGTCAATAGGTTGGCAGTTTCTTCCACATAAACATGCACTTATCCTAAAACCCAAAATTCCACTCTCATTTATTTATGCGATAGAAATAAAAACATATATCAAAAAAGGACTTCCATAAATATATTCCTTGAAATTTTACTTATAATAACAACAAAATAGGAAACAAATTAAGTTTATTTTCAAATGATGAGTAAGAAAAGCAGGAACACACACATAAGATGGAATACAATTCAACATTTAAAAAATAATCACTGATTTACTAAATAGTTTAGATGAATCTCAAAAACATGTTGGGCAAGGATGCCAGGCACAAATGAGGAAACTTTTAGCCTAACTGTATTAGTAGAATTCTCTGGGATAGCTTGAAACAGTCGTCAATAGAAATCAAGATGAGTGTTCAAGGTGAGAACTGAAGAAAGGTTAGCTGTAAAGAAGAGGACAGTTGGAATGTTTCTCTCTTACTTGGGATAAGGATTGAGCTCAAGCATTCACTGTTCAAAACCAGGTGTCAGTGAACTGTGGCCACTGGGCCACACTCAGATTGTGGATAGTTTTGCATAGTCAACAAATTAAAAATAGCTTTATATTTTTAATGAGCTGTAAAAATAAAAAAAATGTAATTGGAGGTTTCTCTCCCACCTGCCAGTTCCCAAATATCCACTCCGAGGCTTAATATTACTTATAAAAACTTGGCCGATAGATCAGGCTTATTACTAGCTAGCTCTTACATTTAAATTAACCTCTTTTAAAAAGCTATGCTTTGCCAAGTGATTTGTGGCTTATTACCTCATTTTTTTACATGTCTTGCTTCCTTTGTAACTGGCTGGTGTGTCCCAGACTCTACCCTTCTCCTATATCTCTGTTTAGATTTCCCACCTGGCTCTATTCTGCCTTGTCATAGGCCAAAGTAGTTTTATTTATCAACCAATGAGAGCAACACATATTCACAGCATACAGAAAGATCATCCTTCCCTATAGTTCCCAGTAGAAACTATGTATGACCTCAAAATACAGAAAAATCTAACAATCAATATTCACTGGAATATATAAGGTGCCCCTTAGTATCTGCAGATTGATTCAGGGACCAAAATATGTAGTGATATTTTGTTTGTAAACTAACAAATAAAGCAGTCTGAATTTCAGCATGCAGACCTAAGCTACTAGCTAGCTATAAAAGCCAGTAGTAGTACACACTTTTAATCCCAGCACTTGGGAGATAGACAGAGGCAGATGGATCTCTGAGTTCAAAGCCACCTTGGGCTACACTAGATTGACCTGAGTCTCAAAGAGAAACAGCCAAGCAGTGGTGGCTCACACCTTTAATCTCAGCACCAGGGAGGTGGAGATGGGAAGAGAGAGGAATATAAGGCAGTCTGAGGATTCACGGAGACAGGACTGCCCTGTGGTCTGAGCACTGGTAGAGGTAAAGGTCTCTCTAGTGTCTGGCTACACTGCTTCTCTGCCCTTCGGCTTCCATCCCTACCATCTGACTCTAGGTTTTTATTAAGAACAACTAGAATCTGTGCTACAAAAATAGATGAATGTTCAAATCTCTTACATAAGATGACATAGCATCTGTGTATAACCTACATATATCATCCTTTGTTCTTTAAATAATCTCTAGATAATATGTAATACCCTCCACAATGTAAATGGTATGTAAAAATATTATACTGAGTTGTTTAAAGAAACCATTCGTTTGTTACAGACACATTTTTCTAGCAAATGTTTTAATCTACAGTTGGCTGAGAGTTCCTAGATGTAGAACCTGTGGAAATGGAAGCTAACTACATTTAAAAATCAGTATTGATTATGGTATATAAACTGAACCTCATTAAGTTAATTCCAATATATAGCTATATCTCAATAGTCCATTTTGGTTAAAAAAAAACAAAGGATGCAAATGACCAATGTTAGCAGCACAATGATAGCATCACTCTTATGGTTTTACCTGTTAAGTTCCTCCAGACACAAGCGCAGTGTTTCATAGGTTGTTAGAGCGATTTCACATTTTCTTTGCTTTAAACGAATCAGTTCATTATCTTTTTTGCTACCATGTAAAACAGTGACTCGGAAATATCCCCAGGTATCCAATTCATCCTTCCAGTTGTAGAGGACAGAAAGAGGGGCAACTATTAAGAACATCTAAAAACAGAAGGAAAGCATCCATGTTTTAGTAAGAACTCCAACATGAAATACACAGTATCAACAGTCCCTCTTTGATTTTGATGATAAAAGCGATTGATACAACTGACTGGTTTGCTAAACGTGAACAAAACATCCTCAAAAAATACCCTTTGCTCAATTAGCTTTTTGTCAGAACAACTACAACAACAAAAAAGATAACCCACTGAAGGGAATGGTTATTTTTCATTTCTCTTCTTAAAGACATTGAAGAAAAGAAAAGTAACTCTTTAAGAGAGAGAGCAATAAAATCAGGATCCCAACAATAAATTAAAGAGCTAACACGCAAAGCAAATGGGTAGCATCCTTCTCTGAACGGTCTTCTGGGGCTCCTTTCACCTCTTTTTCCTACTCCATTTTCCTCAGCTTCTCTGTGCTAAAGGCATGAGAAACGCACTGGAAAACTGAAATAAGTAGAGGACTTTTATGTAGGTTTCTATCATAACTGGATCTATATTTATTTCCACACACCTGCCTTAATACCTCTGACCACAGATTAACTGTTTCTGTTCTTCAAAATGATATTTGATTATACTCAGTGGCTCCCATCCATCTCTTGACAATCTAGAATCAACACACACCACTTTTTTCTTTGTAACAAGCCACTTTTATCAATAGCACATTTCCCAGGGTTAAAAATAAAACAAAATAAAATCAAACTGAAACAAAACATAACAGGTTTTCTCCAGTGTACATCTTTGGCTACCAGTCCCTTCCTTCACAGCAACGTTCTCAAGACTGATCGGTACTTATTACCTCTATCCTCTGTTCTCTACTGAACTCACGTGAACAGAATTTGTTCTCTATTTGGAAAAAAGCTACAGTTTGTTCTTCAAAGCGGTGCTTGGAGGTTCTACTTTTCTTTTTTAACCCTGGATACCACCACTCTTATCAACAGCTTAAATTTTTTTATGATTTCATTTTTCCCTATGACCAATACTTATAGCTTGTTACAGATAAGAGTATTATTGGTAAACTTTTCGAAAGGTTTATACTTGCCCCACTCCCAAGAGATGAACCAATTTATAGGTTCTGTGTAATGTTTCACCTAGGTCACTTATGACCTGTAAGAAACAAAATACGTGACTGTGTTTGTAAAGAGAAAGCAGAAAACAAAAGTTTAACTGAAGTGAGCTCTTTGCCCCACTCTCAAGCACAGGAGCGCCTTCTCTTTCTTGCTTCCCTTCAAATACCTTTGCTACTGTAGCTCACCTGACAATTTAATTTTTCTGCTTTCAAATACAAAGTCAAGGCTCAAAATACTAAGTCCAACTGTGATGTCTCCCTTTGAATTTTGTATATTAGAGGATGACAATCCTGGGTACAGACTCCATCTGGGCACCCAGTATTTTTCCTACCCTCATAATTGCAGTTTGCCTTAAGAACATACCCTATACTTATTAACTACAAAAGTTGATGAGCTGTACACAGAACAGTGCTTACAGTAGCATCATTTGCAATGCAGCCTCCTGTGACCGATTCTTCTTAAAACTGCTTGGCTCCTTATTTTTCTGTTATAGTGTTTATGTTCAGGTTAGTCTTAATAGTCAATATGCCAAATTGACTATTAAGAGTCATCTGAGAAGAGAAGCCTCAACTGAGGAATTTTCTTGATCGAACTGCCTGTGGGCAAGTCTGTGGGCAGCTATCTTTATTATTACTTGATGTGGAGGGTCCTAGCCTACTGTGGGCTGTAGTATCCTTGGACAAGTTATCATGGGTTGTGTAAGAAAGCTAGCTAAGCATGAACCTGACAGCAAGTGAGAGAATGGGCCAGCAAGCAGTGTTCCCCCATGGTTCCTGCCTCCGGGTTCCCACTGTGAGTTCCTGTCCTTCAATAATAGAGTATGACCTGAAAGTGTAAGCCAAATACACCCTTTCCTCCCCAAGTTGCATCTGACCAGAGTGTTTTATCATAGTAATAAAAAGGAAATAGAAACTTATCAACTGTTTCAATCATATAACAAGAGCTAAAAAAGATGGTAAATGCTACACAAAATCGCTGAAAAATTCTTTTGCTCAATACCACTGAAAATCTTTCTAACATTGGTATTGTAATTGCTAGGAAATTCTTCCTCTCATTTTTAAATTTTAATTTTCTCCCTGTGTGGTGCATGTGCGTGTGTACACATGTGCAGGGCAGAGGCTGATGTTGAATGTTTTCCTCTCTGAGTCCCCAGCCTCTCGTTGAACCTGGAGCTTCCTATTTCAGCCAGGTTGGCTGGCTGGCAAGCCCTGGGCTCTGCCTGTCTCTGCTGCCAGCACTGACAAGGTGCAAACCGCCAACCCACTGTTTACACGGGCACTGGAGGTACAAACTCAGGCTCCAACACGGCAAGTACCTTACCCACTGAGCTATCTCCTTAGCCTCCGCCCTTCTCTTATAATTTATTCTTAGAATATCCAAAGTTTGATCTTAAAAGATAATATTTTAATTAACTTACTATGATTTACTTCCTAAAGAGTAAACCACAGCATAATTTAGCCTAGATCTAATGAATCATCCAAGAGTAAGCACTTGAAATGCACGATGTGTGTCTTTTCCTTTAGGGATTCATCGGCACTTACATTTCACGCATTCCTCAAAGTTTTATTCATACCTGCAAAGTTTTAGAATGTATATAAAATATATCTTTCACACATACATACATACATCCATAGCTCAAAATACTAATACTTAATTTGTAGCATTTAATTCATTGAGTGTTTCTTTTTCAAGGAGATTAAAGATCAGTGTTTCAGGGTTGATTTAATTCTGGCATTAGCTTTACTTTATTTATTCTCTTTTTCACAAAACATTTTTTTTTCCTTTGGCTTTTCGAGACAGGGTTTCTCTGTGTAACAGTCTTAGCTGTCCTGAAACTTGCTTTTGTAGACCAGACTGGCCTTGAGCTCACAAAGATCAGCCTGCCTCTGCCTCCCAAGTGTTGGGATTAAAGGCATGCGCCACTACCGTCCGGCTTCACAAAACATGTTTTAAAAATGTATGCTACTTCAGATGGACTCTCTGAAAAACACATATGCACTGATGCCAACAAAATGAAGAACAAACATGAGAACCACCTGTACTAGTGCTGTGCCGCCTGGAAAGGAGCTCCCAGCAGAGCAGGGCAGTCCTGGAAGATGGCAGTGGGTGAATACTCCCCACCCCGTGCAGAACTGAGAAGGCCACAACAGTGCCAATGAAAGAGAAACCATCAAAGTCATGAAAACAAAAGCAAGAACAGAACCCAATTGACAAACTAAAGCAGTTGGAAGGACCAGGTCAATAACAGTCATGTTCAGGGGTTTACAGAAAGATCAGTGGAATCAGTCTTTTGTCAAAAAGTTTACTCTGGCATCATTTCTTAAATTTCCCTACAAAAAGTACTGTACATATTTTTTCAGAAAAATGTTTATTTACTAATTTTTATGTGTGTGTGGATATGCACATATGAATACCATATGCATGCAGGAGCCTGAGGAGACCAGAAGAAGCATATGATCCCCTAAAGCTGAAGTTAAAAATGATTTTGAGTTGTGGATGCTAGGAATCAAACCCTGGTACTTTTGCAAGTGCAGTAAATGCTACTAACTGCTGAGCCATCCTTCTGACCCCTAGACACATTTTTTAAAAGTGAACTTATTTGAAAGAATTCTACAGTAAATATTAGGGCTTTGTTTTGAAATTTCAAAGATGGAGTGCTAGGTCCTTCAACAAAAAGAAATTTCCTTTCAATGGGAAAAAGTGCTGAATTGTCAGCATTGAACCATCATCTAAAATATGCAATGACAGCAGATAATAAAATTATTTAGGTCAAGTTATAAGATAAAATTTTGAACTCAGAAATCATCAAATACTCTGCTAACCGAGTATGTAACCAATATACAAACAAAATCTATGAAACCAAATTTAAAGAGATTAATGAAAGTCAACACAAACACAATATCAACAACAACTTCAGTCATAACAGATAATTTAATTTCTCAGAACTCAGTTGCTCAAATAAACAAGAAAATCATATTAGAAGCAGGAGACATAGTTGCCACTTGTCCAAGTCTGAGTTCTTTTTCAGAGACTATCACTCAAGAGAAGTCAGAATTCTTAACTACACTGCAAGAGCTTCAGGATGAGAAAATATGAAAAAATAGTATACATCCACATACAGACATGGGCTTGTCAAGAGAGAGGAGTTTAAGTACCTTAGCAGTAGCCATATATAAGTAATTTTTGTGGCTATGCGGTTCCTTTGTTAAATAATTTCCCAATACCTCTTTTCAGTAAATGGGATCATAGGTTGTTTCCTGAGATACATTGGATAGGTTTACAGGTGACAAATGTTGAAGGAATCTCTATTATATTAGGTCACTAGGTAGTGAAAACATAGACTTTTCCCATAAACAAAGTTTATAGTCTAGTGAGCATCTCAAAGACTTGCAGGTTTACAGTTGTGAAGAGTGAGCCAAACTCCAAAGTCATATCCCTTTAAGTCTTATGTAAAATTCATACCTTAGTATTCTATTTGAAATGGCTCTGTTGTTTATAGACAGGCAATTCTCACAGCAAATTTGCTAATTGTGCTGGAATTCTTGACATTCAGCAGTCAAGAGACTCCTTGTCTTTCTAATTTGTCTCAATTATAGGATTAAGGTTTTTAAAAAGGCAATCAAGCTTGGTTAAACAGAAAATACACAACTATGTGGCCATAATAACAAAGAATACAAGAAATAAATGGATATTTTCAAATAACAGATTATACGAAATACAGTATCAATACTTTACGTAGGAAATATTTCGGTTATATTATCCTAAGAACTAAGCTCTTCCATCACAAATACTGTATCTGGAAATTTTAGAACTTGTCTTTTAGATAGTACTTGGTAAAAAGAGCAAAAGTGAAGCCACAGACAATTCAGACAAGAACAAGAGCACTGCTACTTACCAAGATAGTAATGGAGCTACAGTATTGTTCAAAGGAACATTTATACATTAATAGAATTCATTAAAATACAAGACAACACAAATTAGTAAAATTTCAGCTAAAGAAGATCTAATAAAAATAATGTGTGCTATGACAAAGGACTGAAATATATGTGCACAGACACATGAAGGAAGGAAAGAATAAATGAAGACACCAGTGTCAACTGAGGCAGCTACTGTCTCATACCACATACATGAATGCTGGTAAAATGGTAAGAAAATTTAAAGTAATAACAACAATACCATAAGCCAGTACTTCTCAACTTTTTATATAAACATAACCCTTATGAGGTCATTGGAGTAAACTTGGACTTCAGAGCTATCTTATGGGTAAGATTTATGAAATCTTAAAAGAAACCCCATCTTAGAACTTGAGGAATATAGTTCACTACCTTAATAAAATAGTAATTGTCTTCATCTTATCACTCCATCTTTATTCCTTATTAATTTTCTAAATACTAAGGACAACAGAACAGCACATAAGGGGACTAGAGAGATGGCTCAGTTGGTAATGGACCTGCTGTGCAAGAATGAGGGTCTGAGTTCAATCCTCAGCACCCATGGTTTTAAAAGTTGGGTGGCAGTGAACACCTACAGTCCCAGCACTGAGGAGGTAGGAGCAAGAGGACTCCTGGGACTGGCTGGGGCTTGTAGGCCAGCCAGTCTAGATGGATCAGCAAGGTTCAGGTTTGGTGAGAGACCCTGACTCAAAAACTAAGATGAAAGACATCAGACACTGACCTCTGATCCTCGTTAGCATGTGCTTCTGCATACTTATGTGTACACACACACACGCATGTATACACACTGCAAGATAACGCTTCTGATAATTTTATTGTTTTATTAATTTTGTTACAAATCTCTTATTTTGTGCACGCTACCCTGAACATGTCCTATATTGCCTGATCTCAGCAGAGCCAGGCCTGATTAGTTAGTTACAAGGGTGGGAAAGTCTGAGATATAACTTGATGCAACTAGCAGATGAAACTGGCAACCTTCCAAAAATAGTCTAAATAAATAGTTTAATGTCTAAATTCCTGTTTTAAAATGTTTAATACATTATACTGTGTTTAAATGCTTCTGTTTGCAATGTCAGCTTCATAAGCTACATACTTCGGGACATTTTACCTTTTCAGCTGTAGAAGAGGGTTTCTTTTTCATACTTTTTAGTAAGAACTCTGGCATGTTATTTTCAATATCTTCACGAGTTCCCTTTTTATGCAAAACTGCAGCCAGAAATGAAATAACCTGGAAGAAAATAAGACTTTATCACTATGCATAATTTCACTTTACACGTGACAAACTAATCAGTAAACTACAAACAAAAAGATGTTAGAGGAAACATAAAAATATTGGTATTTTCTTTGAATTAACAAGCAAACATATAATAATACTACCTTGGAACATATAAAACTTCACATGGCCATCATCTCAGAACAATTCTGCCCACTTGATGAATTCTTTCTTTATTCCCTCATCTGAGATATTACCTTACTATTTGTTTCTATCCATGGATACTATCTTCTCAAAGCCTCTAAAATAAACTATACATTTTTCTTTTCCTGTAAAAAATGAATTCCTTAAAGGAAGAAATATTTTGTCTCATAGATTAGTACCTTTGTTTATCTAATGAATGACAATGCCAATTTAAGGTAGGTTAATACAACTCATCAATACACATACCATTTTGAATAGCAGCTTTCTCCAAAAATTAAATGAGAAGACTAAAAATAAGAAAAAGCATGTACAGTCACACAATCAACAGCAAGTAACGTTCAATCAATTAGACGCTTGCTGGTTGAAAGGTTAGCTCTGGTTCTTTGGCAGCTGTGTGAACTTCAGCAAGGTAATTCAACTCCCTAAATAGTTCTTTGCAAAAATGACAAAAATAATATCAGCAAGGTTGTTTTAAAGATTTGGGATGAAAGTGTATGAAGTGCTTATTCATAGAGAAGTAAATAAATCATTACTTTAAAAAATAAATTATAGAAAATTGAAATCTAGAGAAAAATTATAAAAGAAAGTAGAAAAACTATAAGCTTGGATTTGGGGACAAAGAAGGAGGCTGACAAAGACCCTTTTTTACTCTAGCTCAGTGAAGACTAAAACTCAGTAGCCTGGCAAGGTGGCCTCAAACTTGTAGCAATCCTGCTTCACCCTTCCCAAGTGCTGGAATTACAAGTGTGACTGTATCTACATATTTGTTTGTCAGTACATACCTTATGAGAAAAGTGATTTTTAATATGTAGATACCAATTATATGAATCCCAAATGAGAGACGAAAAGGAATGGTAATGAGGTTCATTTGAAGAAATAAAAATTGATCATTTTTTGAAAAGAAAACATCTTAAGTCATAGGCTCAGTAGTTAGGAATATTAATTACTCACCACCACCAAAATAAAAAATTATCAAAAATTCACAAGCAGGTGCTTCATAGAACAAAAACTGAGACACAAAAGTTATCAAAAGTGACTAGAGGAAACAAATAGAATACTTTAGAATATTTCCAAAATAATCTTAATTCTAGATTTGTCAAATTCCCTAAAGCAAAAACATGAAATGCTTTTCATTTCCTTAATCTCAGATCTAGGGTTGAAGAGATGGTGTAGCAGCTAAGAAGTGCACTACTCTTGCAGAGGACCAGGTTTGGTTCTCAGCACCTATACTGGGTGGCTCATGACTGCTTACAACTCCAGCTCCAGAGGATAACCTTTTTCTGAACACCTCAGGTACCCGCACTCATGTGCTCATACTCATGCACAGAAACACATATACACACATAATTAAGAACAAATCATTTTAAAAAACACTTGGACCTTTGTAAAATGTCATAACTAAATTTTGAGATCCAATTAGAAATCAGCTTTACCTAATTCATTAAATACACTAATGATAATAACGACAATATTCACTAACTTCTAACTTTACTGCTCCATTCACCCCCACCCAAAAAGGGATAAACTTGTACTTTAGTTGAGAATAAACCCTAAGTGAACAGGGAGACTAAAGCCATGGAAATCTCTCAGCCTGATATAATTAAAGTGATGCTAACTATAATGTGTTAATAATATCCAAAAGGGAAAGAAGAATCATACAGGTGGTAGGGCCAAAATGGCACTCATCACATCTATGCTATTTTTAATGGCCTGAATCTGTCAAAACTACACTGACATGCAAGATTAGAGAAACACTGGACTTGGTCTACTAATCCACAGCAAAAGAAACATGGATACCTGGAGAAGATCAGGCCTGGCCTACCACAATTCACAGCCACAGTACAGGTCTACACAAATCTGAATTTACAGATCTATGACAAATTTCAAATGAAGATTTTAAAACTAATCCTCAGAAGAAACTAATCAAAAGGTGCTTTATTGTGGAATATTTACAAAATTGCTTACAGAATAGATAGATAAAAATTTAAGACTATTACATTAGAACAATAAAAGTCATAACCTGCATTTCAAAGATAAAATATCTTCCTGAAAAAGCTTTGCTTTCACAGGCATTCCCTTCTAAACTCTGCCAAGCAAACGTTTTTATAAGCCATCTTCCTCACCTGCAGTTTCCTCCTGATATAGAATAAAGGAGAGACTGGAGGGGGGGACAAGTGGGTTTCATAAGACAAAAGAGATAACCACATTCCTTATTGTTTTTCATCTCACAGAAGATAAAAAGAAACAGAGAATGTTTCAGAACAATACTTGCAAAAGATTTTTGCTTGCTTAAAAAAAATGCTAATGCAGAGAATGAGAAACTTCAAAGTACTTAGCACTAAATGGGATGTCTTTATCATACCCTTCCCCTCCAGGCTCAGATCTATGCAGAAGAGGAAACAGAAAGGTTGCAAAGCCAGAAGTTATTGACAACTCCAAGGAAATCACAAGTGTTAGGTATAGCAAGACTAAAGCACACGTGAACTCAGAAACTGTGTCAAGAACAAGATCTGCACAAGTACAAGCCAGACAGCGTCCCAGCAGGGAAAGAGGGAAGTGGGCACAAAGTCCCACTCCTAGCCAAGAAGCTATTTGCAACTGATAGCTGATCCAGAAAGAAAGCCCATTTTCTTCAATGGAGTGGCAATGGGTGTATCAACCACACACTCCAGAGCAGGCCTCAGGGTCACGGTCCTTAGCCAGCACAAAATGAACCCCATGAGTTTCTTTGCTTTGTTTTTCTTTTGAGTATGTGTATTGTTGGTTGATTTCCTGCCTGGTTTCTTTGGGTTGTGTGTGTGTGTGTGTGTGTGTGTGTGTGTGTGTCTGTTTAAGAGAGGAAAGAACACTATGTTGGGAAAGGCAGAGGATTTAAGAGGAGTGAGGAAAGGGTAAAGAATGAACAGAATATATTTTTAAAAATGTATAATTAAGTGCTATTTTGAAAGGTGATCTAGCTCACTTTTCATTACAAAGCTTGAGTTCTACAATATGAATTATAGACCTTATCAAATTTGTCTTTAAAATGCAAAGGCTATTTTGCTTCGTTTTTAAAGGGTTTGAGGCGCTGGACATTAATTAACTTTTTATATTGCATATGACATTTTCTCTAAGAATAAAAATTTAAAAAAATGTTATTACCCACAACTAACGAAGTACTGAGGATAAAATAGTGACACACTGAGTCACTGTTCTCAATTCTGAAACTTTACCATCTAGCGAATGAGACAAACAAAAATGTATAGTAACAGATGGTACTACAAAAAGAAATTTGCATAAGTGTATGCACTCTTATACATAGGATGAGCTTACTCTGATTATAAAGTAATTAATATAAATACCTGTATTGTTTTTCCAAGTCCCATGTCATCGCCGAGAATACACCCTCTTCCCTGGATGTAGTGTCTGTAGAGAAACTGAGCTCCCTCTCTTTGGTAATCACGCAAGTACCTATTAATAGTGTAAGGAATGGAGTCTCCATCTTCAGATAATTTAAAAGCATCAGCCAATGGTGGAACTTTTCGATCTGGGAAATAGGGTTTTTCTAAATCTTCATCATCAAATATAAAACTTCTGGAGAAATTTTTAGCTGATTTTACTTCTTGAAGTCTTTGAAGAGGTATTTTCTTTTCTTGAAAATCTGAATACAGGACAATTGCACATGGCTTCCCATTTTCATCCACAGTGATAGACTTTATGGTTGCTTCACAAAGCTTTTTATCATCTGAAGAAGGAGCAAGACATCTTTCTCCTGGATACCACTTGTCTATAAGAAGAAAGAAAATTAGCTTTTCTAAAAGTTCATGAAGTTATACCTCATTTATCTGAGAAAAAATATATAACATGTTTTCCAAATAACTTAAACAAAATAAATATTTATTTTCATGCATATTTTTCTAAAATATATTATCAGATGTTTTCCTATAAAATTGATTTTGATGTTCAACCAGAGCTGATATCCACTGATTTAAACATTCTTGCTGATTCATAAACATTATACACATTCTCATTATATGATACAGGAAGAGAAACAGACACAGGAAAACAACTCTTGCCACATGAGCTTTTTGTTTACTCCATTCTCCTCTGAACACAGGTATGTAAGAGGCCAAGGGAACCTCTTATCTGACTACAATGACGCCACAACCATTACAGCTTATCTATTCTTGGTGTTGAATACTTTAAATTGTAAGAGAGGGCTCTGAAAAGTATTTGAAGCTACTGCGGAACACCCGGGTTCAATTCCCAGTATTCACACAGTGGTTCACAATCATTTATAACTCCAGGTCTAAATTATCCAACACTCTCTTTGGATTTCCCTGGGTGCCAGGCATACATGTGGTGCACATAAATACATGGGCAAAACACTCATACACATTAAATAAAATAAGTCTTGAAAAGAGAGAGACAAAAATGAGTCCTACGAGCACTTTGTAAGATCCTGCCATTACTGAAGATACTGATTTCTATACACCTGAACTTACTCTGCTAACTATTCAGCCAACTGTCTTGTTTTCTCTTCTGAAGACAGCATGAGGGGGGAGAGGTTTCCTAGAATATACTACCAAGCAGCTTAAGGAGTACAAAATGGAGAACACTAAGAAAAAATAATTTTCCAAATGGAATTCCTCATTGAAAGGATCCAAGAAATTATACGGCGACAACTATAAGGATACGGAAGATTATTTTTCTTACACACTCCTCACTGATAACACAAGACCATCAGTACTTTCCTAGGATCTTCCTGAGAAGTTCCAGTTAGAACTTTAAAACATTTCTGGTTATAATGACAGGTATAGGCTGTCTTAAGCAGGAATAACTCACTATGACGGTCTTCATCAATTATTCCTCAAAAGCATTATTCCCAGTAACTTTGCTGAGATGGTTTTACTATAGGCATCCTAAGTACACATGGAAAAAACATGTTCTCCCACTCTATTCTTAAGATCCAAACTGAGAACTGTTATACTATTATGAAATTAATACCCTACTCTACTGTCCAGGCACAAAGGGTGTGCAGGTCCATGTGTCTTCTTTCTGGGACAGCGCTAGCTGAGCCTGAGCTAACGATACCATGACAGAAGTTCCTAACACATAATTTCTGTTTTAAATGATGCATCTGCCTACCTAGGAAATATCCTCTGATTTTTAAAACCTAATTCCTTGACACTCAACATACATGATTTGAACACTGATTATTTATCACTGTACCACATAATGGGTATAAAATGAAGAACAATGTCAAAAATGGTAGTGAGTAGTTTCCCTGCATCTTATTTCCAGGAATCATCTATGGATATAAATCCATACACCTTAGAACACCTGATTTTTGATAAAGAAGCAAAAAAATATCAAATGAAAAAAAGAAAGCATATTTAACAAATGGGGCTGACATAACTGAATATCAACATGTAGAAGAATGAAAATAGACCCATATCTATCACCATGCTCAAAACTCAAGTCTAAAGGATCAAAGACCTCAACATAAAGCCAGCCACATTGAACCTCATAGAAGAGAAAGTACGAAGTACATTTGAACACATTGGCACAGGAGACCACTTTCTAAACATAACCCAGTTGCACAGACACTGAGATAAACAATTAATAAATGGGACCTCCTGAAACTGAAAAGCTTCTGTAAATCAACGAACATGGTCAACAAGACAAATGACAGCCTACAGAATGGGAAAGATCTTCACCAACCCCACATTGGACAGAGGGCTGATCTCCAAAATATACAAAGAACTCAAGAAATTGGTCATCAAAAGAATAAATAATCCAATAAAAAAATGGAGTAGAGACTTAAACAGAGAACTCTCAACAAAGGAATCTAAAATGACTGAAAGATACTTAAAGAAATGCTCAACATCCTTAGTCATCAGAGAAATGCAAATCAAAACAACTCTGAGATTCCATCTTACACCTGTCAGAATGGCCAAGATCAAAAACACTGATGACAACTTATGCTGGAGAGGTTGTAGGGAAAAGGGAACACTCCTCCATTGCTGGTGAGAATGCAAGCTGGTACAGCCCCTTTGGATGTCAGTGTGGCGATTTCTCAGAAAATTAGGAAACAACCTCTTCAAGACCCAGTAATACCACTTTTGGGTATATGCTCAAAGGATGCTTAATCATACCACAAGGACATGTGCTCAACTATGTTCATAGCAGAACCTATGTTTGTCATAGCCAGAACCTGAAAACAACCTAAATGCCCCTTGACCAAAGAGCAGATAAGGAAAATGTGGTACATTTACACAATGGAGTACTACACAGCAGGAAAAAAAATGACATCTTGAAATTTGCAGGCAAATGGATGGAGCTAGTAAATATCATATTGAGTGAGGTAACCCAGACCCAGAAAGACTGTTATCATATGTACTCACTCGTAAGTGGTTTATAAACATAAAGCAAAGAAAACCAGCCTACAAATCACAATCCCAGAGAACCTAGACAATAATGAGGACCCTAAGAGACATACATAGACCTAATCTACATGGGTAATAGAAAAAGACAAGATCTCCTTTGTAAATTGGGAGCATGGGGACCATGGGAGAGGGTTGAAGGGGAGGGGAGAGAGAGGAAGGGGAGCAGAGAAAAATGTAGAGCTCAATAAAATAAAAAAAAAAAAGCTCTACTTATTTGCCTTTAGTAGACAGACTCACAAAGGCATTTATATTCGTGGGCCCTTAATTATGATGACTTTATCAATTTATAGCCCCGGAGTTCAAGGCTTGTTGCCTACTCTGAGATTTAGCACTGGATCCCGCCTTGCTTTCATGAGAGACCTTCCTCAAAAGAAAAGCAAAATTTATCAGAAGATTCCTGGGCAACAAACACTCAACTGTGTATCCGTTCTGTAAGGTGTGTAGGATGCTCCACCTGTAAGCCAATTTGCTGCTAACACTGGTGGCCTGGGCTCCATCCCCAGAGCTCACAAGGTGGAAGGAGAGAACTGACTTGCTTAAGTTGTCCTCTAATGTCCACATACCTGGTGCGTGCACACATAGACATACACAAAACGATTTTTAATAAGTTATAGCAATCACTGTAATTAATAAAAGTTAGGGGACAAGCCTACATCCTGATACTTATGAGATAACCATGCCTTCTTCAAAACCTCTTGGTGATCTACTAGAGGCAGAATTCTGCTTCAATACTCCATGTAATAAGCTGTGTAATAAGGCTAAAACTTAACTAAATAGACCTTCACTCACCCACTTAACAAATTCCTACTATCGACTAGTGACTGGCATATACAAAGACGGAAAGGAAAAATATCTAATATCTACTGAATGCTCAGTACGGGTCAAAAGTGGAGTCGCTTGCATATATCTCATCTAATAGTCAGGAAACCCAACTGTCCCCATTGAAAAGATGAGGTGTCTGCTCCCAAGGCGAGGGGCAGCACTAAATCCTGATGTTCAGGTTCCCGCGGTGATAGGGGTCTAAATCGTCAGCTGCCAATCAAAAAAACCACGCGGAAGCCTCTCCCGGAAGTCCCTTCGGGGCGTGTGTCAGCGCAGAGGCGGGAGCTCGGAGCTCATACCTTTGCGGGATCCCGCGCGGGGCTGCGGGGAGGAGGCGTCCATCGGGCCAGGAGGAGGCGCCTGGCAGCCCCGCTGCTCTCGACATCTAGCGGTCGGCGGCGAGGAGGGCACGGCACAGAGGCCGCCCGCCTCGCATCGCCCGCCGGGAGCGCCGAGCTCAGGGTGGGCGTCACCACGGCGACCAGCAGCAGTCCCGAAATCCCGCGAGAACGCCCCCCCCCCAGGCGCTCCCTGCAGATATCGCGGGAAGGTGGGTTAGGCTTTAAGTCGGCTCCAGCGAACTCCCTTCCGGACTAGGTCGGCCCGAACGGTCCGCGACATCCCAAATATCGCGAGATTTAGTACTCATTGCTGACTTCGAACTTTTATTATCTATTTATTTTTGCTGAGGCTCGAGGTGAGTGGTGTCCCCCAAGAGCGGGAAAGGACAGTGTGAACCTTGCAAAGACTGCTGTCCTTGTACTTTCTTCGTCGTCTGGGAGCTTCAGGACGGCGAGCTTTAAGAGGTCGTCTTATTGGGTTTACCCAGTTTATTGTAACAGAACCAGCCGCCCTGACACAAACAAGGTAAACAGGGGGTTCGGTTAACTAACCTCGGAGTGTTAACCTCGTGAAACGCCCTGAGGAAGAAGCGCACACCACGCAGCCTGTCACCCTCTCCAGCAGGAGCTAAATGGATGCTGCCCGTTGTCTGACACCTCACCGCCAAGTTAATGAAGCCAGAGTGTCTTTTTGCACGTGTTAAAGTGTTAGTGTACTACGCAGTATGTCGTTGATTTAGCTGGAATAAGCCTCTTGCCTATTGCGGTTGTAACCGGTTTCCACAAACCTTTTTGTTTTAAACAGCATTAATGTGTTTATGATTTGTGTAGGCCACAATTCCTATACGAGTCTCCTGAAGCTAAAATCCAATGTCAGAGAAGCTGCATTCCTTCCCGAAGGTGGAAGAAATCATGACTCCTCGACTTGACCAGGATGGATTCAGAGCTCACCAGAATAATCTCATTTCCATGTCTGCATTCTTAACCGCATCAGAAAAGACCCTTATGAAATATAAATAATAATAATAAAAAGTGTATGGTTCCTGGATTTATAGAGACAAATTTCTTTGCTCCAGGAATCATTATCCTGCCTATTATAAGACCTTTTTTGAATACACTATGCCTGTTCTACAAAGCGATCTCCATTCTTTGCAGTTACCAAAAGTTAATATCCCTGGTCACAGTAAGAAATGTTTGTTCATATAAATATGAAATGCATCCACTTAAAATTTAATGCTACATAGGTTAATATTTTGACTGGTAGTTTATTGTACCATATTATTTTTGATCCATTGATCCTAACTTAAGACCCCCATCTATTATAGGACATATTTTAGATACAACCATTGAAAACTATTAATTACAACCTTTGATTCTAGCATACATTTTGATGTATTCCTTATCTTACTTAAACTCTTCTCACATACTCTTTGAAATCAAAATGATAAATAGAAATTTTAATCAAGCTTGTTTTTTGTTTTTTTGCTACAAGAAAAGTTTGGCTCTTCCCCACCCTCCAATCTGCTATCCATTGATATCATTAATTGTATATTGTCTTGATTTTCTAGAGGTCTGTTGATTTAAGATGTAGAATCTTACAGAGCTGACCTGTAACTACAAATGACTTGATAAACCCAAAATAAGTTTGTAAATTTAAATACAAGAAATCAACTTGTTGAAGGAATATTCTTATGACTAGCAAGAAAAAAGACACCTCATCCTTGAGTGTCTATTATGTAACTGCATTGCAATGCTTGTCCTGTACAATGAAATGGAAACAGTCATAACATGAAACTGTCTTAAAGATCTACATGCTTCATAAAGTTAAGCATCGGTAACATTCTTCCTGCCTTTACCAGTAGCTTTTGTTGTTGCCAGTTGTCTGTCATTCCCTTGTGGGAATGCTGATATTGTGAACCTCCAAACACTATCATGCCATTTATTTCAAAGTGAAATTGGTATATTTAAGAATTCCTGAAGTCAATTATAAGTATTGTTGCATTGACTGTGTTGCATGCAAAACCACTAGCAATAGAGAACCTAGAAAAATTAAGCCAAATTAGACTACAAAAGTAGGATTGTGGTGTAGCACACCTGGAATATAAGCACATACTTGGCATGCACGAGACCCAAGATTCAACCCTCAGCACCCAATACAATCATCACAGCATAAGCATTTCAAAGGATTTTACTTGAATATCAAGAGACTTTAAGATGATTAACCCCACAATACCTTATTAAAATTGGTTTCTATTTAAGCTCACAATGTAAAAGATAAGTGTATATTCTGAGGCAAAGGCCTTTAAAATGATGGATTAATCCATCAAAAGGCTCAGAAAAAAAAGGTATGAAAACATAAGACAACTCAAGAATGTTGTTAAGTTTTATTAGTTATATGAGTTTGGGTTGTAACCTTTCTCCCTTGATATATTGTCCCAGCCAATGAAAAGAAAGTGAGATGGAAGACGATGTAAATGAGAGCAAGAGAAAAGAAATGAAGTAGATGTATCCTTGTTTGCCAATAAGTCTTAATATATAACATTTTAAAATCTTAACATTTAAAAATCAAGGGTGTCGGGATGTAGTTCAGTTGATGTATGTCCATCATACAGGAAGCCCTGTGTTCAACCCCCAGCATCACAGAGTGGTGACACACATCTGTCACTAGGGGTGCAGAGGCATAAGGATCAGAAGTACAAAGTCATCGGCAGCCACATAGCAAGTGTGAGGCCAGTCTGGAATATGTGAGGCTCTGTCCCAAAACAGGTCCTTGTGTGTGATAGATAGGCAAGGGCTCCATCACTGAGCTGTGTTCCCAGCCTTCCTGACTTGTTCTCATGTAAGGTCTTTAAAATTGTGTACAGAAGAAATCTTTAGATTTGAAGAACTAAAGCCTGTGACTTTGGTGTGGTAGTCCATCTAATGGCAGATAATAAGCCTAAAATTCTGCAACTAAACAAGAACTGGTATTGTTTACTGATGGCCCGGTCAGTAAAGTGATCTGAGTTCAGACTGCCAGCTTCTGTATAAAAAGTCTAGGAATGGGTGTGTGCACCCATAACCCTGGTGCTGGTTGTGGAGGGAAGAAGACAGGTGGATTCCGTAAGCTTTTAGCCAGTTATTCAGTGAGCCCTGGTTTCAACCAGAGACTCCAAAATGATTAGTGGAGATCAAGGAAGACATGTATCAACCTCTGTACATATACATATGTTTACACATATGAACACAGGTACACACAATCACCAATAAGTACTGGATGAAATACTTCTGTCAAATTACTAAGATGTATAATTTACCTCTCAAAAATACATTACAAGCACACAGGACATCTAAGTAAGGAACTGAAAGCTGGCTTATTGAAGTGGTACTTAACCCACTGCTATCATGAAGGCATTCACCTGTCTCAGTTACATAACCATGAATTTTAACAGTCTTGGCCAGAAGACAGCTTTCATCCACACAGAGTCTTATTAAAACCCATGTTGGAAGTAAAACTCTCCATTTAAAATAAGAAAATTTGAAATACAATGTTCTTCAGGAAATGGCAAACTAAAACTAAAACCTAGACAACGGGAAAAGAGGATGTGCTTGAGAATCCTTTTCAAGGATTTTCTATGCTGTTGATTTTCTGTGACATTTTCCTGTATCTGCAGGCAGATTTAGAGTTCTCATTTGCACACAATCTGGAAATTCCAAACAATAAGAGTGTAGTACCAGATTATTGCATCCAGGTAGCTGGAAAGAAGCCAGTGCATACTTTCAAGTGAGACCATGTTAAAGATTCCACAGACCTCAGAGATAAAGCCCTATCCTGCAATTTACAATCCCCAAACTGAAACAAATATATAAAAATAAGCCATCATGAACAAGACACAGCATAAAAATATTTCCAACAAAAATAGTACCCTGGTAGTTTTTATTATTAGAATAATAGGCATTTTTTTAACTGTCGCTCAAATATTTATTGATGCTTTAAATACTGGACAGAAAGCAAGAAAGTAAATAAAAGGCTCTGTCAAGAAGTGCCAGATAGCCAGGCACATACGTTTAATCTCAGTACTCAAGAAGCAGAGTCAGGTAGATCTCTGAGCCTGGAACTGGTCCCTGGTCTGTATAGGGAATTCCAAGCCAGCCAGAGCTACACAGTGAAGCGCTGTCTCAAAAAAGTCTAGATAGATTATTTTTAAATTCTAGAAATGTAAATTTTAGTTACTGAAATATAAAACTCAACAGTAAAATAAAGAGCACATGAAACACATGATGGAGGAGGGTTATCTGTCTATTGTGTTATTTTCATTGGTCAATAAAGAAACTGCCTTGGCCCTTTGATAGGACAGAAAATTAGGTAGGCCGAGTAAACAGAACAGAATGCTGGGAAGAGGGCAATGGGGCAGATGCCATGGAGCCAGCCACCAGGTCAGACATGCTGAATCTTTCCCGGTAAGCCACACCTTGTGGTGCTATACAGATTATTAGAAATGGGTTAATCAAGATGTGAGAGTTAGCCAGTAACTAACTCTCTAGAGATAATGGGCCAGGCAGTATTTAAATGAATACAGCTTATGTGTTATTATTTCTGGGGCTAAGCTAGCCGTGCAGGAGCTGGGCAGGATGAAAAGCAGGCCTGCCTGCAGCTCCTCACTACAAACACATCTTAACAACAACAACAAAAAAATTATGAACTGAAAGTTCTGCGGGAATGTCCCCAAATACAGTGTAAAAGATCAAGAAGCCGTGAAGCAGAAAAGAAAGAAAAAAGCAAATTCAGATGAAAGATAAAAATCTAATTGAAGACCTAGAAGTAAAGACTAGAGAGCCTGAGAAGAGATAATGTTCAAAGAAATTTCTGATGTCTTTAGACGAGGGAAGTGTGCAGAGTGAGTGGTGTGTATAAACAAAATGCATTACTAGACATAGAAGGGAAACTACAGAAGAAAGTAGCAAAGAATCTGGAGATCTTGAGAGTCCGTAAAAAGGTCAGATTACCTCTCAATGGAATGACACCAAGACGAGCAGACATCTCCATAGTAACACTGAAGTCTGAGACAATAGAAGAGCGACTTCAAAGTGCCAACGGGAGATAGCTGCCAACCTAGGCTTTAATTAAGGCAAATAATATTTTCAGACAAGACCAGTGAACTTTCACTACAGAATCTGTTAAAGGATTTTGAACTTAAATTTTTAAACTTTAAGAAGGAATGATTAGCCTAAAAAATTGGTAGGCAATTACTGGCCTTATAAAGCAACAACCCACAATAATAGAAATAATTTGAATATATAAAAATAAGAGAAAATGAGAATGTTGTATAATAACATACAAAACGACTACAGTGCTGCAGCTTAGATGTAGCACACCTTCCGAAGCTTCATGTGAGAAATCCTTACTCGCCAGCCTGGCACTCCTGGGAGGTAACGAAAACTTTTAAGAAGTAGAGGCTGGTGAGAGGACTCAGGCCACTGGGAACATGCCCTTAAGGAGATACTGAGATCCCAGGCTCTCCTCTTTTTCTCTTTAAATTGTGGACTCCTCGACGTAAGTAGCTTATTGTACCATGTACCCCTGTCATGACATTTCAGGCCCAGAAACAATGGGGCCAAGGCACTATCAGCTGAAACCCCCAAAACTGAGCCAAGCATTTCCTCCTTTTAAGTTACAGTAACAGACAGCTGCAGACAGTGAAGGCATGTGAAGAGTTAAAAGATGCTTTTGCTGGAAAAGAAAGCGGGCATTGATGAACTTCTGATGGAGACTTCACATTAAATGTTAGTATAGTTAAATATTAAAGGGGTATACAAGTTTTCAATAGGAAAAGATAAAACTCAGTCACCCCAATTAAGGCAGGTATGATAGCATAAACATGAAATTTCTCCCCTAGGGAAGCCACTGACTTCCTAACTCACAGCTGGCAGCCCTGATTTGGAAAGTTCTAGAAATGTTAGGGGATGGAATATTGTTCCAGGAGGTAGGTCACTGCGATCATGCCTTTGAAGGTCTCGTCTCCTTTCCTTACTCTGCTTCTACCCTCCATAAAATTAAACGAGTCCCTCAGAAGATAAAAGGCTTCTACTGCTGTGTTCGGCTTCACTGTGACCCTGAAATTCATACAACCAATAACTATTGACTACGACTTCGAGTGAAACAAATCATGCTTCATGTTGTTCATTCTGTCACATGGATGAGAAAACCAACTAGCACAGCAGGGACAGGAAAAGATGAGTAAACCATGGTTAACAGAAATCACCAAGTAGTACAAGTTAACCCACATTTCAAAAAGAGCAGACATGCTGGATTAAGTTGCCTAAAGAAGACTCAATGAAGACTAAATGCAGCTGCATTTCATGAGACAGGTGTAAACAGAAAAATATCAAAGCAAGATTGAGAGTAAAATCAAGGTGAAGAAAGAAATGCTGAGTACTTCATAAAGATAGCAGACCTGACAAAGTGAACATCAATGCAGAGAGTCTTAAAGATAAGGGGACAGTATAAATCAGAAAACCTATTACTGTGAGTTCAGTAGAAAGATAAGGGGACAGTATAAACCAGAAAACCTATTAATGTCAGTTCAGTAGAAAGGCTCACGCACTTGAGAGAGGCTGACTCCCAGAGTTTATTGTGACAAGATGTGCATTTCCTCCGGAAGTGATGTGAGTCATAGGTGAGTGAAAGCCAGAGAGATTTAAAGATGACCCCAGTTAGAACTTGAACAACTGGCTTCTTGGTGAGAAGGTAGTGAGTCTGAAGAACATGGAAAGGCGTCCAGGTGGGAGGATGTCTGAGGAAGATCTATGCAACCTCATGGAAGAACCTTGCTACTCTTTATTTTATATCCCAAACTAATCCTGGGGAAGTTAGAAGCATTCTGGGGAGTGGGAGCAAAGGCACAGCATAAGCCATATAAAGACGCAATCACCCCCACCATGTTCACAGTAAACAACTTACAGCAAGTCTGGACTCTGCAAGGCCATTACCTTAAAGTTGAATGAATGAAATACTACATATCAAAGTTTCTTGTTGGTATAAAAATAAGTTTCACAATAGCCTGGGATGGGGTATAGCAACGGGTTATTTATCTGGGGATAAACTCACAGTAAGAGTAGCAATCCGCAGTCCTCTGTGTATGCTGGGAACTGGAACCAAATTCAGCAGCCAATAAGGTCACACATGCTTTTTGTCTGCATTTCTAGTACATAAGACCACACCCAAAGTGGGCCGATATCTATTTAAATAATTTAGGATTGTGTTGGCATGAGACATGATTGCTCCTGGCAGCACTGATCTATTCCCGAGAGAATGTTGGGCACCAAAGACACTCCACCTAGAGCTTGCTTTCTTCTTTGTAAAACCGGTCTTTGGGGAAAGAACTGCCCCTGCCTCAACTACTAATAAAATGGAGCAAACAACTTCCAAAAATATAGAAATGACAGAAATAGCTTGCTACCTGGTCAGTCATCTAATGTTTCTCTGCAACACTGAAGCATTTATCTTCAGCCTACAAGCCTAAAATATCTTATAGACTTTTCTGTGAAGCAGGAATTTTGAAGGACTGTTCTATCTTGTCTTAGCAAAGTTAGGCAGTTGTCATTTTTTTGTATCCTGCCTATCCAGTTTGGACAGCATCTGTTAGCCGTTGAGGCAAAGGCAGTTTCTTTGCCCAGTGGCTAACCTTGCCACAAATGAGAGCAAACTCCATATGGAGGTTCTTAGATGCCCATCATCCTCTTTTGAAATAAATTGGTGCTAGTAGGAGCAGACGTATCTCACTGTCATGAAAAGCCTTAGGTTATTTTATATGACCAACTACTAACCTGTATTTCTTAATTATACATTACATTTTTAAATGAGCTATATAGGTACAATACCTTAAACAAGAGTAGAAACATATATAAAGTATAGCAAAAATAACCTTAAATTTATATCAATATACAAAAGTCCAACCAATGAAAAATATTTGAGACTAGTGGTTACTCAAAAGTTGACTCAACAAACCACTATTTTATCCCATTGTCTCTATCTGTATCCCCCCTTTTCCCTTCAGAAAGAGCTCCCTGAATCTCATTTCCTTTGTTCAACTTTTTTCCTGACCATAACCAATAACTTGTAACAAACCCCCCCCCCAAATAATGACAAATAACCATGAACCACCAAAATGAACAAAAAACAACCACTCTTCTCTGGTGATATTTTATTTGTGATCTAACAAATAAAGGTTGCCATAGAGGCCAGGCAGTGGTGGCACTCACCTTTAATCCCAGCACTCTAGAGGCAGAGGCAAACAGATCTCTGTGAGTTCAAGGCCACCCAGGGCTACACTAGATTGATCCAGCCTAAATGAAAAACAGAGCCAGGTGGTGGTGGCTCACACCTTTGATCCCAGTGCTTGGGGTCATATGCCTTTAATCCCAACACCAGGAAGGTGGAGACAGAAAGGGATATGACTCGGCAGAGAGGAATATAAGGCAGGAGTCAGGAGTTGGAGGGATTCAGTCTGAGGACTTGTCAAGACAGAATACCCTGTTCAGTCTGAGGATTTCACAGAAGAACTAGTGGCTGACTGCTCTGCTTCTCTGATCTCTCAGTTTTCACCCCCTGATATTTGGCTCTGAGTTTTTACTTTTAAGACCAATTAGAATTCGCACTGCACCCCACTCTTGGGAATATGGGCATCATGTTCTCTAGACTTTTTCTTGTTCCCTGGGGAAACAAGAGTCTTGGAGTCTTTGGGGACCCTGAAAAAATTAGGATAATGGTCAAGTCCTGGGACAGGTAACCATAACATTTGTTGTTCAGTAAAGCACGATTAATAAAAACTCAGAGACAAAAATTGGGGTTCAACCTGAAGACCAGAAAAGCAAAGTAGTCAACCACTGACTCTTACCTCTGCCTCAGTTCAAAACTGGTGATCCTACTTCCAAGAATCTCAGAATGAGACTATGAAGTCTTCAGGTTGAACCCCAATTTCTGTCTCTGAGTTTTTATTAATTGTGTTTTAGTTCAGTCTCTGTGCAATGGGAAAGTCCAAGGCTTATCTGCAGTCCTGGATAGGATTAGTCTGTGAGCCTGGACCATTTCCGCCAGCAGCCTGTAAGCTGTTCTGGATGCAGAACTCTGAGGAAACTACAGCAGGCTCTCATCGAGGCTGATTACCTGGGCCACCTGTTTTCTCTGGTGTCTGGTTCCCTTGCTCTGAAAACACGCAAACGTTTAAAGGTAACAAACATATCTGCATTAACACAAGTATGGAATGTGCAGTGTGCACAAGTTAGTTGAAGGTTTATTTTTGTTTTATGTTTGAGCAGGTAAAATACACATCACCTGTCTTCTTGTTTTCTAGGTTTATTTTTTATGTCCACAGCCATGATTTTCAGGGGGTCTCCCCTGATCAAACCTGATCTCTGTCAACCTTGACTGATTCCACAATCTTTTGATTCCTGTGGAAACAAAAGCATAACGTCTTTCCCCAAAGTAATACATTTTCCAACTTCCCAGTTTGAAGTCAAGGCATCTCTCAAGTACATAGGCTGGTTTAGTTCAGCAGCCCCATCTACACTCCAGTGTCTCTCAGCAGCTGATGCTCTCTGTCCATTAGCATTCAAAAAATTCAAACTTAACAAAGTACCATATAAGGTCCAAGTGCCCTCTGTTACAGTATTTTCTATCCTTTATGTGGTTTGTTTTTTATATTACTTTACTCTCTTTTTAAAGATGTTATTATTTTCAAGCTTGTTTGTTATTTTCTATACCAGTTTTCTTTTCTTTCTGCAGCATCTAAGCACATTTTTAAATATACTGTACCTTTTTAGGGGTCCAACCCATTTGTAACTCTAGTCTCAGAAAACTGACAAATTTTTTAAATAAAATAAGATTATCTTTTACTTAATAATTAATATATTCACTTATAAGTGAGAACATATCATGGTTGTGTTTCTAAGTCTGGGTTGCCTCACTCAGGATTTTTTTTATTCCATCCATTTGCCTGCAAATTTCATGATGCCATTGTTTTTAACAGCTAAATAATATTCCATTGTGTAAATATACCACATTTTCTGTATCCATTCTTTGGTTGAGGGGCATCTAGTTTGTTTACAGTTTTTGGCTATTGTGAATAAAGCTGCTATGAACATGGTTGATCAAGTGTCCTTGAGGTAGGATGGAGCATCTTTTAGGTATATGCCCGGGAGTAGTATAGGTGGGTCTTGAGGTAGATTGATTCCCAATTTTCTGAGGAACTGCATTATTGATTTACATAGTGGTTGTATGAGTTTGCACTCCCACCAGCAATGGATGAGTGTTCCCCTTGCTCCACATCCTTGCCAGCATGAGGTGCCACTTTTGTTATTGATCTTAGTCATTCTGACTGGTGTAAGATAGAATCTCAGAGTTTTGATTTCCCTGAAGGCTAAGGATGTTGAATATTTCTTTATGTGTTTCTCAGCCATTTGAGATTCCACTATTGAGAATCCTGTTTGGCTCTGTGTTCCATTTTTTAAAATGGATTGTTTAATTTGTTTGATACCTAGTTTCTTGAGTTCTTTATATATTTTAGACATTGGCCCTCTATCAGATACAGAGTTTGTGAAAATCTTTTCCCATTCTGTGGGCTCCACAGACCCAGAGTGGCTAAGTAACAAGGAAGGCTTTAGAGAGGATGCATGGATCTCCCTGGAAAGTGGGAAGTGGGATAGATTTTGTGGGTGGGCAGGGGTGGGCAGGGAGGTGTGGGAGCAGGATAGATCTGGTTGGGGAGGGAAGAAAGGAAGGGCAGTATGGGAGAGATCTGAATATGTTGGCATTTAGGAGTCGATGTAGAAACCTAGCGCAGTGGAAACTTCCTGGAACCTATGAGGGTGATCCTAGAGGGGACTCCTAGTACTGGAGGATATGTTGTTGTTGTTGTTGTTGTTGTTGTTTACTCTTTTACTCCTGGGGGCCTGCTACCCAGCTCCCACATAAATCACATGGAGACTTATTAGTTATGGATGCCCAACCTTACCTTGGCTTGTTTCTAGCCAGGTTTTCTTAAATTATCCCACCTACCTTTTACCTCTGGGCTTCTATCTTTGTCTATTTCTGTATACCTTTCCATGGCTTGTTGTGTAGCTGAGTGACTGGCCCCTGGTGTTCTCTCTCCTTCTTTTCTCATTCCTTGAATGTCTCTTCCCAGATTTCTCCTCCTATGTATTCCTTTTGCTTGCCAGCCCCACCTGTCCTTTCTCTGCCCAGCTATTGGCTACTCAGCTCTTTATTAGACAAGTAAGGTGTTTTAGACAGGCAAAGTAACACAGCTTTACAGAGTTAAACACAAGCAACATAAAAGAATATAGCATCTTTGCATTATTAAAATAAATGTTCCACAACATAAATAAATTTAACACATTGTAAAATAATATTCCACAACAATATGTAGTCTGAACCAGCCATCTTTTGTGACTAGGCTAGGTTCCCAGTGGTGGGACCAGGGCATCAACCCAGTCACAAAACCTTCAACTCACACCTGTCTACCTGCAAGATGTGCTGGAGAAATGATAGACAACTCAGAGCTTGTGGGAGTGGCCAACCAATGACTGGTCTAACTTGAGGTCCAAGCCTCAAGAGGGAGCCCATGCCTGACAATGCCTAGATGTCCAGGAACTGGGAACTGGATGGCTCAGAGACCTAGAGTAGAACTAAACTGACAAAAAAAAGTCAAGGAAATGATTAATGATATTTTGTTATACTCATAGACTGGTGCCTAGCCCAGTCATCATCAGAGAGGCTTCCTCCGGCAAAAGATGGGAACAGATGCAGAGACCTGTAACTGGAGACGGCATTTGTTTTCCAGCTGCCCAGACCCAGATAATCACACAGAAACTATATTAATTACAACACTTCTTGGTCTATTAGCTCAGGCTTTCTTATTACCTAACTCTTACATCTTAACCCATTTCTTCTAATCTATGTATCACCACAAGGCTGTGGCCTACCAGAAAGTTTCTAGCGTTCTCCTTTGGCAGATTAATGGCGTCTTGACTCAAAACACACACACACACACACACACACACACACACACACACACACACGCACACACACACATCTTAAAATAGGAAAACTTGACAGTTAAATTTACCACACTAACAGATAAAGTAGAAGATCTATTAAAGGTTTCAATGGGCAGAAACCTTTTATGATTCAATTCAATATTAGCAAAATCTATTAGAACCAAACTTTCTTATTCTAATTAATTGTGAACTATTATATGGGTGCTGGAAAGATTGCTCAGCAGTTAAGAACACTGCCTGCTCTTCCAAAGGTCCTGAGTTCAATTCCTATTAACCACATGGTGGCTCACAACCATCTGTTATGAGATCTGGTGCCCTCTTGAGGACATCAACTTAGACCGTGAAGCCAATTATGGACAAGTTCAACAGAACCACCATATATGTGCTGCCCATGCATGCTTCAGCATTGCCAGGGCATAAATTTCATTGCATTTCATTATATGGTCTCCATTTAAAATCAGGAGTGTGGTGTCTGTTGCTACTTCTAGTCAACATTGTACTAATAAACCAATTCTAGTAAACCAATTTTGGATATAAGTCATAAGATACCCAGAAGAAATTATAAAAACAATTGTTAACAAGATGATCATTTATGTATAAAATGAAAAATTATTGATAAACTTAGAATAAGGATTATTGGGGAGCACAAGTGAACTATATTAGAATTTAATAATATAATTTAAAATAGACTATTTTACACTTAATAACAAAAATTACAATAGTTAATAGTTTAAAATAAATGGAAGATATTTGTAAGCTAATAATAAAATGTGAAAATCTCCAATAAAGAGAGACCTATCTCTGGGTGAGTTGGCACATGCCTGTTGATGGATCTCTGAGTTCAAGGTCAGTCTAGTCTACAAAGTGATTTCCATGACAGCCAAGGCTATTACATAGAGAAAACTTGTCTTGGAAAAAAAAAAACAAAAGAGAGACTGAGAGAGAGATAATGTGCTATCACGGTAAGAAAACTCAGTATGATGAAGATGCTTGCCCCAACCCAAAAAATTTATAGAGCAATTCCTTTCCAAATTACCAACAAGCGTTTCCCTCAGATCTGAACAGTGAGATTGTAAGGATTGATATGAAAGAGTAAGTGAAGAGTGGTGAGGTCAACATTGACATGGTATCAAAGGAATAGTTGAAAAATAGCACTGGTACTAACACTGTAATGTTAACTATAAAGTACAAAATTTTTTTAATGATTTAAGTTTAGCAAGAAAGAAGACAAAATTTTCAGGTATACAGATGTTCTAGTCAGCCCAGTAAATCATCAGATACCCAATGAACAGCGAAGTACTATAACAGAGAAGGAAGCCTCAAAGAACAGAGCACACATGGAAGGGATGGTTAGCAAAGCAGCAGCCTTGCTTAGTCACACCTGTTTTAGATCTTTAATTGGACAGGACTGTGTTTTGTTTGTGTCAAAATTTGCATGTTGTTGAAGCCTGAGTGTTTATATTCAAAGCACTCTTTCTGGCATACCTTCATTTTATTTAATGTAAGATTTTAATTAATGATAAAATAAGAATGTATAAATGGGATATATATGTAAAAGTACAATATCATATATAATGAACTTATGAGAATCGTTGACAGAAGTTTCCTGTCTCAGAGCCACTCATTTCCAAATACCTGGTAGCTGCTTCCCAAATTACCATAAAGAGCCTTAAATTAATTATAAATGCTGGACCAATAGGTCAGGCTTATTATTAACTAGCTCTTACATTTTAAGTTAACCTATATTCCTTATTTACTTTCTGCCACATGGTAGTTTCTTTCCTCACTACAGCATGCCCATCTTGCTCTCTCTGTGTCTGACTGGCAACCTCTGACTCCACCCTTTTCCTTCCCATCACCTTCAGTTAGGCTGCCCCACCTATACTTCTAGCCTGGCTACTGACCAATCAGCATTTTATTAAACCAGTTCGAGTGACAAATCTTTACAGTACACAAGAGGATTATTCCACAGCAGAGAATGATCAGAATGAAATAGTATATCCATATAAAACCATGCTGCCCAACTTTGTTGGTAGATTATGATGAAAATGTAAATCAATAGATTAACTTTTATTTGTTTGTTTTTGTTTTGAGTCTGGGTTTTTCTGTAGCTTTGGAGCCCATTCTGGAACTACATCTTGTAGACCAGGCTGGCCTTGAAATCAAAGAGATCCTCCTGCCTCTGCCTCTGGAATACTGGGATTAAAGGCATGTACCACCACTGCCCAGCCTAGATTAATGTTTTGTTTTGTTTTGTTTTGTTTTTTAGCACAATAAATGCAGGCTGTTGAGATAGCTTAGATAGTAAAGTACTTGACTTGCAAGCATGAGTTGGGACTGCAGAACCTATATTTTTAAGAATGCCGGTTGAGATCAGGCATCTTCCTGGTGGAAATCTGAAAAAGAATAAGGAGGGGTATGTGAGAGGGGTTGGAGGGATCCAGGTATGATGGCCTGCAGTTCTAGTCCAGCACTGGAGAGGCAGAAACAAGTAGATCCCTGCCAGCCACCTAGTTTACTTTGTGAATTCCAGGACAGTGAGAGACCCAGTTTCAAATTCTCAAAAAGTGGATGCTCTCTAATGAATGACACCCAAGGTATCCTCTGATATCTACATGTATATGTAAACAAGGGCACGCACACACATGCATAGGCCCAGAATATGTAAGGAAGTAAATAAATGTGGGCTTAATTATACTGATATTCTTAAGTGCCAAAACTAGCTTTTGAAATCTAACTTGAAAACTGAATAAAATTTCAGGTAAAAGATTAATAAATAATACTTACTCTTTGTACTTTCTTCCCCCATATATCAAAAGCATTATAGCACAGAAAGTTAACTAATATGAGTTCCATGGAAAGACTGTCCCAACTAGAAGAAGGAACTAATGAAAATGTGGTGTTTGGTCTGTATTGAACATATACAGACTGTTTCCTTGTTAGATTTTTAAAATTTTATTACTATTGTGTGCATATGAAATGTGTGGCCACATTGTACAGTACACATCTGGGGGTCAGAGGACAACTTTTAAGAGTTGATTCTCTCCACCTTTCTATGCTAAGATTGAATTCATATTGTTAAGCTTGCATAGTAAGTGCTTTTACCCACTGATCCATCTGTCCAGCCCCAAAACATGCATTTTTAGGGAATTAAACTTCAAAAATCCGCTACATATTTACAACAGAATTTTTTTCTAAGGAAGTTCAATTCAAGCAGATTATATTTGAATAGGATCAAGGTATGAGATAAATAGGTAAGTTGTATTTTAACAGCTTTCAGTAAGCATGATAAAAAACCAACTATCTGGATCATATTTTAGAATTGTGGGTTTTAAAAAAAACTCTTTCTGGCCTTACAATGGACTCTCCCAACACTTTTCATATTATATAAGCCATGGTCCCACTTCATGCCCAATGCTCCGTGTGATTTGTATTAAAGACAGTTTTTCTCTGACTTGTTTTAGGGCACATCACCTGATCTTTGAAGACTGTCTTTGGAGTTTGTATGACTTAAATCCTTCAAGCAAAGAAAACTGAAGAGAGGGTGGGCTGCGTAGTCCTAAGTTCTCAACTGCAAAGTTAAAATGTGCTGATGTGCTTTGTAAAAGATTGTTGCTGAAGTCTTACTTTTCAAAAATGTTCCCCAGTGAACAAGACTGTAGGTGTCATAAAACAAGGGTAAAGGAAGTGCTATGCTTTAAGATGTACCGACTTCAATGGCTTGTTCCGAATGCAAACACAAAGATAAATTTGATCACATTATCCTAAATGCATTATATGGTTGAATAAGATGTAGGCTTTCACTGTATTTGGTTGGAAGTAAGCTAAGTTAAGGAATTAATTAAGATGGGAGAAATATAAAAATTATGTAAAAGGCAAGTGAGTTTATTTTTAAACTGGACCCTGTTTTTTCAATATAAAGCAACTCTTTCAGGGGAACGGTTCATGCTCTCCAGCTGACGCAGAGATTATTTGACAGAATGGCTGAAGTATCCCACACTACTTATGCACAGTGGAAATGCAAAACCTAAAGAATTCATATTTTCAGGACTGTTAACACCTTCTCAAATTTCGATAATTCATTCAATTTCTGTAGAAAAACATGGCCTTTGTTTTTCTTTCTTCTAATTATTTATATTGCTCGCTTTGACAAATAAGTTCTCAGTATCTGAAGACCTGCAAGAATGTTGCCACCCAAAGCACATTTCCCTGCTTTCTGCGATCACTGGCATAAGAAAATAGGTGCTTTCTTCCACTTCTCAATCTTTTCAGTGCTGTTTCTTAAGAAAACTGGTGGTGGAAGGGTTCACCCACTCGACAGTTACTAGAGCAACCTCTCTCTGCTGAGCAAGTACCAGGGACCAGGACATAACCATCACGCAGATAACTTAAGCCAAGTCTTCCACTTCAGTTTGATCATTTAGTGTCCATTAATAGGTGTGGATATTCTTCAGGAAAATAAAAAAAAAATCACTTCAGCTCTAAGTCTTTTAGTGATCTTTGTAGTGGTGTGCAGTCCAAATCAAATGGAGTACAGTACACCTACAATATTCTTAGAAAAACATGTGATCTCACTGAGCTGGTTACCATATGACGGAGGGAGGGGAAGGTCTGTTGCCGAGTGCCGTGCAGTATTTGCACAGTGGCATGCACAGGAATGGCTGCATTTTTCAGGTAGAAAGGACTAGTATATCATTCAGACTCCAGGTGTGGATGTATAAGCTAGTTATAATGTGTATGTCTCCTTTTCTGTATATTTCATATAATCTATAGCTCATTTAATGTAAATAATATTATAGTCTACTAAATGTCTGTTTCTTATTTTTCTGCTAAAAAAATTCCCTAACAAATGAGAAATTTACAAAAGAATTAATAATATTACAAAATTGTCTGTAAAGTTCACAATTCCCTGAATATTTACTTAGACGGTCATTCAACAAGTGTTTATTTAGAAAACCTACCATATGTTGGGAATTCTGCTAAGCACTGGAGATAAAACCATTAACAGAAAGATCGTGATTCTGCCTCCATAAAACTGAAAGTCTGTACCATGTCCAATACGTTAGCTAGAACAGACTCTAGCTAGAGTTGAACAATGCAGGTCACATTTTGTGAATAATTTTCATATACAGACCACTAGTATAAAAGAAATGCAATACAGAAAAGAAAAAATACAAGATTACAGCAGAGGTAGACAATAGAAAACAAATTTAAAGAAATTAATCAACAAATTAAATGTTCAACAAAATTGACAAACTTTGTTATAATGAACACATAAAAGGAGAAAATATGGAAAGAAAATCAGAAGTAAAAGAAGGAACTGATTCCTGATTTTACAGAAATAAAATTCTAAGAGTACTATAAACAATTACTGGAAATTGGATAACCTGGATGAAATGGACAAAGTCTCAGAAAATACATAATGTATCAAGACTAAATAATAAAGACATAGAAAGCCTGAATAGACCTATAAATTGATAAGTACGTTGAATAAGTAATCAAAAACTTTCCAACAATTAAAAGCCAATAGTTACTGATAAATTCTACCAATTACTCAAAGACTAATTAATACTGATCATTTCTACACTCTTTCAAAAACTGAAGAAGTCTTCATAACCCATTGTCTATATCACACTTTCACCAGAGCCAGAGAGAATCTACAAGAAAACTTCTATCAATATTTCTCAACAGAATACTTGTCAACTCAGCAAATGAAGAGGAAGACACAGCCCCCTCAATTGATGTAGAGAAAACACTTGACACATTTTAATATTCTTACAATTAAAAAATCAACAAACTAAAGCTAGAAGAAAAGTTAAGCATAAATAGTCCATAATTTGCACTTGCTATCAATGAATAGATAAAAGATTGAAAGTGGTCCCTTTAAGATCAGGAACAAGGGACCCCCATTAGTCCTCCAACCCCAGGACTAGGACTATCCCAACCAGACAAATGTTGCTTTCACCCCTCATCAAGTAAGCTTCTTCATTTTCTCAGTAGATAGAGGCTATTGCAGAGGTCTGCAAACTGATCAAAATGTAAAGGCTAAGTGACCATGGGGTGCCTAAGTCCAGTTTGTACATCTACAGTGCAATCTCACTAAGACCTAAGGCTCATGGAAAATCACAGAAGAGGGGATAGAAAGAGTGTAAGAGACAGAGGACCAGAACACTTGCTGCTAGATAGTATCTTCTGGAGGGCATGAGTTTGTGGGGGAGGGTAGGAAGGAGCTGGAGGGGTAAGGTGTAGATATGATCAAAATGCATTGTACTCATGTATGAAATTCTCCAAAATAAAATGGGCAAGTAATATATATATGCAATATGAATAAATGTAAACCTAAGTGATCCAAGAATATGTCAGCATATTTCATGCTCAAACTCATGAAAAAAACATTTAGTTAGCCATCCATGAGATAAACAAATACTTGAAAAATCATGTGAGACCATAGGTAAAATAGTACCTTATACATACTTCTCAGGGAAAGCAGAATTTGGCTAACCAATCAGTCAAACTCAGTGCTCATCAACGTAAATGCATAATATAACACAAACCTAGACATACGTGGGAAGAGAGATCTTACTTGAGAAAATGCCCTCCGTAAGATTGGCCTGTAGGGAAGTCTGCAGGCATTTCTTAATTACTGATGGATGTGGGAGGGACCAGCTCCCTGGGGGCAGTATCACTCCTGGTAAAGCAGTCCTGAGGTATACAAGAAAGCCAGCTAAGCAAGCAAAGAGGAGCAAACCAGTAAGCAGCATTTCTCCATGGTCTCTGCTTCAGTTCCTGCTTCCAAGTTCCTGCACTGACTTCCCTTGGTGATGGACTGTGACCTGTGAATTATAAGATGAAATAAACTCTTTCCTCCCCAAGTTGCTTTTGGTTATGGTGTTTATCATAGCAATAGAAATCTAACTAAGACAACTAGCTAGTTCTTACTACGTCTGTGTAACATGTTGACACACAGAAATCATATCTTTGGTAGTCAGTGGCACACTGTAGAAGCCAAGCATTGAAAGAAATTTTGGTGTGTGCTGAAGGAACAGTTGAGGAAAGTGTGGTGCTTATAATAGAGTATCCTTTGGCAATTTGAACTAACAAATGTCCACAGGGTTCCTAAAGATTTTAGAAACATGGTGCCAAATAAACAAGTCTTGTGTCTGCTAAAATACAGTACAATTCAACATTTTGAAAAAAGAAAAAAAAAACAACAACAACCCGCAGCCAGTCGTTGCTTAACAGGCGAGATGCTCTGAGGAAAGCATTGCTAGGCAATTTTGTCATAATGTGAACATCATAGGCTACATTTATATGAACAAAGAAAACATGGCATTGCTCCATAATGGAGTCTCATGAGACCAATGTCCTATGTGCAATCTGCTTGCCACAACATCATGCAGCCTATGACCATGCGTTTATGATCAACATCAAAGTTATTAGAGCAGATATATGTGGAAAGAGGAAGGAGAGTGGTAATGGTGAATGAGATGAGAAAGGAATAAATACCTGAAGTATTTGATTCTGGAACCCTACTGACTGTAGAGTATGAACCCAGGAATTTCTGCCCCTTGGCCAATTGGAAATATCAATAAGATGTGATCTCTGTGCCTATGAATGTACAGTGTGATAGAGGAAGATGACACAAGATATACTTATTCACATAGTAGAAAAATGCGGAGTGCTAGAAAGAAAAAATAAATGCAACCAGACAAGTGTCATCAGGAATCCTGGAAGAAAACTGGCGTTCTGGAAGAGATGGAGTTTTTAAATGGCAATGGAGAGTACTTGTATTTGATATACAGAGTAAGTTCAAATGTTATTCATTAAAGAATAAACAGAAAAGTCAGAATGTTCATAGGAACTGTAATAGGAAAAAAAACATAATTAAGTTTTGTTGAAGTATCTGTGGCCTGAAGCCTTAGGGGACCTCAAGGGTGAGGCTGAGAGTCCACTGACCCCAAGAGCAGCAGAATGCCACTGTGGATTTTCCATCAAGTTAGTGACATCCCAAGGACAGAAGCAATGTGAAGCTCCCAGTGTGCCTACTGAGCTGAGCTGCCAAGGCCGTTTGATTATTGGTAATGACTTTCGGGATCAAACAGGGCTTCTCAATGTCTCCTTGAACTTTTGTTTGAATGACTAATGAAGGACTTAGCAGATTGAAGCTGCCTCCAAGAAACAGCGCAAACAAGTCTTGAGAAATCCCTGGAGCCTAAATTAAGCTCTGGGTGTTCTCAGTTTTAGTTTTGGCAGCTTCACGAAGTTTCTGTTCCTGTTTCCACACTAAGACCTTCTCACTTTCCTATTAGGCTTTAGATTTGCAAGCTCACCATGCATTTGTAGAGTGGGTATGAAGACCCAGCTTTGAACTAGGTCGACAGCTAGCAGACCAGCTGCTGTATCAGGTCAGTGCAGGAACATAGGGCGTTAAAGAGCTGAATCTGAGCCCTGGTTTTCCTGGATCAGAAAGAAGGCTGGCCAGTTAGCCCAAGTCACAGCCACCTGGTGGCAGACCAACTGAGCAGTACCACTCAAGATGGCAGGGGGCTGATCTGAAGAAGCTGGGCTGCCTTGACCTGTAGACTTGATCTCATTGTTATTTTAACTCAGCCCTAAAATTTGAAAATTTGACAAGTGACAGAATGCTGAGTTCATCTCAGTTATCCTTGCTTCCTTGGGTCCCTGGGTAGAAACGTAAATATGAGTGCTTTCTATGGTGGATAGCTCTAAAATACCCAATCTCACCTGTTTAATTCCCTAGAAATTGACCTCTAATATTTTAATACACCCTTCCTATGGTCTTTTTCTTTTCTTTTCTTTTTATTTTTTTTTTAAGATTTTCTGTAGTTTAGCTTTCTGCAGTTAAAGCTCTGAAATTCTTAACTGCTGATAGTAGGCTCTCTTCACCCTAGTTAGAACCAGGCCAGGTATAGGAACAGAGTCTGGCATGGTGGTCCAAGTAGGCTCTAGGAAATTACAGTGCTCAGAAACTAAACCTAGTCCTTGACACTTTGTTTCACATGTGGCCATTCTCCTGACTGTGATTCTGTCAATAAACACTAACTGGCTCCTCTTATCAGGGGCAGTTCTGAGTCAAGTGGCCAGAAATCAGTCGGTTTTAAGACAAAAGCAAAGAATGAATCTAATAACCCTTTTGCTAAATTTATCACATTTACCAAAGTATGTTTGAAGAAAAATAATCATCTTCAATGTAGTAAATGCAAGTGTTCACAGGTAGACTAAGGAATGCATACTTTGTAGCAAGTAAGGACGTGACAGGTCAGCTAGTGTCTGACTTCATTTTTAAAAATATATTGTGTTATTTCTTATTTATGGGCCTCTGGGATCGTGTGTGCACGTGACTAGGTGCCTGTAACTGTGGGTGCCCAGTGAGGTTGGAAGACGGTTTTGGATCCCTGGAAGCTAAAGTTACAGCTCCCTGATGTGGATGATGGGAACCAAAGTCCCTCTGAGCAGCACTCTCGTCTGCTGAGTCATCAATCCAGCCCCATTGCCCAATCACTTAACACCACCCGCTCACAACTCTAAAGTCAGTATTTTCCTGCTGTCGTTCCCCAGCAGGTAAGTATCAAATTAGTATGCCTTTGGGTGGATTGTGTTAGAATGCTTGATTTTGAAAATTGCTTTTTGAGGTCCTGACTTGAGCTTCATAAACAGTATTCAATGGGTTTGGCTTGGGATTTGGACAGAATTTCCAACCGTTTGTGAAATGGCCCTAAACATTCTTCTACAATTTTGTATAATATATTTATTTATGAGAACTTACGTTTTGTCACTGATTTTAATTTTTTGGTTTTAAAATCAAAATATTGGTCAATTCTGAAGAGGTTCTGCATCCCATAGTATCAAAGAGTTGGCTAAGATTCACTTATTCAAGTAAAAATAAATAAGCACATTTGTTTATACTTTTAATAAATGACAAAATTACATGCATATGCCAAAGAATTTCTTTTTTTTAAATATTTATTTATTTATTTATTTATTTATTTATTTATTTATTTATTATGTATACAATATTCTGTCTGTGTGTATGCCTGCAGGCCAGAAGAGGGCACCAGACCTCATTACAGATGGTTGTGAGCCACCATGTGGTTGCTGGGAATTGAACTCAGGACCTTTGGAAGAGCAGGCAATGCTCTTAACCTCTGAGCCATCTCTCCAGCCCCAAGAATTTCTTTAACTGATTACATACAAGAAAAAATGTGTCCCTAACAGATAAATACTAGGACCTAGATAACAGGAAGTGTTATCAGCTAGAATTACTTTTAACAAGTTGTTTACTGTTCAATTATCTTTCAAAAGAGTAATTTATGGAAAATTGCTCCTCAAGGGTTGACCATCTTTCTTCATAATTCTCTAAATAAGGGGTTATGTGGATAAAAACCTTTTCTTTCTGACTTTCTCTATTCAGTACATGTGACAACCCTCAGACACAAGGTGGTATAGAGTAGCTCAGACCGCATTTTAGTGCTTCTTTTTGACGCTGAATTCATGTCCTGGTCTAGAACACAGAACATGCGTGCTGTGTGAGGCCAGTTCACCTACACCTCCGCCCCACATCCAGTTAAAAGCTGAATTTTGAAAAGACTTAAACTGTTGTCCTAAAACAAAACTGTCCATGAATAATCAAATCAGCTCAATCATGTACCTTTCATCTCAGGAGCAGTTCAGAGAACTAAGTTATCCACTGTGATGTGTTTGTAATAAACGCGGTCTGAAGTCACTCTGGAACCCTAAAATGATGCTTTTGTATATGTTCATGGCTTGATTAAAATATTCATGTGTGTTTAGATACTATTTTACTTCATGTTGCTCACTGCTCATAGCGTGCATTTTCCTTCCAGCAATGAAAAAAATGATGAAGAATTTTGTCATTTTGATAAGTCAAAGTCCTCCTTTTTAGATATCACTGAAGTCTTATCTTCATCTATGCATGCTTTACTTGCCAATCTACAGAAAGGTATATTTAAGTATAAATCACACAACAGAGAAACATAATAGGGTAAAAAAAATGGTCTGCTAATGGGCAGAACCATTCACTTTGTGGGCTGGTGAGACAATCTATTGAATAAAATCACTTGACACCAAGACAGCCAACCTGAGTTGACCTCTTAGAACCCACATGGTGGAAGGAGAGAACCAGGTCCCACAAATTGCCCTCTGCTCTGTATCTGCATGCTGTGACACACATGCCCCATACATGCTGTGATGCACACACCCTACACATACACAAAATAAGTAGTTTATTTGAAAAACTTAAAGAGTCATTTTAATGTAGAATATCACTTTCTGAATAAAAAGAAAAAAGGATGGTTTATAAGAATGCAAAGAGTTTGTGCATAAACAATGTGACTCACTTGTTGAGCGTGCTACATATTTGCTAAGAAATTATAAAGCATGAGAGAAGCCATGGGCAGTGTTACAGTTGTATGTTAAGAAAACAGAAAGACTTACTAGGTAAGGGTATATTTACACGCAATCATAGAAAAGTCAGTATTGTCTGTAAAAGCAGATATTTAAAATAGATACAGAGGACTCAGCTTACAAAACACACGAAAAAACACCCAAAAGGTGAACCAGTGAGGCAGTGAAGAAATGACCAGTTCCTTGGAATGTTAATCATACAAAATGAAGCTGTGATTTACAAATTCGGTGTCAAGAAGAAAATGTGTGTGAAAGAACATGTATGTACTGGGATGCTGGTGAGAACATTGTTCTAAATTAACAGAAACTGAGACACAAAGATAAAAGCCAGTATCTAAGACGTGATTTTTTTTTAAGGAATATCATACTATATGCTATATAAAATACATTAAGAACACGTGAAAAAAAAAGCTGAATGTAGTCTGGAGAGTAGATAATATTACAAAATTATTCTTGTTTTTTTGGTCATGTTGATATTGTAATTACACAGCAGAATACCCTGCTTTTAGAAGCTGTCCCTGAAATTTAGGGGGGAGTGTCAGGAAGTATGCAATTCATTTTAATGTAGTATCCCTAAGCACATAGAGGCACACACATGCGCACATATGCACACATGAAAAAAACTAGCGATGTTTTAACATTCAGTGCTTATGAATTTAGACGGCAGAGATGTGGTAATGTGAGCCCTGGGTTATGATTTGTTTATTGTTTTGTTTTTCAAATTTTCAACATGGTAAAATATTTACAATCAAAAGCTGGGGGAAAAATAAAATCATTTCTTATAAGATAGTTCTAGAATTTCTAGGAAAGACATTTCGTTTATGAAAGATACAGCGCTAAACCGAGATCTCCAGCTAAGGTGAAGAATCAGCCATCAGGAGACAAGAGGACAAAGATCAGTGCCAGAAGCCCTGAGCGAATCGGACGTGAGAAGGAAGCCAGCCATTCTGAACAGTTAATACAGAATAACAAAAGCGAGCCCGTACTCTCTGTAAGCAAATTAGTCACTTCCAAATACAAGCCCAAGAAAGTAGCTAATTATCCCTAAAATGTGGGCAACTGGCCTTTGATACTAGTTGTCTGAATTTCTAATTTTCTTGAGTTCTCAGGATGAAGACAATGCTAATCGTCTTAACCATAAACTTTTAAGTTCATGGAGGTCAGTGTATTTTTAATTGTCTTCAATGGTAAAGGTTTTCAACCTTGATATAAACCTTAGGAGAGGACTCAGGTGATGTTCAGAGCTAGCAACATCTAACAAGTTTCAAACGTGGAATGGTTTGAGTAACCACTGTACTGTCTCAGTAATGCAGCAAAGAAGTAGATGAGCTTACCTGAGTAGGTGAGGGTCTCACTGAACTCGTGTCTGGGCATCTCTGGGACTCTGTGGTTGGTATGCAATGCTTCCCACTGCTGTGTTTTTATAGCCCAGGCTGAGATAGACTTCCAGGGAAATGCTCTACCTGTCCAAGGTAACGGTGAAGAAACAGTAGCATAATCAGATTGTTTCTGCTCTCTCACTCACAATGCGATTGAATTTCAACATGCACTTTGACATGGAATAAACGGTATATGGTGATCCAATATATCCACTGGCTTTCAAGTTAACTTCAACAGAAGCAGCTTCTCACCTCACACATCAAAGTCTCTTCTTCATTCAGCTGTGCTCAGACATCGCAGGCAGATGGCAGCTTTTTAGTTTCTTCCGCCTCCTCTTTTAAAATCTGAAACACACGTAAATCTAGGCCATTAAATAAGAGCATCTTTTTCTAAAAATCCCTGTTAGCAATAGAAAATCATAGCCATCCGTGTCTTCTGCTCTTTTGAGGGATAGAGACTGGCAGAAACAAGCACTTGGCATTAATGTGTGCTACTCTGGTCTTTCAGAAGGAAGTTTCCAACTCTAATTTGACGGGAGAAGTCACCTGAAGAAAACATCTAAGCAGCAACTCATTTCTTCTACTACAAGTTGTCAAAAGTAGGCGCTGGGGAGTCATAATGAGATTATTTATCAGCAGTGAGCACGCCATTGAGTCATACAGGGAGCACCTAAAATGGACTTTCCAGAAGTTGAAATGCTTGGTCACTGGTGCAGGGAGAGGAGCTGTCCCTTAGTGGTCAACATACTTCCCAGAGGTTGATAAATGGATAAATCAGGCAAGAAAAACAGAGCACACATCTGAGAGATAATACTGTTCTTCTCTTGTTTCCAAGAAGAAAGTCACTATGTGTGCAGACCTTATGGTACAGGCACACAGAGTGCAGAGTCCTTTTGGCTTCCAATAGTTCCTGTCTTCCTTTCTCTCTTTCTTACGTTCCCACCACACATACCCCACACCTCTTGTGATCTTGCACAGTTCCTGGGTAGTTGTTTCATTTTCTTTCAACTTTTCCCCCAGTCTTCTGAATTTTTGAGCTTTCTGTTGTCATATCTTTAAGCTCAGTTCTGCCTAATGACAAGCCTGTGAAATGCATTCATTTCTGCTTCAACGTTGTTCATCTCTGGCGCTTCTGCCGGGCCCCTTCTTAGGACCTTCCTTTTCGCTTACATTAACTATTTGCTTTTACATGATAATCGATGCTTCCCATCAGAGCCTTTAGCACATTTATTTATCATGGTTGTTTTCAGTTTTCAAACTGCTGATCCCAATATCTCAGCCTATATGGTGATAAGTGTATGTTCTGGATCCAGGTTTGGAGGTTTCATTGTTACAGCTCAAGATTTTATGTGTGCATGCATGCATTTATATATTCTGCCTTTTAATGTGACTTGTGACTTTCTTCTTGTTGAAAGCCTGTCATGATATATTAGAAAAACAGAAAAGAGTCCTTTAGTGTAATGAAGAAAAAGGAGCTGTAAATTGGAAAAGCTCTCTGTGGTCCACTGTGCTGTGCTATCTTCTGGTGAGTCAGTGAGCCAGGGAGCCCCCAGGCTGTGGCACTACAATGCTTTTCAATAATGTCCCATGTTTAGGTGATCAGAATGTGTCCCTTCTCCTAGGAGAGTTAGGCTCTGCCAAGCCTAAATCTAGGCTCTGGTGAACTAGCTCTCCTCAGGCAGACCTTAGAGTGCTCGGACTTATTTTAGGTTCTTTGTTGGCTCACACTAGAACTTTCGTTAGCCTTGCTGTGAGAACCAATGTTTTCTAGGAAAGACTCAAGGACACAAAACTCGCACAAGTGTCCTTGACCCCTTGGTGTGTGTAGTTCCCGAGCTCGTCCACGCTGGTGGGTTTGTCATGCTTACGAGCCTGGCTTCCTACTCCAGTCCCGGGGTTTGCAGTTTTGCTTTTATCTAGTAAGTTGTGTTCTCTATATGTAGGTCTTCTTGTCTGAGGGTGTCTTAATTTGCTTTCCGTCACTGTGATAAACAGCCTGACCTAATCTAGGAAGCTTGAAGTCAAACTATAGGCTTGCACATCCCAATTACAGCCCATCATTGAGGAATGACCAGGGCAGGAACCGGGAGACAGGAACTAAAGCAGAGAGCATGGAGAGTTACTTACTGGCCTTTTCAGCCTGCTTTCTTATAACAATTCAGGACCACTTGAAGGGATGGGACCGCTCTTCTCTGTGCTGAGTTCATCCACATCAATCACTAAACAAGAAAATGTTTTACGGACTTGACTATAGCCAATCTGCTGGAGGTATTTTCTGAGTTAAGGATCCCTCTTCTCAGGTGACACTAGCTTGTGTCAAATTGACAAAGAAACAAAAACAAAAACTAACTCCAACACAAAGTGAGGGAGCATCTGCAAAAGGTGAGTTACTCCATTTTCAGTAGGTTTATCCATTTTCTTGTTGAATGATGGCTTCTAAGCTCCTTACACAGTGGACAAGACTGATTTACTTTGTTCTCAGGAAAGGCACTCTGGGTCTTGATGTACATTGTGTATCAAAACCACCGGACCCTTCCAAGGTGAGGATTATGAGGACATAAGGTTAAACTCCAACGGTTGCTTCGGCCACAGTGCACACAGTCACCGGTCCTCTCCTGTAGGCATGGCAGGCCCCTACTGAGGGATGTACACTGTGACTCCCTAGCTGGGGTTTCTTACCTGGGAAAGAGAGTTTACATCAGAGGGGCTACCAGCAGTCCTGCACCTTCCTTCCTACTTCCTGCCTGAGCACCAGGGAGCCTGGCTGCAAACCGGCTGTGAAACCATCCCCATATCCCGCCTCCACCACAGGGGCCCCCCCAATTTCCTCTCTCCAGAGCCCCGCGATAGTGCTATCTGTCTGTCTTTCCTTGGCATTAACGACTCCACTAATAAACTGCTTGCTCCCAACAGTCCTTAGTGTTCCCTGGAACCTGTGTCTGAGGCCTTTCAAATATGCCAGTTTGCACTGCCTACGACGTGATTTAGTGAATTACTGTTTTCATTTTAGCCTTTCTGTGATGTGTGTAGTGATTACTCATTTTCATGCCACGCTGTATTTCACAGCTAAGTTCCCTCATGTAGAATGCATTTATATGAGACTCTTCCTTCTGAAGTTATTTCTCTGGTATTTTTCTTTTATTCTTCTCTGTGTCCTGTCTGCTATTGTTGACCTGTTTTGACCAGTGAGTCCTAGCTCTGGGCAATTAAAGCCTGTCTATTTGTTTCAGCTGCCTTGGAGAGCAGTTAAAACAAACAAAAGAACCAAAAAAAAACCAAAACAAAACAAAAACTGAACACTGTTATTCTCACCCTCAGCTTCCTGACCTCACATAGAGATAGGCCTTAAGGCACCTGATTAGGTCCTTGACAAATCTAGTTATGCCCAAGTCTCATGGCAAGTGCGCACATCTCAATCAGGGTCTTTGGCACTCTCAAGTAGATCACAGCCACAACGAAAGAATTTTGGATCTGGGCCTGTGGATTTTTATTAAGTCAGAAATATGAGGAATGGGATTGATTCTTCTTTGTCATGTCGCCATGTTTGGCTTTTCCTGAAAGCTAATCCAGGGGCTGGAGAGACGGCTCAGTGGTGATTAGGACAGATGCGCTTGTCTTGCAGATGGCACAAGTTTAGTTCCCAGGGCCCCGCCAGGCAGTGCTCAGCTGCCTGTAACCCCGGTGCCAAGGGGGATGACACCATCTGCTGGCCTCCTAAGGTACCTTCGTTCACATGCACATACCCACACACATACACATAATTAAAAATAAGAACTTTAAATGTACTGAAATCTAACCCAAATTGTCATGTCACAAAGAACCTTGAGCAAAATTTAGCTGTTGACTCTCATTAGCTCCTAACTCTAGGGTTTAATTAAGCAGTCACAGGCTTAATGCAGGCCATTGGATCACAGAACTTTGTGTGTGTGTGTGTGTGTGTGTGTGTGTGTGTGTGTGTGTGTGTGTGTGTACTTGCTAGGAATGACTTAGGAAGTTGACAAAACTCAGTATATGAGGACTGCCTTGATTTACAAGGAAGTTGTTTCTAGTTGCCATACCCAGTGGCAATATCGGCTACTCCATTGAGTTGAGATTCCCATTTTTTTCCCTAAGCAAACTACAACCTACACATCCCACAGTTAATTATGAAACTATGATAAAAAACCATAAACAATACCAAGAACATGCCGTGTATATAAAAATAAGCTAAAAGCAATAGAGGACACCATGAGTTATGAACTTAAGCTCACAAAATCTTTTTAAAAGGTTGATTCTTGATTTGAAGACAGTAATAATTGCTCAAATCTCTTCCATGTATTATTGAACTAATCCTTAGATTAAAATTAAAGAATTGGTTTCAGACTCTTAATGGTTGGTTTTTACTAGTCTGGAACAAAATCCTCGCTCACATATAAATCAATCATTATAAAAATTATTTTCTGAAAGATTGTTAAGTCAGAAGGGTTTTAAAAGTCTCTTCCAGTGTGTGAATTCCAGCACTGGTTTCTTAAAATGGGTCTGAAACAGAGGTTCTCAAGCAGTGGCAGGTACCCGGGGATCTTGTCAGAACACAGACTCTAGGCCTGGGCCCAGGGGTGGATGCCTGCAATCACAGCGCTACAGCACTTGGGAAGCAGGAGCAGGAGGATCAAAATTAATGGTCAGCGTGGATGTATTGCGAGTTAAAGTCTTTATGTTTGTTTTTCGTTACGGGTATATGTCTGTGTACCATGTATGTGCCTTGCACCCATGGAGGCCAGAATCAGGCATTGCCTCCCCTGAAAATGGAGTTATAAATGTTTGTGAGATGCCATGTAGGTGTTGGAAACTGAACCCAGGATCTCTGCAAAAGCTGCCAGGCCTCTTAACTGCTGAGGCATCTTGTGGTTATTTTGAGGGTAGTCTGGACTACATGAGACTCTGTCTTTAAGGAAAAAAAAAGACAGATTCTGAATCATTAGGTCAGAGTGGGGCCCAAGATTCTGAATTTCAGCAACTCTTAAGAAATGCTGCTGTAGCCTGCAGCCAATCTAGAGATCACAGTCAATGTGTACCAAGGACTGAGGCTACCTCATTTTTTTTTTTGTTTTGTTTTTTATGAAAACATATCTGGAAATGACAAGGAAGGCCATGCTTAGAACCGGATGAACAATGTCCTCATAGCCAAAGACAGGCATTCCACTTACATGATTGAAGCTCTGAACGTCCATCTCCTCCGCTATTGATGTGTGCAGCTGCATTTTTGTAGCTCAAGACACAGTGGACGTAGTCTAAGTTGAGGTTAGAGTTAGTGCAGATGTAAGACAGACTTGTGTGTCTTTAGCAAACACATATGCATAAGCATAAGGGAGTACCTGTGAGCATCCCACTAGGCGTGTGACTTCAGGAAGGTCAGCATGGGTAAGTGGAGGGTTTTCACACTCAGCTGGCATCCTGGTTTGTTGGCATTTCTTGCAGTTCCAGAAAGGTTAAAGTTCTCTTCAGTCACTGAGAACAAGTGGACAAGCCAGTAATCTGATGTCACTCAGGAATTTGCCTCCTGATCTTCAAAACCACCGGAGTGACTTCAAATCAGCTTTAAGATGCGTCCGTGTAAAGCATATCCCCGTTGAGAGAGAGCAACCCACAGCACGCACTTAGAGACAGGAACTTAAACTCAGCAGATGTTTCTCCTTTAAAATGGGTTCTTGAATTCATCGGCAGACCCTTGGCAAACTGATGAGTTAATTTGTTCAAGCCAGGCTTTATAAACCCTCTAATAATTCTTCCCTTTAAACATATTGACTTGATTGTTGAGATCTACAGCACATGGTTTAAACGTTTTAACCTTTACTACTTTTAATCAGTTAACATTTACTTCAGAGTTGCAAGATGACCGACTATTGAAAGACACAACTAACTAAGAAACCAAAGTCCAATTTGTCAGTTAAATAAGTCCGGGTCTCTAAAGAGCAGGGGAAAACCAGTATGTCAGGGAATTTTGCACTGACAGCTTCAGAGTAACTCTTTGTCTTCCAGGCTTGTGTTGAAGACACATTTCTGGAAACTGAGAGAACTTGGTGACTCCTAAGTTGCCATGCTCAGATGTAGCTGAGTTAATCCTGCTATGAGAACGGTGACTCCTAAATAGCTCACACTCATGTAAGCAACCCCTCCCCCATGCTCCTGTACCCCTCCCCCATTTTCCTGTACCCCTTCCCAAGCTCCTGTATCCCCCCGTGCTCCTGTACCCCTCCCCCATGTTCCTCTACCCCTCCCCATGCTCCTGTATTCCCCCCCCGTGCTCCTGTACCCCTCCCCCATGCTCCTGTACCCCTCCCCCACACCCCTGTACCCCTCCCCATGCTCTGTACCCCTCCCCATGCTCCTGTACCCCTCCCCATGCTCCTGTACCCCTCCCCGTGCTCCTGTACCCTTCCCCATGCTCCTGTACCCCTCCCCGTGCCCTTGTACCCCTCCCCATGCTTCTGTATTCCCCCCCGTGCTCCTGTACCCCTCCCTCATGCTCCTGTGCCCCTCCCCCACACTCCTGTACCCCTCCCCCACACTCCTGTACCCCTCCCCATGCTCTTGTACCCCTCCCTGTGCTCCTGTACCCCTCCCCGTGCTCCTGTAGCCCTTCCCATGCTCTTGTACCCCTCCCCATGCTCCTGTACCCCTCACCAATGCTCCTGTACCCTCCCCATGCTCTTGTACCCCTTTCCCACACTCCTGAACCCCTCCCCCATGCTCCTGTACCCCTCACCAATGCTACTGTACCCCTCACCAATGCTCCTGTACCCCTCACCAATGTTCCTGTACCCCTCACCAATGCTCCTGTACCCCTCCCCCACACTCCTGTACCCCTCCCCATACTCCTGTACCCCTCCCCGTGCTCCTGTACCCCCCATGCTCTTGTACCCCTCCCCCATGCTTCTGTACCCCTCACCAATGCTCCTGTACCCCTCCCCCATGCTCCTGCAAGCAACTACTCACCCATGCTCCTATAAGTAACCTCAGTAAATTCCCTGGTTCGCCAAGTTGGACTTCGGTGGTATCCTTACTTTGGTCTGTGAATAGACATTAGTTCACATCTTCCCAGGAATAGTGTACTACAGCACCTCATTAAAAATCCAGATTGAGCTGGTGATAGTGGCACACACCTTTAATCCCAACACTTGGGAGGCAGAGGCAGGTGGATCTCCCTGGTCTATATAGTGAGTTCCAGGACAGCCAGGACTGTTTCACAGAGAGACCCTGTCTTGAAAAACCAACCAAACAAACAAATAAATCCAAATTAATAAAAAGATGCCAAGCCATTTCTTACTAAAATCCCTTTCCAGAGAGAGACAAAAGCAGTGGTTACCCTCCTCAGGAGGTTCCACCAACAAACCAATGCACAATTCTGCCAAAGTTCTCTCTGGGGAACCAATGAGTATATTAGGTTTTCTTACAGAACCCGAGTAAGAGATTACTTACAAGGGTGTGGTGGTGTGAAACCATGGTCTGTATTCTGTAAATTATATTTTAAATAAACGCTGATTGGCCAGCAGTCGAGCAGGAAGTATAGGCAGGACAACGAGACAGGAAGTAGAGGCTGGTCAAGAAGAACAGGAGGATTCTGGGAAGAAGATGCAGTTGTGGGCCCAGACACAGAAAGAAGCAAGATATGACTGCCACACTGAAAAAGGTACTGAGCCATGTGGCTAACATATACTAGAATAATGGGCTAATATAAGTTATAAGAGTTAATAAGAAGCCTGAGCTAATGGACCAATTAGTTTATAGTTAATGTAGACTTCTGTGTGTTTTCTTTGGGACTTAATGACTGTGGGAACCGGGCAGGACAGAAAACCTCTGACAACAGTGTGACTGTTTCTCCCCCAATAGGCTGTACCTAGAAAACCTTTACCGAGCAGGGATGAAGGCTTTCCTGTAGCTGCATGGATGGAGACCCATTTCCTGAGTCTGCCCCACCTATATATTCTAACTCTTCCCCAAGGCCACAACAGTTCAGACAGTGTTGCACAGAACTGGTTGTAGAGAAACAGGTGAGGAGCCCCTGACTCCCCAGCCCTCCACAAGGGGCTGTGAACAGTCAATAAGCCCAGCTGGGATGGCTCTTTTGCAATTTAGCACATCTGAAATCTACAAGATGATGATTGCTTAGTTTGAGGACAGTCACAACACCACTCAATGGAGAAAGGACAGGCTCTTCAAAAAATATGGAGAAACCAAATAGCCATATGCAAAAGAATGAGGCAGAACCTTTACTTAGTACCACATATATAAAAATGGACTCATGATGAATTAAGGACTCACATGGAAACTCTTAGAACAAAACCCAAGAACAAAGTACTATGATGTTGCATTTGGCAATGATTTCTTGGGTACAATGCCCTAAAACTCAGATTTTGACAAAAGAAAAGCACACAAATTGGACCTCATCAAGATTTAGAATTCCTGTACATAAAAGAATCAGAAATAAGAGAGTGACAAGATTACATTAAATAGCAGAAAATATTAATAGATCATGTGTTTAATAAGTACTTAGTATCTAGCCATATAAAGAGCACCTACAACTCAACAATGAAAAGGAAAATATTTAAAAAGAGGCAAAGGACTTTATGGATACTGCTCCAAAGAACACATATAAGCATTCTGCAGCACCTGAAAAGGTGCTCAAAAGATGTCACTAGCCAGCAGGCAAATAAAAATCAAAACCATAACAAAATATCACTTTCCCCATGGAATGGCAACTTTTGAGATGTCTCATGGGGTAAATGCCAAGGCTGATGACCTCAGTTTGAACCACATAGTATAAGACGATATCTTATTCCACAGGTTGTCCTCTGACCTTTATATGCATGTGTATGTACACACACACACACACAATGATTTTAAAAAACAACTGGAAAACAATCAATGTTGACAGAGCTGCAGTGAGACAGGAACACTGTGTCCTGGTGAAGGAAATGGGATTGGTGCTTTCGCCATGGAAACAGATCAGAAGCAGTTCCAAAGCATTGACGGCAAGGATTCAAATCACATAATACAACAGGGATCCCAGCAGGAGCCCAAATGCCCACCAACAGATAGGTAGGTCAAATGTACTATATACACACAGAGGCATGCTTCTGAGCCTAGAAAAAGAAGGTAATTCAAGTGCATGCTTCAGTAAAAATCATCCTGAACAGCATAGCATGGCACAAAATGGGACGTGTTTTAGGATCCCACTTAGAAAAGATGCCATTCCATGCCATTCCATAGACACATTCATGAAGACAGGAAGCTGAGGTGTCCAAGGTTTCAAGAAGGGGGGTATGAGAAGCTGTTGCTTAATGAATATGGGCTTTCTATTTGAGACCTAGAAATGGATAGTGATGGTATCTTAGTCAATTTTCCGTTGCTGTGAAGAGCCACCACAACTGCAGCAACTCTTATAAAGCAAAACATTTAATTTGGACTGGTTTAAGTTCAGAGGTCAGTCCACTGTGAGCATGGAGGGAGGCGTGGAGGCACACAGGCAGACATGGTGCTGGAGAAGAAGATGAAGAGTCCTACATCCAGATCAGTGGCAGCAGAAGAGACCCTGTACCTGGCTTGAGCATTTGAAACTCCAGTGCCCACCCCCAGTGACACACTTCCTCCAACAAGGCCACACCTCCTGATCCCTGTTAAGTGATGTCATTTCCTGATGACCAAGCATTCAAAGCTATGAGTTTATGGGGCCATTCTTATGCAAACCACCACGGATGGCATCTGGCTTTGTGGGTAAATATAATATGTATAGCTACACCTACGAATGGTTCAGGGTAACACACACAGGTTTCTGGACTCTGGTTTTAGAGGTTCTGACTGTGCATGTCAGGATTGAAGCCAGAGAATTCAGTTTTTTTGACTGCTCATGCCAATGAGCTATGTCCTTTAGAGACTTAATCTCTTCCCATAAGAGAAGGCCAAAGAAGCCTTTAAACTGAAGATTCCAGATAGCGATCAGCTAGAAGGGAGATGAGTAAATCTTTTACACTGTATCGGGAAGGTTCTGAGTCCTGCCCAGGCTAAGAGGAAAGGAACTCCAGGACAGGAGCAATGGGTGCTGGGAACAGCCAGCCAAGGTGAAGTGTGGGTTTGATGAGGTTGTTATTAGATGAGGTACTCGGAATAAAAGGACAATCAGAATGAAGAGGGAAAGGCGGTGGGAGCAAGCTGACTGGTCTAATCAGGTTGGAGCAAAGACCGGGAGACACGAACATGTGTGCAAAGTTGCCCTTTGAGCTCTTCAGTGCTCAATTGAAAGCAGGCACCATCAGGAATGCCAAGAAGGGCAGTGCACGCCCAGGGCCCAGCCCGGCACTGTCTCAGAATCTCCCAGGGATGACTTTTCTCAGGCCAACTGTTCTGGAAGCCTAGGTGGCATCTGGAATTGAAGAAGCCTCATGTTTCCAGCACAGCCTGGAGGACACATGTGGTCCACAGGCTATGCTTTCTGCCACCCACAACTTTGGGCCACACTTAGAGGAGACGGTGACAGATTCAATCTGCCGAAGCAGAATAAAGTTCAACACTCTGAAAGCGTCATCCAGAGAGGCAGTCATATGTGTCGCCATTTTAGGCCCACAAACGATTCCATTAATAATAAACCATTTAGACATAAAAGGCAGTATGCCACAAATTATGCTTTAAGTTATAAACAGAGGACAGAGCAGACAGAAACGTGGAGCAATGAGTCCAAAGCTCTGTTGCTAGCTCAAGCCCAGGTCTGAGAAGAGACATTTACCTTTTAGTTTGCTTCTGTTTAACGTTATTTCTCATGCATAGATCCAAGCATGTGGGGCACACCTGTAACCCCAGCATTTGGGAGAAGGAAGCAGAAGGATCCGGAGTTCAAGGTCAGCCTCAGCTACCCAGGGAATTCAAAGCCAACCTGGGATACGTGAGACTTGTCTCAAAAAATTATATAATTTCTCATGAATGATCTAAGTCCTAGCCCTGGCAATGGTGGCGCACACCTTTAATCCCAGCACTTGGGAGGCAGAGGAAGGCGGATCTCTGTGAGCTCCAGGCCAGCCTGCTCTACAAGAGCTAGTGCCAGGACAGGCACCAAAGCTACACAGAGAAACCCTGTCTCAATAAACAACAACAACAAAATAAATAAATAAATAAAACAATAGAAGACCAAGACTTTGCCTTGAAAGTCCTCAGTGTCAAATGGAGAGTAAGACAAACACATTCATAACTGCGTCTTGAGTTGTTCAAGATGTAATGAGAGCAAAACCAGCCAAATGCAGACCACTGTGAAAGAAGATTAAAAAAAAAAAACCAGGAGACATGACCTGTTCCTTTCTCCATATGCCAGTATTCTAGAACCTTCCTGGCATGTTCGCTTTCCCGTACACAGTATGTACTTACTGACTTTGTAAGAGAACTACTTGACAGACCTAACAGCCTGCCAATGACTCATTCTCTGATGTAGTTGCTTTTAATCTGCACAATTAGACCAAATATCTGGTTCTATGCCACACAATCATAAGTAAAATACTATGCCTTTAGTTACAAATGTGAGCTAGCTAGGGCTTCTCGGGCAGATGATAAGCAATTTTGGTATGCTCTGTTAAATTGAGAAAGAAACGTAAGAAACTAGGGAGTTCTTGCCTGCAGCATGCAAGAGGCTCTGGGTTCAATCCCACTGGGACAGAATCTTAAAGAGAGGGATTTGTATACATGGGGATATTAATGAATATATAAATACAAAGTGTAAAAGACAAAGGTGAATAGATAAGGAGGACATGATTTATCTCTGACACCCGTGTCCACTTTTATCAGAGAAGTGAGACAAAACTCCCATAGGATGGCTACTAGAAGCCCGAAGAAGTCTGTGAGGCAGCCAGCCAGGCTGCTCTGAGCATTCAATTCACATCACATATATTTGGCACACTGACCCAGATTTTGCAAGAATCCAAAACGGAATGCTCCTGATCATTGAAATCCTTTCATTTGCACACTGGAGGGTCATTCCTGCAGCTTGTACTGCATGCACTTGGCAAGACAGAGGTAGAAAGTCCGTATTACAAAAGACAGCCAAAAAAAAAAAAAAAAAAAAGATGAGCTGCCTTGAACTTTTTGGCAATAGAAAAACATTTTAAAAAGAAGCAACTTCCAGGCAGTGTTCTCAAAAGTTACGAGGTTCTAAATGTATTATAATAACACTTTCAGAAAGGACAAAACCCAAGACCGATTAGTTCATTTCTGTTCTACTGAAGAATGCAATAAATATGGTTCTCATCTGAAGATGCAAAGTCCATCTTGCTAATTACATAAGCAAACACGAGAACAGGTCTAGTGAAACTGTCATGGTGAAGAATAATGGTTGGAGTAAATCAGGCCCTTTGGCAGGATGTTGTGATACAATGTTGCAATATAGGATTTTATGATCTGCTTGGGCTTTTATAATAAGACCGCAGTTCCTTTCTGCTCTGCTGGATAAAACATCAGCATCTAATGTGTTACTATCAACAAACACTGGAAGTCTAAGTAACTCACAGGTGAACTACGTCTGAAATACTGTCACAGTGTACCATGTTGCTTATGAAGTAGTAATAAACCATTCTCTCAGCCTCTGGCCAACGGTCCACATCTAAGAAAACCACCCAAACTCTCTGGACTTTGATTTCCATATTTCTTTGTATTGTCCCCAAAGTGGGCACCGAAATAAAGACCTGTGGGCGTGAAATGTATTTAGGAGGTTTGGGGAATGGTTTACTGCAGGCTGCTTGCACTGGCTGGAAGGGTAAACTATAGGGTCTCTTCCCACTTCCACATACAGGGATTGCCCCGTTGAGAGCTTGAAGCAGACCCTGGAGAGAGTGCTTATACCGTGGGAACCAGCATCTGCTCATCTGGTTTGCTTTTGCTTTGCTGTTTTTCTTTGCTTGTCTGTTCATTCGCACATCATCTGTATGGAAAATACATTAGAGGTGGAGGAGAAAGATCGTGTGCTGGTTGGAATGGTAAATGTCACCCCTGGGCTCCTGTATTTGGACACTTGGTCCCCAGTTGGTGATGCTCTTTGGGAAGGTCATGGAACCTTTGGAGGAAGTACATCATTGGAGGTGGACTTTAAGCGTATATAGCTATGGTAGTTAGAATGATAATAATATTTCCCATAGGCTTAAATGTTTGAATACTTAGTTCCAGTCAGTGGAACTGTTTGGTAGGGATGAGGAGGTGTGGCCTTGTTGGAGGAGGCCATTCCAGTTAGTTCTCTCCTTGCTTCATACACATGGATCAGAAGTACGTTCTCACATGCTGCACCTGCATGCCTGCCCGCCTGCCATGTTGCTGCCTGCTGGGATGCTCATGGACCAGCCTGAAACTGTAAGCAAGCCCTCAAATTAAATACTTTTTTATTTTATAAGTTGCCTTAGTCATGGTGTCTCTTCACAGCAACATAAAAGTCGTTAAGACAATAGTCTTGCCCCACGTCTTGTCCATTTTCTGTTTCGGTATTTGAAGCTGAAGATGAGATCTCTCAGCTTTCTGTTCCAACTGCCTGCAGTCACACTTCCCCAACATCACCCAAATGGACTCCACCGTAATGGACTCTCCCACCTGACCCAGCATCCTTTAAGACAACCGACTTCAATTGTTGTCTTCTACTCTCAAGCACCGCGAACTTCACAGTGTGCCCTCCAGCAGCCTCTGAATTTCTTCACAGCAGAAATCTCCAGTTTAATTTTAGGGGCTCCAAGCTGAATAACGCCCCTTAACCAACCGCCTACCATTCCTTTTCTGTCTGTATTAGCTACTTCTCTGTTACTGCAATAAAGCACCATCGCCAAAAACAGAATATGAAAGAGAGAGTTCACTTTGGCTTACTCTTCTGGAGGTGAGCTAGTGTTTATCTTAGCTCAGCATTCCTGGTTACAGTCCATCAGGTGCGAACAGCTGATCACATCACATCCACAGTCGGGGGCAGAGAGAAATGAATGTGTGCATGCCCAACTGCCTGCCTGCTCAATATTTCCATTCTAACACAATCCAGGAACCCCTGCCTAGGGAAGGGTGCTGCCACCCGGAGTGGTCTGGTCTTCCCACTGAATTAACTTATTGAGATAATGCCCCACAGACATGCCCACAGGCTAACCCAGTTTTGTTGATGCTTTCTTCCCAGATGATTCTAGATTAGGTCAACTGGGCAATTAGAGCTAACCACCACAAACTACAATAAATACTGGAGACAGTTGTCTTACACAGTGTGTTTCTGCTCACTAGAAATTGATTGGCCCTGTTGCTTTAGGCCTGTGGCATGGCAGAAGCCTTTGTAGAACAAAACACCCACCTCACATCCAAAAAGCAAAAAGTAGAAAGATGAAGCAGTCAGGGTCTCACTAACCCCATCTAGGGCACGCCTCCAATAACCTGAAGAGTTTGCCCATATAATAGTTGTTCTAGACTCTCAGTCTGGCAAGCAAAGATTTATTATGTGTATTTGGAGGAATAGATTCCCAATGCAAACAGTAACAACAGGGTGACACCATCTCGTACCTGCAGCCTGTGAAGTTGGAGTTGATAGTGACGCAGAACGCATTTGCCTTTCCTTTGCAACATCCGGATCCCCATTGTTTCTCTCCACTGCGTCCTTACTGTGTGGGGAGCATGAAAACCCTGGAGATGATTCGATGTGTCGCTCTGAAATGCTACCGTCACAGGAGTTTCATAGGGTCAGGAGGACGGCTGGTCACATCACATCCACTCTCAGGATGCAGAGCACGGTCTACTTAGTAAAATGATGTTCATTTTCTATAGGAGCTCTGGAGCAAAGCAACACTTTCCCTTTCAGAGGTTGACTATTTCGGGCATTTGTTTTAGAAGACAGAGAGACCTGCAGCTTGGAGGGAGGTGGTCTGGGTTGAGGATGTTGATGCGTGTGACTGACAGTGGGGGAGGTATTTCTGTGCAGTCCCTGTGCTGCTTGTATCCACTCTGACAAGCAGTACCTGCCCCTTCGTTAGGATAAACCGCTGTCAGACCCTCGTCCATAGCTGAACACACACGGCTTGGAGCAGGGTTTTCACTTCATAGGCACCTGCATGCACAAGCACAAACACAAACGTACATACAGTTAATAAATAAAAGTGAAATTTGGGCTGGAGAGAAGGCTGAGCAGTTCTGAGCACTGGCTGCTCTTCCAGCAGACCGTGTTCTGATTCTCAGCACCCGCATAGTGGCTCACAACCATCTGTAATTCTAATTCCAAGGGATCTGCCATCTTCTTCTGGCCTCTGGAAGCACCAGGCACACAAATGATGCAGGCAAAATTCTCACATACATAAAATAGATTTAAAAAATTTTAATCTCAAAAGAAAAATTTTCATACATCCAGCAATTATTTTAAACTCGGGTTAACAAATGCATCTTTAATTATTGAGAGTGTTAAGAATTCCCAATACAAAAAAGCAGGCCAACTAAGGTTGTATGATTACCGTTCTTTAATTTTATGTGGCCAACACATTCTCTTATTGCTCACTTAGGGGCTGACCACTCTCATCCATTGGTAGGAGTTAGTGAGAGAGGTCAGAGAGGGTAGTAGAAGCCAGAGTAGTTGCCATTAGAAAGCTTTGCTGAAGACTTGGGCTCTTGTTTTCTTTTAATTTTAGGTGCAATGAAAAGTCAATAGAAGGCAAGAACCAGGGGAGTAATGCAATCTGATTTTTTTAGTAAAACCATCCTGGCAGATGTGGGAACAGGAAGTAAAGAGAGTAATGTAGGAGTTCAGGTGAGCTACGGTGGAGGTTGTGGTCCATGGCAGAACAGAGGACACCAGGAGCAGAGTCGGGATGGTTTATCTTCTAAAGGTAAGCCTGGCAAAAGGAGGCACAGACCTGGAGTTCAATGTAGAGATGTTCACTTTGGAGTCATTGGCACAGAAGTTGGCATAAATGGGTAAAGAGTCCGGACTTTAGAAGTTTAGATTATATTATTCCATAGTAATTATAATCCCAGCCCAGTGGGGAGCAGGAAAGAGAAAAGAGGGAACAGTAACCAGCGGGGTGTGGATAAGACAAGCCCGTATCTGAGAACAATGCAGTGAGTCAGGGTGCAGACTGCATTCTGGTAGTCATAACTTGTTGAGACCATGGAGAGGTGCTGTCTGTGGTATGGTAGAGCAGAGGCCCGTTGGGAAGGGGTGAATGCAAGTGTGGCTGTCTGTGGTACGGTAGAGCAGAGGCCCGCTGGGAAGGGTGAACACAGTGTGGCTGTCTGTGGTACGGTAGAGCAGAGACCGGCTGGGAAGGGTGAATGCAGAGTGTGGCAATAGAAAGTTCCTTTTAGAGGCTAGAGAGGTGGATTAATGGTTAAGAGCATTTGTTTAGTTCCCAGCAACCACATTAGGTGACTTACAACCACCTGTAACTCCAGCTTCAGAGGATCTGACACCTTCTGCTGGCCTCACACATGTACATACATACACGCATATACATAATTAAATAATAAAATAAATCCTTTGAAATAAAGCACGGGTGAGTGCTTTCTCACCTGGCTTTTTATGAGTTCTGGGCATCCAAATCCAGTACACTAGCATGGCAAACGCTTTATTCGCTGAGCTACCTCCTTTGTCCAGGACTACATGCTTCAAAGAATAAATAAATAATCCCCAGTTGGAGATATAGCTCATTGCTGGAAACGTGACCTCAGGATTCAACTCCCAGCGTCCCTGGATTCAATTCCCAGCACCCCTTAAAAATGTGAGATCTAAAATGTGATTAGTTATGGACTTTTAAAATGCCATTCCAGTAACAAAATCTTGCACACAGGGCTGTAGACTTGGCTCGGTGGTTAAAACACTGGCTACTCTTGCAGTTGATCCAGGTTCAGGTTCCAGCACCCACCTGGCACTGTTCCAAGTTATCCAGTGCCCTCTGCTGGCCCTTGCGGGTACTGCACACACATGGTACACAGGCATATATGCAGGCAAAATACTCATACGCATAAAATAAATATTTTTTTTTAAAAAACTGTGAGCAGAATGAGTAACTTTAGAATCATAAAAAGTGTTTTATTTTAAACAAAACACAGCACTTAGTCCTTTCTGTTTTATGCAAGTGTCAGCCTCATAGAAACTAAGAGAATTCAGGAAAAGGCCAAGGAAAGCAGATAACAGACAGAAAGGAATATTAATCTGTATTCTATATAACCCATGCCTTCAAGGGGTGGTTTGCAAGAACATTCTAATTTGGAGCTCCTGGGTAAGGTGCCCGACGACTCACCTCATCACCTCTGAATATCATAGAATGGAGTCAAGGGAAATTTGGTTGCTGTTAATAATTCAGGAGACACATTGACCCTGAGCAATATGACTCATGAAAACTCAGTGAACTTAGGGCAATCTTCCAGAAGCTTCCTGGTATGGTTCCTGCTTACCTTTCTCATCTCTCCTTCTCCAGCCTTCAACTTTGTTCTGAGGATGTGAGAAGATTCATGGGCTACATTGCTGCCCTGTGTCTCCAAGACCAAGAACAGTGTTCAGAACACGAAAACACACAGTAGGCAGTAGGTGTTCATCACATAAATAGTTAGATTCACAAAAACTTGAACATTCAATATAAATTGTATCCAAATTATTTATCTTATTTGTACCAGAAAGGAGGGCTTTGCAGAGATGGCAAGGGATATTACAATAGTTAACGCACAACACAAGTTCCTTGGATGATTAAGACACACCTAACTTTCCCAGTCTGCTTATAGAGAAATTTCAAGCTGGAGGCTGAGGAAAGAGAATCATGAACAAGTTTGAGCATCCTAGAACCATTTGTCCCCAATGGGAGCTGAAAGTTCACCTGTGCTCTGCTATAGTTTTTGAACAACTGCCTAAGGGATGACAATACATAAACTCCTATGTCCTTTGCAAGCCTTGAGTAACCTCTGAATTATATTCACAGTGGCACTCACAGGGGCTTTGATCACAGACTAAATGACATTTCAGTTTCCTTGCTGCCAGGCTTCACAGCGCTTGGCCTAAGACAACGTGTCAACATGGTGCCTTTCTGTCATTGTCGTAAAAGACATGAGATAATCGAGTTTAAAATGAGAAAGGGCTTATGTCTGTGGCTCATGGTTTCAGAGATTTTAGTCTGTGGTCTCCTGGCCCTGCCGCTTTGGTCCTATGACAGCGCAGTCCATCATGTGCCGGTGTCTGAGGGAGGAGGCTCTTCACCACGCAATGGCCTGGAAGCAAAAAGAAAGACAGGAAGGTGCCAGGGTCCCAGTGTTCTCTTAAAGGACATGCCCCGCAATGACCTCACTTTCTTCCACTAGACTCCACCACTTCAAAGGTTCCAAACCTCCAAAAGAAAGCACAGGCTGGTGACCAAGCCTTAAGACATGGAACTTTGTGGGTCACTTCCAAACCACCCTCAGCCAGCTTTACCAGTTCCCCCTATTTGCACCTGACTGCGCTTCCCTGGGTGAGTGTCTTTAATCAATCAGTACCTCACACAGTCCTCATCTCTAAGTGCTGTTCCCAGCGAACCCAATTTTGTACAAATTCTGACTGATACAATTTTCATGACACCCAGTAACAAATCTCAAAGATCTTTTAAAGAAATTATTTATTCTTTGAGAATTTCATGCATGCTTACAATACGTTTTGATCACATCTGCCTCTCTTTTCCCCTCCAATTCTCCCTAGACCTCCTCGTTCATATCTCCCTCCTAATTTTTCCTCCTTCTTTTTCCTCCTGCATGTGCATGGGTGTGGAGTTGGCCATCCTCAGAAGCATGGGCAACTTACCAGGGTCCACGCCCCTCTCAAGGAGCTTTTAACCAAGTCGACTTTGACTTGAATGACACTCCCATCCCTCATTGGAAGATTGTCCCTTTTGAGTCTAGAAACTGCATTATTTCACAGGTATTCCTGGGCTCTGGAGGGGAATGCTGCTGTTTTTATAAGAAGCCGCCCAGCTCTGGCATGGCAGTGAGCTTGACTGGTTGATCTCACATTACCCACTAAATGAAGCCAAAACAAGCATTATCAAATGTTTAGATTTACTGGAGCCTCTGGCTTCAAGTAGCCTGATGGTTCATTCCCAAACAGCTCACAAAGCAAGCCTCTGGCTGTATTATGGTCGGCTGTGAGCTTTGTGGCGGTGGGAAGGGTTTCCCTGTTTTATTTTTAATCTAACGACACAAGCAACACTAGCCACAACCAATTAAAAGGAGTAAAGAGTTAACATTCAAAATGGCTACAGTCCAGATGGCAGAATGGAAGTCATCAAGAGCCATTTCATCTTCCAGAAGATTTATCACTACGCTAACCAGAGTCTTTCATGTGGGTTTCTGCCACAATCCTTAGTGCACACTCACAGAAGGAATCTGGAGCTTGTGGGAATGACATAGCACCATCAACATGGATTTGTGCAATACAAAGGGTGCTTGAGGCCGAAGGGCTAGGCAGGAGCGTCCTGCTTTTCCATAGGGATCTGAGAAGACAGCTGTAGTTGGTGACAGGAACACTCTGCATGATCACTACTGCTTTGTACTCAGTATTTTTCTTCTTGGCTCTGTCTAAGGTTTTTTATTGCTAGTGCAGACTCCCAAAGTCCAAATTCCTCCAAACAAAAACATGGTCAGTTCTATCATAACAATACCCCAGTCCCTGGCACCAACTTCTGTCTTAGTTAGAGATTCTATTGCCGTGAAGAAACACCAAGACCATGACAACTCTTATAAAGGAAAGACATTTAGTTGGGGCGGTTTACAGTTTCAGAGGTTTAGTCCATTATCATGGTGGGACAAGGTGGCGTGCAGGCAGATATGGTGCTGGAGAATGAACTAAGAGTCTTACATCCTGACCCGCAGGCAACAAGAAGGTGGTCCATGACACTGGACATAGGTTGAGCACAGATGATCTTTAGGTCCCCTCCCACAGTGAGACATTTCCTCCAATGAGGCCACGCCTCCTAATGCCACTTCTTATGATCTTATGGGGGCTAATTGCATTCAAATTACTATAGCTCTTACCACTTTCTTAACCATTGCACCTTTTCCCTTTCTTCTGCTTTTGTGTCAGGTGTTTCCCCAAGCTTTGTCTAGATTCCTCCAGAACCATTTTCCCCCTTGAAAGCTCAAGCTGTCTTGGCGTCTCACCTTCTTGTGCTGAAAGCCTGGGGCACAGCCCTGCATAGGTAGCCTAGCCTGGCCAGAGAGCAGTGGCTTCACTATTTCATGCTTGAATCTCTATCTCATGAACCCTGAGTGGTGTGTGTGTGTGTGTGTGTGTGTGTGTGTGTGTGTGTCTAGGGGGGCAGAGGTCACCTAGCAGGTGTCTTCCTCTATCACTGTCCCTCTACTTTATGAGACAGTCTCTTACTGGACCTATCTCTCACTACTTTAGCTAGACTAGCCAGCCAAGGAGACCCTGGGATCTACCTGTCTCGTCATCCACCTTCCCGGTTCCCACGGTGTTGGAATCACAGGTGTGCACCACCCCATCAGGATTTTTATGCTCATGAACTTTTAAAATACACTAGAGACCCGAATCTAGTGATTCTAGTGCTGTGGGACAATGGTCTTTTATCCTGTCACTTGTATTATTTTTAATAAAATACTGATTGACTAGTAGCCAGGCAGGAAGTATAGGCAGGGTGACCAGGCAGGAAGTATAGGCAGGACAATGAGAATTCTGGGAAGAGGGAAGTTGTAGTCTATAGTCATGACCCAACCTCAGAAGAAGCAAGATGTGACTGCCTCACTGAAAAAGGTACCAAGCCACATGGCTAACACAGACAAGAATTGTGGACTAATATAAGTTATAAGAATTAGTTAATAAGAAGCTTGAGCTATGAGCCAATCAGTTTATAATGTAGACCTCTGTGTGTTTTTTTGGGACTGAATGATTGCGGGAACAGGGCAGGACAAAAATCTCAGACAACATTCAAGCATTTAATTTTCAGTGCATTGTATTTTTAGTTAAAGGCAGCTTCAGGAGAAAGATACGTCTTTATTTAGGTTTACAGGGAGTCATGCTTGTCCAAAGCAATTGAATACTACACAATGCCCTAAAGATACATTCATGAACAATCTGGACATGGTTTGGGTTCCTGACCAAATATCAATTTGAAAATATCAATTTGACCAATGTTTCTTCTATAATAAATACACCCCAAACATATTACTTTTGAAAAAAAATGAAACTATCCTATACTTTGTCTTAAAATTACTCCCATCAGCTATAGATTTAGAAATGTCATTAGCCAAATGTCTTTACAGCCTATAGAGCAAGGAATTATTGTGTCAAAAACAGCTCTTAATGATCTATATGAGCCAGAAAGACTAGTTTAGCCTTATAACTTTCTATAGGACTATGCATTAGTTGTTTGACCCAAGAAGTTTATTGAATTGGTAGGACTTAAGAAACTACATGACATTTCCTAAAATGGGACCAGAGTTGATAACAAGAGAGGGATTAATCTGGCATTCTTGCAGTTAATCCATTCCATGGCTTACATTGCTTGTTCCTATTGGATATGTTTAGATCTGTTTATACCACCCAGGCAAATTTCTGGTCTTACTTCCTGTTGCTGCTTAACCATGCCAAATGTAGAGGAATAAAGTTATGTTTATGGAATTCAGCGGGTTGAGGATTTGGTTAATCTCTGCCCCCATGGCATCATGTGCTTTGTTTGGTAAGACTGAATAACTAGGGCTGGGAAGATTACATTCAAGATGGCTTCTTCACCCACATGGCTGGTACTTGGGCTGGGCTGCTCAATCAAATCTGGGACCTACAAGTTATGTGACCTTTCCATGTGGATCACGCTTCTCAAGACTGACAGGTTCCTAGAGGAAGTATCTTCAGAGGAAACATTCTAACAGTGAACCCCCCAAGAGGAAGTATCTTCAGAGGAAACATTCTAACAGTGAACCTCCCAAGAGGAAGTATCTTCAGAGGAAACATTCTAACAAACAGTGAGCCCTTCCCCCTCCCCCGCCAAGAGAACCTGATGGAAGCTGTGTGTGTGACTTACTCTGATGTATCCTGAAAAACAGTATAGAGTTCTTTCGATGAGCCTCAGGGGTCAGCCAGTTATCACTGTGGGGTTTGATGGGAGGAACTACTGTCATACTTTGAAACTACCCTTATTATGCTTGTTTTTTTCAGTACAGAAAAGTGTGTGAACTTGATTTTGAATCCCGATTTCTCCATTTCTAAGTGTCTGACCTTTGGCAAGTTAATGACCTCTTCTATTGCTGCACAATGGCAAAGGATCATGTTTGCCACAAATGCTACAAAGCTATGTTTGAGCGCATGGGGTCCATAAGCAGTTAGTTAATTCTAATCTACTTCCTTTTTTTCTTTTAAAAAATATGATTTAAAAAATATGATTTCAGCAAAAACATAATTGGTATAATAAGAGACATATATACATGGCTAGAGAGCTGGTTCAGCAGTTAAGAACACTATTATACTTACAGAGGACCCAAGTTCAGTTCCCAGCACCCATATCAGGTGGCTCAAAACTGCCTATAACTCCAGTTCCAAGCTGTCTGAGGCCCTCTTCTGATATCCATGGGCTCCTCATGCATATAGTATATGCATACACGTGTGTGCGTGCACATGTGCAAACACACACAGAGGTGTGTATATGCATACATATATACAAATCTAAAAGAAAATGTATTTGTGTGTGTGTGTGTGTGTGTGTGTAGACAGAAGTTTCTGTTCTGCCTAGTACTGCAACCATTCAGTACCAAAGACTTATATTAATTACAAACTATTTGGCCTATTGTCTCAGGCTTATTATTAACTGGCTCTTACAACTTAAATTAACCCATAATTCTTATCTATGTTTAGTCATGTGGCTTGATACCTTTTTTTCCAGTAAGGCTTTTTCATCTTGCTTCTTTTACATCTGGCTGGTGACTGTATCTCTGCCTTTCTTCTTCTTAGAATTCTCCTAGACTGGTCATTCTGTCTATCCTTCCTGTCTGACTATCAGCATTTTATTAAACCAATACAAGTGACAAATCTTTTCAGTATACAAGAGCAGTATCCCACAGCATTTCTCCTTTCTTTCTTTTTCAAAACAAGACCTCTGAATCTAATCTCCATTTTTTTAAGCATTTTTCCTGATTATTATTCATAACAACTTGTAACCAACACTCTAAACAAAGACAAACATCCATAATCTATTTTTTGGAAATGTGGGTATAGTTTTCAAGTTCCTGTTGTTTGGGAGCACTGATAATCTTAAGGGGACCCAAAGAAAATTTAGGATTATGGTCAAATCCTGACTGGAGTATTCTGTAAGGTTGGACCATCTCAGGCAGTTGAAGCTGTTCTGGATGTAGAACTCAGGGGAAATTGCTGTAGAGGTGCTCTCTGAAATGTTGAATCATCTGGTCCATCTATTCCCATTGGAGATTTTTCAGGGGGTCTTCCTTGATCAAATCTTACTTTTCTTACCCAGAATGAATCCACAGTCTCTCATTTTCTGTGAAAAAAAATCAAAACCTCTTCTCCAAAATAGCATATCTTTTGACTTATATTTTGAATTCAAGGCATTTTCAAAATATATAGGTTGAATTGACCCAGCAGCATTTATAAGCAAATGTCTTTTAGCAACTGTTGCTCCTTCCTGAGTAGTCAAGCAATTCAACTACAACACAACAATCACCTGTCAAGTGCTCCCCCTGCCTGACTTCCTTCACTCTGTGTAACTGGAAGTCTTCCATATTGTTTCTTTAGCCCATTTCTTACTCTTGCTGAGAGTTATTCTGCTGTGTCCATATACGGAATCATTTTTACCTGTTCACTATCTTTTCCTCTTGCTTTTGTGTCCTTGTCACCTGTACCCCCTTCTTAAGGCGGAGACCTCAAGTTCACTCCTATAACTCCAAGGATCTCTGTGCTCAAAGCTGTTGCTCAAAGGCACAATCATGAACACCCCTGCCATGGCTGAGACCAAAACAGTGGAGTGTCCACCAAGGTCCCTGCCTCATTGAGGCCACCTGTATGAGACTCCTCAGCTGGCTCTGCCTCTTAGCTCAGCTAGAATTCTGGAGTCGAGGGAAGCCTCTTGGGACAGCTATAGACAGTATGGACAGAGGTCCTTTGCTCTTTAAAAAGAACGTGATGGAACTCCCACATATCAGGAGTTTTGTTCTTTCTACTGATCGTTTCCATGTGCTATCCAGTTAGTTGAGGTCAGGATAATGAGGACACTTTCAGGAAAAGGACACTTTCAGACTGGCTATCTTACCATCTACCTCAGCACATGATCCACATCCACATCAGCACAACAGCAGTTCAATTATCACCCAAACCAAAGAACACACAGAAGACTCACGGTGCAGGAGGCGGTGCGACCTCGTTGAACCTGCGTAGGACCAAAGCATGTTATGTAGAATTCTTTCTTGTGATTGTGGCGATTCTTCACCTACCTAGATTGGATTCCCCCCTGACCTTCTTACTGCCCCAGACAAGAGTCAGAGAACCTTCTAGATGCACATTGTGCTCTACTGTTTCTCTTCTCAGAGTCTGCCAATGGCCTCTGCTGCACACAGAGCGAAATTTAAGGTTGCCTTAATCAGCCTTAGCACTTCTTAGATCTCTTCAGTTTCTCTGCTGCTCCTTGGAGCAGACCAAGCCTGTGTTGTGTTTGCAATAGCCCAGGCTCCTAAGCTTGACAGGGTCCTATGGTGCTTCTGCACCCTGCTGTTATTCCAAATGTTTGATAATTCGGGGAGACAAGGGGCCTCTCTTTTTCCTCTTGTATTCAGCTTCCCAGATGACGTGATGAGTTCTAGCTCGAGCCATTCAACCTGCATCTCTTCATATGGCTGGGTGGTGCAGCCATTTCTGCGTTAGGACCCAAATGGTCAAGGTTTCTTACCCCAGACAAAACAAACAACAAACAAAAACACAAACATCTCTTAGGTGGGTGTGTGACTTTCTCTCCTTTCCTGGGGTCAAGGTCAAATATCTCCCCTGTGAGCTCTTCCTTGACCACCTGGTGGGTAGACTCAATGGCCTGCACTCCCTTCTATCATCTGCTTGCCAACCCTTGAAGCATTCCTGTGTCAAAACACCTGTTTCTTCCTGGCTTTATGCTCTGCATATGCTCCTTAACCTCCGATGAGGCTATGTCCCAAAACACCCATTGTAAGTTGAGAATATTGTGCCAAAACCACATGTTTTATGCATCTCACGTATAGCCTTCACAGCCTCACCTTCCCAAATGTGCTCAGTACACGTCCATTCCCCTACAGTTGGGGAAACTCACCTCACATAACCCAGAAACTAGAATGCCGTCAACACTGTGCCTCCATCCCCTCATCTTCGCACCTCACATCATGGACTCCCAAACTCCAAGACTGAGGGAGCCACATTTTCGATACCTGTGATTTATTCTCTATGCTTTAAAACAAATCCATACTTATACATACACTTATTTTAATATCATATATAACATTTGTTGTTCAATACTTCAAAAGATATATTTAATATTTTATAATATATGCTTAATGTTTTAAAATATACATAATTTGTTTTAATTCGATGTTTTTTTAAAAAATGAATGGCCTTTCTTTTTGTGTTTTCAAGGTTAAGGTTACTTTCAGCCAGTGCAAAAGTTCATGATGCTGTAGTGCTTTTTCTGTATTTGTTTAGAAGTGGGAGCTGAGTTTATATCAGGACCAAAACCTTCTGTGTCTGTTCATGTAGAGGTTTACTGAATCTGTGGCCCTGACATGACCCAGCACCACAGAAAGGGCCACCTTGCACTCCTCCCTTGCACAGGGAGCAGAGAGCACACACCCCCTTCCTGGATTGCCTTTTCCTCACACACCCCACCTGGGCTCCCAGCAGAGTTTCAAGCCACCCACCTCGAAAGGCTGCTTGCTCCCCCACCTGTACAAACACAGGGCTTCCTGTCACCACGTGGCCAGCAGTGCAAGGCTGCGGATGGGAAGCTTCGGGTTTTTAATTTCCTAATGAGGATTGTAGACCTGGAAAACAGCTGTTATCCCAGGGGCCACAACACAGTGTAATTCAATTGTGCTTTTACGATTTCTGTCTTGTCCTCTGCAATTTCCCACAAACCTGAAACATGTTGTGATTCTGCCCATTTTACCTCCACAAGCCTGGATGCACAGAGACTCAGCACAGGAGACTTTTGCTTCAAATCCCAATAGAAGATAATAGATTACAGAGTTACTTACACAATGATGGTTATGGCCAGGATCTTGGGAAGCAAGGATAACCAGGCTTAGGTAGAGCCTCTTCTACATTCTCAGCTTCAGTAGTTATTAGCCATTTAAAAAAAATACCAACATGCCACAGTATATTTTGAACATGGATCTTAAAGTAGGGGTAAAAGTGAGTTTAAATCCCACGTGTCATTCACACATTATAAGACACCGGATCTCTCTGTAAGACGGTCAGGCAGCTACTTCATAAAAAATGGTAAGAATTAACTGAGGTAAGATGGAATGGCGGAGTTCACGCTACTCCAGGAGGACAGCTGTGCTAACTGATAGCCTTGGGCTGGGCTCTCAGGTCTTCACCCTGGCCTACTGCAGCCCCCAGATCCCCAGGTACCTCTTTCTCTCTTTCTCCCACTCTGATCCGTCACCCACCAGGGCTGAGTCATTTCGCAGCCGTATCTGCACGCAGCATTACATCTTCTTCCCTCCCTGGCCGCACCCACATCCCTAAACACAACAGAAACCATCTGTGGATTCCCAATGCCTTCAAGATGTCCATCTTCCTGAAGTTGGCATTGAAGTTTGGCTACAGTTTAGAAGGACTTTACCCCTCAAAGTGCCCTTTTCTCATCTGACACCCAGACACTGTACTGCAAGATGCCCCATTACCTGAACACTCCCACTTCGTGCTAGGTCCTCTGCTCTGTACCCATGCTCACCTTGTTCTCCTCCTGGACCCTGCTGAGAGGTTCCTTTGGTCCTGTTCACTACTGCTGCGCTTCTCCTCTGTGGGCTCTGTCTCTGTCACGATCTGTGTGTGTGTGGCAGGAAGTAGCTAGCAGAGATCCTAGAAAGTACGTTCACAAATGTGCAGCAATATATGTATAAATAGAAAAGCACACGTTTCAGAAATATTATCCTCTAGAAAAGCTTCCAATTGCAATTCAACACACATCAATTCCTTCCACACAATTTTGAAATGTCAATACGTGTGTGCATGCATGCGTGCGTACGTGTGTGTGTGTGTGTGTGTGTGTGTGTGCGCGCGCGCGTGCATGCAAAGTGTTTTAGGACACTGCATTCACTAGTGTGATTTTCTAGACCCTCAAGTTGAGTCCATTGTTTTAGCTCCTTGCTCCTTGGCTCCCTCAGCTGAGAAGTCCTCATCAACCACTTTATTTGTCCAAGCTTCCAAAACAATAGCAGAATTTAGGGAATGTGAGTAACCATTTTCTCCCACTAAGTTCTCCCCCAGACTCTCTACACAGTTTAATCTTGTAACAAGATATGCCAAGGGAAGTTGTCGTCCCAGAATTCCCTGTCAGTAGTGGGAGGGCACTCTGGTTATGTTGGCAATGAAGGCTATTGGGGGTAGGGGCTCTGTTTAAGCTCTAAGTATGCCTGTTTAGATTCCAGGCATTCCCGTAAAGAGTTATACCTAACTCTGTACTTGAACAAACACCAAAAGAATATGCATTAGAATCACACACAAAATATTTAGGGATTCTGTCAAGATGAAAGCTGGCCAATATCCATGTGGTATGGTAGCACCTGAATAGTATTGAATTTGAAGCAATTAAAGAGTAATACCCTGAGATTATGTACCTGAGGATGGTGTTAGTTAGTATTCACTGTTCTACCCAGTAGGAAGAGCTTTTTAAGTCTGAAGCCCGAGAAACTAAAAACACTCACCTTGGAAGTTTCAGTCTCTTGGTTGCTAACATTCTCAGAAGAAAGAAAGTCTCAACCAACTCAAATGCTTACATATGAAACCTCTCAGATGAGACTTAAGGGAGCATGCAATGCCATCTAGCTAGAAGATCCCCGTAACCATGGGAGCAAACAAGCCTTGTGGTTAAGCACTTCAAAGATACGAAACCGGCATAATGTCCAGTTAATGATGGATTAGCAAACATCCTGACCTGCTGGATGCTGCCAGGAAGATCATGGAAGGGTTCTTTGCAAAGATAGTGCTGATTGCCCCCCAAGTGTGTATGAAAATGAGGAAAGGAGCTCACAAAATAAGGACTGTAAATGGAGCTTTTCTGTCCCGACCACCCAGTTCCAAAAACCAACTCAGGGGCTGAGTATGACTTATAAATGCTTGACCCATAGCTCAGGCTTGTTATTAGCTAACTCTTACATTTAGATGAACCCATTTCTAATAATCTATGTATTACCACATGGCTCGTGGCTTTCTTTACATGTCTTGCTTCCTGGGTGACGGGCTGGTGTCTCTTCTGACTCTGCCCTCCTCCTTCTTCCCATCATTCTCAGTTTGCTGCCTAACTTCCTGCCCAGCTGCCGGCCAGTCAGCTTTTTAGTAACCAATGACAGTAATACATATTCATAGTGTAGAAAAGGATTGTTCCACCTCAGGGGAGAGAGTTTAAGATTGAAAGGACAAGCCAAGGGGATGCTAATCAAGTAGAAATAGACTCAAAGTTCAGCATCATCTTCAGCAAAAACACTGTTACTCAAGAGAGGGTACTCACCCTGGGACACTGCGCAGACCTGCTTCCTATCCCAGTGCATTATCTTTGTTACATAGATGCCACTGTCTACCCCTAACTACAACATAACTATTTTGTAGGATGAGTAGCATGTATGTGAAAGAGAACCCAATGAGCTGGGAAGCCATCTTTATGACCCTTAATATGTGGCCTATTTCTGTCACCCAGCTAATTTTCCTCATTTCAGGTCAAGGAAGGGGACTGGGTCAGAGGAGCTTGTGTGCATTCCAGACAGAATATGCCCAGAAGTGGAAAAGCTATTGACCAGAATTCTGACTCACAGCCTCTGTTGGGGGCTGCAGACCCCTGGTCCTTTGACTTTCTTTGCCTGCCTCAGACCCTTTACCTGCTGGAGTGAACTGAACAAAACAACTTGTTTTCCTGTGCCTGCAGCTGCTCTGAGCACGAGACTCTCATGAGTTCCTGATGGCAGCAGAGTGGTTTCTGGTGAGTTTTACAGCTGAAAATCCCAGGAGTTGGGGTGTGACTATCAGTTAAGGATCCCAATATAAGCTTCCCTGGAGCACAATAAAGTTGGCATTCTTGTTTTAAGGACGACCCGTGTCCCCATGTCTCTATCTCTGTGTGTATGTATTTAAATATCCAGCCCCTTTCCAGGCTCGTGTCCAGTCCTGCAGTGGAGGCTCTGCAAGCCTCCAAGCTACAGGGTAAGCCAGAAAGTGTGCATCTGGGTGTTGGCTCTGTGCCGTTAAGATGCTGGAATCCCACTACTAAAGATGAAAATTTATGCCAATATTTAACCATCAGTCTGTCAAAAAAACAAAAACCTTTGATTCCTTTAACACGATGTACATATGATATAAATAAATAAAAATTAAATAAGTGACATAGAATTCTAAAAGACCATGTTTTGAAAATTTAAATATCAATCAAAACCTAGATACAAGGATCCTGAAACAGAACGTGGCCATCATCAAGAAAGACGCTGCAGATGCAGCGTGGTGGTCAATGCCTGTCTGTTCCATAGCATGTGTCCCAGAATTCTGGATTCTTACAATGACTTTGCAAGTATGGCCGGCAGTGACCTGTTCTGCAAAGCTGCACAGGTTTCCCTGCAAGTTCGTAACTGTAAAGTAAGTGGTTCCAGGAGAGTGTGAGAGACAGACCGTGACACGGGGATGAGAATGTGGGAGGCTTACTGGGGTATGACCTTGGACATGGAGGAAGAAAGCAAGGTGAGCAACAGAACGTGAGAGGACTTTCAGAGGTGCTGCGGCAAAGAGGACAAGGCTCTCTATTCCAGAATCAACCGGTCTTTAGATACAAACTACCCTCAGCAACTTGCAGCCTTGAGATGTAGCCTCTGACAGACTCCTTGTTTTGTTTTGTTTTCCAAGACAGGGTTTCTCTGTAGCTTTGGAGCCTGTCCTGGAACTAGCTCTTGTAGACCAGGCTGACCTCGAACTCACAGAGATCCGCCTGCCTCTGCCTCCCGAGTGCTGGGATTAAAGGGATACGTCACCACTGCCCCACTCTCTGGCAGACTTCTTAAGCTAGGGAGTTCCAGGAAGGAGTTGACTAATGACGAACGCTCCAACAAACTCCTACCAGCCCCAAGGACAAGTTGAAGTCACACACTGCTGCACCTATTGTGTGTGGTTGCAGCTAGCTGCTCCTGGATCTCTGGGGTACTTAGCAGAGCCAGGTACTCAGAATTCTTTTCAGGAGAAAGCCATTGGCAGAGATCCGAATAGGACAGTGGAGGGGCTAAGGATTGTATGGAAACAATGTAGGCAGCAGGAATGCTACTTGGTAAGATTGCATTTTTAAGCAAGGAGGCTTTGAAATAGCGACTAGAGACCTAGAATCTAGGCAAAGTGAATGAGAACCAGCTGATACTTGATTTTCATTGATGCCTTGTACTAAGTCAATATTTGTTGATTATCATGGAAAGGATCTGTTCTACTTACGGTGTTTTTTCAACTTTCACGTCTCGAGGGAAGCCAAGGTGGGAGCCACAGAGGAACACTATCTGGTTTTCTATAAGGCTCACATTCAACTACCTTTCTTAGGAGGACCAGGCCCACCTATCTAGTGGGTTGGGCCCTGCTACAGCCATTAGCAATCAAGAAAATTCCTTTCACAGACATGCCCTGAAGCCCATCTAGTAGAGGCAATTCTTAAATTGAGGTTCCCTCGGTCTAGGTGTGTTGATAACCAAGATTAGTCATCTCAGGATTTTAACAAGGAATCTGGGCTTCATCGGGGACTCAGCTGAGCATTTCCAGAGTCTCCATCTCTAACATCCCAGGTTTGTTGGTCCCATAGATAGTGCAATAGTAGTTTTTCACCTGAGGAATGAATGATGCTAATGTGTGTGGTTGACAAAAGTCTCCACTGTTATCACCTCCCTTCATCTAGCAAACCTAGTTGAACATTTCCAGAGTGATGTTTGATGCCTGGGGAGAATTCTTTCCTGGGGTCTCCACCCAATGAAGAGCAAGCTTATGCCACATCTCTAAATATTGCCAAGTTCAAGTTTTATTATGAGATGAAGATAAATATTTCCTTCAAGGTGCTTGCCAGAGTACCCAGGAAGATCACAGAATCAGGAGAGAAGGTCACCTGACTATTTTTGGGCTTGTCTGTGAGAATGTGGGCTGAGACTATTTTTTTTAAGGCATGGTTTCTCTGCAGCTTTGGAGCCTGTCCTGGAACTAGCTCTTGTAGACCAGGCTGGCCTTGAACTCACAGAGATCTGCCTGCCTGATTCCCAAGTGCTGGGATTAAAGGTGTGTGCCAACACTGCCTAGGGAGACTTTCTTTTATTTAAATACAGGTCCTGATAACAAGGTTATATGGGAAAGGGGACACAGACAACTAACTACCTGTCCCTAACTGCTAGGAGATGCCAATATATTTCTAAAGACCATGAAATTAGCCCAATGGTTCAGAAACTCAATGAAGCCCCAAGTTATTGTTTAAATTTTCCAACAATTAATGAAATATAACATTGTTTTTAAATATAATCATCAGCACATTCATTTAGAGCAATAATTCACTAATGAAAATAAACCACCCTGAACTCAAAGTCCAGCATGAGACAAAATACTGATAGCATACCAAACCTTCTTGGTTACGCCGAACATCTTTTATTTTCATGGAGTCTGCAATTGGAGCTAGCCTTTGATAGGCTCAGTCTATGGCTTAGATTAATAGTCTTGTAGAAGACCCCCAAGCTTAACTTCTAAGTGTAAACATCTAGAGGATTCTAATTCACCAATAGACAGAAAGCAAGCACAACGTCTCACAATGGTTAAAGAGATCAGAGGAGTATCAGCTTGGGCAGTACAGTCAGACAAAGCCATGCCATCTAAATATTCGAAAAGACTGTGAGAGACAGCAAAACCATTGTCAACATGACATGAACCTGACAACTTCTTGAATGGGTCATGGTTTCCCAACGCCCACTTGGGCAAGTCAATCCTTCTTCTGTCCTTAAGGACTTGCAGGAAGATTTACGTCTTGGCTCCTGAACACTCAGCTGCCTCTCTCTGCTCTAAGTCCTCACTATCCCCATAACAATCCATCCTCAATCCTAAAAGCTGTGCAATCGCCTCAACTCTGCACTGGCTTCATTCCTCGCTCTAAACTGCCTTAACTTTACCACTCACATCGTTTGTGTTTTGTCTTCTGGAGAGTGTGAGTCCCTAGAAAAGACCTTGCTGTCCTGGAGGACTGGAAAAAGTTCCGATGGCCCTGCTTCTGGGTCAGGGACTAGCAAGGAGGTGGAGGTAAGACCTCAGGAGGTTCTAATTCAGAGAATTTAGGGAGCAGTCTTTTGATAGGCTAAGTCAGACTAGAAAAGGCGTTTGAATTCAGATGGATTTCTAAGCTGTGCTAGCAGACAGTTATGCAGGCCACCTGCAGGTACCACATTCACATTTCCTAATCTCTAAGTGGTTTAAGAGCATCTGGCCTCCTTCCTTGGGGAAACTCTGAAACAACAAAGAAACACTATTGGCTCCTTTCTGGACTTGCTTCCATAGTCCAAGCTGGCTTCTGAGATGCCACAGAGGGCCTGTCCTATGAACGACCAGCCTCTTCCCCTTCAGTGAGTCTGCCTCACAACGGAGGGGCCAGAGGGCAGCAGGAGAAGGATGGAAGCCAGAAGTCTTTCTCTCCACAATGTGCCATTTAGATGTGGAAACAAGCCTCACAACTTTCCAAAGGAGTCAGGGTTGTAGAAAATAAGAGGACCTAGGTCAAAAGTCAGTTAAGTAATAAGACAGAAACCATTCTGCTCTGGAAGGAAACTAAACATGGAACTGAGTTTCCTAAAGATGGAAGATGGAGAGGGAGGTCTTTATAAGTTGGTGAAAGGAAGAATGAACAGTAATTGAAAGATGACTACAAATTATCTTTTAGTTAGCTGGTGTGTGTGTGTTTGAAGGTCAGAGGTCAGTGTTGGGGATCTTCCTTTATTGAACTCTGCCGTTACATTATTTTCCGTTGTGTGTATATGTGTGTGCATGTGTTTGTGAGTGCAGGTGCTTCACATGGATGAGAGGATCTGAGTGTGGGTCATCTGCAAGAGCAGCAAGTGACCTTAGCCATGGAGCCACCTTCCCAGCCTCTCTACCTTACTTTGCTTTTAAGACAGGGTCTCACTATGCAGCCCCGGCTTTCCTAGAACTCACTGTGTAGATCTGATTGGTCTTGAACTCACAGAGGTCCTGCCTTTGGGATTAACGGGTGTACCACCATACCTAGTCCCTCTGCCTTACTTTCTGAGCCAGGGTTTCTCACTGATTTGGCTGGACTGACTGGCCAGCAAGCTCCAGAGGGCTATCTAGCTCTTCTTCCTGGCACTGGGACGCAGGCACAGACCATCACAGTTGGCTTTATGTGGAGTTGGAACACATTTCTGTTATGATTTTTTGTCTGCGGGTCCCCAAGCATCTCACGGCCGGTCCTGGTGCCTGGTCCCGAGCAGGGGGTCCCTGACCGGGAGAGCCGCCAACCCCGTGCTGGGCCCAGCCATGTGGCGCTGGGCTGGTCCTGGCGACAGTGAGTCCCCGGAAGGTACAGTTTCCCAGCTGCAAGCAGCTGGGCAGGCAAGCGGGTGGGAGACACGTGGACAGACACATCGTACAGAATAGAATTAGATATTATTACATAGGGGGTGGGGGGGGAAGAAGGAGAAGAGGACAAGAGAGAGAAAGGGGAGCGGGAGACGGGGAGCAAGCACCAAAAGGGAACAGAGAGAATCAAGGTGGGGGGGGGGGCGGTCGCCGGGAGTGGGCGTGGCTTGTCTCTTAAAGTGACAATCAATCATAACACTATCCTCATGCTAGCGTGGCTTTACTGTGTTGGGCCATCTCCCTAGCCCCCCAGTTTATAGTTTTAACTTGAGTGACCTGATCATAAGCAGGAGCAGTGAACACCAGTACTGACAACCTTTCCCGGGTTAGGAGATGCAGAGTAAAATGAGGTCAGAAGGAGACATCCTCTTGGAAACCATTTCTCCTACCCCACTTCGCTCCTGTGGAGCTGGAGTTCGGCTGTGACAGCTTGTTTATATTCGAGGATGAATAGAGACAAAGGGTCATGGATGGTACTCAATCTCAGAGTCTCCAAAGTCAGAAGACAGTAAGAACATCAACTAACTGTCAGGGCTTTTGAAGAAGCACAATTCAATTCAAGCAAGTTCTCTACTTTGGTTACAGCTTTCCGATATTCAAGTGAGTTTGTGAGGGCCAGCCATGATAATCTAAGTCTGGGCAGAAAGGAAGTTCTTTACTTTCTCCAACCATTATCACCTGGGACTCTGGCCTTCGATAAATTTAAATGGAGTCTAGACTCTTAATAGTTTACCCTGAGACAATGCCTGGCAGGCTGAGATTACCTGACTCCCACCCAAGAGCAGAACATTCAAAGGAAATTCCTGGCATTCCAAGCACTGTAAATAGAAACACCTGCCAGCACTTCCACCAGGACACCCCTAGACAAATGTCAGCCAATCAGGTCCTGAACCTTAGAGACCCCCTCACCCCCACCTTTACTACTATAAAAACCCAATTCTAATTCGGGGCTCTCCAGATAGTCTAATACATGCAGAGATACCGAGTTTGCAAACTTGATTAAAATAAAGATTCTTTGCTTTTACATATGGGACTTGGTCTACTTTGTTGGCTTTTGTGGGGACCCACGGATTTGGGCATAGCAAGTTCAAAGGGAAATACTACTCAGTTTATCACAAACCAAAAGAGGCAATGAGGTTAAAGCCTAAAACAGCACTTCAAGCACCTCTGAGCTAGAGTTAACATCAAACTAGATTAAGAGTGAGCAGAAACTCATGGAGATTCACAAGATTAGGAGAGGCAGGACATTCATGCACTGGGGTGAGTGGAATTATGATGTCACTGGGTAGCCTTCAGTTGGTACTCCCAAGAGTCTACTCAAGATCAAATTCAAGGTCACAGACTTTCAGCCATGGGTATATTTACCTGACATGTGTTGACCGCAAAAGTGAGTTTCTGCAAAGGATCGTTCGCATCCTCCTCTGAAGCTGCGTCCTATGGCAACACTTGGCACACTCTCCTGAGACAACTTTTAGTAAACAGGATGCTCATACGTGTTTCAGGACTCGGAAAGCACATAACCCAGAGCCCCTGTCCTTGTGGAAGCCTACTGTCCCTGTCCAAACCACCTTCATGGCCTCTTTTTCTCCTGCCACCAGACATAAAACTCCTTGGAAATCACACATGAAACCTGGCACACTTCTTTCTTACTGAAGAGTTACATCAGTTTATCTTTGAAATTCAAGAAAAACAGGGTAGTGTATTTTTAATCAGAGAAAAGCCCAGAGTTGAGTGGAAACTGCTTCCTAGGCCCAGGCCCGTTATATGCAAAGGAGACCCACTTTTGAGGCAATCATCAGTTTCACAAAAGTGAATACACACCGGGGTTAACAGCCCAACTAGATAATCAAACAGTCAAGGGGCCACACAGATTGTATGGACTTTGCATGATCTGCAGAGCTGGGTGTAGTCACGGGAGAACAGAAGGTCACTGTATATTAACTGGATATATAGGACTCTGACCACAACTTTGACCACAAAGCTGGCCATCTTGGCGGGGGGTAGGGAAGGAAGGGAATAAATGACTTTGACAAGTGCACTATGAGAAGGAAAATGTGGAAAGCCAAGCTGTCTTTAAGTCTTTCAAAGATTTAAAAATTTATTTATCATTTGGGGTGTATGTGTGTACATGTGTACATGTATGTGTGGAGGTCAGAGGTCCACCTTGGGTGTCGTTCCTAAGGACAGGGTCTCTTACTGGCACCTGGCACTAGCCCCTTAGACTAAATTGGCTGGCTGCAATCCCCAGGGATATGCCCTGCCCCCACCTGGGATTCCAAGCACATGCCAATGTTAGGGATTAGGGACTGAACTCAAGACTTGATTGCCTGTCAAATACTTAGCCAACTAAGCTATCTCCTTAGGATCCCTGTATAAATACATTTTTTCCGCTAGTATATTTTTTAAAGCCCTGTTTCAGGCCGGGGAGATGGCTCAGTGGGTCAAGTGTTTGCTGCATAACCACAAGTGCCTTCTTTTGGGCCTCCAGCACCCGAATAGAAGCTGAGTATCTGCAGTGCATGGTCGCCATCCTAACACTTGGAAGAAGAGATAGGGAGACCTCAGGGGCCCACTGGCCAGCCAGTTTAGCCTATCCATGAGCTCTTGATGCCGTCTCAAAAACTAAGGTGGAAAGTAATTGAGGAAGACACTTAACCTCACCCTCTGGCTTCCTTGTGCAGATTTGTGGGTGTGTTCAACAGTGCTACATGTGCACACAAAGCCCTGATTCTAACATCTCACATTTCACATCGGAGACAGCTGTCTGCACCTAATTGCTCTGGATTCTGAGCCCAGGTCATCTCACGCACCAGCTCCAAAGATGCAGGAACATCTTTCTGGTTAGTCTGGAAGAGCCTTGAGCTCTATCATTTATAAGTTTTTTTTCAAAAAACAGTTAAATACTAAAATCTGCCTTCTTAGTTTTTTGTGAGTTTTTTCCTTCTTTTCTCTTTCTTTCTTTCTTTCTTTCTTTCTTTCTTTTTCTTTCTTTTTTCTTTTTTGAGACAGGGCTTTTCTGTGTAACCCTGGTTGTCCTGGAATTAACTCTATAGAACAGATTGGCTTCATATTCAATGAATATGAAGATCTGCCTGCCTCTGCCCAAGTTTTGGGATTAAAGATGTATGCCATTACCACCTAGTTCATAATTGCAATCTCTAAAGATAACTGTAGTGGTTCTTTTTTTTTTTTAACTCTTTGGGGGCCCGCCACCCAGCCCCCAAATAAATACATGGAAACCGATTCTTACTTATGAATGCCTGGGCCTTAGCTTGGCGTGTTTCTAGCCAATTTTTCTAACTTAAATTATCCTATTTCTCTTTAGCTACATTTTGCCTGTGGGCTTTTTCCCTAGCTTCCTTCTTACTCTGTGGCTGACTGTGTGGCTGCAACTGGCGTCGCCCTCTCTTTTTCTTGTTCCTCTCTTTCTTCTTCTCTCAAGCCTACATTTCTCCTCCTATTTATTCTCTCTGCCTGGCAGCCTCACCTGTCCCTCCTCTGCCTAGCTATTGGCTGTTTAACTCTTTATTAGACCGATCAGGTGTTTTAGGCAAGCAAAGTAACACAGCTTTGCAGAGTCAAACAAAGGCAACATAAAAGAAAGAAACACATCTTTGCATCACTAAACAAATATTCCGTAGCATAAACGATTGTAACACATCTTACATTAATATTCTACAACAGAGACCATTTGCCAAATGTCCCTTTCCCATGCTGAATTAGAAAAGACACATGAATGCCCTGGCATCCACCACAAGATACTGTAACAGGAAGGCTGATGGTCGGCTTCCTTATTTACTTATTCACTTTCTACAAGGAGAATTTGATTTATACACCAAAATATATGCCTTCCATATACTCCCAGAGGCATACATGGGGCTTTAAATTTATATAAATGAGGGGCTCCTCTGGCTTGTTTTCATACAGAAAGGTGTCTGGGGAAATCTCCTGTGCCAGGACACAGAGCCCACCCTCTTTCTTTTTAATAGCTATATAGCATTCAGTGCCATTGCATGCATGAATCTATTTCCACACACGTGTGCAATATACACCTCCAATATGCGCAATAGTGTATTGCACTGACCTCCATTCGTTTTCATGTGCGTAGTTTGCAGGTTTTGGTGCCCCAGTTAAAAAGTGGTGCAACTGTGGGCTTTTTTATAGCATGGCTTTTTTTTTATTATTTTAAAATTGATTAGTCAAAAAAATCCTGAAAAGTAGAATTTCTATTAAAAACTAAATTTTATTTCCAATTTATTCTAATCCTTTATGCATATAGAGAAAAAGCTTTCTGGTTTCGCTGAAGAAGGAAAAGCTCAGAAAACATCAGTGACACCCAGTGTGCTGGCCCAGCTCTCTGACTTCATTTCTGATTCAAGATAGAAACTTGTCACCTGCAAGAGGTTCACAGAAATGTCCTGCTCAGGCCAGGATGAAACAAAATAAACCACAAGGATGGGGGGGGGGGTTACTGGCCACACAGTGAACCAGGAAGTTTATTAAGAAATAGCATTGGGGCTGGGGAGGTGACTCAGCGGCTGAGTATGTCTACTATGAAATCAAAAGGACCTGAGTTCAAATCCCCAGCACCTAGACACAAGCCAAACATAGACATGAGTACCTGTAACCGTAGTGTTGGAGGTGGGAGAAGCAGATGAATTCCAGGAGCTCCTTGGACAGTCAGTCGAAGCAATACGGTAAGAGTTTCAGATTTAGTGGGAGACCGTGTCTTAAAAACTAAGGTGAAGAACAATAGAGGAATGCAACGGGCATCTTCCTCTGCCCTTCACATGCCCATGCACACACCACACACACACCATGCTGCAAGAGGAAAGGAACAGCATCTAGACACGGATAAGACGGATACCCGCTCAGATCTTGATCAGGTCACTGTCAATAGTGCTATTAGCTCATGCCATGCCAAAGAAGGAAATTTCCAGCTCTTCTCTTTCTCAAGGAAGATTTATATGACACAGCCAAGCCCGAACATCAAGTGTAATCATTAAAGATTTCTCTGGACAAAATAACTCACCCTAGGATATCTTCAAAGTGGTTTCTTAGCCTTGTGTAACCCTACTAGACCTCAGTGTGGCAGACTAGAAGCCAATTTTTACAATCTTGCTTTAGGCAAAGTGTTCATCCTGTTTGGAAAAAACCCAACTTCTTTTGTCAATATTTACAACTCCTGTCTATCCATACCACATGACAGATTTAAATGATGTCCTGAGTCACTGGGGATGGGGAGAGGTTGAGGATGTCTATGACCTTACAAAGGATAAAATAACAGATACGAGTTTGAATAGATGTTAACGATTTCAGGGAAACTAACCCCTGGGCATTCCCCTGGCAGTTCTCCCAAATGTCAGATACACCACAAATGTGGTGGCCCACACCTATAAAGCCAACACTCCAGAGGCAGGAGGATTGCTATGCCATGCATCACCATTTCATTTTTTAAATTTTTTCATTATTTTTCATTATTACCAAACAATTTCCCACTGCCTAGATGTGTTATATGATGCCTATGTGTCATTGGGCTAGCATTCGGGCTGTTTTACTTTTTGACTGTTTTCATTTTAATATGTCTCTGTGTGTGCCTACTTGAATTTGTGTGTGCCACGTATTGCAAGTGCCCATGGAATCCAGAAGAAGACACCAGTTTCCCTGGAGCCAGAGCCTGGGTGCTCTGTGAGAATAGAATGTGCCCTTAACCGTTGAGCCTACAGCTCCTCCTTAGCTATTTTAGACAATGGGACTATAAAACTTGGTGAGAAAGGTTTTGTACAGAAACATGTTCTTGCTTCTTTTAGGTATACAATAGCGAGATGTGCTAAGTGAAATTAACATTTTATAGATAGGGTTTTTATATTAACATTATTTAGCGTTAGAGGTGGAGCCAAGGCTTCATGTACATTAGATGAATGCTCTAGCAATGAGCTATAGCCATCTATTCAGAATTAACATTTTGTTGTTGTTGTTCTTTGAGACAGGGTTTCTCTGTAACCTTGGAGCCTGTCCTGGTACTAGTTCTTGTAGACCAAGCTGGTCTTGAACTAACAGAGATCCACCTGCCTCTGCCTCCCGAGTGCTAGGATTAAAAGTGTGAGGCACAACTCCTAGGCCTGAATTGATGTTGATCCAGCATAATATAATCAACTGTGCTTTTCTGTGTCTGTCAAGTCATCGCAAGCCCACCTGGGGAAAGGCATCCTTCCTCGCTGAGTGACTCTAGAACTCTGATAAAGGGAGTTGTCCGTGGTTGTGTGGATTAATTTCTACTCTCTCAGCACTGCTCTGCTCACGCTTGTCTTTCTGCTGGTTCTGCATTGCCATGGTTGTTCCTATGGCTCTGGGCTTTTCTGATATCAGTCACAGGAGAGGATGCATTGCTTTGTCCTCTTCACGATTGCCACACTGCTCTGGCCTCATGAATCTACATGAAATTGAAGATCAGTCTGTTCAACAAAGGAGCCAGACTAAGCAACAGGAGAGACATCCATATTATGCTGAGAGGTAACTAACATATTACCACAGTTTGATGATTTTAGGTACAGGGCTATGTGCTGCCGTTGATGACGTAAATATTTTTCAATTTTACTATTATAGTGGCGTTTCAATTATATTTAAATGAATAAAGATTACATAAAGATTTGAAAGTAAAAAATCCCACTGGTCAGCCATATAAACCAGGTTATGGTAACAGACACTTTTAATCCCACTAGGCAAGAAAACGCCCCTGTCTCGACTGCCAAAACGACATGAGCAGGACACAGAATATCCTGATCACAGAAAAGCCTGTCACATATGCTAGGCCTGAAGGCTGAAGAGGGATGCCCCGATGCTGCTGAGGAACTCGGTGTGGGTGACTGTCCGGGCAGCCAGATGTGTTCTGTCATTCCATGGTTTGGAAGTCGCCTGCTTGCACCTCCTGCTTACTGGGTTCCTGTTATTTCCTTCCTGGGTCTCTGAGGGGGTTGAGGATTTGATAGCTATAGTTCTAGTTTTCCAGACACTGAAAGGAAATTAGGATAGAAAATCAATCAGGAGGAAGACTTTGAACCCACCTAGATAGGATAGATGTGAAATCTTTTCTCTGAATTTGTCAAATGCAAATGGACTAGGCATTGTCGATGTATTTAATGCCTGTACAAATTGTCTATGCGCATATTACATATAGCTTCCACCTTTCTTTTAGAAAGAACGGGGGAATCGTAGTGACATTTCAACTGTATTTAAGTAAATAAAGATGACCTGAAGATCTGAGTGTAAAAGAGTCCCACTGATCCGCCTCAATGAGCAGATTATGGCAAGACACACCTTTAATCCCAGTGGCCACACCCTAACACACACCCTAATTCCACTGGTGCACGCCCTTAGTCTCACCCCTAGAGAGGAGTATAAGAAGGGGTCGAGACCTCTCTCAGACAAGCAGTCTCGTTCCGAGATTCCTGGAGGTAGCAAGCTTGAGTTGGCAGCGAAGGACGGCACAAAGCAAAGGAAAGAAAGGGCTGGTCGGACAAGAAGAAAAATCAGCGGACTAAGGAGCCAAGCCACCAGGACTGAGCTTCCCATCATCCCCTTTATCCAAGCGCCTAACCCAAGCGCCCAGCAAAGAGACTTGAGCGGTCCTACTCAGCTCAGATTCAGCCAACCTGCCCGCAGCCGCCTCAGGAGGAGCCCTGGGGTCCATCTCCTTCCCTTCTCAGGATCTGAAGATGGCTACACAGTCAGAGAGGAAAGTGGTGTTGAAAGGAACCACCAAGCTGTCCCTAAATGAGCGCTTTACTAGTATGCTGGAGAACAAACAGCCCACGGCAGCGACTATTCGGGCTTCGCTGCAGCAGCAGCAGCTAAGCAGTGCCAGAAGCAGAAGGCTGGCCCAGCAGATGAAGAATAGACCCTCTGTCCAGGCAGCATTAAAACTTAAGCGGGGCCTGGGAAAGAAGAGGAACATCCAGGCGCATTTTGGCCGACCCAGAGGTGCCCTGTCCAGGGGAGCGATTGGAGGACGAGGCCTACCCGAAATCCAGAGAGGCTTTCCCCGAGGAGGAAGAGGAGGACGAGGAGGAGGAAGAGGAAGAAGGGGAGGAGAAGAAGGAGGACGAGGAAGAAGAGGGAGAGGAGGAAGAGGAGGAAGACTCCGTGGGGGATTTGCCACCAGAAGGCTGCTTAGGGGCGGGTTGTCGCTCCAAGGTCGAAGCCCGCTCCTCCGAGGTGAACTGGACTCAGCTGCCCCACGAATGGACTCAAGAAGTGGTGCTGTTCCGGGTCGTGGAGGCCCCGGGAGAGGGGGCCTAGGGCGGGCAGCTATGGGTCGTGGTGGAGTCGGTGGGAGAGGTCTGGCTGTGATGGGTCGGGGAAGAGGCAACTTTGGATGGCGTGGTCGAGGGAGAGGTGCCCTCCGTCGCTCTCAATTGACCAAGGAGCAGCTGGACAAGGAACTGGACGAGTACATGTCCAACACTAAAGGACGCCTGGATGCTGAGTTGGATGCCTACATGGCGCAGACAGATCCTGAAACCGATGACTGCAGCCTGCCCGCCTTCCTGCCTACCTCTTAGACTCTCGGGAAAGTCACCACCCCTGTGCCTAGGAAGAAAGAACCTGGAGCACCCTGAGAAGGACTCTGACTGAGGCCGGGGAAGGACTCACACGATGGGTTGTGGACTCGCTTGCTATACCAGTGGGTGCCTTTGTTCTGTTCTGTGTACCTTTCCATATTGTGTGAAATAAACCCCATTTTCCTTTGATTCGGCTGAGGTGTTTTCTTGTTTATCCAGTCCCCCAGACTTGAGTTTATTAAGCAGGAATGCGTTGGCCCTGTGAGGGGACCCTTTTTCTAGTCTCTGCCTCACCTGCCATATATGCTGATGGTTTAATATTCCTTCTGGTCACCTTTTTGATTCCGGAAACGTTTCCTGCAGGAGCCAGTGTCCTCACTGATATGTGCTCTCTGGGATAGAGTTCTACATCTTCCTGAAAAGCTGTCCGGTTGCAGCTAAACCTGAAGTGTGTCGGCTGTGTTGTTGGTGAGGGAGCTAATGCGGAATTGTGGATACTGCTGCTGGGTCACGAATGGCTTACACCTAATGGGCACTTTTATTTGGCCATTGACATTGCATATGACACACTGAGTTGGATGTGTAGAATTTACACCCTAAAATGAGATTTTTCATTTTGGCTCTCTGTTTTGTCTGAGAATCTTGTACACATTTACTGTTGGAGAAGCCGTTCGATGTGGCTGAAGAGACAGGGTTGGGAGACGCTTTACAACCTAACTCTGGGAAGGAGTCGTTTGCTGCTCCTGCCGACATGCAGTTACCAAGGTTCAGAACCAACTTGGTTCAATCTACATAACTTGTTTTTTTGGAACCTCTTGAAGGCTTAATTTTAACAATTGGTCAGCTGCTCAGTTTCAGTGGAATTCTTTTAACCTGCTTCGTTATAAAGCTGTTGTTTCATTCAAAAAAAAAATTATGAGCACCCAATCATCAGAAAGTAGTCTAGAAAACTATGGACACCTTCACCCTCCACCAAAAAAGAAAAAAATGGATTATGGATGTCTGTTCTTGTTTAATGTGTTAGTTACAATTTATTATGGCTAATGGTTAGGAAAAATCTAAACCAAGGATATTTGATTAGATTTAAGGTTTTTGTTTTGAAAAACAAAGGCTGGGCGTGTGTGGCAATCACTTTAATCCCCACACTTGGGAGGCAGAAGCAGGCTGATCTTAATGAGTTCAAGGTCAGCCTGGTCTACAGAGCCAGTTCCCAGACAGGCTCTATAGCTACTGAGAAAACCTGGATCAAAAACCCAAAATGGTGAAAAAGAAAGAGAGAGAGAGAGAGAGAGAGAGAGAGAGACATAGACAGACAGAGAGAGACAGAGAGGATAGAGATAAAATGATAAGCAATAAAAAACGATTATTGATCCTGTTTTTCGCACCTATTTGTTTTAAGTCTTTTGCTTTGGTTTATTTTTATATATTGTATACAAATTTGCATATTGATACAAACTTGAGATCTATTTTAGTAAAACATGCTCCACAAACATTTCCAATCTTGTCCGAGGTATTGTACCTATACTGCTCATCTAACAATGGAATATCAATTTCTAGACATGAAAATTATTATTAACAATTAACTGTTTAGTAAAATAAAGAAATATAGGGTAGTAGTTCATCACCGGGTAAAATTGAACTCATAGTCATACTAGGTATGTTTTCAAGGTCAAACAAAGATATAATTTAGATGGATAGGTCATGTTCAAACACTTCAGAGATCTACAGAATATGGCAGTTAAAATGCTTTAATAACCTAGATTGTTCTCTTTTGTGACAATGAGACATGTCTGCTCCTGGCAGCAGCAATCTACTGCAGAGAGGATAAGAGACATGGAAGAAACTCCACCTGCAGTTTACTTTCTCTGTGGCGATAAAGAAGCCGTGGGGCAGGAAACGCCCCTATCTCGACTGCCAACACGACTTTCTCCTAGAGACGAGCAGGACACGGAATATTCTGATCACAGAAAAGCCTGTCACATATGCTAGGCCTGAAGGCTGAAGAGGGATGCCCCGATGCTGCTGAGGAACTCGGTGTGGGTGACTGTCCGGGCAGCCAGATGTGTTCTGTCATTCCATGGTTTGGAAGTCGCCTGCTTGCACCTCCTGCTTACTGGGTTCCTGTTATTTCCTTCCTGGGTCTCTGAGGGGGTTGAGGATTTGATAGCTATAGTTCTAGTTTTCCAGACACTGAAAGGAAATTAGGATAGAAAATCAATCAGGAGGAAGACTTTGAACCCACCTAGATAGGATAGATGTGAAATCTTTTCTCTGAATTTGTCAAATGCAAATGGACTAGGCATTGTCGATGTATTTAATGCCTGTACAAATTGTCTATGCGCATATTACATATAGCTTCCACCTTTCTTTTAGAAAGAACGGGGGAATCGTAGTGACATTTCAACTGTATTTAAGTAAATAAAGATGACCTGAAGATCTGAGTGTAAAAGAGTCCCACTGATCCGCCTCAATGAGCAGATTATGGCAAGACACACCTTTAATCCCAGTGGCCACACCCTAACACACACCCTAATTCCACTGGTGCACGCCCTTAGTCTCACCCCTAGAGAGGAGTATAAGAAGGGGTCGAGACCTCTCTCAGACAAGCAGTCTCGTTCCGAGATTCCTGGAGGTAGCAAGCTTGAGTTGGCAGCGAAGGACGGCACAAAGCAAAGGAAAGAAAGGGCTGGTCGGACAAGAAGAAAAATCAGCGGACTAAGGAGCCAAGCCACCAGGACTGAGCTTCCCATCATCCCCTTTATCCAAGCGCCTAACCCAAGCGCCCAGCAAAGAGACTTGAGCGGTCCTACTCAGCTCAGATTCAGCCAACCTGCCCGCAGCCGCCTCAGGAGGAGCCCTGGGGTCCATCTCCTTCCCTTCTCAGGATCTGAAGATGGCTACACAGTCAGAGAGGAAAGTGGTGTTGAAAGGAACCACCAAGCTGTCCCTAAATGAGCGCTTTACTAGTATGCTGGAGAACAAACAGCCCACGGCAGCGACTATTCGGGCTTCGCTGCAGCAGCAGCAGCTAAGCAGTGCCAGAAGCAGAAGGCTGGCCCAGCAGATGAAGAATAGACCCTCTGTCCAGGCAGCATTAAAACTTAAGCGGGGCCTGGGAAAGAAGAGGAACATCCAGGCGCATTTTGGCCGACCCAGAGGTGCCCTGTCCAGGGGAGCGATTGGAGGACGAGGCCTACCCGAAATCCAGAGAGGCTTTCCCCGAGGAGGAAGAGGAGGACGAGGAGGAGGACGAGGAGGACGAGGAGGAGGAGGAAGAGGAAGAAGGGGAGGAGAAGAAGGAGGACGAGGAAGAAGAGGGAGAGGAGGAAGAGGAGGAAGACTCCGTGGGGGATTTGCCACCAGAAGGCTGCTTAGGGGCGGGTTGTCGCTCCAAGGTCGAAGCCCGCTCCTCCGAGGTGAACTGGACTCAGCTGCCCCACGAATGGACTCAAGAAGTGGTGCTGTTCCGGGTCGTGGAGGCCCCGGGAGAGGGGGCCTAGGGCGGGCAGCTATGGGTCGTGGTGGAGTCGGTGGGAGAGGTCTGGCTGTGATGGGTCGGGGAAGAGGCAACTTTGGATGGCGTGGTCGAGGGAGAGGTGCCCTCCGTCGCTCTCAATTGACCAAGGAGCAGCTGGACAAGGAACTGGACGAGTACATGTCCAACACTAAAGGACGCCTGGATGCTGAGTTGGATGCCTACATGGCGCAGACAGATCCTGAAACCGATGACTGCAGCCTGCCCGCCTTCCTGCCTACCTCTTAGACTCTCGGGAAAGTCACCACCCCTGTGCCTAGGAAGAAAGAACCTGGAGCACCCTGAGAAGGACTCTGACTGAGGCCGGGGAAGGACTCACACGATGGGTTGTGGACTCGCTTGCTATACCAGTGGGTGCCTTTGTTCTGTTCTGTGTACCTTTCCATATTGTGTGAAATAAACCCCATTTTCCTTTGATTCGGCTGAGGTGTTTTCTTGTTTATCCAGTCCCCCAGACTTGAGTTTATTAAGCAGGAATGCGTTGGCCCTGTGAGGGGACCCTTTTTCTAGTCTCTGCCTCACCTGCCATATATGCTGATGGTTTAATATTCCTTCTGGTCACCTTTTTGATTCCGGAAACGTTTCCTGCAGGAGCCAGTGTCCTCACTGATATGTGCTCTCTGGGATAGAGTTCTACATCTTCCTGAAAAGCTGTCCGGTTGCAGCTAAACCTGAAGTGTGTCGGCTGTGTTGTTGGTGAGGGAGCTAATGCGGAATTGTGGATACTGCTGCTGGGTCACGAATGGCTTACACCTAATGGGCACTTTTATTTGGCCATTGACATTGCATATGACACACTGAGTTGGATGTGTAGAATTTACACCCTAAAATGAGATTTTTCATTTTGGCTCTCTGTTTTGTCTGAGAATCTTGTACACATTTACTGTTGGAGAAGCCGTTCGATGTGGCTGAAGAGACAGGGTTGGGAGACGCTTTACAACCTAACTCTGGGAAGGAGTCGTTTGCTGCTCCTGCCGACATGCAGTTACCAAGGTTCAGAACCAACTTGGTTCAATCTACATAACTTGTTTTTTTGGAACCTCTTGAAGGCTTAATTTTAACAATTGGTCAGCTGCTCAGTTTCAGTGGAATTCTTTTAACCTGCTTCGTTATAAAGCTGTTGTTTCATTCAAAAAAAAAATTATGAGCACCCAATCATCAGAAAGTAGTCTAGAAAACTATGGACACCTTCACCCTCCACCAAAAAAGAAAAAAATGGATTATGGATGTCTGTTCTTGTTTAATGTGTTAGTTACAATTTATTATGGCTAATGGTTAGGAAAAATCTAAACCAAGGATATTTGATTAGATTTAAGGTTTTTGTTTTGAAAAACAAAGGCTGGGCGTGTGTGGCAATCACTTTAATCCCCACACTTGGGAGGCAGAAGCAGGCTGATCTTAATGAGTTCAAGGTCAGCCTGGTCTACAGAGCCAGTTCCCAGACAGGCTCTATAGCTACTGAGAAAACCTGGATCAAAAACCCAAAATGGTGAAAAAGAAAGAGAGAGAGAGAGAGAGAGAGAGAGAGAGACATAGACAGACAGAGAGAGACAGAGAGGATAGAGATAAAATGATAAGCAATAAAAAACGATTATTGATCCTGTTTTTCGCACCTATTTGTTTTAAGTCTTTTGCTTTGGTTTATTTTTATATATTGTATACAAATTTGCATATTGATACAAACTTGAGATCTATTTTAGTAAAACATGCTCCACAAACATTTCCAATCTTGTCCGAGGTATTGTACCTATACTGCTCATCTAACAATGGAATATCAATTTCTAGACATGAAAATTATTATTAACAATTAACTGTTTAGTAAAATAAAGAAATATAGGGTAGTAGTTCATCACCGGGTAAAATTGAACTCATAGTCATACTAGGTATGTTTTCAAGGTCAAACAAAGATATAATTTAGATGGATAGGTCATGTTCAAACACTTCAGAGATCTACAGAATATGGCAGTTAAAATGCTTTAATAACCTAGATTGTTCTCTTTTGTGACAATGAGACATGTCTGCTCCTGGCAGCAGCAATCTACTGCAGAGAGGATAAGAGACATGGAAGAAACTCCACCTGCAGTTTACTTTCTCTGTGGCGATAAAGAAGCCGTGGGGCAGGAAACGCCCCTATCTCGACTGCCAACACGACTTTCTCCTAGAGACGAGCAGGACACGGAATATTCTGATCACAGAAAAGCCTGTCACATATGCTAGGCCTGAAGGCTGAAGAGGGATGCCCCGATGCTGCTGAGGAACTCGGTGTGGGTGACTGTCCGGGCAGCCAGATGTGTTCTGTCATTCCATGGTTTGGAAGTCGCCTGCTTGCACCTCCTGCTTACTGGGTTCCTGTTATTTCCTTCCTGGGTCTCTGAGGGGGTTGAGGATTTGATAGCTATAGTTCTAGTTTTCCAGACACTGAAAGGAAATTAGGATAGAAAATCAATCAGGAGGAAGACTTTGAACCCACCTAGATAGGATAGATGTGAAATCTTTTCTCTGAATTTGTCAAATGCAAATGGACTAGGCATTGTCGATGTATTTAATGCCTGTACAAATTGTCTATGCGCATATTACATATAGCTTCCACCTTTCTTTTAGAAAGAACGGGGGAATCGTAGTGACATTTCAACTGTATTTAAGTAAATAAAGATGACCTGAAGATCTGAGTGTAAAAGAGTCCCACTGATCCGCCTCAATGAGCAGATTATGGCAAGACACACCTTTAATCCCAGTGGCCACACCCTAACACACACCCTAATTCCACTGGTGCACGCCCTTAGTCTCACCCCTAGAGAGGAGTATAAGAAGGGGTCGAGACCTCTCTCAGACAAGCAGTCTCGTTCCGAGATTCCTGGAGGTAGCAAGCTTGAGTTGGCAGCGAAGGACGGCACAAAGCAAAGGAAAGAAAGGGCTGGTCGGACAAGAAGAAAAATCAGCGGACTAAGGAGCCAAGCCACCAGGACTGAGCTTCCCATCATCCCCTTTATCCAAGCGCCTAACCCAAGCGCCCAGCAAAGAGACTTGAGCGGTCCTACTCAGCTCAGATTCAGCCAACCTGCCCGCAGCCGCCTCAGGAGGAGCCCTGGGGTCCATCTCCTTCCCTTCTCAGGATCTGAAGATGGCTACACAGTCAGAGAGGAAAGTGGTGTTGAAAGGAACCACCAAGCTGTCCCTAAATGAGCGCTTTACTAGTATGCTGGAGAACAAACAGCCCACGGCAGCGACTATTCGGGCTTCGCTGCAGCAGCAGCAGCTAAGCAGTGCCAGAAGCAGAAGGCTGGCCCAGCAGATGAAGAATAGACCCTCTGTCCAGGCAGCATTAAAACTTAAGCGGGGCCTGGGAAAGAAGAGGAACATCCAGGCGCATTTTGGCCGACCCAGAGGTGCCCTGTCCAGGGGAGCGATTGGAGGACGAGGCCTACCCGAAATCCAGAGAGGCTTTCCCCGAGGAGGAAGAGGAGGACGAGGAGGAGGACGAGGAGGACGAGGAGGAGGAGGAAGAGGAAGAAGGGGAGGAGAAGAAGGAGGACGAGGAAGAAGAGGGAGAGGAGGAAGAGGAGGAAGACTCCGTGGGGGATTTGCCACCAGAAGGCTGCTTAGGGGCGGGTTGTCGCTCCAAGGTCGAAGCCCGCTCCTCCGAGGTGAACTGGACTCAGCTGCCCCACGAATGGACTCAAGAAGTGGTGCTGTTCCGGGTCGTGGAGGCCCCGGGAGAGGGGGCCTAGGGCGGGCAGCTATGGGTCGTGGTGGAGTCGGTGGGAGAGGTCTGGCTGTGATGGGTCGGGGAAGAGGCAACTTTGGATGGCGTGGTCGAGGGAGAGGTGCCCTCCGTCGCTCTCAATTGACCAAGGAGCAGCTGGACAAGGAACTGGACGAGTACATGTCCAACACTAAAGGACGCCTGGATGCTGAGTTGGATGCCTACATGGCGCAGACAGATCCTGAAACCGATGACTGCAGCCTGCCCGCCTTCCTGCCTACCTCTTAGACTCTCGGGAAAGTCACCACCCCTGTGCCTAGGAAGAAAGAACCTGGAGCACCCTGAGAAGGACTCTGACTGAGGCCGGGGAAGGACTCACACGATGGGTTGTGGACTCGCTTGCTATACCAGTGGGTGCCTTTGTTCTGTTCTGTGTACCTTTCCATATTGTGTGAAATAAACCCCATTTTCCTTTGATTCGGCTGAGGTGTTTTCTTGTTTATCCAGTCCCCCAGACTTGAGTTTATTAAGCAGGAATGCGTTGGCCCTGTGAGGGGACCCTTTTTCTAGTCTCTGCCTCACCTGCCATATATGCTGATGGTTTAATATTCCTTCTGGTCACCTTTTTGATTCCGGAAACGTTTCCTGCAGGCTCTCTGGGATAGAGTTCTACATCTTCCTGAAAAGCTGTCCGGTTGCAGCTAAACCTGAAGTGTGTCGGCTGTGTTGTTGGTGAGGGAGCTAATGCGGAATTGTGGATACTGCTGCTGGGTCACGAATGGCTTACACCTAATGGGCACTTTTATTTGGCCATTGACATTGCATATGACACACTGAGTTGGATGTGTAGAATTTACACCCTAAAATGAGATTTTTCATTTTGGCTCTCTGTTTTGTCTGAGAATCTTGTACACATTTACTGTTGGAGAAGCCGTTCGATGTGGCTGAAGAGACAGGGTTGGGAGACGCTTTACAACCTAACTCTGGGAAGGAGTCGTTTGCTGCTCCTGCCGACATGCAGTTACCAAGGTTCAGAACCAACTTGGTTCAATCTACATAACTTGTTTTTTTGGAACCTCTTGAAGGCTTAATTTTAACAATTGGTCAGCTGCTCAGTTTCAGTGGAATTCTTTTAACCTGCTTCGTTATAAAGCTGTTGTTTCATTCAAAAAAAAAATTATGAGCACCCAATCATCAGAAAGTAGTCTAGAAAACTATGGACACCTTCACCCTCCACCAAAAAAGAAAAAAATGGATTATGGATGTCTGTTCTTGTTTAATGTGTTAGTTACAATTTATTATGGCTAATGGTTAGGAAAAATCTAAACCAAGGATATTTGATTAGATTTAAGGTTTTTGTTTTGAAAAACAAAGGCTGGGCGTGTGTGGCAATCACTTTAATCCCCACACTTGGGAGGCAGAAGCAGGCTGATCTTAATGAGTTCAAGGTCAGCCTGGTCTACAGAGCCAGTTCCCAGACAGGCTCTATAGCTACTGAGAAAACCTGGATCAAAAACCCAAAATGGTGAAAAAGAAAGAGAGAGAGAGAGAGAGAGAGAGAGAGAGACATAGACAGACAGAGAGAGACAGAGAGGATAGAGATAAAATGATAAGCAATAAAAAACGATTATTGATCCTGTTTTTCGCACCTATTTGTTTTAAGTCTTTTGCTTTGGTTTATTTTTATATATTGTATACAAATTTGCATATTGATACAAACTTGAGATCTATTTTAGTAAAACATGCTCCACAAACATTTCCAATCTTGTCCGAGGTATTGTACCTATACTGCTCATCTAACAATGGAATATCAATTTCTAGACATGAAAATTATTATTAACAATTAACTGTTTAGTAAAATAAAGAAATATAGGGTAGTAGTTCATCACCGGGTAAAATTGAACTCATAGTCATACTAGGTATGTTTTCAAGGTCAAACAAAGATATAATTTAGATGGATAGGTCATGTTCAAACACTTCAGAGATCTACAGAATATGGCAGTTAAAATGCTTTAATAACCTAGATTGTTCTCTTTTGTGACAATGAGACATGTCTGCTCCTGGCAGCAGCAATCTACTGCAGAGAGGATAAGAGACATGGAAGAAACTCCACCTGCAGTTTACTTTCTCTGTGGCGATAAAGAAGCCGTGGGGCAGGAAACGCCCCTATCTCGACTGCCAACACGACTTTCTCCTAGAGACGAGCAGGACACGGAATATTCTGATCACAGAAAAGCCTGTCACATATGCTAGGCCTGAAGGCTGAAGAGGGATGCCCCGATGCTGCTGAGGAACTCGGTGTGGGTGACTGTCCGGGCAGCCAGATGTGTTCTGTCATTCCATGGTTTGGAAGTCGCCTGCTTGCACCTCCTGCTTACTGGGTTCCTGTTATTTCCTTCCTGGGTCTCTGAGGGGGTTGAGGATTTGATAGCTATAGTTCTAGTTTTCCAGACACTGAAAGGAAATTAGGATAGAAAATCAATCAGGAGGAAGACTTTGAACCCACCTAGATAGGATAGATGTGAAATCTTTTCTCTGAATTTGTCAAATGCAAATGGACTAGGCATTGTCGATGTATTTAATGCCTGTACAAATTGTCTATGCGCATATTACATATAGCTTCCACCTTTCTTTTAGAAAGAACGGGGGAATCGTAGTGACATTTCAACTGTATTTAAGTAAATAAAGATGACCTGAAGATCTGAGTGTAAAAGAGTCCCACTGATCCGCCTCAATGAGCAGATTATGGCAAGACACACCTTTAATCCCAGTGGCCACACCCTAACACACACCCTAATTCCACTGGTGCACGCCCTTAGTCTCACCCCTAGAGAGGAGTATAAGAAGGGGTCGAGACCTCTCTCAGACAAGCAGTCTCGTTCCGAGATTCCTGGAGGTAGCAAGCTTGAGTTGGCAGCGAAGGACGGCACAAAGCAAAGGAAAGAAAGGGCTGGTCGGACAAGAAGAAAAATCAGCGGACTAAGGAGCCAAGCCACCAGGACTGAGCTTCCCATCATCCCCTTTATCCAAGCGCCTAACCCAAGCGCCCAGCAAAGAGACTTGAGCGGTCCTACTCAGCTCAGATTCAGCCAACCTGCCCGCAGCCGCCTCAGGAGGAGCCCTGGGGTCCATCTCCTTCCCTTCTCAGGATCTGAAGATGGCTACACAGTCAGAGAGGAAAGTGGTGTTGAAAGGAACCACCAAGCTGTCCCTAAATGAGCGCTTTACTAGTATGCTGGAGAACAAACAGCCCACGGCAGCGACTATTCGGGCTTCGCTGCAGCAGCAGCAGCTAAGCAGTGCCAGAAGCAGAAGGCTGGCCCAGCAGATGAAGAATAGACCCTCTGTCCAGGCAGCATTAAAACTTAAGCGGGGCCTGGGAAAGAAGAGGAACATCCAGGCGCATTTTGGCCGACCCAGAGGTGCCCTGTCCAGGGGAGCGATTGGAGGACGAGGCCTACCCGAAATCCAGAGAGGCTTTCCCCGAGGAGGAAGAGGAGGACGAGGAGGAGGACGAGGAGGACGAGGAGGAGGAGGAAGAGGAAGAAGGGGAGGAGAAGAAGGAGGACGAGGAAGAAGAGGGAGAGGAGGAAGAGGAGGAAGACTCCGTGGGGGATTTGCCACCAGAAGGCTGCTTAGGGGCGGGTTGTCGCTCCAAGGTCGAAGCCCGCTCCTCCGAGGTGAACTGGACTCAGCTGCCCCACGAATGGACTCAAGAAGTGGTGCTGTTCCGGGTCGTGGAGGCCCCGGGAGAGGGGGCCTAGGGCGGGCAGCTATGGGTCGTGGTGGAGTCGGTGGGAGAGGTCTGGCTGTGATGGGTCGGGGAAGAGGCAACTTTGGATGGCGTGGTCGAGGGAGAGGTGCCCTCCGTCGCTCTCAATTGACCAAGGAGCAGCTGGACAAGGAACTGGACGAGTACATGTCCAACACTAAAGGACGCCTGGATGCTGAGTTGGATGCCTACATGGCGCAGACAGATCCTGAAACCGATGACTGCAGCCTGCCCGCCTTCCTGCCTACCTCTTAGACTCTCGGGAAAGTCACCACCCCTGTGCCTAGGAAGAAAGAACCTGGAGCACCCTGAGAAGGACTCTGACTGAGGCCGGGGAAGGACTCACACGATGGGTTGTGGACTCGCTTGCTATACCAGTGGGTGCCTTTGTTCTGTTCTGTGTACCTTTCCATATTGTGTGAAATAAACCCCATTTTCCTTTGATTCGGCTGAGGTGTTTTCTTGTTTATCCAGTCCCCCAGACTTGAGTTTATTAAGCAGGAATGCGTTGGCCCTGTGAGGGGACCCTTTTTCTAGTCTCTGCCTCACCTGCCATATATGCTGATGGTTTAATATTCCTTCTGGTCACCTTTTTGATTCCGGAAACGTTTCCTGCAGGAGCCAGTGTCCTCACTGATATGTGCTCTCTGGGATAGAGTTCTACATCTTCCTGAAAAGCTGTCCGGTTGCAGCTAAACCTGAAGTGTGTCGGCTGTGTTGTTGGTGAGGGAGCTAATGCGGAATTGTGGATACTGCTGCTGGGTCACGAATGGCTTACACCTAATGGGCACTTTTATTTGGCCATTGACATTGCATATGACACACTGAGTTGGATGTGTAGAATTTACACCCTAAAATGAGATTTTTCATTTTGGCTCTCTGTTTTGTCTGAGAATCTTGTACACATTTACTGTTGGAGAAGCCGTTCGATGTGGCTGAAGAGACAGGGTTGGGAGACGCTTTACAACCTAACTCTGGGAAGGAGTCGTTTGCTGCTCCTGCCGACATGCAGTTACCAAGGTTCAGAACCAACTTGGTTCAATCTACATAACTTGTTTTTTTGGAACCTCTTGAAGGCTTAATTTTAACAATTGGTCAGCTGCTCAGTTTCAGTGGAATTCTTTTAACCTGCTTCGTTATAAAGCTGTTGTTTCATTCAAAAAAAAAATTATGAGCACCCAATCATCAGAAAGTAGTCTAGAAAACTATGGACACCTTCACCCTCCACCAAAAAAGAAAAAAATGGATTATGGATGTCTGTTCTTGTTTAATGTGTTAGTTACAATTTATTATGGCTAATGGTTAGGAAAAATCTAAACCAAGGATATTTGATTAGATTTAAGGTTTTTGTTTTGAAAAACAAAGGCTGGGCGTGTGTGGCAATCACTTTAATCCCCACACTTGGGAGGCAGAAGCAGGCTGATCTTAATGAGTTCAAGGTCAGCCTGGTCTACAGAGCCAGTTCCCAGACAGGCTCTATAGCTACTGAGAAAACCTGGATCAAAAACCCAAAATGGTGAAAAAGAAAGAGAGAGAGAGAGAGAGAGAGAGAGAGAGACATAGACAGACAGAGAGAGACAGAGAGGATAGAGATAAAATGATAAGCAATAAAAAACGATTATTGATCCTGTTTTTCGCACCTATTTGTTTTAAGTCTTTTGCTTTGGTTTATTTTTATATATTGTATACAAATTTGCATATTGATACAAACTTGAGATCTATTTTAGTAAAACATGCTCCACAAACATTTCCAATCTTGTCCGAGGTATTGTACCTATACTGCTCATCTAACAATGGAATATCAATTTCTAGACATGAAAATTATTATTAACAATTAACTGTTTAGTAAAATAAAGAAATATAGGGTAGTAGTTCATCACCGGGTAAAATTGAACTCATAGTCATACTAGGTATGTTTTCAAGGTCAAACAAAGATATAATTTAGATGGATAGGTCATGTTCAAACACTTCAGAGATCTACAGAATATGGCAGTTAAAATGCTTTAATAACCTAGATTGTTCTCTTTTGTGACAATGAGACATGTCTGCTCCTGGCAGCAGCAATCTACTGCAGAGAGGATAAGAGACATGGAAGAAACTCCACCTGCAGTTTACTTTCTCTGTGGCGATAAAGAAGCCGTGGGGCAGGAAACGCCCCTATCTCGACTGCCAACACGACTTTCTCCTAGAGACGAGCAGGACACGGAATATTCTGATCACAGAAAAGCCTGTCACATATGCTAGGCCTGAAGGCTGAAGAGGGATGCCCCGATGCTGCTGAGGAACTCGGTGTGGGTGACTGTCCGGGCAGCCAGATGTGTTCTGTCATTCCATGGTTTGGAAGTCGCCTGCTTGCACCTCCTGCTTACTGGGTTCCTGTTATTTCCTTCCTGGGTCTCTGAGGGGGTTGAGGATTTGATAGCTATAGTTCTAGTTTTCCAGACACTGAAAGGAAATTAGGATAGAAAATCAATCAGGAGGAAGACTTTGAACCCACCTAGATAGGATAGATGTGAAATCTTTTCTCTGAATTTGTCAAATGCAAATGGACTAGGCATTGTCGATGTATTTAATGCCTGTACAAATTGTCTATGCGCATATTACATATAGCTTCCACCTTTCTTTTAGAAAGAACGGGGGAATCGTAGTGACATTTCAACTGTATTTAAGTAAATAAAGATGACCTGAAGATCTGAGTGTAAAAGAGTCCCACTGATCCGCCTCAATGAGCAGATTATGGCAAGACACACCTTTAATCCCAGTGGCCACACCCTAACACACACCCTAATTCCACTGGTGCACGCCCTTAGTCTCACCCCTAGAGAGGAGTATAAGAAGGGGTCGAGACCTCTCTCAGACAAGCAGTCTCGTTCCGAGATTCCTGGAGGTAGCAAGCTTGAGTTGGCAGCGAAGGACGGCACAAAGCAAAGGAAAGAAAGGGCTGGTCGGACAAGAAGAAAAATCAGCGGACTAAGGAGCCAAGCCACCAGGACTGAGCTTCCCATCATCCCCTTTATCCAAGCGCCTAACCCAAGCGCCCAGCAAAGAGACTTGAGCGGTCCTACTCAGCTCAGATTCAGCCAACCTGCCCGCAGCCGCCTCAGGAGGAGCCCTGGGGTCCATCTCCTTCCCTTCTCAGGATCTGAAGATGGCTACACAGTCAGAGAGGAAAGTGGTGTTGAAAGGAACCACCAAGCTGTCCCTAAATGAGCGCTTTACTAGTATGCTGGAGAACAAACAGCCCACGGCAGCGACTATTCGGGCTTCGCTGCAGCAGCAGCAGCTAAGCAGTGCCAGAAGCAGAAGGCTGGCCCAGCAGATGAAGAATAGACCCTCTGTCCAGGCAGCATTAAAACTTAAGCGGGGCCTGGGAAAGAAGAGGAACATCCAGGCGCATTTTGGCCGACCCAGAGGTGCCCTGTCCAGGGGAGCGATTGGAGGACGAGGCCTACCCGAAATCCAGAGAGGCTTTCCCCGAGGAGGAAGAGGAGGACGAGGAGGAGGACGAGGAGGACGAGGAGGAGGAGGAAGAGGAAGAAGGGGAGGAGAAGAAGGAGGACGAGGAAGAAGAGGGAGAGGAGGAAGAGGAGGAAGACTCCGTGGGGGATTTGCCACCAGAAGGCTGCTTAGGGGCGGGTTGTCGCTCCAAGGTCGAAGCCCGCTCCTCCGAGGTGAACTGGACTCAGCTGCCCCACGAATGGACTCAAGAAGTGGTGCTGTTCCGGGTCGTGGAGGCCCCGGGAGAGGGGGCCTAGGGCGGGCAGCTATGGGTCGTGGTGGAGTCGGTGGGAGAGGTCTGGCTGTGATGGGTCGGGGAAGAGGCAACTTTGGATGGCGTGGTCGAGGGAGAGGTGCCCTCCGTCGCTCACAATTGACCAAGGAGCAGCTGGACAAGGAACTGGACGAGTACATGTCCAACACTAAAGGACGCCTGGATGCTGAGTTGGATGCCTACATGGCGCAGACAGATCCTGAAACCGATGACTGCAGCCTGCCCGCCTTCCTGCCTACCTCTTAGACTCTCGGGAAAGTCACCACCCCTGTGCCTAGGAAGAAAGAACCTGGAGCACCCTGAGAAGGACTCTGACTGAGGCCGGGGAAGGACTCACACGATGGGTTGTGGACTCGCTTGCTATACCAGTGGGTGCCTTTGTTCTGTTCTGTGTACCTTTCCATATTGTGTGAAATAAACCCCATTTTCCTTTGATTCGGCTGAGGGGTTTTCTTGTTTATCCAGTCCCCCAGACTTGAGTTTATTAAGCAGGAATGCGTTGGCCCTGTGAGGGGACCCTTTTTCTAGTCTCTGCCTCACCTGCCATATATGCTGATGGTTTAATATTCCTTCTGGTCACCTTTTTGATTCCAGAAACGTTTCCTGCAGGAGCCAGTGTCCTCACTGATATGTGCTCTCCGGGATAGAGTTCTACATCTTCCTGAAAAGCTGTCCGGTTGCAGCTAAACCTGAAGTGTGTCGGCTGTGTTGTTGGTGAGGGAGCTAAGGTGGAATTGTGGATACTGCTGCTGGGTCACGAATGGCTTACACCTAATGGGCACTTTTATTTGGCCATTGACATTGCATATGACACACTGAGTTGGATGTGTAGAATTTACACCCTAAAATGAGATTTTTCATTTTGGCTCTCTGTTTTGTCTGAGAATCTTGTACACATTTACTGTTGGAGAAGCCGTTCGATTTGGCTGAAGAGACAGGGTTGGGAGACGCTTTACAACCTAACTCTGGGAAGGAGTCGTTTGCTGCTCCTGCCGACATGCAGTTACCAAGGTTCAGAACCAACTTGGTTCAATCTACATAACTTGTGTTTTTGGAGCCTCTTGAAGGCTTAATTTTAACAATTGGTCAGCTGCTCAGTTTCAGTGGAATTCTTTTAACCTGCTTCGTTATAAAGCTGTTGTTTCATTCAAAAAAAAATTATGAGCACCCAATCATCAGAAAGTAGTCTAGAAAACTATGGACACCTTCACCCTCCACCAAAAAAAAAAAAAAAAAATGGATTATGGATGTCTGTTCTTGTTTAATGTGTTAGTTACAATTTATTATGGCTAATGGTTAGGAAAAATCTAAACCAAGGATATTTGATTAGATTTAAGGTTTTTGTTTTGAAAAACAAAGGCTGGGCGTGTGTGGCAATCACTTTAATCCCCACACTTGGGAGGCAGAAGCAGGCTGATCTTAATGAGTTCAAGGTCAGCCTGGTCTACAGAGCCAGTTCCCAGACAGGCTCTATAGCTACTGAGAAAACCTGGATCAAAAACCCAAAATGGTGAAAAAGAAAGAGAGAGAGAGAGAGAGAGAGAGAGAGAGACATAGACAGACAGAGAGAGACAGAGAGGATAGAGATAAAATGATAAGCAATAAAAAACGATTATTGATCCTGTTTTTCGCACCTATTTGTTTTAAGTCTTTTGCTTTGGTTTATTTTTATATATTGTATACAAATTTGCATATTGATACAAACTTGAGATCTATTTTAGTAAAACATGCTCCACAAACATTTCCAATCTTGTCCGAGGTATTGTACCTATACTGCTCATCTAACAATGGAATATCAATTTCTAGACATGAAAATTATTATTAACAATTAACTGTTTAGTAAAATAAAGAAATATAGGGTAGTAGTTCATCACCGGGTAAAATTGAACTCATAGTCATACTAGGTATGTTTTCAAGGTCAAACAAAGATATAATTTAGATGGATAGGTCATGTTCAAACACTTCAGAGATCTACAGAATATGGCAGTTAAAATGCTTTAATAACCTAGATTGTTCTCTTTTGTGACAATGAGACATGTCTGCTCCTGGCAGCAGCAATCTACTGCAGAGAGGATAAGAGACATGGAAGAAACTCCACCTGCAGTTTACTTTCTCTGTGGCGATAAAGAAGCCGTGGGGCAGGAAACGCCCCTATCTCGACTGCCAACACGACTTTCTCCTAGAGACGAGCAGGACACGGAATATTCTGATCACAGAAAAGCCTGTCACATATGCTAGGCCTGAAGGCTGAAGAGGGATGCCCCGATGCTGCTGAGGAACTCGGTGTGGGTGACTGTCCGGGCAGCCAGATGTGTTCTGTCATTCCATGGTTTGGAAGTCGCCTGCTTGCACCTCCTGCTTACTGGGTTCCTGTTATTTCCTTCCTGGGTCTCTGAGGGGGTTGAGGATTTGATAGCTATAGTTCTAGTTTTCCAGACACTGAAAGGAAATTAGGATAGAAAATCAATCAGGAGGAAGACTTTGAACCCACCTAGATAGGATAGATGTGAAATCTTTTCTCTGAATTTGTCAAATGCAAATGGACTAGGCATTGTCGATGTATTTAATGCCTGTACAAATTGTCTATGCGCATATTACATATAGCTTCCACCTTTCTTTTAGAAAGAACGGGGGAATCGTAGTGACATTTCAACTGTATTTAAGTAAATAAAGATGACCTGAAGATCTGAGTGTAAAAGAGTCCCACTGATCCGCCTCAATGAGCAGATTATGGCAAGACACACCTTTAATCCCAGTGGCCACACCCTAACACACACCCTAATTCCACTGGTGCACGCCCTTAGTCTCACCCCTAGAGAGGAGTATAAGAAGGGGTCGAGACCTCTCTCAGACAAGCAGTCTCGTTCCGAGATTCCTGGAGGTAGCAAGCTTGAGTTGGCAGCGAAGGACGGCACAAAGCAAAGGAAAGAAAGGGCTGGTCGGACAAGAAGAAAAATCAGCGGACTAAGGAGCCAAGCCACCAGGACTGAGCTTCCCATCATCCCCTTTATCCAAGCGCCTAACCCAAGCGCCCAGCAAAGAGACTTGAGCGGTCCTACTCAGCTCAGATTCAGCCAACCTGCCCGCAGCCGCCTCAGGAGGAGCCCTGGGGTCCATCTCCTTCCCTTCTCAGGATCTGAAGATGGCTACACAGTCAGAGAGGAAAGTGGTGTTGAAAGGAACCACCAAGCTGTCCCTAAATGAGCGCTTTACTAGTATGCTGGAGAACAAACAGCCCACGGCAGCGACTATTCGGGCTTCGCTGCAGCAGCAGCAGCTAAGCAGTGCCAGAAGCAGAAGGCTGGCCCAGCAGATGAAGAATAGACCCTCTGTCCAGGCAGCATTAAAACTTAAGCGGGGCCTGGGAAAGAAGAGGAACATCCAGGCGCATTTTGGCCGACCCAGAGGTGCCCTGTCCAGGGGAGCGATTGGAGGACGAGGCCTACCCGAAATCCAGAGAGGCTTTCCCCGAGGAGGAAGAGGAGGACGAGGAGGAGGACGAGGAGGACGAGGAGGAGGAGGAAGAGGAAGAAGGGGAGGAGAAGAAGGAGGACGAGGAAGAAGAGGGAGAGGAGGAAGAGGAGGAAGACTCCGTGGGGGATTTGCCACCAGAAGGCTGCTTAGGGGCGGGTTGTCGCTCCAAGGTCGAAGCCCGCTCCTCCGAGGTGAACTGGACTCAGCTGCCCCACGAATGGACTCAAGAAGTGGTGCTGTTCCGGGTCGTGGAGGCCCCGGGAGAGGGGGCCTAGGGCGGGCAGCTATGGGTCGTGGTGGAGTCGGTGGGAGAGGTCTGGCTGTGATGGGTCGGGGAAGAGGCAACTTTGGATGGCGTGGTCGAGGGAGAGGTGCCCTCCGTCGCTCACAATTGACCAAGGAGCAGCTGGACAAGGAACTGGACGAGTACATGTCCAACACTAAAGGACGCCTGGATGCTGAGTTGGATGCCTACATGGCGCAGACAGATCCTGAAACCGATGACTGCAGCCTGCCCGCCTTCCTGCCTACCTCTTAGACTCTCGGGAAAGTCACCACCCCTGTGCCTAGGAAGAAAGAACCTGGAGCACCCTGAGAAGGACTCTGACTGAGGCCGGGGAAGGACTCACACGATGGGTTGTGGACTCGCTTGCTATACCAGTGGGTGCCTTTGTTCTGTTCTGTGTACCTTTCCATATTGTGTGAAATAAACCCCATTTTCCTTTGATTCGGCTGAGGGGTTTTCTTGTTTATCCAGTCCCCCAGACTTGAGTTTATTAAGCAGGAATGCGTTGGCCCTGTGAGGGGACCCTTTTTCTAGTCTCTGCCTCACCTGCCATATATGCTGATGGTTTAATATTCCTTCTGGTCACCTTTTTGATTCCAGAAACGTTTCCTGCAGGAGCCAGTGTCCTCACTGATATGTGCTCTCCGGGATAGAGTTCTACATCTTCCTGAAAAGCTGTCCGGTTGCAGCTAAACCTGAAGTGTGTCGGCTGTGTTGTTGGTGAGGGAGCTAAGGTGGAATTGTGGATACTGCTGCTGGGTCACGAATGGCTTACACCTAATGGGCACTTTTATTTGGCCATTGACATTGCATATGACACACTGAGTTGGATGTGTAGAATTTACACCCTAAAATGAGATTTTTCATTTTGGCTCTCTGTTTTGTCTGAGAATCTTGTACACATTTACTGTTGGAGAAGCCGTTCGATTTGGCTGAAGAGACAGGGTTGGGAGACGCTTTACAACCTAACTCTGGGAAGGAGTCGTTTGCTGCTCCTGCCGACATGCAGTTACCAAGGTTCAGAACCAACTTGGTTCAATCTACATAACTTGTGTTTTTGGAGCCTCTTGAAGGCTTAATTTTAACAATTGGTCAGCTGCTCAGTTTCAGTGGAATTCTTTTAACCTGCTTCGTTATAAAGCTGTTGTTTCATTCAAAAAAAAATTATGAGCACCCAATCATCAGAAAGTAGTCTAGAAAACTATGGACACCTTCACCCTCCACCAAAAAAAAAAAAAAAAAATGGATTATGGATGTCTGTTCTTGTTTAATGTGTTAGTTACAATTTATTATGGCTAATGGTTAGGAAAAATCTAAACCAAGGATATTTGATTAGATTTAAGGTTTTTGTTTTGAAAAACAAAGGCTGGGCGTGTGTGGCAATCACTTTAATCCCCACACTTGGGAGGCAGAAGCAGGCTGATCTTAATGAGTTCAAGGTCAGCCTGGTCTACAGAGCCAGTTCCCAGACAGGCTCTATAGCTACTGAGAAAACCTGGATCAAAAACCCAAAATGGTGAAAAAGAAAGAGAGAGAGAGAGAGAGAGAGAGAGAGAGAGAGACATAGACAGACAGAGAGAGACAGAGAGGATAGAGATAAAATGATAAGCAATAAAAAACGATTATTGATCCTGTTTTTCGCACCTATTTGTTTTAAGTCTTTTGCTTTGGTTTATTTTTATATATTGTATACAAATTTGCATATTGATACAAACTTGGGACCTATTTTAGTAAAACATGCTCCACAAACATTTCCAATCTTGTCCGAGGTATTGTACCTATACTGCTCATCTAACAATGGAATATCAATTTCTAGACATGAAAATTATTATTAACAATTAACTGTTTAGTAAAATAAAGAAATATAGGGTAGTAGTTCATCACCGGGTAAAATTGAACTCATAGTCATACTAGGTATGTTTTCAAGGTCAAACAAAGATATAATTTAGATGGATAGGTCATGTTCAAACACTTCAGAGATCTACAGAATATGGCAGTTAAAATGCTTTAATAACCTAGATTGCTCTCTTTTGTGACAATGAGACATGTCTGCTCCTGGCAGCAGCAATCTACTGCAGAGAGGATAAGAGACATGGAAGAAACTCCACCTGCAGTTTACTTTCTCTGTGGCGATAAAGAAGCCGTGGGGCAGGAAACGCCCCTATCTCGACTGCCAACACGACTTTCTCCTAGAGACGAGCAGGACACGGAATATTCTGATCACAGAAAAGCCTGTCACATATGCTAGGCCTGAAGGCTGAAGAGGGATGCCCCGATGCTGCTGAGGAACTCGGTGTGGGTGACTGTCCGGGCAGCCAGATGTGTTCTGTCATTCCATGGTTTGGAAGTCGCCTGCTTGCACCTCCTGCTTACTGGGTTCCTGTTATTTCCTTCCTGGGTCTCTGAGGGGGTTGAGGATTTGATAGCTATAGTTCTAGTTTTCCAGACACTGAAAGGAAATTAGGATAGAAAATCAATCAGGAGGAAGACTTTGAACCCACCTAGATAGGATAGATGTGAAATCTTTTCTCTGAATTTGTCAAATGCAAATGGACTAGGCATTGTCGATGTATTTAATGCCTGTACAAATTGTCTATGCGCATATTACATATAGCTTCCACCTTTCTTTTAGAAAGAACGGGGGAATCGTAGTGACATTTCAACTGTATTTAAGTAAATAAAGATGACCTGAAGATCTGAGTGTAAAAGAGTCCCACTGATCCGCCTCAATGAGCAGATTATGGCAAGACACACCTTTAATCCCAGTGGCCACACCCTAACACACACCCTAATTCCACTGGTGCACGCCCTTAGTCTCACCCCTAGAGAGGAGTATAAGAAGGGGTCGAGACCTCTCTCAGACAAGCAGTCTCGTTCCGAGATTCCTGGAGGTAGGAAGCTTGAGTTGGCAGCGAAGGACGGCACAAAGCAAAGGAAAGAAAGGGCTGGTCGGACAAGAAGAAAAATCAGCGGACTAAGGAGCCAAGCCACCAGGACTGAGCTTCCCATCATCCCCTTTATCCAAGCGCCTAACCCAAGCGCCCAGCAAAGAGACTTGAGCGGTCCTACTCAGCTCAGATTCAGCCAACCTGCCCGCAGCCGCCTCAGGAGGAGCCCTGGGGTCCATCTCCTTCCCTTCTCAGGATCTGAAGATGGCTACACAGTCAGAGAGGAAAGTGGTGTTGAAAGGAACCACCAAGCTGTCCCTAAATGAGCGCTTTACTAGTATGCTGGAGAACAAACAGCCCACGGCAGCGACTATTCGGGCTTCGCTGCAGCAGCAGCAGCTAAGCAGTGCCAGAAGCAGAAGGCTGGCCCAGCAGATGAAGAATAGACCCTCTGTCCAGGCAGCATTAAAACTTAAGCGGGGCCTGGGAAAGAAGAGGAACATCCAGGCGCATTTTGGCCGACCCAGAGGTGCCCTGTCCAGGGGAGCGATTGGAGGACGAGGCCTACCCGAAATCCAGAGAGGCTTTCCCCGAGGAGGAAGAGGAGGACGAGGAGGAGGACGAGGAGGACGAGGAGGAGGAGAAGGAGGACGAGGAAGAAGAGGGAGAGGAGGAAGAGGAGGAAGACTCCGTGGGGGATTTGCCACCAGAAGGCTGCTTAGGGGCGGGTTGTCGCTCCAAGGTCGAAGCCCGCTCCTCCGAGGTGAACTGGACTCAGCTGCCCCACGAATGGACTCAAGAAGTGGTGCTGTTCCGGGTCGTGGAGGCCCCGGGAGAGGGGGCCTAGGGCGGGCAGCTATGGGTCGTGGTGGAGTCGGTGGGAGAGGTCTGGCTGTGATGGGTCGGGGAAGAGGCAACTTTGGATGGCGTGGTCGAGGGAGAGGTGCCCTCCGTCGCTCACAATTGACCAAGGAGCAGCTGGACAAGGAACTGGACGAGTACATGTCCAACACTAAAGGACGCCTGGATGCTGAGTTGGATGCCTACATGGCGCAGACAGATCCTGAAACCGATGACTGCAGCCTGCCCGCCTTCCTGCCTACCTCTTAGACTCTCGGGAAAGTCACCACCCCTGTGCCTAGGAAGAAAGAACCTGGAGCACCCTGAGAAGGACTCTGACTGAGGCCGGGGAAGGACTCACACGATGGGTTGTGGACTCGCTTGCTATACCAGTGGGTGCCTTTGTTCTGTTCTGTGTACCTTTCCATATTGTGTGAAATAAACCCCATTTTCCTTTGATTCGGCTGAGGGGTTTTCTTGTTTATCCAGTCCCCCAGACTTGAGTTTATTAAGCAGGAATGCGTTGGCCCTGTGAGGGGACCCTTTTTCTAGTCTCTGCCTCACCTGCCATATATGCTGATGGTTTAATATTCCTTCTGGTCACCTTTTTGATTCCAGAAACGTTTCCTGCAGGAGCCAGTGTCCTCACTGATATGTGCTCTCCGGGATAGAGTTCTACATCTTCCTGAAAAGCTGTCCGGTTGCAGCTAAACCTGAAGTGTGTCGGCTGTGTTGTTGGTGAGGGAGCTAAGGTGGAATTGTGGATACTGCTGCTGGGTCACGAATGGCTTACACCTAATGGGCACTTTTATTTGGCCATTGACATTGCATATGACACACTGAGTTGGATGTGTAGAATTTACACCCTAAAATGAGATTTTTCATTTTGGCTCTCTGTTTTGTCTGAGAATCTTGTACACATTTACTGTTGGAGAAGCCGTTCGATTTGGCTGAAGAGACAGGGTTGGGAGACGCTTTACAACCTAACTCTGGGAAGGAGTCGTTTGCTGCTCCTGCCGACATGCAGTTACCAAGGTTCAGAACCAACTTGGTTCAATCTACATAACTTGTGTTTTTGGAGCCTCTTGAAGGCTTAATTTTAACAATTGGTCAGCTGCTCAGTTTCAGTGGAATTCTTTTAACCTGCTTCGTTATAAAGCTGTTGTTTCATTCAAAAAAAAATTATGAGCACCCAATCATCAGAAAGTAGTCTAGAAAACTATGGACACCTTCACCCTCCACCAAAAAAAAAAAAAAAAATGGATTATGGATGTCTGTTCTTGTTTAATGTGTTAGTTACAATTTATTATGGCTAATGGTTAGGAAAAATCTAAACCAAGGATATTTGATTAGATTTAAGGTTTTTGTTTTGAAAAACAAAGGCTGGGCGTGTGTGGCAATCACTTTAATCCCCACACTTGGGAGGCAGAAGCAGGCTGATCTTAATGAGTTCAAGGTCAGCCTGGTCTACAGAGCCAGTTCCCAGACAGGCTCTATAGCTACTGAGAAAACCTGGATCAAAAACCCAAAATGGTGAAAAAGAAAGAGAGAGAGAGAGAGAGAGAGAGAGAGAGAGAGACATAGACAGACAGAGAGAGACAGAGAGGATAGAGATAAAATGATAAGCAATAAAAAACGATTATTGATCCTGTTTTTCGCACCTATTTGTTTTAAGTCTTTTGCTTTGGTTTATTTTTATATATTGTATACAAATTTGCATATTGATACAAACTTGGGACCTATTTTAGTAAAACATGCTCCACAAACATTTCCAATCTTGTCCGAGGTATTGTACCTATACTGCTCATCTAACAATGGAATATCAATTTCTAGACATGAAAATTATTATTAACAATTAACTGTTTAGTAAAATAAAGAAATATAGGGTAGTAGTTCATCACCGGGTAAAATTGAACTCATAGTCATACTAGGTATGTTTTCAAGGTCAAACAAAGATATAATTTAGATGGATAGGTCATGTTCAAACACTTCAGAGATCTACAGAATATGGCAGTTAAAATGCTTTAATAACCTAGATTGCTCTCTTTTGTGACAATGAGACATGTCTGCTCCTGGCAGCAGCAATCTACTGCAGAGAGGATAAGAGACATGGAAGAAACTCCACCTGCAGTTTACTTTCTCTGTGGCGATAAAGAAGCCGTGGGGCAGGAAACGCCCCTATCTCGACTGCCAACACGACTTTCTCCTAGAGACGAGCAGGACACGGAATATTCTGATCACAGAAAAGCCTGTCACATATGCTAGGCCTGAAGGCTGAAGAGGGATGCCCCGATGCTGCTGAGGAACTCGGTGTGGGTGACTGTCCGGGCAGCCAGATGTGTTCTGTCATTCCATGGTTTGGAAGTCGCCTGCTTGCACCTCCTGCTTACTGGGTTCCTGTTATTTCCTTCCTGGGTCTCTGAGGGGGTTGAGGATTTGATAGCTATAGTTCTAGTTTTCCAGACACTGAAAGGAAATTAGGATAGAAAATCAATCAGGAGGAAGACTTTGAACCCACCTAGATAGGATAGATGTGAAATCTTTTCTCTGAATTTGTCAAATGCAAATGGACTAGGCATTGTCGATGTATTTAATGCCTGTACAAATTGTCTATGCGCATATTACATATAGCTTCCACCTTTCTTTTAGAAAGAACGGGGGAATCGTAGTGACATTTCAACTGTATTTAAGTAAATAAAGATGACCTGAAGATCTGAGTGTAAAAGAGTCCCACTGATCCGCCTCAATGAGCAGATTATGGCAAGACACACCTTTAATCCCAGTGGCCACACCCTAACACACACCCTAATTCCACTGGTGCACGCCCTTAGTCTCACCCCTAGAGAGGAGTATAAGAAGGGGTCGAGACCTCTCTCAGACAAGCAGTCTCGTTCCGAGATTCCTGGAGGTAGGAAGCTTGAGTTGGCAGCGAAGGACGGCACAAAGCAAAGGAAAGAAAGGGCTGGTCGGACAAGAAGAAAAATCAGCGGACTAAGGAGCCAAGCCACCAGGACTGAGCTTCCCATCATCCCCTTTATCCAAGCGCCTAACCCAAGCGCCCAGCAAAGAGACTTGAGCGGTCCTACTCAGCTCAGATTCAGCCAACCTGCCCGCAGCCGCCTCAGGAGGAGCCCTGGGGTCCATCTCCTTCCCTTCTCAGGATCTGAAGATGGCTACACAGTCAGAGAGGAAAGTGGTGTTGAAAGGAACCACCAAGCTGTCCCTAAATGAGCGCTTTACTAGTATGCTGGAGAACAAACAGCCCACGGCAGCGACTATTCGGGCTTCGCTGCAGCAGCAGCAGCTAAGCAGTGCCAGAAGCAGAAGGCTGGCCCAGCAGATGAAGAATAGACCCTCTGTCCAGGCAGCATTAAAACTTAAGCGGGGCCTGGGAAAGAAGAGGAACATCCAGGCGCATTTTGGCCGACCCAGAGGTGCCCTGTCCAGGGGAGCGATTGGAGGACGAGGCCTACCCGAAATCCAGAGAGGCTTTCCCCGAGGAGGAAGAGGAGGACGAGGAGGAGGACGAGGAGGACGAGGAGGAGGAGAAGGAGGACGAGGAAGAAGAGGGAGAGGAGGAAGAGGAGGAAGACTCCGTGGGGGATTTGCCACCAGAAGGCTGCTTAGGGGCGGGTTGTCGCTCCAAGGTCGAAGCCCGCTCCTCCGAGGTGAACTGGACTCAGCTGCCCCACGAATGGACTCAAGAAGTGGTGCTGTTCCGGGTCGTGGAGGCCCCGGGAGAGGGGGCCTAGGGCGGGCAGCTATGGGTCGTGGTGGAGTCGGTGGGAGAGGTCTGGCTGTGATGGGTCGGGGAAGAGGCAACTTTGGATGGCGTGGTCGAGGGAGAGGTGCCCTCCGTCGCTCACAATTGACCAAGGAGCAGCTGGACAAGGAACTGGACGAGTACATGTCCAACACTAAAGGACGCCTGGATGCTGAGTTGGATGCCTACATGGCGCAGACAGATCCTGAAACCGATGACTGCAGCCTGCCCGCCTTCCTGCCTACCTCTTAGACTCTCGGGAAAGTCACCACCCCTGTGCCTAGGAAGAAAGAACCTGGAGCACCCTGAGAAGGACTCTGACTGAGGCCGGGGAAGGACTCACACGATGGGTTGTGGACTCGCTTGCTATACCAGTGGGTGCCTTTGTTCTGTTCTGTGTACCTTTCCATATTGTGTGAAATAAACCCCATTTTCCTTTGATTCGGCTGAGGGGTTTTCTTGTTTATCCAGTCCCCCAGACTTGAGTTTATTAAGCAGGAATGCGTTGGCCCTGTGAGGGGACCCTTTTTCTAGTCTCTGCCTCACCTGCCATATATGCTGATGGTTTAATATTCCTTCTGGTCACCTTTTTGATTCCAGAAACGTTTCCTGCAGGAGCCAGTGTCCTCACTGATATGTGCTCTCCGGGATAGAGTTCTACATCTTCCTGAAAAGCTGTCCGGTTGCAGCTAAACCTGAAGTGTGTCGGCTGTGTTGTTGGTGAGGGAGCTAAGGTGGAATTGTGGATACTGCTGCTGGGTCACGAATGGCTTACACCTAATGGGCACTTTTATTTGGCCATTGACATTGCATATGACACACTGAGTTGGATGTGTAGAATTTACACCCTAAAATGAGATTTTTCATTTTGGCTCTCTGTTTTGTCTGAGAATCTTGTACACATTTACTGTTGGAGAAGCCGTTCGATTTGGCTGAAGAGACAGGGTTGGGAGACGCTTTACAACCTAACTCTGGGAAGGAGTCGTTTGCTGCTCCTGCCGACATGCAGTTACCAAGGTTCAGAACCAACTTGGTTCAATCTACATAACTTGTGTTTTTGGAGCCTCTTGAAGGCTTAATTTTAACAATTGGTCAGCTGCTCAGTTTCAGTGGAATTCTTTTAACCTGCTTCGTTATAAAGCTGTTGTTTCATTCAAAAAAAAATTATGAGCACCCAATCATCAGAAAGTAGTCTAGAAAACTATGGACACCTTCACCCTCCACCAAAAAAAAAAAAAAAAAATGGATTATGGATGTCTGTTCTTGTTTAATGTGTTAGTTACAATTTATTATGGCTAATGGTTAGGAAAAATCTAAACCAAGGATATTTGATTAGATTTAAGGTTTTTGTTTTGAAAAACAAAGGCTGGGCGTGTGTGGCAATCACTTTAATCCCCACACTTGGGAGGCAGAAGCAGGCTGATCTTAATGAGTTCAAGGTCAGCCTGGTCTACAGAGCCAGTTCCCAGACAGGCTCTATAGCTACTGAGAAAACCTGGATCAAAAACCCAAAATGGTGAAAAAGAAAGAGAGAGAGAGAGAGAGAGAGAGAGAGAGAGAGAGACATAGACAGACAGAGAGAGACAGAGAGGATAGAGATAAAATGATAAGCAATAAAAAACGATTATTGATCCTGTTTTTCGCACCTATTTGTTTTAAGTCTTTTGCTTTGGTTTATTTTTATATATTGTATACAAATTTGCATATTGATACAAACTTGGGACCTATTTTAGTAAAACATGCTCCACAAACATTTCCAATCTTGTCCGAGGTATTGTACCTATACTGCTCATCTAACAATGGAATATCAATTTCTAGACATGAAAATTATTATTAACAATTAACTGTTTAGTAAAATAAAGAAATATAGGGTAGTAGTTCATCACCGGGTAAAATTGAACTCATAGTCATACTAGGTATGTTTTCAAGGTCAAACAAAGATATAATTTAGATGGATAGGTCATGTTCAAACACTTCAGAGATCTACAGAATATGGCAGTTAAAATGCTTTAATAACCTAGATTGCTCTCTTTTGTGACAATGAGACATGTCTGCTCCTGGCAGCAGCAATCTACTGCAGAGAGGATAAGAGACATGGAAGAAACTCCACCTGCAGTTTACTTTCTCTGTGGCGATAAAGAAGCCGTGGGGCAGGAAACGCCCCTATCTCGACTGCCAACACGACTTTCTCCTAGAGACGAGCAGGACACGGAATATTCTGATCACAGAAAAGCCTGTCACATATGCTAGGCCTGAAGGCTGAAGAGGGATGCCCCGATGCTGCTGAGGAACTCGGTGTGGGTGACTGTCCGGGCAGCCAGATGTGTTCTGTCATTCCATGGTTTGGAAGTCGCCTGCTTGCACCTCCTGCTTACTGGGTTCCTGTTATTTCCTTCCTGGGTCTCTGAGGGGGTTGAGGATTTGATAGCTATAGTTCTAGTTTTCCAGACACTGAAAGGAAATTAGGATAGAAAATCAATCAGGAGGAAGACTTTGAACCCACCTAGATAGGATAGATGTGAAATCTTTTCTCTGAATTTGTCAAATGCAAATGGACTAGGCATTGTCGATGTATTTAATGCCTGTACAAATTGTCTATGCGCATATTACATATAGCTTCCACCTTTCTTTTAGAAAGAACGGGGGAATCGTAGTGACATTTCAACTGTATTTAAGTAAATAAAGATGACCTGAAGATCTGAGTGTAAAAGAGTCCCACTGATCCGCCTCAATGAGCAGATTATGGCAAGACACACCTTTAATCCCAGTGGCCACACCCTAACACACACCCTAATTCCACTGGTGCACGCCCTTAGTCTCACCCCTAGAGAGGAGTATAAGAAGGGGTCGAGAGCTCTCTCAGACAAGCAGTCTCGTTCCGAGATTCCTGGAGGTAGGAAGCTTGAGTTGGCAGCGAAGGACGGCACAAAGCAAAGGAAAGAAAGGGCTGGTCGGACAAGAAGAAAAATCAGCGGACTAAGGAGCCAAGCCACCAGGACTGAGCTTCCCATCATCCCCTTTATCCAAGCGCCTAACCCAAGCGCCCAGCAAAGAGACTTGAGCGGTCCTACTCAGCTCAGATTCAGCCAACCTGCCCGCAGCCGCCTCAGGAGGAGCCCTGGGGTCCATCTCCTTCCCTTCTCAGGATCTGAAGATGGCTACACAGTCAGAGAGGAAAGTGGTGTTGAAAGGAACCACCAAGCTGTCCCTAAATGAGCGCTTTACTAGTATGCTGGAGAACAAACAGCCCACGGCAGCGACTATTCGGGCTTCGCTGCAGCAGCAGCAGCTAAGCAGTGCCAGAAGCAGAAGGCTGGCCCAGCAGATGAAGAATAGACCCTCTGTCCAGGCAGCATTAAAACTTAAGCGGGGCCTGGGAAAGAAGAGGAACATCCAGGCGCATTTTGGCCGACCCAGAGGTGCCCTGTCCAGGGGAGCGATTGGAGGACGAGGCCTACCCGAAATCCAGAGAGGCTTTCCCCGAGGAGGAAGAGGAGGACGAGGAGGAGGACGAGGAGGACGAGGAGGAGGAGAAGGAGGACGAGGAAGAAGAGGGAGAGGAGGAAGAGGAGGAAGACTCCGTGGGGGATTTGCCACCAGAAGGCTGCTTAGGGGCGGGTTGTCGCTCCAAGGTCGAAGCCCGCTCCTCCGAGGTGAACTGGACTCAGCTGCCCCACGAATGGACTCAAGAAGTGGTGCTGTTCCGGGTCGTGGAGGCCCCGGGAGAGGGGGCCTAGGACGGGCAGCTATGGGTCGTGGTGGAGTCGGTGGGAGAGGTCTGGCTGTGATGGGTCGGGGAAGAGGCAACTTTGGATGGCGTGGTCGAGGGAGAGGTGCCCTCCGTCGCTCACAATTGACCAAGGAGCAGCTGGACAAGGAACTGGACGAGTACATGTCCAACACTAAAGGACGCCTGGATGCTGAGTTGGATGCCTACATGGCGCAGACAGATCCTGAAACCGATGACTGCAGCCTGCCCGCCTTCCTGCCTACCTCTTAGACTCTCGGGAAAGTCACCACCCCTGTGCCTAGGAAGAAAGAACCTGGAGCACCCTGAGAAGGACTCTGACTGAGGCCGGGGAAGGACTCACACGATGGGTTGTGGACTCGCTTGCTATACCAGTGGGTGCCTTTGTTCTGTTCTGTGTACCTTTCCATATTGTGTGAAATAAACCCCATTTTCCTTTGATTCGGCTGAGGGGTTTTCTTGTTTATCCAGTCCCCCAGACTTGAGTTTATTAAGCAGGAATGCGTTGGCCCTGTGAGGGGACCCTTTTTCTAGTCTCTGCCTCACCTGCCATATATGCTGATGGTTTAATATTCCTTCTGGTCACCTTTTTGATTCCAGAAACGTTTCCTGCAGGAGCCAGTGTCCTCACTGATATGTGCTCTCTGGGATAGAGTTCTACATCTTCCTGAAAAGCTGTCCGGTTGCAGCTAAACCTGAAGTGTGTCGGCTGTGTTGTTGGTGAGGGAGCTAAGGTGGAATTGTGGATACTGCTGCTGGGTCACGAATGGCTTACACCTAATGGGCACTTTTATTTGGCCATTGACATTGCATATGACACACTGAGTTGGATGTGTAGAATTTACACCCTAAAATGAGATTTTTCATTTTGACTCTCTGTTTTGTCTGAGAATCTTGTACACATTTACTGTTGGAGAAGCCGTTCGATTTGGCTGAAGAGACAGGGTTGGGAGACGCTTTACAACCTAACTCTGGGAAGGAGTCGTTTGCTGCTCCTGCCGACATGCAGTTACCAAGGTTCAGAACCAACTTGGTTCAATCTACATAACTTGTGTTTTTGGAGCCTCTTGAAGGCTTAATTTTAACAATTGGTCAGCTGCTCAGTTTCAGTGGAATTCTTTTAACCTGCTTCGTTATAAAGCTGTTGTTTCATTCAAAAAAAAATTATGAGCACCCAATCATCAGAAAGTAGTCTAGAAAACTATGGACACCTTCACCCTCCACCAAAAAAAAAAAAAAAAAATGGATTATGGATGTCTGTTCTTGTTTAATGTGTTAGTTACAATTTATTATGGCTAATGGTTAGGAAAAATCTAAACCAAGGATATTTGATTAGATTTAAGGTTTTTGTTTTGAAAAACAAAGGCTGGGCGTGTGTGGCAATCACTTTAATCCCCACACTTGGGAGGCAGAAGCAGGCTGATCTTAATGAGTTCAAGGTCAGCCTGGTCTACAGAGCCAGTTCCCAGACAGGCTCTATAGCTACTGAGAAAACCTGGATCAAAAACCCAAAATGGTGAAAAAGAAAGAGAGAGAGAGAGAGAGAGAGAGACATAGACAGACAGAGAGAGACAGAGAGGATAGAGATAAAATGATAAGCAATAAAAAACGATTATTGATCCTGTTTTTCGCACCTATTTGTTTTAAGTCTTTTGCTTTGGTTTATTTTTATATATTGTATACAAATTTGCATATTGATACAAACTTGGGACCTATTTTAGTAAAACATGCTCCACAAACATTTCCAATCTTGTCCGAGGTATTGTACCTATACTGCTCATCTAACAATGGAATATCAATTTCTAGACATGAAAATTATTATTAACAATTAACTGTTTAGTAAAATAAAGAAATATAGGGTAGTAGTTCATCACCGGGTAAAATTGAACTCATAGTCATACTAGGTATGTTTTCAAGGTCAAACAAAGATATAATTTAGATGGATAGGTCATGTTCAAACACTTCAGAGATCTACAGAATATGGCAGTTAAAATGCTTTAATAACCTAGATTGCTCTCTTTTGTGACAATGAGACATGTCTGCTCCTGGCAGCAGCAATCTACTGCAGAGAGGATAAGAGACATGGAAGAAACTCCACCTGCAGTTTACTTTCTCTGTGGCGATAAAGAAGCCGTGGGGCAGGAAACGCCCCTATCTCGACTGCCAACACGACTTTCTCCTAGAGACGAGCAGGACACGGAATATTCTGATCACAGAAAAGCCTGTCACATATGCTAGGCCTGAAGGCTGAAGAGGGATGCCCCGATGCTGCTGAGGAACTCGGTGTGGGTGACTGTCCGGGCAGCCAGATGTGTTCTGTCATTCCATGGTTTGGAAGTCGCCTGCTTGCACCTCCTGCTTACTGGGTTCCTGTTATTTCCTTCCTGGGTCTCTGAGGGGGTTGAGGATTTGATAGCTATAGTTCTAGTTTTCCAGACACAGAAAGGAATTGAGAATAGAAAGTCAATTAGGGAGAATACTTTAAACCCACCAAGGTAGGATCGATGTTAAATATTTGTTTTCAATTTATCAAATGAAAATTTCTAGACATTGTTTATGCATTTAATGTCTGTATATATTGTATACAGTCATTGTACTTACTGTATATAATTGTCTTATATTTGTTTTAGCCTTTTTATAGACTAAAATTGAATATGTAGTGACATTTCAATTGTTTTTTTTTATTTACTTAAGTTTACCTGAAAATCTGAGGATAAAACAGTGCCACTGATCAGCCTTATAGAGCAGATTATGGTAACACACATCTTTAATCCCTGTGGTCCATGCTTTTAATCCCAGTCCTAGAGAGGAAAATAAGATGGGTGAGGCCTCTCTCTGACACACAGTGTCAAAATAAAAATTTTTTATGTTAGGTTACCACTTAAGACTGAAATATATGTTCGAGTCAGTTGCTCTCTCTTTTGCATTTTGGAATTTTAAGTTCAACCCCATTTTATAACCTTGAGTTTTTATTAAACTTGTTTCAAACTATTGTGCATACAAGTGTTTTGCCTTTGTTTGTTCACCACATGCATGAAGTTTCCAAGCAGGTCACAAGAAGCGAGTCAGATTCCCTGAACTAAAAGTACAGACATTTCAACCAGCCATGTAACTGGAAATCAAACCTGTTCCTCTGTAAGAACAGCCAGTAGTCTTAACTTCTGAACCACTTCTTCAGCCCCTAAGATCATTTTGTTGTTGTTGCTGCTGTTTTGTTTTCTGTGAGCATAGTTTGTAGTTTTCAAAATACAAATTTTGTCATTTTTTTGTTAAACTCACCACTAAGTATTTTACTCATTTGAATGCTTCTTTGAACTATTGCCTTAATTTCCTTTTCTGATAGAGTGTTGAAGGGCAGGGTGGTGGTGGTGCACACCTTTAACCCCAGCATTTGGGAGGCAGAGGCAGGCAAATCTCTGTGAGTTCAAGTCTATCCTGGACTATCAAGTGAGATACAGGACAAATGTAGCTACACAGAGAAAGCCTGTCTCCAAAAGGAAAAAAAAAAATAAAAGAAAGAGTGAGAAAGACAGACCGCAAATTGTTAGAGGGAGACATCCTGTTCCACCTCTGGCTTCCATCTGCACTGACACATTTGTACATGTATGTACAGGCACCTTTATATGCATGTCCATGGGCATATATTCATGCAAAAAGAAAACACTGTGATTAATTAATTAAGCCGAACACAAAAACTATGTGATTCTATGTAAGGAGCCGCCAGGATGTCGCCTTGGCAAGATAGTGCCAGTGGTCCTACAGCCTGGAGGTATACAAATCCTTTGATGCTGCCATGCAGGCCAGTGTGCTTGGGGCCTTGTTTTGCATTTCAGAGACTTGGTTCCCTGACCTGTCCTGTGGCCTTGGGCCCTAGCAGAATGGCATCAACCAATCAGCATTTGAGCCTCTCACCCTAGAAAAGCAGCTGCCTTTGGGTTTTTCGCTCTCTCTCGTCATCCCTTTTCCCCATTCCCCTTTTCAGTCGAGTGCTCCAATAAATTGTGATTGAGAAGGATTCTTGATTTTGTGATCGTTCCTTCTTGCTGGACAAGGAGTGCGTGTCGCAATTCTACTTACAGAACTTTCTGGAATCAGCAAATTTATATAGAGATCAATATGGTCTAACAAGGCCTGGGGTAGGATGGGATGGACAATTACCGCTTTATGGATAGACAGCATACTTGGGGTAGAGAAGAGGGGCTCTCAAAGGAAGTGGTGATGACTGCACAATAGCTTGAGATCAATCAGTGCCAATCATACACAAAGAATGTTTAAAGAGAAAATTTATGTTTGCGCATTTTACTACAACAAAGTTTAAAGAGTACCAGAAAGGGAAAACAAAAGATTTAACAGTGGTAGGTCAGACAGGTTACTGCTGCTGTGAAGAAATACCTCAGATATTAACCCAAAAGGACCGAAATTGGATTTGGGCTTTGGTTAGGAGATTCCAGTTCATGGTATCTTAGTTTCATTGTGTTTAGACATGTGGGTACACAGTATTTTGGGGTATATCATGATGGGACACACAGCGTATGCTGGAGGGAGAACACCTGGTAGAGCATACTGCTTACCTCCTGAAGGCCTGGAAGCGAAGAGGAAGACCAACTAAGTGCACACTGTCAGGTTTGGCAGGCATCATCTACTTGCTGGGTCATCTCACTGTATATTTCAATAAAGGACACAAGAGCCTCTACCTCCACCCTTTTGACTGCACATTAAATGGCCATGTGTGTTTTAATTTTTATCCTCTTGCAACTCTGTATTCACTGGGCTCTCTTTGCTTGGACGTGTTTGTTTTCATTGGCCCACCAGCAGCAAATTCCTGCAGTATTATAAGCATGCGGAATCGCTGTCGTTGAGTTTGCAAGCACTGCTCCATCTGTGAGTAAGGAGCCCCACAGTATTCTCTCATGAGTCACTCCGATATGGTTGCCAAAACCAATCAAACCAGTGCCAAATGCAAGAAGTCACCAGAAGACTCTCGGCAATTTACAGTGTTTTTATAGGGAAAGGGAAATGGGGTGGGGAGGGGGTACATTTGCATATTTTTTCTTTTTTTCTTGTCTGCTGGTGACCTTCATAAATTATAATCATTATGGGACTGAAAAGGTGGCTTAACAGGTAAGAATGTATACTCTTCCGGCAAAAGACCTAGAACTGTCCCTGGCACCCATGTTGGGTGGCTCATAATGGCCTATAATTCAGCTCCAGAGAACCCCATGCCCACTTCTGGACTCCCCCATCCTCTTCCCCATCCTGCTTCCCCCACCTTAGCTTCTCTTAGGAGCTGAGTTGTCTTTTTCTTATAGCTTTTGATACTGTTTCTTTTCTTTGTCTTTTTAATACTGTTTTTCATACTATTTTTTATCTCTTCTACAATGTCTCTCAGAGAGATTTTTATTGTGTCTCTTTGAAGCCCTAAATTCATCTTGTGTTTGGGTGTCGACTTTCTCTAAAATTGGGAACTTTTCTGTTATTATTTCTGTTAAGAGATTCTCTATCCCTCTATCTCGACTTCTTCTCCTATTCTGTAGATTCTTAATCATCTACCAGAATTCTCGGACATTCTGGTAATGTTGCTTTTTTTTCTTTATCGATATTTGAATATAGTATGTTTTTGTCCATGTCTTCCACCTGATATTATCCTCACGGTTGGGCTGAGTCTATTAGCAATTCTCTCCACTATAGGTTTTACTTGAATCATTGAGGGTTTTTGTAATCGTTTTCTTTACAGTTCTAATTTTTTCTTTCTTTTCTTTTTGACTTTTTTGGTTGGTTTTTGTGACAGGGTCTTTCTATTTAACTCTCTGACTGGTCTGGAACTTGCTATGTAGCCCAAGTTAGCCTTGAACTTGTTGTAAAAGGAGCAGTGGGCTGCATTCTCGGAGCAGCAGGCTGCATTCTCACCTGGATCCCAGCTAGCTTACCCCCAAAATAATTACATGGACTGTATTCTTTTAAACACTGCCGGGCCCATTAGTTCTAGTCTCTTAATGGCTAACTCTCACATCTTGACTCAACCCATTTTTAATAATCTGTATGTCACCATGAGGTCGTGGCTTACCGGGAAAGATTCAGCATGTCTGACCTGGCAGCTGGATCCATGGCATCTGCCTCATTGCCTTCTTCCTCTCAGCATTCTGTTCTGTATACACCACCCACCTATGTTCTGACCTATCAGGCCAAGCAGTTTCTTTATTAATTAACCAATGAAAGCAACACATAGAAAGAAGACCCACCTATGTGGTAAACACACTTAAAAACCTGAGAGGGCTTAAAAGGGAGAGAGAATTTAACACAGCTTTTTGCTGTTTGCTAGGGTATGCTGTAGAGAGATTTCCTGATTCAGCAACAGCAGCAGAAAAAAAAAGCTGCACCATTTTAAAACGCGGCTTCCTGGGCTGTGCCGCCAGTGCAAACTCTGGCTTTAAAGCATTTCAATGGTTTGTATGGGACTGGATGTTTGTGTGCCCGCTCGGGATTGGGAAGAAAGTACTCTGAGACCATGCCAATGGCTCAGGGCTCCCCACCTGCACTAGGGCAGACGGCAGAATCAGGCTTAGGCAGGCGGGAGAGCATGGCGGATTTCTGCCGCCATACAGAGAGATGTTTCCAGGCTGTGTACTGCTCTGCGTGTCAGATTTGACTGTAACTTGGATGAAAAGAGTTTCTGCGCTGCACGCTCAGTCTCAGAGTTAAACTGCTGAGTGCAGCTTCTACCTGGTGGCCCCAGAGCTGGCAGAAAATGGTACGTCCACCATTTTGAAATTGTAGAGAGGCAGAGCCAACATCCAGAGCAGCCGCAACCAAGCTACTCAGCATTTTAAAAGCTCTTCAAGACAGTAGAGAATTACAGGTTCACAATAGGACAGATTCAGACATAAAAAACCTCTAAATGTGTCACAGTGTTGGATGACTGTACATCGGCTTGGGAAAGAGAAGAAAAAGAATATAGAAAATAAAGTTAATGCCTTAAAAAAAGGGTAAAGTCTTTAGAGACAAAGTACAGATAGTTATAGATTAAAAGAAAAAAAAATAAGCCACGTAAAAATGGAAAATTCACAGAGAGTTTGAATTCTGTATATTGTGTTTTCTTTAAATTTTTTGACTGTGAAGGAGGTAAGTACAGAGAGACATTTTATTGTATAGGCTGCCAAGCTAAACCAGAATGGATATCATAAGGGTATAATGACTTCAGAATTTGAGCCTAAGAATATGATGCTTTGGAAAGGAGGTCCTTCTTTTGTTTACACAGAGGATGAGACCCTGTGGATTGCTTCTATCCCAATATGGTATGATAGACCACGCCCTCCTGAAAGGTTGCTGTAAACACCTCCAGAAAATTACTTCACTCAACAGCAGACTGAGATGAAGCTGGCACACAGGACACACCATAAAAGACCTGATTAACAGCACCTTTATATAGCAGGAAGTAGTATGGAGAGAAATAACTGAACCCATATTCCCAAATTTTGTTTACAAATGTTCTTTTACATTTAAAGGGGGATATGATAGAGATATGAATAATTTGCATTGTTATGGATTTTAAGGTCAATTTTGCTATATGTATATATATATATATATTTCTGATCTTGATTGAGATAGTGCCATTATGTAGTTCATTTAAAAATGTAATGTATAATTAAAAATATAGGTTGTTAATGAATAATCATCGATAATAGTCAAGCTTCTAGTCATGTTAGATTTTCTAGATGTGCATAGATATATTTCAGATAGGCATTCTTTATATCTTTCAAAGACTACAGAATATGGCATTTAATGTTTTAATAACTTAGGGCTTTTCATGACAATGAGACACGTCTGCTCCTGGTAACACCAATCTACTTTGAGAGGAAGATGGGCATCGAAGAGGCTCCTTATGGAGTTGGTTAGCCATTTGGGCAAGAAACTGCTCTTGCCTGGACTAATGCATAAACTGGACACAAAGAATCCACAGAGAGAGGACTGCTGAACTTGCCTAAAGGTGAGAAGGTCTTTTGGGGTTCCTGATTCATGAAAGAATCTGTGAGACATTCTGCAGGATACAAAAGAAAGTAACTGAACTGTCTTTGAATTTTCCTGCTTCATGGAAAAGTCTGCTGGATACTATGGGCCTGTAGGCCGAAGATGGATGCCCCAACGGTACAGAAGAACTTTGGGTGACTGTCCAGGCAGCAAGATGTCTCTGTCATTTCTATAATTTGGAAGTTGCTTATTTCTTGTTTGCTTAGGTAATATTATATCCTTCTAGAGTCTTTGATGGAGTTGAAGAATAGATAGATAGTTATTATTTTCCTTAGTTATGATAAAAGATAAAGTAGATATAAATATTGTAACTGTAATTCTTGCTTGATAACTGTTTTGTTATATGTAATTTTACTATGTCAAAGTGAAAGCCTTTCTTTTTTGTTTAAACAGAAAAAGGGGAAATGATGTAGGAGGGTCTTCTTTCTATGTGTTGCTTTCATTGGTTAATTAATAAAGAAACTGCTTGGCCTGATAGGTCAGAACATAGGTGGGTGGTGTAGACAGAACAGAATGCTGGGAGGAAGAAGGCAATGAGGCAGATGCCATGGATCCAGCTGCCAGGTCAGACATGCTGAATCTTTCCTAGTAAGCCACGACCTCACATAGTGTAAATTGAAGTTTTGTATTTACTCAAAGTTCTAAAACCCCCAGGAAGTGGCTCTACCTCAGGAACTTCAAGTGGAGTGTCCTAGTCAGGTTTCAATAGGACGGCAGGGCCCAGAATATTCTAGAGTCCCAGAGCTGCGAAGAGACCAAGTCAAGAACCCCAGAGTCTTTGCCATAATCTGGGGGTGGGGGGAACAGGCAGGACATCTTGAGGAGTGTGGTGCAGAGGACAGAATCCACGAATCCCAACCCTCAACCTGTGATTCCCCCTCAGTCACGAGGCTGTGAGTGCTCCTTCCAGAGTGTTTGCAGACTTACAGGCTGCTACATTCCTACCTACGTTCCATCCTGGAGGGAGGTGCCTGAAAGCTGGTGAATTTCTGCTTTGAGCGAGATGCTGCCTCTTCTGTTTGACTGGGGGCACCTGGGGCACAGACCATGGAGAGAGCCTCGGCAGCCTGTGTGGGCCTCAGAAACCTCAATGCACTCTACAGCTGCCAATGGATCAGAGTTGGAAAATTAACGGGAATTTTGCAATGCAGGAAAAAAAGCACACGGAACTCAGAGCTGTGCTTAAGAGAACACAGGTTTTCATACAGGCTTCTTTTACTCAAACAACAGGCACACCTTTTATTCCTCCTTCCTGCCACCTTGTTCCCAGGCTCATAAAATGCACAGACTGCCCCTCAAGGTGCCTCAGCAGCTCAGAACTGTTAGTCACACAGTTTTTGAGACCTCACTGCAGCCAAAAGCAAAGCCTTCCTGGTGTGGACTTTCCTTTGCTCCTCAGTAAGTGAGAATCTGACAGCCATGGGCAGGCTAAGTGAAGGGACTGGTCAACCTTTTGTTGACTTTTTGCTGACCCACTGGAAATTCAGAGAGGCCTGCAGAAGCTCACTGATTCTTACTTTCCATAAAAGCCATTTCCCATCTCGGGGACACAAACAGGTGTCACCACAAGATTCCTAAAAGGGTTCTCTCAGCTTTGTCTCTGTCTTATCCCACTTTGAAATTGTCCTAATATTCTTGAGAAACCAGAGTTTTAGTCTGCCATGTTATGATTGCTAAACACTTCCACATCTCTGTGCCATGGCTTGAGAGGCCAGCTTTGCCTGAGGGAGCATCCAGGATATCAGACTGATTCTGCCAGGCTCGACTGGGAGTCTGATCTGACTCCATGGCGGACATGCCCACATGAAGCATTAATCTAATCTCTATCAATGAAAAACCAGGAGTCAGATATTGGAGTAAGAATCTGAAAGATTAGAGAAGAGGGAGCAGCTGTCAGTTAGTTCCCACTTCTTCCGTTCCTCCATCCGAAAGGGCCAGGTTCCTCTCTCAGACCCACCTTACTGCTTCCTGTCTCCTCTCTGTCCTCAGTCCTCCAAACCTCTATGGTCAGCTAGTGGCTGGCTGTGCTCTCTGACTCCAAGCAAGCTTTATTTGTCAGAACACAATCAAAATATCACACAACACCCATAACAAACAAGAAGTTGTCTCACACAAAGGGGGTGGTGAGACCAACAACGACTCAAGGCTGTCCTCGGACTTCCAAATGCACGTGCACACGCTCATACAGAGATTCTACAACCATAGACACACATATTACATTTTTAAAAATACATGAGTTAACCTATAAAGAGAAAAGTTTTGTTTTGTCTGATAGTTTGGAGGTTTTAGTCTTTCTTGTTGCTTTGGACCGGGAACATGGTAGCAGGACCTCATAATCGGGAAAAAAGCTCGGATGGAGAGCTTTTTTATTGGGGGAAAATGGGAAAACGGGGAAGGGGAGGGGGAGACCATTCTTTGGGGACTGGAGTGGCAGAGAGAGAGAGACAGAGACAGAGACAGAGAGAGACAGGCAGAGAAGCAGAGAGAAAGGAAGAGAAGGAAGTTGGGCAAGGTCCATCTTTTAAAAGGGAACATAGCAAAGGCGCACAGAAGGTGCTCTTAGTGGCTGCAGATGAGGACGTAGCCTGTGAGGACCTCAAGGGCAGACCCGTGCAGGTGCCTGAATACTAACAGGAAGAGTCTGGAATCTCACTTCCAGTAACGCAAAGATCTCACAATAGTCCTTATTTCTTAGAGGTTCCACTGCATCCCGGAAACTGAACACTGAAGTTCTCACCCAATCCTAAGGACCAAAGGGGGTCATCCTAGACACCACTCTCCAAGTCCCTTCCCACCAGTATTTTCGGAAATGCAGAAGGGCGTCCACAAGAACGAGTTCGACAGACTGCACGTTACATGGAAAGGGTGCTGGCAGGGATTCGGAAGTCACACTCTATTTTCCAGTGACGCTGACCTGGAAGGAAGCGGCCATTCCTCTGTGTGGTATATTCCATCTCTAGTGACCCGAGTTTTCAACTGTGAGGACGTTTAGTCATCAGCGGCATTTGTGGACACTGTGGAGAGGCGCAGAGGGGCCTGAATGGAGTAAGTTCAACTCAGTGGCGCCAGTGTCTGGGCACTAGATGGGCATCGCCTGTGACCATTTTCATTGCCTTCTCCTCACAATCACAGGCTGCACAGTCTTATGCTAATGTGGAAAGTAAATGCATTTCCCCTGCATGTGTCTTTCCCTTCCCACGTCACAGGTCATCGACCCACAGTCCTGAGTCATACTTGCCTTCCACATAACTGAAGGGGCGTGGTCCACTAGCCGGGATCCGGGCAGGAATGCAGTCTGCTCCTTCCTTCTACACATAACCATTGAACTATAGAGATTCATCCCCTGGTCTGGGCCCGTTCTCTCTCAAACAAAGTCACATTTCTCACAACGAAAATGGAGAAGAAAATGGAGTATCACACTATGAATAGAGTGACTGTTGTTTATAACTGTACATTTGTTAATGAGGGACTGGAGGGATCGTTCAGCTGTTAAGAATTTACACAACTCTTGCAGAGGACCTGAGTTAAGTTCCCAGCAGGCAGCTCACGACGGCTTCTACCTCCAACTCTAGGGGATCTGGTGCCCTCTTCTGGCCTTCGAGAACACTGCACTCACACACACATACACAGACAACACACATACATATGCTTTTAAAAATAAAGATTTAAAAAGAAAAAGAGCTCAAAGTGCCCAACACAAAGAAGTGATCACTATTTAGTGAGATGGAAATATTAATTTCCATAACTTGACCATTATATATTTTATACTTGAATATGTTATATACATCAAATTGTCATAATGTACAGAGAGAGAGAGAGAGAGAGAGAGAGAGAGAGAGAGAGAGAGAGAGAGAAAGAGAGAGACTGTTTAGAAATTACCAGGAATGATGTGTTTCAGAATTTCTGAAAGCCTGTCTCAGGACTAAGAGTTCCCAAAGTTACCTGCCAGAGAACCCCTCTGTCAATAAGCATCTGCTGAGACTTAAGTTCTGTGGAACACACGTTGGGGAACACCACCTCAGGACACTCTCAGTATTTCCTCCTCTTCATATGACATCACTTTCAGGCTAGACAGAAACCTTCCCTTCATCCCTAAGTAAATATGATTTTCATAAATTTCTGTCTTCCTGGTGTTTTTGTAAGTCTCTCCTTGTCCAAATCAAACCTGGATTCAGAATGACAATTTTTTTCCTACTCTGCCAAAAGCCTCATACTCATACATTTATCCTCAAATATTTTCAGCTTCAAAGGTTTGAAAAGAAAATAAAAGGCAAGATTAAAAAAAAAAAGTCCTCAAATTCTGTCAGCTGTCCTGAAGAGCTTTAGAATTCCATCTTCCCCTGAATTCCGTGGCTACCCTCAAGGCTCTGCCCCGCGTGTTTCTGGTTTCTCTCTAATTAAACATTTAAGCTTCCTTTCTCCTGGGAGCCTGAACACGGTGTACACCTAAAGATCATTGCTGTGGGTTCTGTAGCTCAGGCTTAGGGGAAGCTTTGTCTTGTACCAAGTCTGTACAAGGTTCCCATACTAGGCACAGTCCTTAGGAACTGCAGCCAGCCTGGCTCAGGAAATGCGGATGCATTCAGCCTAAGCCTTCCATGTTGGCAGGAAGATGCAGATGCTCCTCCTACCCTTCACTCTGAGCCTGACCCGTGAAAGCACTGGATTTAGGGAGGCTGAGCCCAAGACTATCGAGGTCACTGATCCCCTGACGTTATACACCTCACTGTATAATCACTAGTTGATGAAGAAGATTGGGGAGCGAGGCATCTGAGGAGGTGACCTGGGTTCCCTAGGTCCTTCAGAATGTTCTCACTAGTTAACTGCTAAAGTTAACACAATGATACAAATTGCTATTTATTTTAAGGTTGGTCTTAATACAGACTCTCCCTTGAACATTCTAGGTCTCTTCTCTCTCTCTCTCTCTCTCCTATCTCTCTCTCTCTCTCTCTCTCTCTCTCTCTCTCTCCGTGTGTGTGTGTGTGTGTGTGTGTGAGAGAGAGAGAGAGAGAGAGAGAGAGAGAGAGAGAGAGAAGTTATGGGATTTTTTGTGAATTAAAAGAAAGAGATTAAAAACCACATTTTGTCCTTTTAGCTAAAAACTCACATTTAGGGCATTATTCAAAGAAGAATGAATTTCTAAAGCAGGTAGTTTGGCTTATGTTGACAGAACAGGAGAAGCCAGTTATGGCGACACACACCTTTAATCCCAGCCCTTGGGAGGCAGAAGCAGGTGAATTGCTGGGAGTTTGAGACCAGCATGGCCTACACAGTGAGTTCCAGGACAGCCAGGGCAACATAACAAAGAGACCCTGTACTGGGTGGTTTTGTGTGACAACCTGACACAAGCTAGAGTCATCAGAGAGAAAGGAGCCTCGGTTGAGGAAATGCCTCCATGAGATCCAGCTGTAAGGCATTTTCTCAATTAGTGATCAGTAGGGGAGGGCCCAGCCCATGGTGGGTGGTGCCGTCCCTAGGATGGTGGTCCTGGGTTCTATAAGAAAGCAGTAAATAGCTTCCATCCATGGCCTCTGCATCAGCTCCTGCCTCCAGGATCCTGTCCTGTTTGAGTTCCTGTCCTGACTTCCTTCAGTGATGAACAGCAATGTTGAAGTGTAAGTCAAACAAATTCTTTCCTCCCAACTTGCTTTTTGGTTATGGTGTTTCGTCACAGCAATAGAAACCCAAGACAGACTCTGTCTCAAAACAAAAGAGAAGGGTACCACTCCTACTTACTAAAAAAATAAAAATATGTAAACCCAACATCTTTGAACGTCTATTCAGGATACATTATTCTGTGCTTTGTGCAATTTTTTCCAAGTTCTTGCAACTAGAATAAAAAATTGAATGTTACTGCCACAACTTAAGCAGTCAAGACACCAAAGTTTCAAGAGGTTGTTTAGGGAGGTATAGAGAGAGACTGCTCATTCATTTCCTGGCTGCCCAAACCTAAATAATCACACAAAAACTATATTAATTGCAACACTATTTGGCTGATGGCTCAGGTATATTTCTAGCTAGCTCTTACATCTTAAATCAACCTATTTCTTTTAATCTATGTATCACCACGATGCTGTGACTTATCGGTAAGGTTCCAGTGTCTGTCTCCTTTTCAGCTACATGGTGTCTGCCTGATTCCGCCTTCTTTCCTCCTCTAACTCTGCTTGGATTTCCTGCCTTACTATATTCTGCCCTGCCATAGGCCAAAGCATCTTCTTTATTAGCCAATGGTAATAAAACATATTTATAGCATATAGAGGGGAGTCCCACATCAGAGAGGTGAAGCCATCAAGCTAGAGTCTGTGGCAAATACAAAGTGAGAAACACAATGATTACAGGCAGACTGAGGAGTCCTGACCTGGACCTGACTTGGTCATAGCAAAGCCATCACTTCATCAGGACCAGTGGCCTCACTGAGGCACAGAACATCCTCAATCCCTGACCCTCCAGTTCAGCTACTTCCTCTGGTAGCCACGAGCAACTTTTCTGGCGAAGAGGTGCTGAATTAAGTCACCTAGCACCCCGTCCTGAAAGCCATCCCTCACCCAAGGCTTCCTTCCCAGTTACTCTTGCTTCTATTACTGAGCCTATAGGATTCTCATCAAACTGAGACACAGGTGAAATGAAAAACTGTGGTCAATGGATCATTTAACATGTTTTGTTATAGAAGAGTCTCCGGTCTGGACCACAAAGTATCTTTTAAATACACACACACACACACACACACACACACACACACACACACACACACAATCGGAGAGGATAACATGAGCAAGGGTGACTCTCGTGTGACCGTGCTTAGACTGGGCTGCTCCTAGGGTGCCCTAGGGATTTTCTTTCCTTCTTTTTTTCATGTCTCCCAAACCACTTCTTTGTCTGAGGATCCCTCGCTGCCCTTCCTGTCTTCTACAGTGTCACCCCGTGCTTCGCCTGAAACTTAAATGAATCCGAGGACTCAAAGGGACAATGAGAAGCGTTACCTGAGGCAAGAAGCCACCTGCACTCCTTGAGGGATGCTGTTCTCATGTGTCCTGCCAGTTTGTACCAAGGGCATTCAGCACAAATACCTCCCCCAGCTCCCTTACTCGAGGAGAACCCCTCTGTGCTCTCAAACGGGTGGGTTCTGAAGAAGACACGGAAAAGGCTCCTGCATTCACATGGCCGTCCATATTAACTCGGTCTTTTCACTACAGGCAAATCAGGAAGAAATAGCAGGGTAACTGAGTTATCCCAAGACACAGCTCCTGCATCTGATCATGGCATGTTTTTAAGTACATTATGGAAACAGTAGCATCCCTGAGGCCATGCAACAGAACAGAGGTGAGCATTGTTGCAAGTCATTGGTTATTACCCCAATTAACTCTCTATAACCTAAAAGTCAAAACAATGTGAACTACTCAAAACATTTGCTCTGAATAGGCAATGCCAGCTGAGTTAGCAAAGCCTTTTTTCCCCTGCCAAACAATTGGCTTTGATTTTCTCTCCTCTCTGCTGCTGGTTCAATATAGCCGAATATTAGACAGAAATCTCTGCACAAAGTTCATGTATTACATGTGTTCAAGTATCATGTGTTCATTTGACAGACATTCATGCTTCAAAGGCGAGATGTGAAGGAAAGGTGGCGTGCAGGTGTCAGCTGACGAAGGACACTGGACACCGAGCAGGATACATGATGTAAAGTCTTCCCAGAATGTGGACAGTTGCTGGAGTGGGATAAATGAGCTGTGCACTCTTCCCACAAGGAACTGGTTGCATCTGAAAGATATGGAGAGAGAGAATCTGTATACAGAGAGTGGGTCTGTATGCAATCTGTATGCAGAGAGAGAGGGCGGGTCTGTATGCAGAGAGAGAGAGAGAGAGAGAGAGAGGGTCTGTATGCAGAGAGCGAGGAAGAGAGAGCGGGTCTGTATGCAGAGAGAACGAGCTGGTCTGTATGCGGAGAGCAGGTCTGTATGCAGAGAAAGAGCGGGTCTGTATGTGGAGAGCGGGTCTGTATGCAGAGAAAGAGCCAGTCTGTATGCAATCTGTATGCAGAGAGAGAGCGGGTCTGTATGCAATCTGTATGCAGAAAGAGAGCGGGTCTGTATGCGGAGAGCCTGTTTGTGTGTGGAGAGCGAGTCTGTATACTTCACTCATGTCAGAGCTTGCTGAGGGAGAAGCGCACCTGTGATGCATTTGTACCAAGAGGGGTGGGTGGTCTGAGCTGAGTAATGGCATCCTGAGGTCAGCACAGTAGAGAAGATAGGTTCTCATTCAGGCTTTATGGCCCCTGGCCCAGATGCTCAAGTACTGGATTAGAAATAAGACTCCTAATCAGACAAGGTCAGAGTAGAGTAGCCCCGAAGATAGTATCAGCAAGGCCCCGTGGCAGCAATCGGTTTAAAATTAGTCTAAGTTAGATCAGCGTCCAGGGCTATTATGGCACCTGACCCGTAGCAGGACTAGTTGAGGAGCCGAGGAGATGGCTTGGTGAATAGGAGAACTTGCTATGTAGGCATGAGGACCCGAGTTAAAATTCCAGGACCCGTGGGTATGGCTCTGGGTGCCTATAACCCTAGCATGGGGTTGGAGGAACGCAAGTGGATCCAAGAGCTCACTGTTTGGAAAGCCTGTCTGTGTGAAATGGCATTCTTCTGGTTCAGGGAGAGACCCTGTCTCAAGGGAATAAGGTGGAGAATGAGAAGAAGACATTCAGCATCCTTTTCTGGTATCCAAGTATGAGAGCATAAGACACATCTACCCACAAATCGGTGTGTATCAACCATACACACCACCACCACCACCACCACCACTACCACCACCACCCACACCAAAAAGAAAGAAAAGGTAAAAAGTACTAGCTAAACAAATGAATGGCAACCTTAACATTACATAGAATTTAACTATGCCAGTTATGTCCCAGGATGTGTGTGTGTGTGTGTTGAATATCGCTGTCTTCCTTTGTCATTGTATAAACTATGATACAGCTGCAGTGTTCTCAGTGGCACAAAATAAGAAGGGAAGAAGGAAGAAAGGGAGAGGAGAGCTCACCCTTGTAGTCAGCCCAGTAGACCAGGAGGACTATCTACTTCTCCCTCATGCTCCTCCCTCTCCCCCAAAGATTTTAATTGTATGTGTATAGACCTGAGTATGTGTGCATGGAGGACAGGCGAGGTGTTAAAGCTCTCAGAGCTGGAGCTACAGGCATTGGAGGGATGTCTGGTTTCTTATGTGGATGCTGGGCTCTGAGTTCCAGCCTTCATGATGGTGCAGTAAGCGCTCCTAACTGTTGAGCTGTCCCCCTGCCCTAACAGCTGTCTCCTACTCATCATCAAGTCACAGTGGGATCTATGGGGGGAAGCTCTAAGCCCTGAGCACAAGCCCCCAAAACCTGGGCAGAATAAAGCCCGGTAGCTCAACCTGTAATCCCAGATACCTGGGAGGCTGAGGCAGGAGAATGGAAAGCTCATGGCCTGCCTGGGCAACTTCCTGAAACACTATCTCAAAATCAAAAATGAAAAACAGGATATACCTCCATGGTAGAGTACTTGCCTAGCAAGTGTGAACCCTAAGATTAACCTCTAATACCAAACAACAACAACATTTAGTCAAAGGTTAAAAAAAAATAAAGGCTAGAAGGTAGAAAATGGGGTATTGAAAGTCGAGAATCAAAATATTAGGAATTAGAGGCATTTTAGATAAAATTTAAAGATGAACAAAACCAAATTCTTCGATGGATATGCTGTGAATGTGGATATAAAGAAGAATTGGGTTTCATTCTGTCTAACATTTTAACAGTTTAATATAAACATTTTTGAATGTGGAGTGAATCTGTAAATTGTGTAGTAAAATGCCATCTCCATTTTATTACAATATTTCCATTATTCTGCCTTCATCATTTGTCATTCATCTGCCTCCTTTCAACAATTCAGTCTCAATTTTTGTGTTTGTACAGTGTTGTCATATAGCCACACAACTGTGACATTAGTAATGACAGAAGTCATTATTTATAGCAAGGTAAATATAGCCAGGATGGCTGACTGTCCTATAATACACATTTTCCCAATGGTAATAGAATTAAGTGTACATGTGGAAATTTATTATGGCAACTACATTTCCCAATCTCCATTGTAGCTAGTATGTTCATGGGACTAAGTTCTGATGAGTAAGCCATGAGAGCAGTTATCTGTAACTGTTTCCAGGCTCTTTCCCTAAGATGTAGCAAGTCTGTACCGTTCGCTTTCTCTGTCATCCCTTCCTCCAGTCTGCATTCTAGAATATAGAAGTCATTGTCTTGGACTGCAAGCCTGGAAAGGGCACTGTGAAGCCATGAACAGGAGGGAGTCAAGAGTTTTAAGGTATTTTCCCTCCCTCCCAGAGCTAATGCCTCCAGCTCCTTTGAACCACTTGTAAATAAAGTTTCTATCCTGTCCAGTCCCTCAGCCATCCAGTTCCAAATAAACACACAGAGGCTTATATCAATTATAAACTCTTTAGCCTATTGCTCAGGCTTGTTACTAACTAGCTCTTACAATTTAAATTAACCCATGATTCTTATCTATGTTTAGCAATATGTCTTGTTACCTTTTGTCAGTTAGGCATTCTCATCTTGCTTCCTCTGTATCTGACTGGTGACTACATCTCTGTCTTTCCTCTTCCCAGAATTTCCTTAGTCCGGTTGCTCCACCTATACTTCCTGCCTGGCTACTGACCAATCAGAGTTTTATTAAACCAGTACAAGTGACAAATCTTTACAGGGTACAAGAGCATTATCCCACAGCAGCCACTCTTTCCTTTTGCCAACGAAAGGGTATCACAGGGGCTACTCCCACCCTTCTTACTTTGCTGTATCAATTCAACATTTCCTTTCATCTCCTGCCTCAGAGGATTGACCTCCACCATCAACACCAGCTGTTTCCAGCAGTCCACCCAACTACAAATCCTTCCAACTTCTACTCCCCTCCCAATACTATGCCATTCACATTCACGATGTCATCTTGGGTCCCATTGTTATGCTTCGGCTGACAGCCTCTTTAAAGATGGAGGTGAGGTAAGGGTGGCTTCTCTTTTCCCCCTAGACCCAGAAATGCCAGTGTTGGGGCCCTTTGCTTTACAGAATCAGATGTCGCTTTACTTGTAGCCTGTCTCACTCACTGAGTGTAGTAACCATCACCTTAAAGTCTTTTATCCTTAGCCACATACAGATGCCTGCCACATGGCAGTTTAACAACCTAGAAAAATATTTTGAAATGATGCAACTGAACCAGAACCTAGTACCCTTTTTGTGTCTATTGCTTCTGGAAATCTCCTTTCGGTAGTATCTTGTTTGTTTGTTTGTGGGTAGAATATCGCCTGTGTACACCAAGGTGGCCTTAGTGTCACAGCCTTCTTGCCTCAGTCCCCAAGTGTTGGAATTACAGTGTGTACCAACCACAGCCAAAGTGTGAAAAGGTTGAGAATCAATGGAGTGGGCTTACCTGTTCCCATAATACAATAAAATAGATTTTTGTCTTGGCAGATCAAAACAGAGTTTGTACAGAAATAGCTGGCATTGTTTCTCTTCCTCCAGATTTTAGGGACTCCAATAACCTTAAGGAGGTACGAGCAATGTCTAAACTGAGTAACATGTCCCTGTAAAGTTCAGTCCTAGTTCAGAGACCAGGACACCCACTATGACTGTCTGTTTAGTAGGTCACAGAGAGAAGTTGTTGGAATCCTCAGGGTTCAAATGTGCTATCGACTCAATAACATGTTAAGAAACAAACACAAATGAAGGAACTTGTATTGTGATGCATTTGACTGGGAGGGATAGCAGCCCTCTGTGTATATCCATGGTACAAAAATACCAAACCACAACCCAAAAAGCACATGCTTCTAAAGGTCACATTTAGCTTTGAGCCATCAGGTTGGCCAAAAATGACAACAGGGATGAAAATGTTTATGGTTTTTAAAAAAATAGACGGCAACACCTTTCCCACTTGGTTCCTTGCTGGTTCAGAACTGCCTCGCTCCTGGACAGCAGCTTTCAAAGCAATCTCAGCATTGCAAAGCTGGAGAATTTTGGTTTTGGATTTTTCCCCAGGATAGGATTTTGAGTATCTCAGATGAGTAGCCTTGAACCTCTACCTTAGGAGGTAGAGGTTCTCCTGCCTCTACCTCCCAAGAACTGGGACTGGCATCTCTCAAACCATCACGCTTTACTAAATCTATAGATTCTGAAAGATAATTATAACTATCACCTCTACAAAGGTAAGAAAACATCTAAATTATTTCAGAAAACTATCATTTTGGGGCTAGAGATGTATCTCAGTGGTAGAGCATTTGCCTAATGTGCTTAGGGTCTCTCTCTCTCTCTCATACACACACACACACACACACACACACACACACACACACACACCTTATTTAAATAGAACCTCTTTTTTGGTGCTATTACATCCAGAACACACATGTAGATTAATGGGATGAATTCATGTTAGCAAACAAACAGGAACACAAAGTAAAGAGATCCTAAAATGAGTTAACGGAGCCTCACACATCAGAAAAAACTCCCAGCTAGAACCAGGCAGTTTAGAAAGGGCAATGAAGCAGTCATGTGACAGCCCCTGAGTCTCTTCTGTAACCACACCAGGCCAGCAAGTCCAGCAGAGTGCAGCCCCGTTAGACATTGATCTGATCTTTGTTGGCTTCCTGCCTCCCTCACTGCCTCTTTTAGCGTTCATCCACAGAGCCTGGGGAGGGCAGTGGCTCTGCCTCTCAGACTAACTGCTGCCATTTCTGTTCTCTTGACATCTATCCTTCTTTACTTAAAACTGAGTTCTTCTATGACCTGAACCATTTTTATCACTGTCCCCATAACTATCCCCCAAAGGCTGTGCTGTCCCCCAAGATTCTCTCCTTTCTCTAATAATAAAATCCCCATTTCTTTTTAACTGGTTGCACAGCAACTTACCAAGACTACATTTTTTTCAGTCTTCCTTGCTAGCCATGTTCATGTGACTAAGCTATGGCAGGAATGTTTATCATTTCCAGGTCATGCTCTTCATGTGGATGTATGTGTTTAGCATATGTATGTGCATGAAGGTACGTGTGCATATGTGTGTGCATGTGTACAAGCACAGAAGTAAAAGTTGAATGTTGTCTTCAATTGTTCTCTATCTTATCTATTGAGAAAAGGTCTCCCATTGAACCTCACCATCAACAGTTGACTAGACTAGCTGGCCAAATAGCTCCAGGGAGCTGCCTGTCATCACCCAACTCTGAACTGGGGTTTGGCTCTTTAATATGTGTGCTGGAGATTAGAACTCAGGTTCTCAGGCTTGTACAGCAGACACTTGACCAAATGAACTGTCTCTCTACCTCAGGACACATTCTGAAATAGGGTGCCTGCCCTTACCTCACTCTTGCCGTCTTCTCCCTGGCTGGACCACCTCAGCATCTTTCCTATCAGGAGGGAGAAGGACCAGAGGAACACAGAGAAGGAATACCAAGGTGAAGAGCCAGACTCCCTGACCCAATCAAGCTGCTACCCTAGACCAGACCACCTACCCAGCCCTGCAGCAACCTCTGCTGTGTCTTGCTCCCACATCTGAAGATCCTTTGTCCTGCTGAGGAACCAGTCTGCCTCCATTTTAGGCTTAAAGGCCATCTTATAGCAAAGACAAACTAAGTTCATTCCTGTTTATGATTAAACCTCTGTTTCTTGAGGACCAGGCTATGCCTCACTTGTAACCTTAACCACAAACGGTTCTCTACTGCCTGTTCTAGGAATGACAATTATGTCTTTGTTTCAAAAAGTTGTATATGACCATCTTGCAACTCAACCTTTGTTTCAAAAGTTATGACTACCTTGTCTTGAGTACCTGTTGTTATGACTACCTTGTCATGCCCACTTTGCAACCCTGTCTTTGTTTCAAGAGATCATTAGGACTAACTTATTATGATGTTCTGCTCCTGTAACCCCACCTATTTTGCCCACTAAGTCCCTCATTTGGAAATCCCATACCCCTGAGCTATAAAAGCCTTATCTTCCTCACATCCAATGCAGGCTTCTCGAATCCCACCTTAGGGAGAGGCAGCCTCCTGTGTACAGGAATAAAAAAGCTTGCTTTAACTAACTGTCTATGATAATTTCGGTTGGCAGTCTTTCTCCTTCCATCTTTGGGATTAACACGGTGTCTGAATACCATTCCACTCTACACCATCTTTGACCGTGTTTGTCACCTAATTCAAACTCCACATCCCCAGCAACCCACCAAACCCCTCTCCTCCACTACCTTAACCACATCTCATTCCGTGTTCATTTCCCTGTGCTCTGTGACTGAGGTTCTCGGCATAGAGCAGCAGATGGGATCTGATCATTATTTAGAGGCTTTGGGGGAAAAGGAACTCCCAATAAGTTCTTTATTAAAAGGGACCCTGGTTACAAAAGAGATTAACAAAGGTAAAACAAACAACAGTTGTATTTCTTATATACGGAGATACTGGGAGAATGAAGGGAACAGAGGTGGCCAAGGAATGTCAGCTTTAACAAAACACTTGCCTAACAGGTGTGAGGCCCTGGGTAGAATCCTCAGTGACACCCACCCTACCCCATCTACCCATCTACCCACCCCCACCACCAATGCCTAAGAAAAAGAGAGAGAAGAAAAGAAAAGAACAAAAGACAGGATAGATGGACCAGCCTCTGAGTCTCTCTGGGTGGCAATGAGGGGAAGACAAACAGAGGCTAGGAAGTAAAGTTGTTTGCTTAGGTTTCTCTTACCTCCTGCTGGCCAACCAAAGCTACAGTGGCTTCACAGGGTGACCTTTGTCCTTCTGGAGTGTGTGTGTGGGGAGTGGGGGGCTGGGGAGCCTACCTTTTGTCTTTGTAAGTTTTTGTCCAGCTGTTAGGCACGGAACTCCCCTGTGCCCCATCTTTAATTTGCTTTTGGATCAACAATCCTTCTTACTTGGGAGTAGCTCAAGCTGTTTTCCCTTCAGACTCATAGGAGACATCTGACAAATGCCTGTCAAATGCTGTGTGACCAACGGGAAGCTCTGCTACTCAACGCAAAGGAATTCTCTTTATCACAAGAATCTCTAAATGCGTATTCCTAATAGGATCTCCTTGCAGATGAGGAAAACAGGGCTCCCAGAAGCCTAGCAATTTGCCCAAGGAAAGTTATGAGGCAGAGCAGGGGCCCAAAGCTCTATCAGTCAGGCTACAAGGCTACTTGGCTCCATGCTAGTGAAGATCAAATCCTATCATTAGCAAAGACATTACACGGAAAGCAGGTTGTTGTAGCATTCACCAATCATACTTATTGCTCCGAGAAGTAGCCAACCGAGCTCCTGAGGGGCTGGTCACTCGATTATCTCTGTTTGCCATCTAAGAACAAACATTCAAGTTTCCAGGGACACTTGCAACTTCTTAGAAACCACCTTTTAAGGGACAGTAGCTCACGTCTGTGCAGCACTTTATGGTAAATAAAATGACCTTACCAATATTAGTTCATTTGGCTCACAAACTATCTTGTAAGCAGCAGAGCCTGAAGATGCTATCCTTCTCAGTTGCTAAAGGAGTGTGTAAGAAATGTCTGGTTCGAGACCCGAACACAGGGGGCTTTTAGATTTTTTTTAAAGTATTATTATTTTAAATTATGTGTATGTGTGGGTAAACATTGCAAGAATGTAAGGACAGAGGAGCTGGAGTTACAGGCAGCAGCAAGCTACCTGACGTGGGTGCTAGGGGCCTCTTTGCCATATGAGTACCTTTCTGTCCCTACCCACTCACTCCCCCAGAGCAATCAATGTGGGTTGTGCTATGTTAGGCTTTACAGAGGGGAAAAAGCAATCCTAGATTGCAAGCTACCATTTTTTTTTAATTTAAAAAAGCACTATATTTTAATGTATTTAATGTGTGTGTTTATGTGTTACAGTGCGTGTAAATATGCACACACATACGCATGCTCGTGTGAAGGTCAGAGGGCAGCTTATAAGAAGAGTCACTTCTCTCCTTTCCTAAGTGTGGGTTCTGGGGATTGAACTCAGGTCATCAGGCTTTTTAGAGTGTGCCCTTACCCACTGGAGCCATCCCATTATCCTCCATTCTGAAAGATTTTGTTTGCTTTTTAAGTATCTAGTCACATTATCCAGAAAAGTTGGAATGCAGGGAGGGGTTATGACAACCCCCCCTCAAGTGGTTTGAATTCAGCTGAGACTTGGAAATGGCCAAACAGCCAACATTTCTCATTTTTCTAGTAACTTTGGGGATTGGTCAATATTCATATCTGAAAAAACATGAGGGACTGAGAATCAGAGAAAAAGACAACGAAGGGACCATGGTCCTGTGGTATTGTGACTCCATCGGAGGCAGGCATCACACATCCATGGGATGCTGGTTTCTGGGAGGCCAAGCAAAATGTATATTAAATACCTTGTTGGATAATACTCTAGTCAAAGAGCCTAGACCCGATCCTGCTCACCTGGACTCCGACCTTTTAAACTGAAAGTGGGCGGCTAGGAACAGGGAGATCGCGTCCTGGATTTCCCCGGCATGCCTCTGAGGATGTCAGCGGAGAGGTGGCTACGTAGCATCAGAAAGATTTTACAGCTGTCTACCTGCTAGAGCACTCATGGCAAGGCTAAGAATTATGGAGTCGTTTGGAGAGATCTCATGATGAGAAGTCACAGCCAGGCAGTATTCCCAACGATGCCACCAGAAGAGAAAAGCCAGCAGGCAGGTCACGTGAGACCAGAAGGATGGTGACAAGAGGAGTCGGGGCAGTTGTCGTGGTCACTTCCCTAGGCTGATTGGGTCACAAGCATAGAGAGTCAGGCCCCTGGCCTAACCCTGGCCACACAAACTCCTTCAGAAAAATCAGATTCCTTTAAAAAGCAATTAAGGGACAAATGGCCAGAATGGATGAAGTTATGAGAGTCTGAGGAAGGAGAGGTGAGGCGAGGCGAGGCGAGGAGAGGCCTTAGTCCTCAGCTCCACTTCATTCAAGCTAGCTGTGGGCTGGTATTTACTCCTGGTCCTTAGGCCCTCACCAGGTGCCAACTCCACCCCAGTTCTCCTGTCCTAGAGCCCTTCTGGCCCCAGATAACCAGAGGCTGCAGAACCTTGGTCCTCCTGATGGTTCTAACAGGCCTGAGCCTGGCAAACATGGATCTGGTAGGTCTTGCCCTCCCCTCATTTCCTTTGCCTTGCTAAACTGTTAGATTACATCCTTAGAGCTAGCCGAGGTCTGTGCCCTTATTTGGCCACTTCCTCCTCCTGGGACCACCAAGGTCAGCTATCAAAGTAACGAAGCCCAGCATCAAACGCCCCCTTTTGTCTACCCTAATTAACACGCCCAATCAAAAGTAACTAACTCATCCTAACATGGAGTTTTCTGTTTCCCGTTATAAACTGCCACTTGCCAACCATGTGTGTCTCTTCTCTACCCAGAGGCATCCTTTGTCCCTCTGGGGCAAATATCTCCCCACCCCATTGACCCTTTTCTCTTCTCTCTCATCCTCTATCTCTTGTCTTTGTCTCTTATTCCCTGACCTTTGTCCCTCTGGGGCAAATAAATCCCCTTTGTGCTGAGAACTTGGTCTTGGTGTGTCCTGAGCTGATTTCACCTTCTGGCCACCTGCAGCAGTCACTTCCAGTTTGGTTCCCGGTGGCGTAGATGGATGGGACGCCTTCTAGGAGGAGGCAAGGTGAGGGGTGGTTATTATAAGACATACCTCTTGCAGCCTGTGCTCCCTGGCTGTCCCCTACTGGGAAACCTTTAAGCCTGGCAGCATCTCCTTATCCCCCTTGCTGCTGGCTGCGAGAGAGGGAGAGATCCCTGGGCCTGCCTGGCTGTTGGCATGGGGAGGAGGCTTGGAAAGTGTTCAGGACAGGCAGCGATGGGAACGTTGCCTTTACCAGGAGAAGGCCACACACAGAGGCTGGAACACACACACACACACACACACACACACACACACACAGAGAGAGAGAGAGAGAGCACAGGAAGTAACTGGGTTGAAAACATACTGAATATCCTGGTCATCTATGACATGAAGTATTCTCATACTTTAAGCACAGGATCACAAGAAAAAAAAAAGTCTCCTGTTGTCAGGAGTCATGGTATTGCTGTTCACATTCACTGACTTTAATAAAGGACAAAGCTCCTGCAAGTAAGCACAGCTCCATAGCTGTGGGGTCAGTTGGAGAGGAATTCCTAGACTGGATATACACTGGAGGAGGAGCTGGCAGAAAAGCTGATCATAATCCCACAGATTAGAAAGCTCGTGACTGGCAGGTGCCCAGGTGACAATGACAGCCGACTGCTGGGAAGTAGGGTAGGATTGTTTGAGATTTTTACTGTCTTCTACAATTGGGGAAGCTAGTTTCTGTAGGTAGAGTATTCAGGGGACAATTCTGGGGCCTGGTGTGACCAGGGGCACCAGGAAAAGCTACTCAGAGCTTTGATTCTCAGCCTTGAGAGGGGTCTCCGGGAATCCCCTGGAAACTTGACAAAATGCTCCCCACTCCAGAATCTGGGGGAGGGGCTGTGTAATTGGAGCTCAGAGACCACACACCAAGCCAGTTGCTAGGGCCGCAAGCCTCTGCTGCAGACTTTCCCCTTCCCCAGTGCTGCCTGTGACACCGGGCTGTCACTCAGGCGGATCCAGGCTTGCGCTAAGGCTATGGCTGCCACAGTAAGGAGAACACTGAATTTTTGTTGTTGTTGTTGTTGTTCACAACCAGGAAAGCCAGATGTTTTGTATACCCCCTTGTAAATTCCTCTAGAGCAGAGGTCCTCAACCCGTGGGTCATGACCCCTTTGGGAGCTAGGATGATCCTTTCACCATCAAAAAAAAACCAAAAACACACAGATATTTACATTACAATTTTTAACAGTAACAGTACCAACATTACAGTTATGAAGTAGCAACGAGAATAATTTTGTGGTTGAGGAGGTCACCACAACATGAAGGACTGTGTTAAAGAGGTCACTGCATTAGGAAGGCTGAGAACAAGTGTTCTTAAATAAGAAGAATCATTTGGTGCTGAAGGAACCAACTGCCACTCACCTGCCTGTCAACAACCAAGGAGTCCAAATGGAGTAACTGATGTAGGAGACACTTTCCTTAAGACGTAGAGGTTGGGGAACAGGTGGGGTGTACGGAGTGGCTCCCCTGGAGCACCAGGTATCTAGCTGCCGGGGAGATAGCTCAGTGGGCAGGGTGCTGGCTGTGTAAGCGTGAGGACTGTCCCAGGGAGCCGCAGGGCAAGTCTGTAACACTAGTGGGGCAGAGACTGGTGGATTGTTGGGGCTCCATGGCTGGTCAGCCAGTCTAGCCCAAACAGTAAACCAATCCAGTGAGAGATTCTACCTAAAAAAACAATAAGATCTGGTGGGGAGACATAGAGACATCAGTCTCTGGCGTCCTCAAACATCCCTACAGGCATGCACACCTGTGTGCTCACATGGGCCCCCACACACCTCTGACTGCCGAGACACCAGATAAGCTGGAGTCTTGACTGGTCATCCACCAGCATGATGAATCGGGATGCCACTGACCAAATACTTCTCTTCCATGGCATTGTTTCATTCAAAATGTCCCCAGAGACTAACACTAACCGAATCATCACTAATATGGAAATTTGCATCATTTTGTTGTCTTGAACCAAAGACAAGGTCAAAGAAACTTTGGGTTGGTTTGTAAGCTATGTGTTTTATGTGTTATTGGGTTAGGATGCTTTCAAAATTCAAATTTGCCTAAGTAAGAAGATAGAACTTGATTGTCATCAGTAGCTGGAAATCCTACCGTTGGGCACAGTTGGTTCCAGGCACTCAAATACCATCAGAACTCACCCTGTACTCTCCACCCAGCTCTTCTATTACTCGTGGTCTGGAGACAGACGCTGGGAGGGTCGGCCTCACTTCCACTTTCCCAGAAATCCTAGAGAAAGAAGAGTTTGTGTGATAGTAATTCAAGCAAACAACCCTGAGTCAAGTCCTGTCAACTGGACATGGGTCAGACGCAGGGATCTGGACTCGTGTCCAGTACCGACAGTGGAGGTCCACTGTCCATTCCTAATGCTGAGCTGACTACTAAAATTATAGAGAGGTCATGGAGAACAAGAACGTTAGGGCACAACCCAGGCTCCAGCAGCCTCAGCAGGGAAGCTCAGCCACCCCCTAACGTTATGGGTGTGGATTGCAGACCCAGGGTACTGGTTTCCAAGCTGTTGTGTCCTCAGACAAAGAAGTGGACCAGGGGCACACAAATAGTAACAAAAACAGAGACGGTTTGTTAGAAAAGAGAAAGGCATTTGTGAGAGTGAGAGGCTAGAAACCCTGTCCCTTGCATGGAATCCTGGTGGGGAGAGGTTTCCAATCTTTCTGCCAATAGTTTTCTTCCACGTTGTTGCTTTTGTACACTTATTTGCTCAGTGTGTGTATGCAGACATGCTTGACAGCTTTCGGGAGTCAGTTCTCCCCTTCCGCAAGGTGGCATCTGGAAGTCAAACTCTGGGGTCACCCTGGTAGGTAGCACCCTCTTTATTCACCGAGCCATTTCAGGGGCCCTTCCATCTTAATCTTGATGTCCCCTCTCTCTCTGCCTTACCCCCTTGCCATATCAAAATACCAATTAAAGAGGGAACAATGGTGAGAAGCCGGAAAAGAGTCCAATCAATGTGTGTGGGAAAGAGGAAGTAGAAAGGGGGTCTAGTGACCCTAAGTTCATCTTTGGGTCTGGCATAAGCTACAGGTTTAAACAGGGAAGAATCCGTCAGGGAATGTACTGGCATAATTAAACAGTTCCAGTCAAGGTGTGGGCCTGTCCTTCAGATTTTCAGCTGCCCTGCAAGGTAGCTCCACACACTGTTCATCACTGTCATTCCCTGGGGGACTCAATATGGTTCCGAAGACAAATCTGCTCTGGGGGGTATCAGTGTGTGTGTGTGTGTGGCGGTGGGGGGTAAGTGTTCTCACCTTGGGGTTACATGCAAGGCTTCACTGTCCCTGAGATCCAAGGAGACTGCATTCAGGACGAAGACTTACCTCTCTTTGTGCTTTCATCTTGGGAGGAGGAGGTAGGTTAGTAGGCAGAAGCTCCTCGAGATGTCGACATGAATATAAAGAAGGGAACATGAGTCCAGCCCAAAGAAAGGCAGACATGATGGCAGAGATGCCAGGCCTTTATGCTGCTCAGAGGCACCTTGTCAGCCCAAGCGAGGAGTGGACAGTCTCTAGCAAAAGTGGTTTCTAAGAGCCTGTTCTACAGGGTTGACTGGCTGTATCTGAGTTGGGTGTCCGCATCAATCACTTACTGAGAAGGTGGAAGCTCGTGCTAAGATTGGACAGAAAGGAATTAGTGCTCAGCCTGAACACAAGAAAAGAGTAAGGGATTTAAGATCAGGGTGTCCTCTTCTGAGAAATGATGGAATCTCTAGGTAGTAGAAAGATAAAAAGAATAGCTGTCTACTCAGTATCTAATTATCAGCACACTAATGTTCACAAATAGTCTTTGTGAACCTCTCAATTAAGGCAGGCAAAGTGTTTCCCAGATACCTTGGATTCCAGAAACAGCCAGGCCTGGCAGGCAGGACAGACCACCTACAAGTTGAGAACACTGGCTGCAACCAGGAGCAACATCATCATCTAAAGAAACAGAAAATTATAATGTGTGCAGACAACCTAGGTGTGAATGGGCGTTTGGGAACCAGCAGAGCTGACTTGGGCCCTTGAGTTTACCACAGCAGAATGCCCTAAACTGCCTGTAAAGAAGACTGGAGTCCAGGACAAGGAGGCCAACAGTGTTCAGCTAGGCCTCTAAAACAAACAAACAACAAACAAGCAAACAAAACCAGGCATGCAACATTGCACCCCATTACCCGTCTCTTTCATAAAGGGCATACGCTCAATTCTTGGGAGCTCAGCTCTCATGACCTGACCATTTCCTGGATCCAAGAGATTTGATGCCCTCCTCTGGCTTCCTCCAGAACCCGCTGTAACATGAGGGGGCCTGTTTGTTTGTTGGGGGTTTCTGTCCCACCCAGCTCCCCAGCTATTTAGTTCCAGAGAAAAATCACACAAGAAATCTCTATAAGTTATAAAGCTGATTGGCCCATTAGGTCTGGCTACTTATTAGTTAACTCTCACATCTTGATTAACCCATTTTTTTCTGATCTATGTTAGCTATGTGGCTCAGTACCTTTTTCAGTGGGGCAGCTCACATCCTGCTGCTTTGGTGGTCTGGGCAGGAATGGGAGGAATCAACTTCTTCCTCCCCAGAATTCTCCTGCTCTCCTTGCATCATTTCCACTTCCTGTCTGGTTTTCCCACCTACACCTCCTGCCTGGCCAATCAGTGTTTATTTAAAACATGATTAACAGAATACAGACAATTCTCCTGCACCAACCCGCACTCACATGCACAGATAAACACTCATAAGGCGCTAAGTGGCCATAGAAAGCCTGGCATGTGGCAAGCACCCAGTACCCAAATGCTTGTCTCATCTGCTATGTGGAGAGCCATGAGAGTGTACGGGGAAATGACCCCAATCTCTCACACTGTTACCTAGACTCTCGCTTTCTTCTGCAGGATGTTGTGCTCCTGTGTTTCTGAATAGCTCTTCTGTTTTGAGGAAACCTGGAGGAGTCTGTGTGTGTATCAGGCAGGCTCTCCAGAGGACCTGAAAGGAAGGGTTGGGATGGAAAGGAGGAGATTTATTAGAATGGCTTACAGGACTTGGTTTGGGTAGTCAGCAATGATGGTCTTCATACTAGGGATACTGAGGACCATCCAGTACCTGCTCAGCCCACCAGACTGGGACCTCAGCAGTTATGCCTGGAGGACCCTGGAGAGCCACTGACTTCAGTCCATGTTGAAAGCCTGGTGGGCATCAGATCCCCTGGAGCTGGGTTTACAGGCACTTGTGAGCGACCCAATGTGCCTTTAAAACAAAATTAAATGAAAGAGAAAAGCAATGTTTTGGGGCCAGGAAGATGGCTCATCATACGAAACGTTTCCCATATAAGCGTGAGGACCTGGATTTAAATATCCAGAAAAGTATAGAGTTGGAGACAGAAGCGCATCTCAGGTCAGCAAGCCTCGTGCATGCAGCCGCGGACAACAAAGAGACCCTGTTTCAAACCAGGTGGGGTGCAAGGAGCAGCACCAGAATTTGTCTGAGCTCCACATGTGTGCACATCTGTATACACGTATGCACGTGGTGCGCACACACACAAGATTAAGGAAAACAGTCTTTAAAAGTAACGTCTTTCTACTTCTTAGCACCTTGGTTTAATTTGCTTTGCACAAATTCTGTCTATACTGATTGTCACCAGTGGGTTCCTGGAATAAAAGGGTCCTGGATACAGAAATAATGGCTTTCCAAGCCATGAATGGCTGACCGCTTCAGTTGCCTTCTGGTGAGGACTGAGGAGCAGCACTGCCCTGTGAGATGTGCCGACTCCCCAGGAATTAGCCCAGGCTGTCCCTTTGGTATCACCACGGGGTTATATGGGAAGGAAGGCTAGCTAGTGAGCTGCAAACAGCCCTCACTCATGTACCCTGTGCTGTTCCTTTCCCATCTGAGATCATTTCCCCATAATATGATGACAGAGACGAGGAGGAAGAGTTAGAGTAAGCCCTTTATCCAAGAGAGGGTCCCAGCTAAGGGCTCCAGGTGAAAGTTGGGAAGAAAGAAAAGGAAAAGCAAGGCCTATGACAAAACACCCGGAGGTGAAATTCCTTTCCAAACCCAAACTGGCAAAAACTTCAACCCTATAAGAACCACCGTAGTTCGGTTTCTGATTTCATTTTCTGCTAGACCCGATGGTGTGGGAGGCAGCTCTCCTCTGCTGTGTACTGAAGACCAGAGGCGGGGAACACTGACCTGGGGGTCTCAGCTCTCCTCTGCTGTGTACTGAAGCCCAGAGGTGGGGAACACTGACCTGGGAGTCACAGTTACTTAAAAAACTCACATAACCTGTGTGCTTTCTGCCCCGCATGAAAATGTAAATGCCATTTTAACTGGAAAGAAGAGATCGGACTTCGCAGCTTCCTGGGAGAGAGGGGTGTAAGCCTTAATTGATGAGGCATTTTCAAGAACTTCTTTGCACACAGTTTCTTGATAAACACATTGCAATACAATTGCAGAGTTGTTTTATATTGTCTCTTTTGGCTATCAGAAGATCCCTTTCCTTGGCCAAATTGGAAAAAAAACAATAATTAATATTTCACGTAAATTTAAGTTAGTAAGGAATACTGATTCATATGATATTTTATATCAACACGCTTATAAGAAGAGGCCAAGGTTTTCTTTTTGGTATTTGTTCTAATCTTTAAAGTCATAGACTAACAACTTTGATACTTATTTATAAGAAATTTGGGAGCCGAAAGGTTGGCATTGGCCATGTATTATGCAACCAGGTTATTGCACCAGTCCTAGAGAAAACGAAAGTGCCATAAAAAGAACCCAATATGCAGAAGTCAGAGAAGCTGTGGCAATGCAGACAGACAGAGATCTGTGCTTTAGTTAGCAGCAGCTGGCCCTGAGTGCGAATCACACCTTTTCAAGCTGTGTGGTTAGATGCATTTCTTAATCTCTCCAAACCTCACTTTCAGGACCTGGAAATCCATCACATCCAGCTCACACTGGCCTGAGGTGTCACTGCATGGCTGGTCTCTAATGCGCACCTTCTGTCCCAGGACCCTGCTCACTGGTGACCAGGAAGGCTAGTAGCTATCGGGTCATAGAGGTCAGCAGCACCCTCCTCTATCGCAGCCCTCCACTTCCAGCTGTTTCTAGTTCTTTACCCGGAAGAAGGCAGAGCCCGGAAGGAGGCAGCCATCCTTTGCTTGAGGACTGTTAGATCCTGGGGATGGCCTCCTCCTGGCCATCAGCTTCTCTCTGAGGCCTCAGCTTCTCCCTCTCCATAGCAACCACATCTGCCCTGCTGACCTCACAGGCCCAGAGAAGCACCAGTCTCTGCCTGGATGTCTGGCCGGCTTCACATACTCCCCCCCTCCCCACCCCAGCCTTCTCTGATTGGCCTACAAAGAAAAGCTCCTCTCCTGCTAAGGCTGCTGCACAGTGTCTTTCTGGGGCCTTTCTCCTAAAAGCCCCCACAGAGGCCTTTGCAGGACCCCAGGAATACTGCCACACTTCCCTCCCCCAGGTAGAGCCTCCTTGGATCCCTCTCTGACCCCTGATGATGTTTACTCCTCAGACACTGCTTGGCCTTCTCCTGTGGCCTTGGGGTCTCTCCAGTCAGTCTTAGACTCCCAAGTTCCATTTGTGAGTCACACTTCATGTTGTAGCTCCCAAGGTGGGACATAGGAACTGAATTCTACGCAAACCCCAGCTAGAACACGGAGAACCTTAGGTCCAGAACTGGGCCGGGGCACTCCTCGCACACCTCAGTTCTTCCTAAGTTAGCAATCACTGGTCATCTGTCCACAGCTTGACATCTCAAAAACTTCTGGTCATATCCAGTCTGGGAAGATAAAGGCAGAGCAGCTGGGCTGTTCTCCTCCAACTCCCAGATGGAAGAACCAGGTATTACTTTTATTACTCAAATGCCCCAGGGCCTTTCTCTACCCATCACCCCTTTCTGTTGTTCAAGTTCCTCCCTGGCCTCTGAATTTCACAGTTGTGAACCCTAGCTAAGATGGTTGCTGAAGTCAGTTTCTGTTACTGTGCGTTTGTTTGGGCTTCCAGTCCGTGGTAGGTTTCTCTGTGACTGTGGGGGGCACACCATGGCAGGGAGCGCTGTTCACCAGCACACCACAGTGACCTGATTTCCTCCCACATGTGGGGCTGAGGCTTTAACGCATGGGCCTTCGGAGGATTTATGTCCAAACTGGGACAATGCTTGCTCATCTGCAGCCATGTTGCTGTCCTGTAAGGCACCTCGTGGGATGTTCCAAATCCTCCCAGGTGAGGGTCTGCTGCTGCCTCTCACCACCAGCTATCAGTTTAGATGCCATTTTGTCATCCTTACCATCTCTAAGAGGGAAAAGAAAAAAAAGTCCAAGGCTGCACTAACGACTGGAGTCTACAAAGCTCAGGGCTGTCAATCAATCTCCTTTAGTCCCAAACTGAGGTCGGAGATTCCCAAACCGATGGCATGAAATCCTTCAGGGAGTGCTAGCTCTGACTTTTCCCTTCTCCCTCAGAGTCACAGGGACAGAGCTGATGCCTCTCCAAGCAGCCCACACTTTCCACAGTGGGATGGAGAATGCAGTCCCAGCCCTTCAGCAAGACAGGGCTGGCCGCAAACAGCCATCTGGACATCCTGTAACCCGAAACGCATACTTTCAAGAGGGGTGCAAATGACAGTCACAAATAATTTGCCCCCAAATGTTTATCAGCTCCCTGCCACGGCCACTTCCATTTATAGCTTATAAATGGTTATTAACTGACTCCCTCTCATCAGATAACCAGCCCCAGAACAGGTGGCCAGAAGGGTGGGTGATTAGAGGCCTCCTGGGAGGTGCTGTGTGCTTGCCTGTGGGTGGTCTTCCTGCCTGAGGCCAGTGCCCACATGAGAAGCCATAGAAAGCCTCCAATTTGGGAGATAGCAGCCTGTTGTCTGCTTGTGTATAGCTCTGTCCAAGTTACAGCTGGCTTTGCTTTCTGACCAGCAAACACTGCCAAGAAGGGTTGAAAGTTCAGCACTTAGCTTCCCCCCAAAAGGCATTCCCTTCCCCTTTTAGTCAGAGGCAAACAGTCCTCCCAGCTCTTGCTTCAAGGGTTCTTTAGAGGGCTTGAGCAGATCATTTTGCAAACTCAAGCCAGGACACAGGAGTTCATGGGGGCATCCAGTTGCACCCAGTTGGAAGCAGAGGGTATCCTCAAGAACTTGGTTCTCTGCTAAAAATAAGCCTTGTACAATCTGATTTTCTCAAATGGTTATTGGTATGTCAGACCACAGAGACATTCGCCTACTGAAGGAAGGAGAGATGTTAGGCCAGGGTTTCTTAGTCTCAGAGCTGTGGGCATTGCAAAGGCCATATTGTGTGTCTGAGGAAGTTTAGCACAGTTGTGCCCTTTGTCCTAGACACCAACAGCAGACACTTTTTTTTTTAATCATGAAAGATGCCCCCTGATACTATTAGGGACAAAACCATCCAGTTAAGTCCTGAGTGTCCTAGCTGAGCACAGAGAGTTCATGACACTGTGGCTCTGTGCAAACCAATGCAGAGCAGATCTCAGGTAATGTCTGCAAATGACCAGTGGTATTCTGGCACTGCTCATGAAAACAGAACGGTAGCCAGAATGGTGGGGCATGTTTGTGATCCCAGCATGTAGGGGACTGAGACAGGAAAGATATCACGCAGTGGAGGTCAGTGAAGAGCTATATAGTGAGTTCCAGGGTGGTCTATGCTACAGACTAAGACCTTGTCTCAGAGATGTAATGATTTCTGCATGCAAGAGACCTTGGCAGGGGAAAGCCAGACACCTCGTGGTGGCTGAGAGACAAATACTTTATGCAGGCAAAGCTTAAGTAAGGAGTTGATTGAGAGAAGGGTAAAAGGAGAGGAGAGGAGAGAAGAGAGAGAGAGAGAGAGAGAGAGAGAGAGAGAGAGAGAGAGAGAGAGAGGCAGAGACCTGCTTGCCTCTTCAGAAGAACACCAGAAAGAGAGCAGGAATGGGCAGAGTTTGTCTCTTGCCATGAGGCCTCTGGCTCTCACTTAGTAAGGTCTCTTGTGCACAGAAATCATTGAGAGAGAGACAGACAGACAGACACGAGAGAGAGAGAGAGAGAGAGAGAGAGAGAGAGAGAGAGAGAGAGAGAGAGATAGTAATCGATGAGGGAACAAAAACCTAGTTGATGCTTTATGATAAAATGTGGGGTTTGGGGATGGAGGGAGAACAGGGGTCAATGAAGTAGCTCAGTGAAGTAGTGGGTTAAAGGTGCCTGCCTCCAGCTGAACATGGTGGCACACTTCTTTAATCCCAGCACTTGAGAGGCAGAGACAGAGTTCCAGGCCAGCCTGGTCTACATAGCAAATTCTAGACCAGTCAGGTTTACACAGTGAGATCCTGTCTCAAAAAATAAAACAAGCAAAGAAAAATAAGGTGGAGGGTGTCACTTGCCTTCAAGCATGATAACCTGTCTTCCCTCCCAGGGGTCCCAGGTGGTAGGAGAAGAGAACAAACTCTCCTGAGTGTCTTCCGGTTCTCACCCAGGTGCCCTGCCTTCCTGTGCACGTAGATACACACAAACACACACAATAAAATAAACATTGCTTAGAGTTGTAGCTTGGAAAGGGTCAGGAATGATCTCAGACAATCCAGTGCACTCTCAGGGTCCGGGTGCTTGTTTTTTAAATGTTTTATTTCTCTTCTCTCTCTCTTGCCCCCTCCTCCTCTGTTCCTCTGCCTTCCCCTATCTCTGCTCTCCCTGTGTAGCCCACACTGGCCTTAACCTTGTAGTAACACACCTACCTCAGCCTCCTGAGTACTAGTGTTTCTGCCACACTCAGCTCTAGAGTAATAATAGTTGTTTGGTTTTTTTTTTAAAAATTTTCAAATATGAGCTACGGCCTTGAAGTTAACAGGAGAGCAAACGACAGATACAATTCTTACAGGCCCTGGGAGTCTAAGTGAGCTTTGGGGCTTTGGCAAGCTGTGTGAGTCTGAACATTTCTGACTTCAACTATTCTCACACTTATTCACTTCTTTGCTGTGTGTGTCAGGGGTGTGTGTGTCCGAGGACAGCTTACAGGAGTCACAATCTCTCCCTCCACCACGTGGAGACCAGGGCTGGGACTCAGGCTGCCAGGACTGGCACCTTCACCTACCGGATCATCTCATTGGCCCCTTCCTTTTCATATTCACATTTACTCATTTATTGCAGTATTGGAGATGACACCCAGGGTCTCAGCATTTTCTGCAAGGGTGGTACCCACAGGGCCACATCCTAGACCTAAATTTTAATTTTTAATTTACAAGAAAGAATTGTCTGTGTTTGGGAGGTACATGATGTCTTAGCCCATAGATACATTTCAGAATGGTCAAATCAACTTAATTAACATGTCCACCCTCTCACACAGTTTTCATTCCTTTGTGGTGAGCACCTTTGACGCAGACTCTTTCAGCAATTTGGGGCATGTCCTTTAATTTCTTGGAGTCTCACAAGCCTGTCCTCCAAGTGGGTGATAACACTCAGCCCGCCCACTTGAAAGGGTTGGTTGAGAACCAAGCAAAATAATGGAAGTGAAAGAATCTGTAGTTTAAAAAAAAAAAATCACATAATTTTTTTTCCTGTGAAAATAAAAAGGTTTTCTTTTCCCTTTTTTTCTTTCTTTCTTTTTTTTAAGCAACCTCCCTGGGGCTCCTTGATCTCTAGTTAGTGGTGACGGCAGGATGGGTGGGCTGTGGGAGGCTACGGGTGGCAACATGCCCCGAGCTTGGCAGCAGCTATGACTACCAGGGATCGCCAGGCTCTCCAAACAAGGAGATGTGATACAGGTAGGGCGCTGGGTGTGGTCCATCCCAGGCAGCATACGGCAGGTTGTGTGAGAAGAGCCTTAGAATCTGCAGAAGGTCTGATCTGCACCATGGCATTTTCGTATTATTAGCAATGCCAGCAAATCAAGTTCTCCCACTCCCCAATTTCATCCCCTCTCATTTAAAAAGGAAAAATTAATGTTTAAATCGACTGAGTTCACTTAGTGCTGCCAATAGGGCCATCTACTGGAGCAGGGTAGTCTCCTCAGGGGCCTCATCCTTAGAGAAAACCCATTCACTCTCCCTCCAATCCATTACCAACAGCTCCTCAGCTAGGGTGGAACTTTGTGTTTATCTCCCTACCCTCCATATTTTGATTTTTGTCTGACTTAAAGGGTGTGCACATCTTTTGCATGCAATCCGTGAGTTCATGTGTGCAACGGTCCTGGCTGTGTCTAGAAAAGTCACCTTATAGTTTCTTACAGTCACTGCCTCTGGCTCTTACACTCTTCCCACTGCCTCTTGAAAGATGACCTGCAAGCCTTGGAGGGCAGGGTTGTGGTCTATAGACGACCTGTTTGGGGCTGAACATCCCACAATCTCTTATCCTCTGCACCTTGACCAGTTTCTCCCTCTGGTGCTCTCCACCTTACTTGCATTAAAACAATGTCTCCCAAGTTTACCACTTCAGCTTGGTTGGCCAGTGAGCACTTACAACCTATCTGCCTCCACTCTCCAGTGCTGGCGTTAAATCTGCATTGCCATACAAGGGTCTTGAACTATGACCGTCACGTTTGCACAAGAAGAGAGAGCTCTTACGCACTGAGCCATTTCCCTGGGGTCTTCCACATGTGAAGTTTATGCAGAACCAAAGCTTTGTGCTTTCTAGGCAAGTTCTCCACCAGCTAAGGCAAACCCCAGTGTAAAGGGGACCATTTTAAAATACTTACATCTTAGTATTTGTTTATTTTTGTGGTGTTAGGGATTGAAGTCTGGGTCTCATGAATGCTAGGCAAGGTCACAGCCTAACTCACCACATTGTATTTTCCAAATAGCATGTGACAGTTGCAGGTACGTGTAGAAAGAAGTGTGCTAATGCAATGCATTCATATAGCATTTATTGATGACTGACTCGTTCCCTTCTCTTCGTTGTTGCATGGTGTTTGGAGTCTTCAAACACCTTGCTTACCTTACAGTTATTCACACAATGTCCAACAGTTAAGCTCCAGTCAGCCTGTGGTGCTGTGGGACTTGGAAGTATACTTTTCTTGCCTAATGGCATGTTGAGATCCATTATCCAGCCTCCCTGAATCTTGGAAGGAGGCCTTTGGAGTATTCGGGAGTCAATGTTACCTAGTCATTCCTGAATTACAGATGGGGGAGCATCACACCCACAGAAGTGTTTGGGAACACAGAGTTCATTCCTTCCCAGGGTCCCCCAGCCCTCTCTTTCTCAGTCTCAGTGTTCCAGGCAACGTGGAAAGGGCTCTGCTCATGGAGCCCCTTAGCCCATCGCATCCCTAGGGTGTATTCAGGCTCCTCTGCTTCAGCAAGAGCCGCTCTTCAGGGCAGATTGGCATTGCCAGCCAAAGCCCGACAGCTACTGGCCATGAGGATTCTGGAAATCTGGGTCTCAGTGGAGGAGACTAGGCTACAGTAGCCTTTCCCCAGAAGGAGGAGAAGAAGGTGGGGAAGGGGAGGGCACTAGGAGGGGAAGGGAGGGCACCAGGAAGCCACTGCCTGAGAGGCAGCTCCTGAAGGCCAAGGCCAGGACCCCTTGCAGGAATCTGGGCACTTCCCGGAACCCCTCCAATGTCTGCAGCAAGTGCCACTTCTCAGCTCTGCTGAGCAGGACGGAGGCTTTTCAACCTCATCTCCAAAGTGCCACTTCACACCACGCCCCCCAAAATAAAAACAAAACAAACGATTAAAATAAAAAACAACCTGCATTAACCAACCTCTAGAAATCCATTCTCTGTCTTACTGGGTCCAAGCCAACAGCTAGTACGAGGCAAGCCATGAACCACTGCTTCCCTGTCCTCCACCACAACAAGTGCCCTTCCAAAGGTCATTATTTTCATAATAATGAAAATATTTATATTTTCATAATAATGAAAATAATTTCTGTTCTGAAGGCAGAACACTCCTGGGTAGCCCAGACTGGTCTCAAACTTGCCATCTAAAGGCAGAACACTCTGTGTAGCCCAGGCTGGTCTCAGGCTTGCCATTGGAATTCTGTAACAATATGTCCACCCTCCTGCTAAAGCCTATCTCTTTCATATTAGTTTTTTAAGAGTTCTTTTTTGCGTTATTGAAAATAAATATCCTTTGTAACTATTTTAACTATTCCTTCAACTTTTTTGTTTCTAGAAACTTCTGTGGCACTTTATGGCATGCAGAACTATATATTTTTATGAAGTGATAGCCAAGGTCTTTACTTTTATATGACTAGATGGGTACCCACCTATGTTTTTCTAGTTCTTTTAAGTTTTTATTTTATGCCCTTCAAACCATCTGGAATAGATTTGGATGTAAGGTAGGCCGTGTAATACTTTCCCCCCAAACAGTTAGCCAGCAGAGTTAGCCATCAATTTCTAATAATTCTTCCTTACTGATTTGTTAACAAGGTGGAGATTTTAGTCCCATATTGCTCCACGGGTTTCTGCTCTTGTTGTTGAAGTAAGAGGATATCTCTCAGGTCTGAGGAGATGGCTCCGTGGGTACAGTGCTCCCTGCATGAACTTGAAGAACCTGAGTTCTCATCCCCAACAAAGCTGGGCTTTGTTGGATACATCTGCAATAGAAGCCGAAGGTGAGAGACAGACCAGCAAACCCTATAACCTCAGGAGCACATTGGCCAGGCTGCCTAGCTAAAACAGCAAGTTCTAGGTTCAGAGAGAGATCCTGTCTCAAAAAATGTGGCAGGGGGTGGGGTGGGCAGATAGAATCCACCGTTAACCTCTTTTTTGTTTGTTTGTGTTTTGTTTTTTGAAGCAGTGTTTCTCCATGTAGCCCTAGCTGTTCTTGAACTAGCTTCCTCCTACTGGATGAGTGTAGCCTGAGACTGCTCCCTTGCCTATTAGTTAACTGCCTTCTCATCCTCCTCCTCCTCGTTCACGCTGTGTGAGAAACAAGCTGAGTCTCCAGGTTGTTACTGGTGTGTCTCCATCAGAGTGTCTGACCCACGCAATCACAGTTTCTCTGTATGCGTGTCTGTTGTTTCTTCACCAGCTAAGTAAGGCCAACCCCAAAGTTGTGCAGGTCACAGTAGACACTGCTGATAACAGCACCTCTGTTAGCAGGGCTTTACAATTGGCATTTCTGACTGGGGTGGAGTGAAGGGCTGTATGTGAATATCAAAGGCCGTGGCAACAGGACAGTGAAACAGAACTGTAAAAGTGAGACCATGGAAAGTCTCAAGCATCTTCTGGGACTGCAGTTTCAGAAAGAAAGGGAAAGCGGGGCTGAAGAAATGACTCAGAAGGTACAATGTTTGTTGTAAAAGTGCAGGTACCTGAGTTGGGATCCCAAGAAGATACATAAACCATAGCAGAGCAGGTCTACTATATCCAGATGGGAGGCAGACCCAGGAGAATTCCTGGAAACTCCGGGGCCGGTGAGCCTGGAGTATACAGCAGAGAAAACCAGAGATGGCCTTGGTGCAAGATGAGGACCAACTACAAGGTGAGCTCCATGTGTACAGCGGCATGCATGCGCCTGCACACACACACACACATGCACGCACGCACACACACATGCACGCACACACGCACACATGCACAGGGGGACGGGAGGGAAGAGGAAGAGAGGGATAGCTCTGTTTATAAAAGAAAAGGAAAGAGTAATATGTATTTTTCTGTAACCCTCTTGTCTCAACCACTCCAGGAGTGACCATAAGTATACTGTGGGCTTAAGAAAATTTCTGATTCTTGTTGTGGTTTAAGTTTATTTTAGACTCTTACTTTTGTGGAGGACTTTCACAAGCTAAGCTTTAAATACATTCAAAGGCATCATTTTAAATCTGAGTTTAAAAGAAGGCACTTAAGTATTAAATGTAGAAAATAGATGTAGGCATATAGAAAAAGACATTTCAGGGCTGGAGAGAGGGCTCGGCAGTTAAGAGCGCTTGCTACTGATCTAGAGGACCAGTTCAGCTCCCAGCACTCACCCTGGGTAGCTCACAACTGCTTGTCACTACAGGTCCAGGGGGTCTGACAGCTCTGGCCTCTGCAGGCACTTGTACTCATGTACACAGACAGACAGAAATACAGACAGACAGACAGACAATTTATAAATAAAATAAATATTTTTAAAAAGATATTTTAATAAATCTCCAATAACCACCCTTTTCATGCCCACAGGCATAATCTTCCATGGCTGTGATGGCTGTTCTTGGTTGTCAACTTGACTACATCTGGAATTAACTAAAACCCAAACATCTGGATGTATCTGAGAGGGATTATTATTTTTCTAATTATTTGAGGAAGGTGGGAAGACCCACCTCAAATCTGGCCCACACTTTCTGCTGGCAACTTATATAAGGGACACAGAGGAAAGAGAGTTGTGCTTTTGTCTGTGCGCCCTTCCTCCCACTAGCAAGTTCATTCCTTTGCTGGCGTTAGAGCCTACTTCTTTGGGATTCCGTCATATAATACCAGCTATATATATAATACCATATAATATATCTCCATTTTGTCAGTTCTGTTCCTCTCGACAACCCTGACTAATATACCAACCACACATTATTCTAATGTATAAATGCTAAACATGTTCTCTGGTCATGGATAGTTGGTTCCTCTCATTGTTTCTATGCTGCAATTCAAACTAAATTATTTCTGTTGACAAGTTGAATCATCTCAATCAACTACTTAAAAAAAAGTTAGTTCCAGGTTTTCCTTTGGGTTACCCATTCACTTGTATCTGGCCCATGAAGCTCACTATAACCCCTACCCAGCTTAATGCAGAAGCTTCTTTGTAGCCAGCTGCATGTCCCTCAACCCTCAAGGCTCAGTGAGTGTCTCCTCGAGAAGACCTGTTTCACTCTCCAATAACGCATCCTCTCTCTGAGAGAGCAGTGTAGCACACCCACGTCTATGAAAACAAGCATCTGCCAGAACTATCTGAGGGAGTAGTTGGCTTTGCAACTGGAGTTGGGGTTTTGGCCTGAGCAAGTGTGTTTGATTTCCCGTCAGATAGACGGCCTTGTACTTTGCACCTTGTTCAATGTCTGACCTGGAAAAATAGTTGCTCAATAAATGAGTGGAATTGTATTGCACATTGATTTTTAACTTAAATTCAAATTCTCCCTTAGGCTTACAATAACGGAATTTCACGACTGCCTTAGATAACTGAGTAGACTATTACCCCCACCCAGAATGGACAGAGAGGTCAGGGTCATAGAAGTCTTCCAGGGAGTTCCCGGTCTACTGTTATCCAAACAACAATTATTTTACGGCTGCTTCCAGGGCATTGAAAGATCATCTTCAACCTTCTCAGCCTTGATTTAGACAGTATGGGGCTGGAGAGATAGGAGAACATACCAGAAAGGAAGGCAAGACAGGAAATCTTCCTGTGAGATCCAACCCAAGTCCACCCTGTGAAGAGTTTCCAGGCCTGCCGATCCTTGGGCTTGCTGTGAAGTTCCTCGTGACTGGACGGGCTGGGAGTTATCTGGGTGTGTCAGCCACTATTTTCATTACTGTGTTCAAATCCCCAGCAAGAGGGAACCTAAGGTAGACAACGTTATTTTAGCTCATACTTCAGGACACCGTCCGTCACAGCAGGGGAGACAGGGCTACAGGAGCAGTTTGGAGTGTGGTGGTAATGTTTAAGGCGGTTTGTTCACATTTGATGGGCTCAAGAAGCAGAGACAGGGCTATAAACTTCAAAGGTTCCACAACCTCCCCAGACAGTACCACCAGCTGGAGGCCAAATGTTTAACCATGAGCCTAGGAGACAGTTGACATTCAACTCATAACGCCGGACGATGTCTTTCTGAGGCTCAGAACCTTGAGAGCTGTGAGGGCTTTGTATGAGACAGCATTGAGACCGGCGGTGGTTCTGAGAAATTAGGAAGCTGGAAACAGAAAGACCTGAAGTCCAGCAAGACCCCCTGGGTACCACTCCATGAAGGCCAAGCCTTCCCATTGGCATCAGCCTGCAGAGGAAGACTTCCCCTCTCTGTAACGCCAGCTTCAACGGCTTCATAGTCTCCCTGTGTCCCACATGAAGAAATCAATGTGCACCACAAGCCAACGTGCAAATCACCATAAACAGGGCAGAGTTCTTGTGTTTGGTTCAATTGTGAAACCAAGCCCTGACATTTCAAGTCTCTTCTCTTCCTAAACCCTGCACTGATCTCAAAGCTGATGTGAAGAAGAATCAGAGTTTTGGTGGGGAGATCAGGAGTGCTGAGCTGTTGATGTGAGGATAGCACCCAGCAGGACTGTCCTCAGTTACCACCATCATCTTAATTGGGTGAGAAGGTTTCAGGTTCTTGGTTATTGGGAAAGAATGACCATAACCCGCTAAGTATTGTTTAAGTCAGGAGTGGGGGAGGGGGCAGGAGAGTGAGTAAGTGAGGGGCTGGGGAGATGGATTAATGAGTGAGAATGGTGGTTGTACCAGTGTGAGGACCTGGGTTCAAATCCCCAGCTCTCACGTAACTCTAGTGCTAGGGGGTAAGGTACAAGGACAGGAGGATTGCTGGCTTCCAGCTTAGCTCCAGGCTCAGTGAGAAACACCTGTCTTACCTTATGGGAATAAGGTACAGTGACAGAACAGGATGCCCAGTGCCCTCCTCGGCACCCTCCTCTGGCCTCCTTACATACACAGGGCTCATGTACCCCCACACGTGCACACGCAAACCACAGACAGACGCGAAAGAGAGGCGTGTGTATGGGGCGGGGGAAGGAATGGTTATGAGCTCAGGAAGAGGAAAGGGCCTTTTAAAAAACCCTAAAGCCTTTGCCCTAGGGCTTTTCTGAATGAAGCCTCCAAGGGATGAGAAGAGAATCCTAAAAGATGCAGTGAATACCAGGAGCCCTCTTGAAAGAGAAGCTTTCAGGAAACCACACAAAATCAGAACTTGTTGGCCTGAGAGTCAGACTAGAGAGACTCTTTCTTGGTCCCGAGAACTGGGAGGATAAGTAAGCCCTAAGCAAACGACACAAACGTCTTAATAACGCAAGTTCACAAACATCTTTTTTCTTCCACTCTTGGGAAAGTAGAAGGAAATAAATTAGAGACGCAAGCCGGGACCTTCAACCTTCCTGCCTCCCACCAACGTCTAGAACAACTAAACACAAGCGTCCCTTAGTGGTTTCCTCTTTGTGTGAACACGTATGAGCGATGGGAAAGAGATATACTTGAGGCCAATACATTTTTAACTCCCTGGGAGGTAATTTTTTTAAAATCTAAACATGCCTTCATTTGGGCCTTCAAAGATGAAATAATGAAGCAGCTATACCCGAGTGCCAAATCTCATTCCATCAGCAGCTTTTTATAGCCCCGAGTGCTATGTCAATTAACACCTCTCAACTCAGGACCAGAATCCTCCTTAGGAAACAGATATGGGAATGGCCAAACCTGTACCGTCAGCCTGAGTTCAAGCGCTATCGCCTACCTAAAACAACAACAATCATATATGATGTGACTGTGGAAGAGGCTAGCCCCAAAGGTGTTCAACCTCCCCGCCACACACACACCTTTTTTTTTTTTAAAGTGTGAAACTTAATTTCTGTTTGAAGCATCTTTCCCACCAGATGTTAGAAGCTTCACTTCAATCAACTAAAGAGAAGATGGTGTCCGTGTCCTTCATCTCTTTGCTCCCCCGGCTGTGTCTTCACTCTGGAGGCCTTCTGCCTCCCTGCTGATGGACAGAGGCTGTCCACAGCCATCCCCTGAAGTGCAGACACTCTCCTGATTCTGGCTGGGTGGCCCACACTAACCTGCCCCGTGATGCTCCTCTCAGAACAGTGAGTCCTTGGCAATCCTTTCATCCAACATCTCTGTCCTTGTAATGCTAGAACTTCCCAGAATGATGCCTGGGAGTGGAAATTCTCATAGGTTTCAAGGAAACATATCGAAACCCCAATACATGATCAGAGGGTGGGAAATGGGTCAATCAGATCGAGCGCTTGCTGCATAAGCACAGGCCTGTGTTCAAATCTCTAGCATTCATGTAAAAATCCCAGTGTGGCTGCAGGTGCTTGTACCCCGCAGGGCTGTGGGGGGCAGAGACAACAGGACCACTGTGTCTCTCAGTCACAAGACTACCTCAAGAGTCAGTAAAGACCCATACCACATGCATAAAACCTTCAAAAAAAAAAGAAATAAAGAAAAATACTGTATTCTGATTCAGTCACTGTGCTGTATACATGTATTGAAATGTTTTAGTGTGCTGTACCAATGAATATGTTATTTCAGGTAGTTAATTTTAAACAACTTAGTTCTTGGGTTATTCAAAGTGGCTCATGAAGGAGGTAGGTTGTGGGTCAAGCATCCTTAGCTGCCTCTCCTGAGTCCTTCTTAATTTTCGTCACAGTTAGACACCAGCCTTTTCAAGAGTTGCCCCAGGTATCTGGCCTCTGACTCCAGTTCCTGAAAGATAGCAGGGCGTTGGCAGGAGATCAGAGGGCAGGGTGAGGGGGTGGAGATGCAGATCTCCCTGGCTCCTTCATTCGGAGTCACAGGTGGGCAGAGGCTATGATCCTTTATAGGAAGCTACATGCTCTTGGGGGGCCGTCTCCTACATATACCTCTCAGTGATGGCCACCACTGTCTCTGAACTCCAGCGACCACACTCTACACCCTCTAGGCCCAGGAATAATCATGCTTACCAAGGCAGCTGGTCCCAGGAGGGTCACCAGTCCTGGCGGCTTCCCTTCATTCTGCCTCTGCTCTGAAAATGACTCCTTTGCTTAGTCCTTTCCTGTCCCCTGCTTTGAGCAAACTGCCTGTTGTCCACTGGGGCCTGACAGAATCAACTGCAGTATCAGCAGCTGGGAGGACCCTTCCGCCTCATCATACAATGTCCTTCTCGGGTCTAGAGTGGGTCAGGTTGTGAGAGGAAATATATCACATGGCTCCTAGTCTCTGCTGTGTTTGCAGCCCCTTCAAATGAGGATAGCCACACACACACACACCCCCACCCCGCTCCTGATGAAGAGGCAGCCTGGGTATCTATTTCTTTTCCCACATGCCTCTATGCCCCCGCTTCTGTCCCAAACTGCAACATGGGCACCCTCATCAGAAGCCAACAGGCTGACAACCACACACACCATCCCCCACTGAAGACGAAGCAGGCCTATAACACCTTCCTGCAAGAACACACTCAGAAAGCGAGCAGGGAACAAAGTCAATAGCAGCTGAGACGGAAGTGGGAGGTAACCATAGGTGCGTGCGTCAGACGGAACCGAGTTGCTACATTAGAAAATAGGAGTCTAGATCAGCAGAAGTTACAAGGCAGAAGGTGAGAACAGCTTGGGGTGACTGGAAGCCACGGAGTGGCTTAAAATAGAGAATCCCTGTGAATGGAGCATCCGAATGTGTGCTTGGAATGGGTAGGGTGACCCTCTTTACTGATTACACCAAGACCGTTCTGGTTACTTATCTGCCTGGGATATCCAGGAAGACACTGATGGACACAGTGGTTGGCCCTGGGTGTGGTCCCTGAGAACCCCACATTCTTCCTGCTCCCGCAGCCCTGGGTCCTGTCTGAACCTGGCCCCATTCCTGAATTCCTGGGAAGTTGCCAAGCAGGGTCTTTAGGAGTCAGACTGTCTGGATTTCCCTTCCTGGGTTTCCTGCTATTTAGCGCTGTGGCCTCTGGGCAAACTCCTAACCCTGAAATCTCTGTTTGCTCATCTATAAAATGGGGGTGATAATTGCATCATCCTCACAGACTCACTGTGGGAATTAAGTGAGTTGATACTCAGCAGTAGTTGACATGTTGTACTTCCTGAAATTAACACAAGTGGTGTTCCTAACTTGGTTTTTCAGAAGCAATGGGAGAGGGGAAGAACACAGAGACATTAGCACCAGTGTCTGGCCGCCCAGTATCAACCATTAGCTTTTGACCAGAGGCATGACTTTGGAGTCAACCTCATTTTCAGTTTTTTTTTTTTCATCTGTAAAATGGAAGTAGCAGAGGCTGTCTTTCAAAGTCATCTGAGTAAAACGTCGTCTGGAAAGATGGTATAAGTCAGGTGTTTGTGGAGGAGACCAGGAGAGGCTTTGCTTTGGATTCACTGTTTTTTCTTTTTAACACCCTGTAACCAGGTGGTGATAACGCAGCTAAAGTTCAAAGACACCCACAACAGCAGCGGTAAGAGTGGAAGCCTTCGGCCCCCTTTCTCGGGCGGAGCCTCGGACCACTCAGGCCAATATTCTCCAGTGCTCCCTGAAGACATTCTTCAGAGTGTCTGGGCCGGCTCTGGGAAGAGGGAGGAAAAGCTTTTGACAGTGGGGAAGCCATCGGAAGGAAGTCAACAGGAGCCAGCAGAAGCAGCAAGGGAAGGGGGCTTGCAGCACACCAGAAACCAGCCTGACAAACCACAGCAGTCTTCCAGAAAGGTCCATGGATGACTGCCAGAAAACCCAGAAGGAATGGGAAAATCTCAGAGGCCGGCCTGAATGCAGAGTATAGCTGCATCTCTATACCAGATGCTGCTAGGCAGAACCTGACTGCCCTCCTTCCTTCTTTCCTTCCTTCCCAATTCTTTTCTCATCGTGTGTATGTGTGTGTGGTGTGTGCATGTGTATTGTGCATGCATTGGTGCACACGTTATTGTGTGCTGTGTATGTGGAGGCCAGAGGACAACCTCAAATATCATCCCTCCCACTCTACTTATTTTTAAGTAAGATCTCTCACTGTCCTGGGACCAACCAAAGACGGGAGGTTGGCAAAACCCTAGGGATCTGCCTGTGTCTACCTTCTGCGTGCTGAGATTGCATTTATGTGGTTCCTAGGGCTCAAACTCCGGTCTCCACGCTTGCAACTGAGCTATTTCCCCAGCCCTCTTTTGTTCTTTGCCTATATTGCCCAGGAAACACGTGAAATCCCACACCATGATTCACTTGTAAAGAGATGACCAGCGAAGTGATGTCTGTGTATAAAGTCAGACACAGGGTGCTGCTACATTTGCCCTGGCGACCTCACTCCGGAACCTCAGAGAACCTTCGGGCCTGGCCTGTGTGTCCATCTCTTTACCAGCTTTGGATCCAAGACCCACTGCTCTGTCAGCCCTCAAACAGCTACAAACAGCAATTTCAAACAGAAACAGCCTAGGTCTAGCAAAACAGGCCTCCCGATTTAGCTCCGTGCCTCTCAGCAGAGGCTGCACATGGGTACCACACACACATCTGTGTCCCCTATCACAGCTGCATCAACAGAAAAGCAGTTGAGGGACAGCCCTGGATCCCCCAGCGAGCCCTGTCCTGGCCAAGAATAAGATCTCTTGCTCCGCTGCCCTTATAAGGTGATTAAATGGCTCTTTTTCTCCTTAAAAAGGGGTGGGGGGTGGGAAAAGTGGGGGGGGGAGAGTGGAAGGGGCAAAAGGAGTTTGAATGCAACTGTTTTGCCTGAGACTGGGAGCACTGTGGTCCTTTTATTCGTTTGGAACGAGTGGGTATACAGAACAGCTTTGTTTTTCAATTCATTAACTTCCCCAGAAAAAGACCATCTTTTCTGTTTACCCTAAGGAGCTGGATGTGGAGCCATTGCCATGTGTGTGGTGTAAATAAGAGAGGCCACCAATGGAGATCCGTCCCTTTCATGATGAAAAAAAAAGAGAAGAGTCGCTTCCTTGGGTTGCAGGGGACATTTCTTACCAGATGTCAGCTCTTATTTTTCATTATGGAGAAGTAGGTAAATAGCTGTGGTTTTAAATTAGTGTCCTTTAATTTGCAGAGCCCAGGCGGGTCCTAAAGCACTTCTCAGGATGTAAATGCTTTCACAGAGAAACACAGCGTCCAGAAAACTCCGTGAGACGAGAGCCATTCTCAGAACAAAATAGGTCGGGTTATTACGCCATCAGTACACCCATGGAGCCCTAAGCTCAACGCTGGGTGTCAGCGGTTTACTGACCACAGCAACCACGGCCCCAGAGAGCACCATCACTGCCGCTGTCATATTTCAACAGCAGAGGAATGTGGGGTTTGGAGCCTTCAGTTGTCTACTAGCTGGCTGGCTGGCGGTGACGTGCACACGAGTGCCTTCCCCAGGGGTTTTCAGACATCCCATCTACACAGTCACTTCTTTCCATGCTGGGTAGCCCTTCTTCCCCTAACAGCAGTTTTTGCAAGGTTTACAAGAAGGCAAAAGCCCTGCTCACTGCGTCCATCTAGAACATTCTAACAGTAACTTTTCACGTTGATATGTTTGTTTTTCATCCCCAGTTACACTTACATAATTAAAATACGTAACACAAAAGTTTTTCTGTCATGCCGGTGGTAACCTTTGAACTTGTGCTTTACCCATCAGTGCTGTTTGATTTACAAGGAAGTGACAGTTTGTTTCTTCAGGCCTGTAATTTTCACCTAGATCCATCAGTGACCTTAAAGGCACAGGTCAAAGTCTACGGATGAGGAGCGGATGGGCAGGTCAGAGAAGCAGGCTTCGTGTCCATGGGGGAAGTTTCCGTGAGTTAATTTTCTTCTTTCTAAAAATATTTCACATTTTTAGTGTGTGTGTGTGTGTGTGTGTGTGTGTGTGTCTGCCCACACACACTGTACAGGTACCTGCAGAAGCCAGAAGAAGGTGTCTGATCTTGTGGAGTTGAATTTATAGGGGGCTGTGAGCCTCTTGAAGTCAGTGGTAGGAACTGAACTCTGGCTGTCTGGAAAAGCAGGACTTACTCTAACATCTGAGCCATCTCTCCAGCCTGATTTTAAACTTATTTCTGAGATTTTAAAGGACCCATGCTGAGCTGCGGCCCTACCTCCTGCTTTGCACCTCTGACTGACCTACGGGGGCCCTTGGCCTCCCTGCTTGCAGGAAGAGCAGAGTCAGAGTAAAGAACTTCCCAGGGCAACCTGGCACCCCACAACTGACCTCCAAGTGAGGGTGCTATAGTCCTGGAGGTGGGAATGTTCTCTACCTTCTCTAGATCCAGTCCTGCCCTCTTCTCCATGCTGGGATGTAGTTCTTGAGAGCCCTGATGCTCTCAAGGACATCAGCTTTGTCCCCTGTGTTCTGAGGAGTTGCTGCTAGGTCTGGGAGAAGGGCCGTGTCTGTGGCAGGATACAGACAAAAAGAGTTCTCTTGCAGCCTGCCTTTCCTTACTGCTCTCCTTGGGCCTCATCACCATTAGATCTATTTCCTCCCAAGAGCTCTGTGATGGCTATTCTTGGTTGTCAACTTAACTACATCTGGAATTAACTAAAACCCAAATAATGGGCACACCAGCGAGAGATTTCTGCTTAATTTGAAGCGAGAACAATTAGAACCTCTTTTAATCTGGATCTCTGAGGATGAAAGAGACTTTAATCAATATCCTTTTTTTTTTTTATTAGATCAGGCTGGCCTTGGACTCAGAGATCTACCTGCCTCTGCCTCCCAAGTGCTGGGATTTAAAGTCATGCACTACCACTACCTGGCTTAGTCCAGATCTTTTGAGGTGGGAGGACCTGTCTCTAATCTGGGCCATGCCTTCTACTGGAAGCCTATATCAGGACATGAAAGAAGGAAGTTTGGGCTCTTTGCTTGGTTGGTCTTGCCCTGGTAGCAAGACCATTCCCTCACTGGCATTAGAGCCTACTTCTTTAGGATTTTGGTATGAACTGAAGACCAGCTGAGACTTCCAGCCTTGTGGTCCGACCAGCTCCTTGATTCTCCTACCTTCCATTCATAGACATTGTTGGATTAGCTGGACCACAGCCTGTAAGTCATTTCAATAAGTCCCCTTTCCATAGAGAGAGAATCATCTTCTAAGTTCTGTTACTGTGGAGAACCCTGACTAATACACACATTCATACACCATCCACCACACAATGAAAAATGAACAATAATTGAAATGGGATTTTTCTTTCTATACACACCTGAGATGAAAACTTTATTTTCCTGAGGAACTCAACGCTATATCCCCCATTCTGTCCCCTGATACTCCTGAAATAAGAACCTTAGCACCTCCAGGAAGAACTTGGGTCCCATCCATGATACCCCCAAGTTACCATTGGGGATTGAAAATAAGAGACAGTCCTCCTCATTCTGTCTTCTGGGTTTCCCCTCTTCCTTCCCTGCTCTCTAGGACAGGCAGTTTGATGCTCATTGCCAGATTTGTCCACTGTGACTTTCAGCAAAGAACCTGTATGAAGTAGTGAGTCCTGGCCTTGCTGGTAGCTTCTTCTGGACCATTTCTTGTGTGCTTCCCTGCCTGAGACAAGGTTAACAAGGTACCCGCCTCAGCGCCCAGAGCAAAGCTTCTCTATTCCTCCTCTCTGAAATTCCCTTCCCAGCAGCTGCCCAGCCATTATGACGTCTGACTTTACCAGGGACCCTGGGGAAAACACAGATGTCAGGGCTGTAGGTCATGGGTATTTAAGGATTCTGGGCTTATTGTTGATCATATATGAGAACAACAATAAAAACAATCATAATGTTTATAAATTGTTGACTGTGTGAAGTTTTCAATGTATTCCGTCCTGAAAACAACTCCATGGTGTAGGAGACAGTACTGCAATGGGCACAGATTATTAAACACTTGTCCTGGATTACACTCTGGCTCCCGATCTAGAACCAGAGATGCTGCTGCCATCCCTGGGGAGTCCCACATGCCACTCACCTGTTGGCAAATCTGATGTAGATTTCCCCCACAATCCTCTACTGGAAGTTTTCAAAACCTTTAGTCTAGCGGTTCTACCCTTTGGGGCTTTTCCAAACCAAATAACGAAAAGTGCAGTGAATAGATACATATATAGTTCTCACATGGCTTAGTTTCCATGTGGATGTTGAATACGAAATACTCAAGAATAACCAGAACCCAATAACAGGGGATTAATTTAGTACATTGATAAGGCCTTGTCTTGGGGCTACTATTCCTGTGATGAAGCACCATGACAAAAGGAACTTGGGGAGAAAAGGGTTGATTCAGCTTACACTTCCCCATTGCAGTTCATCCTCAAAGGAATCCAGGACAGGAACTCAAACAGACCAGGAACCTGGAGGCAGAAGCTAATGCAGAGGCCATGGAGGAGTGCTGCTTACTGGCTTGCTCCCAATGACTTGCTCAGCCTGCTTTCCTATAGAACCCAAGACCACCAGCACCCAGATGGCGCCACCCACAATGAGCTGGGGACCCCCCATCAATCACTAATTAAAAAAACGCCCTACAGACTTGCCTACAGTCTGATCTCATAGAGATATTTTCTTAATTGAGGTTCCCTTCTTTCAGATGACTTTAGCTTGTGTCAAATTGACACTAGCTATCCAGCACAAGAGTATGGCACAACCATTAACACCTATGACACAGATACTGTTTGGTGGGTGTTGCTCTGAAGGTGAACGCAAATAAAGTAATCCCACAGTAACTCAGAATTGAGTCTAATAAAGGGTTTTTTCATTTAGGGAAAACTCACAGATCACAGTCCTCTGCATGAACAGGGAACAGGTACAGAATCCAACATCCAGGTGTGAGAGAGGAGAGAGCAGATGGGCTCGCATCTTTTTGGTACTCAAGGCCACACCCAACCTGGTCCAGCCCCTCAAAGGCCATTGGCTTAAGGAGGTTCCCCATCATTGCTCGATGAATGTATCCAATTATAAAGCAAAAATTCATAACCATGGGAAAACCACATTTAATTATAACTTATGTGGGTTATTGGCTGAAGGACTTCCCACAGCAAATAACCTCCCCATCACCATGACACCATGTTGTGTTGTGAGCCATGCTACATGTTTGCACAAGTATTAGGGACTTTTTTTTTATAAATGAAATTCTATGTTTTCTAAGCTTTCTAAACTATAATTGGGATAATTCAGTGAGTAGATTTAAAGAGAAATAGACCATGCCCCAGTGGGCTGATATTTCAGTGGCTATTGGCTGAAGGAGTGGAAGGCGCTCCCGCAGCAAATAGATATCATCCATCCAGGTTTATAGTCTCCAATTAAGGTATTTTGAATAGGAATGGCCCGTCATAGGCTTATATATTTGAATGTTTGATCATTAGAGACCAGTGCTACTTGATAGGGATTCGGAGGTCTGGCTTTGTTGGAGTGGCTGAGGCCTTGTTGGAGGAAGTGTGTCATTGTGTGTGTGGGGGGGGGAGGGGGCTTGGGGATTTCAAAAGCTCAGTCTAAACCCAATCTCTTCCTGTTGCCTACAGATCCAGATGTAGAATTCTCAGCAAATTCTCCAGCACTACGTCTGTCTTTATGCTGTCCTGCTTCCCACCTTGATAATAAATGAAACCTCTGGTTGAGGAGAAAGTTTGTTGTAGAGAAAGGGAGAACAGACCAGAGACTTCTGAAGAGTCCAGACTGAGCCAGGCCAGGAGAGGAACAGAGGTGTAGGTGTAGGGAGTGTGTGTGTGGGAGGGTACAGGCAGATCAAGAGAGACCAAGGAACAAAGTCAGGCAGGAGCTAAGAGATCAAGAGACCACATATTCAAAGCGGCTAAGCTTATAGAGGATCAGAAGTGGTAGGAGGCAGGGTGAGGAGTGCTGGAAGGAACCACAGGTACTGAGTGGGACTTGTCCCTCTGAGAGTTTATTTGGGACCTGACAGCTGCTGAGACCAGGCATGTGTCAAAGGTATCCTTGCACGGAGGCCCAGAGAGGCCTTTGCATGAAAACATGAAGGTAAAACCTGGGTTATCTTGGAGACCCCAAGACATTGGAGATACCAGAGCCATGGGATACCTGCCAAGGAGAGCTCCTGCCAGGAAGAGGAGCCAGCCCAAGAGAGAGAAGTGTGTTGTAGCCAATGAAGCTGAAAAGAGCTGGAGATCTGAAGAGCGTTTGACATCAGACATGGAGATGTAGGATTTGGTATTTGCCCAGGGGTTTAAGTCTGGCTTTGGTCCAGTATTTCCTCACTATGCTCCCTTCCTCCCTTCTGGAATTGTTATGTATGTTCTGTGTCACTGTAAGTTGCAAGTATATGATCTGATTTTTGATTTTGATTTTATAGGGGGTTATATTGCAGAGATTGCCCTGAGTCTCAGAAGAGGTTTTGAACTTTGAACTTTTAAACAGTGTTGAGATTGTTATAGACTATAGGGACTTTTGAAGTAGTATTGAATGCATTCTTACTCTATGATATGACTACAAGCCTATGGGGACCAGGGAGTGGAATGTGGTAGTTTGAGTAAGAATGATCCCCATAGACTTATAGATTTGAATTCTTGGTCATCAGGGAGTGGCACTATTAGAAGGTGTGACCTTGTTGGAGGAAGTGTATCACTGGAGATGGGCTTTGAGGTCTCAGATGCTCAAGACAGGCCTAATGTCTCTCTCTCTTCCTACTGCCTTCCAATTTGTATATAGACCTCACAAGCGCCATGTCTGCCGGCATGCTGCCATGCTTCCTGTCATGATGATAGTGGACCAAACCTCTGAACTGTAAGCCAAGCCCAATTAAATGTTTCCTTTTATGAGAGTAACTGTGGTCATGGTGTCTCTTCACAGCAACAGAACACTGACTAAGGCACCAACCTCCCCTAATGTAAGAACTGCTCATCATTAACATCTATTCCCAGGTCTTTTCCCCTCAACTCCAAGAAAAGCAGAATTCTATTTGCCTCTGGCTGAAACAGTTTCAGGCTGGTTTGAAGAAGAAAGTCAAGCCGTCAACTGACACCAGGCCAACACGCCATCCACCAACCTTGGCCTGCTCAGCCAGAAACAGTTACTCAGAAGCTAGCCTCAGCTGTTCCACCCAGAATGTGATGGACACACAGAAGAAAGAGCTCAGAACAAACAAGTCTTGGCAACTCCAGCTTTTCAAGGGTTATGTCATCAGCAAGTGTCAGTGTTATCAAGTTAGATTTCCCGAGGGACGGTCCAAGAGTGCATGACAGCAAGGAGCCCTAGGAGAGTTCTGCACCGTGGGACACCAACTGACAGGCCAGTGTGGATGAAGCAAATCTCATGGGGCTCCACCTCGAGATGAAATGCTGCTGAGAAAGGGAGACTCCGTCTTCTCCAGGACTGAGCTCCCTGATAAGAGTTATCCAGTCCCAGGGGGTCAGTCCTAAACACATGTACACACACGTGACTTTAAACAGACTCAGCAGGTGGTACTTATAAATGCACACGTATGTAATAATAACAGAAAAGAAGGCATCATCCATTTGAGAAGGAATGGGGGCACAGAAAGAGTTGGAAGGCAGAATGAGGGAAGTAAATGTTGCGAATATAGTATTTGTGTACTAAGTTCTCGAGAAAAATTTAAACTTTAAAAATAATGTGAAGTCCAACTGGTAGAAAAGGGAGAAAAATGAGAAGAACTGAGTGAAGGGAGCAAAGGAATGGGGAAGGGAGAGGAGATGGGGAAAAGCAGGAAGGAAATAGAGGCCAGTCTGAACTGCCGAAAGAGACCTGCGCTTTGGCGGTGCTCCGTCTTGAGCTCTGAACTCTTCCAAGGCAGCTTGTTCTCGAGCCCTTTGCCCCACACCCCAGGCACAGCAGTGTTGTTGACGTCACCTGGGATTTACTTAAACCATAGACTCTCTGACTTGCTCCAATCCAGTGGGTCAGAACCAGCACAGACACCACAGGCTTGTGTGTGTGTGTGTGTGTGTGTTAGAAACTCTGCCTGGCATGTTGCACAAAGTCTTGGCCAACTCTTCTGGAATTATAGAATATAATCTGAACCTGTCTCCTGTCTCTCTTTAGTGACCCCTAGTGGAAAAGCAAAAAGGCACCAAACTCTATACAGAGACAACAAAGACAACAACCTTTGATTCACACACTGAACCAACAATTCTTCACCCTTTGGTCAGTTGAGTCTGTCAAGGTCCCAAGTGCTTAGGAGATGAGAATCATAGTGGCCATCTTCCCCTGAAGAGTCAGGTATTTTCACATACGGATGCTGTTAAGATTCAAAAGCAATAACCCTGAATGGAGCCATTCCATGCACAGCCAATTTTATATCCCTCAAACAGAGACACATCAAGATGGCCCACCAGCCACACTGCCAGGTGCTCTTCACAGCCTGCCTCTTGGATGAGCCCTTGCTATGAAGATTGCTGTGTAAGGTTGTTTCTTTAGAGGAAAATTAGTGTTTTGATTGATGGTGTGATTGGAATTTCGTGTGAAAGTGGGGAAAGACAGAGGATTCCACAAGGGAAAGAATTCTATAAGCATCTGTCTTGTATGACTTATTGCACTTGGTGAAATTAAGGTGCTTTATGGATCTCTTAAATTGGTTTCATAGTGCATTCGCACAAACAAAACATGCACACACATACACACAGGCACACACTCACACACAGGCATGCACTCTCTTGTACAAACACACACTCACTCACAGGCACAAACACACAGGCACACACTCACACACTTGTTGATCGAGGTTTCTGTCCCACCCAGTCCCACAGCCTTTCAGCTCCAAAGAAACACACAGAGGCCTACATTAATTATAAACTGGTTGGCTTAGTAGCTCAGGCTTCTTATTAACTAATTCTTACATCTTACACTGGTCCATAATTCTTGTCTGTGTTAGCCATGTGGCTTGGCACCTTTCATCAGAGAGGCTTTCTCATCTTGCTTCCTCTCTGTCTGGGTGATAGACAGACTGACCTTTCCTCTTCCCATAATTCTCCTGTTCTCATTGTCCCACCTCTACTTCCTGCTTGGTCACCCCACCTCTACTTCTTGCCTGGCTACTGGCCAATTAGCATTTTATTAAAAATAATACAAGTGACAGGATAAAAGATCATTGTCCCACAGCACACACAGGCATACACACAGACACACACACACATACGTGTGCACGTGCATACACACACACACTATAGATCCTCAGAGTTGGGAAGTGTTTCTCATCAGTCACTCTCCTCAGAGGACTACCCACACCCTCTGATTCTTAGTTCTCAGACTATTGCTTTGGAGCTGGGGTAGTGTTTTGGTTTTCCTGTTGTTTGGTTGGATTTGTGGGGGGGGGGGCAGGGTGAGACAGGATGCTGCTATATAGCCCAGGCTAGCCTCATATCCTTGATGTTCCTGTCTCAACCTCCCTAGTGTTGTCATTGGGCACTCTATTGCTGTTTGTAACTATATGTTGCAGCTGAGGTTGTCTCCCACTCTTAACAAACCTGATCATACCCATTGATCCAGCTACCATTCTGCATTCTGCAGATTAACATAAAAATGAAAGGGGTGAAGCCCATGAATAAAAGAAGAGGAAAATAAATAGGAGAAGAAGGAAATGAGGACTTTGCATGGTTTGAAAGCTGAGGCTTGGACAACCAAACAGGGGGCTGGAAATGTGACTCCCTTGGAAGGATGCTTATCTAGGATGCACAGGGTCCTAAATTTAGTTCCCAGTACCTCACAACTGGGCATGGTGGCTCATGCCTAGACACCCAGCACCTAAGAGGTGGAGACAGAAGGGTCAGAAGTTCAGGATATCTTCAACTACATAGCAAGTCCAAGTCCAGCGTAGGCTAGAGGCCCTGTCTGAAAGAAATAGGAAAGGCCATAGCTAAACAACTTAGTCCTCCCCGACATTGTCCGTCTCAGGCAGTGAGCTGTTGTGAACCGGTCAGGTCACGATGGTCCTTCCACAGAGTCTACACTGCAGACACAAAGCATCCTTCAGTTCATGGCAGGCTGCTCCTGTACCTGTCAGTGCTCAGCCCCTAAGGATTTCTCACGGGATGGGTCCTATAAGCACTCTCCAAAGCAGGCTTGTGGGCTGAAAGAACCATGTTGTCTGATGCGCAAGTCTTTCATTTCTCATTAGATGATCTTGCAGCTTTGTATTTGATATTTTATTGTCAATGACATTTGTCCTGCTTTCCCTTCCTACATGAGTCCGAACTGGAGTCGGCCAAAGCCATGCTGTACAAGGCCTGGGTGGTCGAAGAGAGTCATACCCTGAAGGTCGTTGCTGCGTGTGTGATGAGAGACTCCAGTGGATTCTATTTGCTATCCTCCTTCCCACTTTTTATCCACCTGCCCTTCCTCTCTGTCAGCCCTACACCAGGGGCACTGCTGTGAACTCACAGGAATGGTAACTTCAGAAAACCAAGAACCATGGACTAATGCCAACCCTCTCACTACCCCAGACAAGATCACCAGCATATCCAGGCAACATTTTCTACAAACTTTGCCTCATTCACCAGCACCAGGAATGGGGGGGGGGTGAATTTTATCTGCTTCTTTAGTTTTCATTTTTAGGCTCTTGCTTCAGCCTCCACTAACAACCGTAGAAAGTACTAGAGTCTGGTGGTATTTCAGATCCCTTGGGTCTGTTGCTTTGGGCCTATGGTGGCACAGTTCATCCTATGGTAGGGAATTTTCCTCCCCTCTTGTTGGCCAGGAAGTAAAGGAGAGAGAAAAAGGGATCAGGGTCCCAACATCTTCTTCAAGGGCACGTCTACAATGAGCTAACATTCTCCCACTAAGCTCCCCCTTCTGATGATTCTCCAGGTTTGTAACCAAACTTTTAACGCAAGATCCAAACACACTAGGAGACATCTGGCTTCCTCCCCGTCTTTCCCTTGGCTTTGGATCTCCTGCAGATACTGTCTTTAGATTCTGCTCCCTTCCATAGCTCCAGGTTCACTCTATTTTGAAGTCTTACTTTGTGTGTGTGTGTGTGTGTGTGTGTGTGTGTGTGTGTGTGCGCGCACGTACCTGCAGAGGCCAGAAGAAATCCCCTTGAGTTGCAGGCAGGTGAGCCTGCCAATGTGTGGAGCTGGGACTTGAAAACCCTTGGGAAGAGGAGTATGCTCTCTAAAGTGCAGAGCCATGCCTCTCCAGCCCCCTGTCTTTCTTCTAAGAAAGTCACTGGCCAGAAAGGAGGCTGATGACTGATGATGACTTCAGAACTTAAGGGCCTGTGAGGAAGGCCTTTCTGTAACTGGAACTTAAAAGTCAGGGGTTTGTAGTGGAAGTAAAGATAATAAAACGTGGTTCAAAGAGTAGAGCTCTCTCTAATTGGGGCTGCGCATGTGCCTAATTACAGGCTGCAGCTGAGCTTGCTCGGGTGCTAGCCTCCCTCCGTCTCTGAGCAGGACTCTTCAGTTCTGTGCTCTGGAAGAATGTTGAGCTCTACACACCATGCTGGCATGATCACATTAGAGTGGGTTTCTTGGGAGTCTACGAGTGCTCTGCTTTCTAGAAAGAATGCCGGGTACATACTATTTAAAAGGAGGCTTGGGGCTGGCAAGGTGAACCAGTGGGTGATAGCATGCACAGAAGCCTAAGGATTTGATTTTGAGCCCTGAGACCTTCGTGACGGAAGGTGAGAAAGGACTCCTGTCTTCTGACCTCGGCGTGGGCACTGGGGCTCACGCAGGAGCCCATGTACACTTGCCTCCCCCTGCTCCCCGCACACCCAAAGGGGAGGAATGATGGGAACTTTTACTGGGCATTGGGGAAGCTCTGTGGAGTGGATGTTAACTCGGGGAAACCCAATAGCTAGGCAAAGGAATTCTTGTTTGAAAAAAATTGATTTTTGTCTCCTAGAACTCCAGTTTGCCCTCACTTAAGTGACGATCCATAAATAGTCCCAGACACCACAGTGCCCTGGAGAAAATGGTGCACATTTGCCTCTGACAGCAAGTTTACACCAATATTCCTTTGTTTGGGTGACGAAATGAGCCCTGCTCTACAAATTTTCTTTTGACTGAGTTTTAGCATCTTATTTGTTCCCTCATCCATTAACAAATTATGTACAGTTTTGACAGGTGTATAATCATGTGTCTGTGTGGGAGTGATATTTATAACTTGTTGGGCGACAGGGTCTCACTACACAGCCCTGGGTGACCTGAAACTTGCTGTGTAGACCAGGCTGGCCCCCGTCTCATAGAGATCTGTCTGCCTCTGCTTCATTAGTGCTGGGATTAAAGGTGTGTGCCAACACACCCCGCCTATTTCATAACTCTGGAGAAGTGCGTTATATTCACGGCCAAAGTGACCACCCTTCCACTCTTGCTTTGAGCCCCTGCTGCTCTGTAAAGATGTCTAAATAACGTCGATGGGCAGCTTCCTAACTTCTCGTCCTGCACTGACAAGTGATGTCTCTTCTCGTCTTCCTTTCAGCTGGAGTGCTAACGGGGGGGACCCACAAGTGACACAGCAAAGGAGGGTGAATTGTGAAGCATAACAGCACTTGTTTTCTCAAAACAGATACAAGACACAAAGAAACCAAGCAGGCACCTACTCACCATTCTTTAGCTATGGGATCCACTGGCAGTTTCTTTTTAACTAAGTGCTAGGAATGACTATTCTCTACACCTTCCCACAAGTCCCTTGAGGCTGGGGACATCTCCCATAATGCCTTGTGTCTTGTTTGTCTGTACCCTCTGCTCTTTCCTTCTGTACCACGATTGTCTTCTGCAGCCTTGAAGGTGAAATGTTCTTTCTACATTTTCTGGAAGATTCTGGGCATGTGTGTCCGGGCATTCAGTCTTCCTCTCTGTGATTCCTGTCATCTCGCAGGACGGAGAGCACTTTTCAAGGACATTTCTGTGGCCTCCAGGCCGGAGTACTCTTCTGCTCGGCACTGGCACATCCTGGGTTTTTTCAGCTGGAGCCCATGTATGTCATTACTTCTCTCTCCCTCTCCGAGTGCATTGTCAATAGAATCTAGGCCCATTGTCTCCACACTGCACCCCCAACCTGGCACCGTGCCTGGCACATAGAAGGTGTTCCTGAATGAATCACTAAGAACTCAATGCCCATTTGTTGTATGGATGAATAGATGGTTGTTTGGTCTGTTCTAGGCCCCCAAAGCAAAAGAAGCTGTTAAAATCGTGCGACTCTGGCTTACCATTAATATCGGAATCAAAGAGACCATTCAATGTTGGACAACGATCTGTGCTGGGGACTCATGGGGAGTCATTCGCATGCATTCCTAGGGAGACTGGTAAGCCACTTGGGAGGACAGTTTGACAAATACTTCAAAGATTACAGATTAATAAACCTTTCCACCCAATAATTTCATTTTATATACATTTGTGCACCTCTGAAACAAGCTGTGTTCAGGGGTGTCTGCTGTTGAATCTTGTTTAATATCAACCACTGAAACAACAAAAACATCCAGTGATGGGGACCAAAGAAATAATGTCAGGAAAATCCCAAGTGCTGCAGTATGAGAAAGAATGAGCTGAGGTCACATCCACTAAGACGCAAGAGACAGAAAGCTGATTACACTGTTAGGTGAAAGTGAATTGCTATGGTTCATATTCTCTACTCTATAACTTAACAACCGTGAGTCCAACAAACATGAAGAGAATTAATGAAGCTACATGCGTGTGCATGTACATGCATCTACCTGTATGCGACTTCCTTCTGTATTGCATTTCATTAATATTCCTTTGACCTTTAAAAAAATTTATTTTAAATTATCGGGGGGTGTGTGTGTGCGCGCGCACGTGCACGCACACATGCTACAGTGCACATGTGGAGGTCAGAGAATATCTCGCTGGAGTTTGTTCTCTTCTCTTGTGTGGAAACCAGGATTGAATTCAGGTCACCAGGCTTGGTGGCAGGGGCCTTTATTTACTGACTCACCCCACCAGCCCATTTTCACCTTTTCAGGACCAATTTTACACACGTGTTCTCTTATTGTCATTAACCATTACCAAAGACTTATCTGCTTTGGAACCAGGAGACCACAAATATAGATGGACCCAAACCAAGACTGTGTCTAGATGATGTGGAAGCTTGTGACAAGCCATCACACCACCCTTGTGTAAACTGCCCAGTCCCTCTTGGCCTACCATATTGACTTTGGCAATAGTCACTGGCCTTGTTGTGCCAATAATATTATTGAGACCAAATTGACCGGACATGAGGTCAAGTCCTCCAAATGTTTCTCGATACAGTAAGATGGAAGAATGTAGACTAAATTTATTTGTTTTGTGATAAACCCACTGTTTATGTTGCTGGTGATCCAGCAGTGGCCTTCTACAACACCCCTGGACCCAAGTGACGACAAGCTCAATTACTCATTCATTTACCATAGGAGACTTTCTACTGCATGTCTCCCAGCAATCATTTTTGACACAGCTTAAGAAATGATAAATATACCCAACAAAAACAGAAAAAGAAGCCCTGAGTTTTGTCACAGATAATTGCAAGGAAAACAATTGTTTGTATCTCTGTTGTAAGAACATTAAAAACAAAAAGCCAGTCTCAATGTTCCCAAAACAAAATAGAACCAAAAAAAAATCAAAATAACTCATTTTTCTCTTCTAGTTAGAAACATTTAGAGGAAGTACTTTGTTGAATTGTGTGTTTGGGACCTGGCTTTGCATCAGCAAAGCCACCCTAATTACTCCTCTCAGGTATTAGGTGGCTATTTCAATTCTCACATATGACCAGAGTCGTGCAGCTGAAACAGGAGAATACTATAACATCCTTGATATTTGCACACTAATGCAGCTCTTTGTAATTTAGGACAACATATGCCATGTTAGCCTTGTGTGCAAACTTATGTAAAAGAAGTGGATGAGCTAGACTTTCCATACTTCATTCAGAACAAAACAGCCATTGTGGAGACAGCTTCCATGAGGGCAGCAGGGACTTCTGGTCCTGTTGGTGTTCATGCAAAACTATCACAAAACTCAAGGTTGGCTATGAACACATTCCAGCAAAACTCTGGGAGCAAAGTTCCCAGAAAGGTTTGCCTGCACTGAACATGCTACAAAACTGATTAACTGATTAGAGAGTCGGTGATTATGGAGAGTTTAGAATGTTGCCGGTCCAAAAGTAATGAAGTCATCTTTGACTGTCTCATTAGCCATTCCTTGCCTACCTCTGTGCTGGTTTCACATCCTTATGACAATCTTTTGGAATGTATTAACTTAGCAGACTCCTAGCTTCCACTAATCTCAAAGCTGAGAGTCACCAGACACCATCAGAAACCCACTTGGGATTCCCACTTGGCTGTAGCCTGGCTCTCTCAAGTGTATAGCAATGTATTTGAAAACTGTCTTAATGGATGACTTTCCTTTTTCTGTTGCTTTATAAAAATTTTCACATTAAACAGGTTTATGGTGTTCTGCTCCTGTCTTAACTGTTTTTCTTTGGGTTATCACTTAATTGTTTAAAACTATCTTTGCACCATCAGAATGTACGTTGCCTGATCCATGAGACAGATACTTGGTTTGTTTTGGTTTTTGAGGCAGTGTTTCTCTGTGTAATCCTGGCTGTCCTGACACACAGAGATCAGCCTGCCTGATTAAAGGACATGTGTCACCACTGCCTGACTGAGATGTCTCTCATTAACAACTGGTTCTAGATGCTGGGCATGGTAGCTTGAGTCTGTCATTCTAGCTCTTGGGAAACTGGGGCAGGAGGATTGCTGCATGTAGGTTTACAGCCAGCCTAGACTACACAGTGAGTTTCAGGACAACCTGGGCCATGGTATGATACCTTATTTCAAAAAACTCAATTCAGAATCAGAATCTGGGGAGAGAAGTCAGCCTTTAAAGCATGAGGTTTGGGGGTTTAAGTTTTTTTTGTTTTTGTTTTGAGATAAGGTCTTTCTACATAGCCTTGTCTGTCATAGAACTCACTGTATAGACCAGGCTGGCCTTAAACTAAGAGATCTACCTGCCTCTGCCTCAGTGCTCAGATTAAATCTATGTGCCCCCATGACTGACTAGGAACCTTAGTTTATTTCTTAGCACCCATTTATTTTTTAAACAAACTAGACTGGAGAGAAGACCCAGAACTGAAGAGCACCTGTTACACTTGCAAGGACTCAGTTTCAATTCCTACTTACAACGTGGCGTTCACAGCATCTGTAACTTCAACTCCAGGGGATCTGACACTCTTTTGTAGCCTCCTATGGCACTGCACACAGGTAATGCACATACGCATGCAGACAAAACACCCATACATATAAAGAAAGGAAGGAAGGGAAAAACAGAGGGAGGGAGGTATTGGAGGAGGCTGCTTGTTGGTCCTGACTACTCAGCCCCAAAATAATCACACAGAAACCCTATTAATTAAATGCTGCTTGACCCATTAGCTCTAGCTTCTTATTTTCTAACTGTTACATCTTAATTTAACCCATCTCCATTAATCTGTGATTCGCCACAAGGTCATGGCCTACCAGCAAAGTTTCAGCATGTCTGTCTCTAGGCTTCATGGCTTCTCTCTCTCTGCCTTCTTTCTCTCAGCATTCAGTTTAGTTTTCCCCAGCCAACCTAAGTTCTGCCCAACAGGCCAAGGCAGCTTCTTTATTAACCAATGGTATTCATAGCATACAGAGGGGAATCCCATATCAGGGAGGGAGAGAGGGAGGAAGGGAGAGACAAACAAACAAATTTGAAGAAAAGAACCAGTACTGGAGCAGATAAAGGCGATTGCTACTGAGTCTGACAGCCTGAGCTTGATCTCTGGGACCCACATGACGCCAGGAGAGGGCCCACTCTTGTAGTTTGCCCCTTGTCAATTGTGTACAAACATACACACTGACTACATTAACCAATTAATTAAATTCTGGGAAGAACAACTACTGAGTTAAATTTAATGACTTTAAATCTATATTGTCTATATTATATACTGCACAGCACTCTCTTTAAGTTTCTAGAATTTAAGCTGTTTGTACTGAGTAAACTCATGCTGGGGTGGAAGGAACTCACAGATCCCTTCCACAGCTCAGATGTGTCAGTCTCATCACTGCAAAGTCAGGCTTATTCAAGGCAGTGAATCCAAGACACCATTCTAAGATTCTATATGTAGTGCAAGGGGATCTATGCCTTCTTTGCCTCCTTAGGGGTCAAGGACACCATAGCTGCATTTCTGACGTCGCATATGGAGAAACCTGGTGTGAGACAATTCTGTATTCTGTCAATTATGTTTTAAATAAATGCTGATTGGCCAGTATCCAGTCAGGAAGTAGAGGCAGGACAACCAGACAGGAAGTAGAGGCAGGGCAATGAGAACAGGAGAATTCTGGAAAGAGGAAAGCCCATTCCTCTGCAATCCTGCCCAGACACAGAAGAAGGAAGATGTGGCTGGCTCACTAAAAAAGGTACCGAGCCATGTGGCTAACATAGATAAGTATAATGGGTTAATATAAGTTATAAGAGTTAATAAGAAGCCTGAGCTAATGGGCTAATCAGTTTATGATTAATGTAGACCTCTATGTGATTTCTTTTGGGACTAAACGGCTGGGGGACCAAGTAGGACAGAAAACCCCAACAACAGAACCCCACTGAGCAATTAATTCCATGAGGCAGTTACCAAAGATAATTTCTAATCTAAGTCTTATCCCTATTCCCATGGGAAAATCTAGTATTCCCATTGGTGTCTTCATTTTCCCTAGTAAAGGTCTTGTTTTGTACAGCTTGGCATAAAATGATGGACTGGACCAAGCAAAAGTTTTCTTTTGAAAGAATTTAAATTGGAATCCATTTTCTGTTGCTATAACAGAATACTATAGTCTAGGTGACATATAGAAAAAAGAAATGTATTTCTTACAGTCCTAGAATCTAAGAAATCTGAGGTCAAAGGGCTACACTGGGTGAAGCCCTTATTACTTCATCATTACATAGTGGGTGGGGTCACCTCTCCTCCTCTTTCTACAGCTGCTAATGGCATCCTCGTCTTCAAGCTTTATACCCAATGACTTCCCAAAGACCCACCTCTCAATAACATTGACAAATGGAATTGATAGACTGGGTGGTTAAATTTCTTATACATGAAATGTGGGGGACAGAGCAGGGATACAGAAAAAAAGCCACATATTGGAAGAAAGAATAGGAGTGTGTGGTTTCAGACCAATGGCCAGAGCCACAGTCTCAGGGGCCACACAAGATGAAAGAAAGTCCTCATGGGAGGAGTCTCAAAGCTCGAGGGAGAAGACCAGCTCCTGCAAGAAGAGAGGAAGACCCTGTCTTACAATGTCTCCCTCCTGCATGTACGCTATTCTTTCCCCTACCTCTATAACCTATTGTTGGCAGGGCTTTTGTTTTGTTTTGTTTTTGTTTGTTTGTTTGTTTTGTTTTTGCCACAGTCACTGCTAGAAGGAAGTTTTGTCCAGGAATAAAGTCTGTCTTCACCCCCAAATGATTCTAGGTCTCAGAGCTGCTGGAGCGACTTAGGGACCGCAGCTTCCTACTGGGGGAGGGAATGGCCTTACTGGGTCATCTTGATTGCCAGCAGGGGCAGTCGTCCACTCTCAGGATTTTCTAGCTGGGTGAAAGGAACCCCAAGTTATTTCTCTGGCTCTACTGTGCCGGAGCAACTCCAGACACTGAAGGGTCTCACAGGTACTCCAGAAATGGCCTTTTGAGGTTAGGGAGATGACTCAGTCTGTAAGATGCTTACCTTGCAAGCATGAGAACACGATTTTGATCTCTAGAACTCATGCAAACTGGTGATCCCAGCTCTGAAGGGGGAATCAGGAAGGTATCTGAGGCTCACTGTACAGTCTGTCTAGCCTACTTAGCAAGCTTTATGCACATAAGAGAATTTGTCTCAAAAAAAAAAAAACAAGGTAGACAGTGTCTGAGGAGCCACACATGAAGTTGCCTTCTGGTTTCCACATGCATGCACCCCCCAACACAAACTAATTAATTAATTAAAATAAATAAATAAGAGAAACCCATCTCCTCCCCGAGACACCCTGGCTTCTTTGAGCCAGCAAAAGTCTGAAGTAGACTCAGGGCGTCATCTGGTTAAGGACCTGGTGTTTACTGAACTGAGGCAGAGGAAAGTTTGAATGGTGGGCAGAAAAGCTGGAGATGTGACAAGTAGTGGCACATTCTCTTCACGGGGATACAGACACCTCACCTGGGGGCACAGTCATCATACTTCATGGCAATATAGGAGTCCTCGCAATAGTATTTTTCACCCAAGAACAATGAGGGGGCTGCTTTGCATATTTTTCATCCTTTGTGGGGCCCTAAATCACTTAGTAATGGGAAACATGTCTGCAGAGTCTTTGTAGTGTTTGTTCTTATGGTTTCATGCAAACACTGAGCAAGAGGAATTTGTTATGAACAGCTTGTAATTGTTTAGTGGGGAAAAAACCAAACACACACACACACACACACACACACACACACACACCCCATAATGTTGGGTGGGCACCATTCAGATCTAAGGGCAAATTCAAGCTCCCTTCGAAAGATGGTCCCGGGGAGCACCACACAGTGGGATCTGGCTGCAGACCTGTGTGCAGCCTGACTTAATTTTCAGGGTGTCTGCTTACAAGGCCTCTAGTGTTTGATTGAGTGGCTTGGAACCACGGGTGAGTGACGCCTCTCCAGAGCCCACCCGGATACCCACATTCACCCAGATGTAGGGTCACCTTTAGGGAATCTGGGAAGAGAGATTCTCAGCTTTAGGAGGCCAGAGGTAGGGAAATTTAAAGATTTGGTGAAAGAAATCATGTGGGTTTTCTTTTTCCATCTAATTTCTTTTCTTTGTAATTTCTGGTTCAAATTTTCATGTTTAGAAGTCACAAATTCAATGTGGTTTAACAAACTATGTGTGCTGTCTGCCCTTACTTCATCACCAAGAATCTACTGTTGGAAAAGGACAGTCAGGGTGTGGTGTGTGTGCACTCGTGTGCGTGTGAGGGCACATGTATGGGTGTGTACTGTGTGTGAGGCAGATCATTCCCTTGGGATTCCATCACCGTGACATTTCTGGACCGTAAGCAAAGAAAATCTTGACTTATGTCTTTTGTAAGCTATGGTGATAAAACAGCTGCCGGTGGTGCTGACTGTTACTAAGGGGTGGGGGACTGGCACGGCCAAACTTTGCCAACCATACCAAGTTTTTAAAAGATTTAGCTATTTTTCTGTCATGTGTGTGTGCCTGCATGTATGCACTGAACCGTATGCATGCCTGGTGCTCACAGAGACCAGAAAAGGGTGTTGGATTCCTTGAAACTGGAGTCACAGGTGGCTACAAACTCCTGTGTGGGTCTGGGAATCAAACCTGAGTCCTCTGCAAGAGCAGCCAGGGCTCTTAACTACTGAGTCATCTTTTCAGATTTCATCCATTTCAGTACACTCTTAGTTGATCCACTGTGACGTTATCACTGAAATTCGCACATGACATAGCCATGGCTCTACCGTTTTGTACGTAATTATATGCACTATGAACAAGTTCTGTTTCTACTTTTCAAAAAGATTTCTTTAAACGTGTGATTGTGTCTGTGTGCTTTCTGCTCACAACGCTCATGGAAGCCGGAAGATGGAGTTGGATTCCCAGGAGCTGGAGGTAAAGCGAGTGTGAGCAGTTTTCTGTGGGTGCTGGGAACTGAAGGGGTCCTCTGTAAGAGCAGCAGACGCTCTTCATGGTGGATCCATCTCTCCAGCCTGCTACTTCCATGCCTGTCACGTGATTTTCCTGGTCATTTCTGGGAATGTCCCTGGGTACTGATGCTGCCTTCATGTGGATTTAAGCGAGTTTTGCTGTGAATGTAGTCACACATTTTTCTTTCCACAAACAGAACCCAGAAGAAGCTGTTTCTCCTACATTTTTTCCCCTCAAATGGAGCCACTAATTCATGCAGCTTAAATGACATAATTGTGCGTCTGCTGTGTATATTTGCACTAACCCTGAGAATATTGCCCTAGAATTCCTTCGATTGATGACCTCTCTGCCAAGACTGCGCTATCACCTCTGTGCTTTGTCAGAGGCGTTTCTGGCTGATTGAAAAAAGCCAGGCAGCTGCGTGAAAGGAGCATGTGCCTTTTGTTCATGGGTGGGGAAAAGGTCTGCCACCCCAGCCAGAGTCTCCATTTAACTCACTTAGACGGTGGCACTGGAAACCGTCTTCTGAAATTCCATCTTCTGTGCCCCCACCGTTCACATGAGGACTCTCTCCAAGACAAACATCCCAGCATCCACCTCTGCTTCCTGGCCTTGCATGGAAAGGCCTTGTTTGAATGGGGGTGTCTCAGTGTTTCCAGGAGCGGAAGAAGCAAAGTGTGGTGTCATCCTTATGAGCCATTGATACCAGGTGTTTGCAGGAGAAGGAGATCAGAGCCTGGGATGTTTTCTTAATGTCTCCAATACCCTTACACCTAGACTGAGTCACCTTCTCTATTCCCAGAGTTCTGGACTTAGGCTACAGGCTTGTACTTTAACAACACTGTCTTGGGCTCTTAGCAGGGAGCTGATAATTTTAAGGATTTTTATTTTTTAGTGTTTGGGACACTCTACAAGGCATGAAATAGTTGCCTTCTGAGGGAGTCTCAGTTCAGGCATCCGGCACCTTTGCATCTCCCCAGGCTTTGAGGTGTCAGCTCTTCAGTCTAGTTCATTGCTGAGCTCAGTGGGACTTCAGAAGTCATTGGTGAACTAAATTTACTACTGTTTAACCTGTTGCCATAGTAGTATGCTTAAATCACGAAGTTGGTCATTTGTAAAGACAAACCAACTCTAGAACTTCAGTGCCTTGGGTTTTAACTCCAAGATCAACAAAAAATAAACAAACTAAGTTTTTCTTTGAAGTATTTTATATAGTCTGTGCCATCTGCTTATCTGCTGTAAACTGTCATCTTCATCACTTATTTTTAATTTTTCCATTTTATTTATTGTATGTGTGGCAGTTCTGTCTGTTTGTATGTCCGTACACCACTTTGTGCCTGGAACTCATGGGAGCTAGAAGAGGGCATCAGATCTCCTGGGACTGGAATTACAGATGGTTGTGAGCTGCCAAGTAAATGCTGGGAAATGAACTAGGTCCTCTAGAAGGGCAGTCAGGGCTCTTACCTGCTGAGTCACCACTCCAGCCTGGAATTTCTGTTATCAAATGTTCTTTTCCAGACGAAGACATTTTGACTCAATCAATAAATAAATGTTGAAAGGGGACTGTGGACCCAGGCTCCTGAGACTATTGGGAATGCCACGAGCAAACGAAGCCACTCCAAGACGTAGAATCCAAGAACTTCTAGGTCTATAGAGAGCCAGGTGATTGACAGCAATGGCCACAGATACAATAGCGATGGAGGTAGTCTGGTGGTTGTGGATATAGTGGTCACAATCATGGTGGTGATGGTGAGGATGGTGCTGGCTGTGGGGGTCATGCTGCCTGGCAGAGATTGTAAGCTGGTGATAGAAGGCATGGTGGTCAGGATGATGATGGTGATGGAGGATGATGGTGGTGGAGAAGATGGTGGTGGTCATGAAGACAAGAGTGCCGGTGTAATGGTGGTCATGGTGTTGGTGATAGATGATGGTTGTTATTCTCCAAAGGCTGTAAGGTGTTAAAGGACAAACTTGAGCCTGCCGCATAATTGGAAGGTGGTAGAAACTTTAGCAAGGGGATCACAGTGGGAGTGGGAGATCTTCAAGTCAAGGGATGGGACTCAGGTCTCTCCTCCCACTTCCCATCTCCTAGCTATGAGCTGAGTAGTGCCATTTTCTACCCTGTGCCTCCACCACGAGGTACCACCCAAAATCCCTGGACCAGGATCTGGCACTATGGTAGGCTCCCAGGATCTGCCTGTCTCTGTTTCCCACTTCTGAAATTACAGGGATGCAGACCAATGCCCAGTTTTTTATATAGGTGCTAAAATTTCAAACTCAGGTCCTCATACTCACATGGTGAAGGATCTTACCCCTGAGCCATCCTCCAGTCCCTAACTCTCTCTTTTTTTAAGTTACTTGCCTGTGTTCCCAGCTACCCTGAAAGAAAGCAGCCGCGTTTGCAGAACCTGGAATTCAACCAGAGAGTGGCCCTCAGAGATTGGAACTGAATGAACCAGACGTTTGATTGGTCTTATCAAGGTGCTCCCTTTATCTATGGTTGGGCAGACAGTCATCCTTTCTGCTTTTTCCCCCACAAATGCTCATAGTTACTTGGTAAAGACAGGTAATCAGCAGCAGGTAAGCACAAGTCTGTGACAATGAGCAGATAGCTCTCAACAACCGGAGCCCTGAGCTGAGTCTTTGCTTATGGGGACTGTGGTAAATCCCCCTCTTTGCTCTTCACTGCCTTACAGCTGCCAGAAAGAATTCAGGGGCTTGGGGTTGGGAGCAGCCAGGACACCACACCCTTTAAATTGGACTTAAGCCAAGTCTTATTGCTGACTAGCCCTGTGGTGCCTTCTGGGCAAGTCGCTTAATCTCTTTTCCCTTATCTTATCTGTAACAGATAAGATAAGATTGAGTAAGGCAGCCGTGTGGAGCACCTGGGCAGTCTCTCCCTGGAGACTCTGCTGGCCAGTGCCCCCTTGCTGCTCCAGTAGTGGAAGACTGCAGGGAAGGACAGTGCCTGCCTTCTCTCCACAGTAAGAAACCTCTGGAGGATGCCCTAGGGCTGGGCTGCCAGGACTTTACTTGCTCTAGGAGTGTATTGAGGCTGAACAGGTGTGGTGTCTCACACCTGGAACCCCAGAACTCTGGGAGGCTGAGGCAAAGTTCTGGGCCTCCCTGGGCTACATATGAGACTATCTAAAACAAAACCACCACCACCACCACCACCACCATCACCACCCCCAGTCTGCTCAACTCTAGTCTCAATCCACTGACTCAAGCATTAATAACTTTCTTTTTTCTTTTATGTGGATTGTGTGTACATGTATGTGGGTCATCCCTGCCCCATGCATGGGTTTATAGAAAACAGAAGTTGATGTAGGGATGGATATCTTAAGAAATTGCTCTCTACCCTTTTTGGGGGGAGGGGGACAGGGTCTGTGTAGTCAGAGTTCTCTAGCATAATAGAACTTATAGAAGATCTAAGAATCCAGTAGTTGTTCAGTCCACAGGGATGGGTGTCTCAGATGCTCTTCAGTATATGCTGGAATCCCAAAGAAGTAGGATGTAATGCCAGTGCAGTTGCTAGGAAGGGCAAGAGAAAGCAGACAGAGATTTCCTTCTTCCGTGTCCTTTATTCAAGCTGCCAGTGGAAGGTGTGGCCCAGATTAAAAGTGGGTCTTCCCTCCTCAAAAGATCTGTATTAATGGTTTATCTTCTCCCCTCAAAGATCCAGATTAGAAGTGGGTCCTTCTACTTCAAATGATTTAATTAAGAAAAACCCTTCACAGGTGTGCCCAGCCATTTGAGCTTTAGTTAATTCCCAAAGCAGTCAAGTTGACAACCAAGAATAGGTGTCACAGGGTCACTCCCTGAATGTGGAGATCACTACAGATTCAGCTATACCAGCAAGCCACTGAGTCCCCAGGAACTGTCTCTACCTCCCTAGCACTGGGATTACAGGTGCCTGTTGCCACAGGAGCCTTTACATGGGTGTGAGGCCATCCAAACTCAGGTTCTCGGGCGTGGGCAGCGAGCACTCTACCCACTGGGAATCTCCCTCAAAGTGTTCATTTCCTTAGTAAGTTTGCCCTGATTGTCTATTCACAGATTTTTTTTTCTGCAACACTGGCTAGGTTGTTTGCTGTGTTGTTCAGATTTTATCTTCTTAACCAACTACCAATGAGATAACTGGGATTTTTCTAAGCTGTGTGTATTTCCTGACTTTCTGAAGTTAAATTTGGAGTTGGAGCATCAATGTGGCCCTGGAATTGTAAGCTGTTCTGTATTTCTTCTACCCAACAGCCTGTAAAGGGTTCAGCAACCTGTTAAATGTAGGTATGAGGCTTATAATTGTGGAAAAAAGCTGGAAATCATTCAAAAGACCAACAATCAGGGCTGGTTGGGGCCAGTCTGTATGAGCAAAGGATGCCTGTTACAGGACAGTTTAAAATGACACTGTGGAGTGTTGTTAACATAAGCTGTGGGGCTGGAGGGATGGGTCACTGGTTACAAACATGGGCTGCTCTTTCAGAGGATTTGGGTTCAATTCCCAGCACACACATGGCTGCTCACCACTGTCTGTAACTGTAGTTCCAAGGAATCTGATATCCTCACACAGACATACACACATGCAAAACACCAAAGCACAGAAAATAAAAATAAATAAATAATTTTTAAAAGGAATATAAGAATCAAGAAATGCTGTGGCTTATTCTATGATGGAAGCTGTGTGCACAGCCATACTACATTGGTTGCTTTCCTGTTGCTAAAATTCTGCTTTAGGTCACAGTTTTAAGCGATGGAGCTCATGGTGACAGGAAGGCATGGGTGCAAGAGCATGGGACAGCTGGACACACTGCATCTGCAGTCAGGAAACAGTGATGAATGCCAGTGTTCAGCTCACTTCATGCTTTTCTGTTTTAAGATCCATTTCATTTTAAATTGTGTATCCACATACCCCCGTATATGATTGCAGGTGCCCTCAGAAGCCAGAAGAGGATGTTAGATCCCCTTTGGAGATGGAGCTACAGGTGGTCGTGAGCTGCCCAATATGAATGTTGGGGACTGAACTTGGGCCCTCTAGAAGAAAAACAAGCACTCTTAACCACTAAGCCATCTATCTTGTCACACTTTCTATTTTTAACTCAACCAGGGACTCCAGTCTATGGCATGAGGCTTTCTGGAAATACCCACACAGACACACCCAGAGGTATCTCCTAGGTACCTTGAATCCAGTCAAGGTAACAGTAAAGATTAGCTGACTTACATACTGAGACCCACACTGCCATCTCAGACATACACAACCAAGGTGCAGAAAGTGAGACCAAGCTAGCCATTCCCTCCCCACATCCCTGTCCTCATCTGAATACCTCCATGTGATGCTGTCCATTTACTGAACACTCTGTGACAGGCCCTGTACACATCTTTTCTCCCATTCCCAGAACAGAAGCTAAAGTGTATTCTCTTTTAAGGCATTTTTTTTCTTTTTTATTGATTTTATTGAGTTATATATTTTTCTCTGCTCCCCTCCCATGTTCTCTCCTCCCCTTCAACCCTCTCCTATGGTACCCATGCTCCCAATTTACTCAGGAGATCGTGTCTTTTTCTACTTCCCATGTAGATTAGATCCATGTTTGTCTCTCTTAGAGTCCTCATTGTTGTCTAGGTTCTCCAGGATTGTGATTTGTAGGCTGGGTTTTTTTTTCTTTATGTTTAAAAAACCACTTACAAGTGAGTACATATGATAATTGTCTTTCTGGGTCTGAGTTACCTGCAAATTTCAAGACGTCTTTTTTTTTTTTTTTTTCCTGCTGTGCAGTGCTCCATTGTGTAAATGTACCACATTTTTCTTATCCGTTCTTCAGTACAGGGGAATTTAGGCTGTCTCCACATTCTGGCTATGACAAACAATGCTGCTATGAACATAGTTGAGCACATGTCCTTGTGGTACAATTGAGCATCCTTTGGATATATACCCAAAAGTGGTATTGCTGGGTCTTGAGGAAGGTTGTTTCCTAACTTTCTGAGAAATTGCCACACTGACATTCAAAGGGGGTATACCAGCTTGCATTCCCACCAGCAACGGAGGAGTGTTTCCTTTACCCTACAATCTCTCTAGCATAAGTTGTCATCAGTGTTTTTGATCTTGGCCATTCTTACAGTTGTAAGATGGAATCTCAGAGTTGTTTTGATTTGCATTTCTCTGATAACTAAGGATGTTGAGCATTTCACTAAGGTATATTCTATTCCTGCTTTACAGGTTAGAAAATAGAGGAGGTACAGAGAGGCTAGCCATGTCCTCAAGAAGACAGACTGCCACTGTAAGAAGGGAGACTGGAAACAACACTTAGTCAACTGTTGTCGGGGTTTCTGTTCTACCCAGTCCTTGTCCTGCCTGGTCCCCATAATCGTTAAGTCCCAAAGAAATTACACAGAGGTCTACATTAGTTATAAACTGATTGACCCATTAGCTCAGGCTTCTGATTAACTCTTATAATTTATATTAGCCCATTATTCTTGTCTATGTTAACCATGTGGCTCCGTACCTTATTTGGAGAGGCAGTCACATCTTGCTTCTTCTGTGATTGGGTCAGGACTGCTGACCAAGCTTTCCTCTTTCCAGAATTCTCCTGTTCTCATTGCCCTGCCTCTACTTCCTGTCTGGTTGTCCTGCCTATACTTCCTGCCTGGCTACTGGCCAATCAGCATTTATTTAAAATATAATTGACAGAATACAGACCATTGTCCCACACCAGTCAACTTGACTCTAAACTGCTGTGGGACAATGGCCCTAAAAGAAAAGAACCTTACTGGCTGAAGGAAAGCTAACTGTTATGACCTGAGTGTGCTGAACTGAATACCTCTGTCTTTCCACTGATGTTGGGCACAGGCACTCCTAGTTTCATTTCTGTTGCTGCGATAAATACCCTGTCAGAAAGCAACTTGGTAGAGGTTGAGTTTCTGTTCATAGTTCTGAATTCTAGTCCAATGTTGTGGGGAAGTCACAGTAGTAGACCCTGGAAACCATGGGTCAAATCACATCACAGTCAAGAACAGAGAGAAACAAACGCATGCAAGCTTCCTCGCGGTTCACACATGGGAGACATACATTCCCAAGTTTGCTGCCAGCTTGAGTTGCAGTCTTGGCCTCTACTCACCGCTGGACCACAGCTTCTGTCTGTGTGCTGACCCAGAGGAAACACTTCCCAGAAGACTTCCCCTCAGTGAGGTTGATTTACTAACATCAGCTGATTCCTCAGTCCCTGCTGGCCAGCATTGATTGACCCAGCAAAGCAAAGGCTTCCTGTCTATAGATTCCAGTTCAAATTGTACTGCACAGATGACCCTGACAGAGCCTTGGCTCCCCTCTGAAGCTTCACAAGTCAGGCTTACATGTTCTCCATCTCTCATCATTTTTTATCTTCCCTTAGCAGCTCATTAAGCTCCAAGCACTCAAAAGTCCCAGAAACCTCTACAATCCTCCCAGAAAACATAACCAGTCAGGTCTGTCCCGGCAACCATCTATTTTCTGCTACCAATTTCAGCCCAGTTTGCTTTCTGCTGCTGTAGTAATAAACACCTATGACCAAAGGCAACGTGAGGAAAAAAGGTTTATTTGGCCAATCTGTCCTTGGGATCACAGTGGTCGGGGGAGTGGGGGGGGTGAGGAGGGTCAGGGTGGGAACAGAGGGAGAAAACAAGGAGGAAAGGCTCCTGATCAGTGGCTTTTCTCTACCTTACAGACTCACTGCCTCCAGGCCAATCTGATGGAGGGATTTCTTTAAATGAGGTCCCTTCCTCCAATGTGGCTCCAGCTGTTGTCGAGCTAAGAAAAACTAGCCAGCACATTATTGTTGGTTTGTTTGTTTTGAGACAGGGTCTCACATAGTCCAAGATGGATTTACATCCTATCTGTGGTTGATGATTTCATTGAACTTGTGATCTTTCTATGCACCCTCAGTGCTGGGAAAATAGGCATGAGCCACCACAATATATAAACAGTTCAACTTCTTTTATTAACGTTTAGACCATTTCTACAACTTTTTTAGAATCCATTCTAACTTGTGTGTGTTGGGGTGGGGTTGGGATGGGGTGTATATATATGTCTGTGTATGTGTATGTGAATACTGGTGCCTGAATGTCCCTGATGTGGGTACTGGGCACCAAACCCAGGTCTTCTTCAAGAGTGGTACATGTTCTTAACCATGGAGCCATCTCTCCAGCCCAATCATTTCTTAAAGAAAAATAAGGCAAAGCCAATTTCAACCATACATGCTGTGGGCAGTAGTCTGTTCTGTGCGTGGAGTTACAACACAGAAGGAGAACAGTGTCTCTTCAGTGAATAATATCCAACGCTTCAAGTTCAAGGAATACAACTACATTGTGTTTGGTTTTCCTAAAAGGAAATTCCACATCCCATTTAGATTTTTATAAGAAGAAAAACAGGCCTGAGCCCTGGAGAATAAGATCATCTGAAACCATTGTCTAGATGTCTAAACTCAGTCCTGTTTCACATTTCAGGGTTATTGCCTTTGGATGTTCCAGGGGTAGAATCTTCCTTTAGAAGGAGCAAAGCGCTCCCTTCTGATTGGAGAAACAAGGCTGTGGTGATAACTCATCTTCCTATCCTGAGAACATGCTCTTCGGCAGGAACTGTCTCCCTGTCTGGCTTTTGTCAAAATGCAAGGAAGAGAGAAGCAGTCTAGAGACTCTTTCCAGAGCTTGGCCAAGGGGATGGCCATTGCAATATCCATTCACAAATGTTTCCTAGACTCTGGAGTAGAGTAGCCATTATTATCTACCTGCTTTCTTTCTCGGAGTACTTGAATTTAGCTCTCGGAAGCTAGGTGTGGCCGTGTGACTTGCCTATCCTTTGATACCTGGTGTCTGACTCTAAGTGTCTGGGATGTCACTCTGACAAACAGGCCCCAGAAGAGTCCATGGATGGCTCTATTTTCCTTCTCTCGTGGCTTAGCTGGATACTAAGGGAGCTGCTCTAGTGAGCTTTGTGTTCATGACTGAGGAGGCTTCAGGAGGACCTCCTCTGCCCCCTCTAGCACAGACTGCGACATTTAGAACAAGTTGTGGTAATGGTGATGTCTAGCTAGGCAGCTTTTGGGCAGCTCAGCCTTGATGCTTTCCATTCTGGGAATTGCTGTCTCTTCTGTGGCTATTACAGAAGGGAGAGACCGACGTCTCTCTGAAGTGGTCAGAAATATCTGCATGAACGAAGGAGGAAACACAAATAATCAGGAACTGGAAGTGGATGCTAAGATGAGAGAAGGATTAACAGGATTTCCTGATATTTTTCTCAGTTAGATCACCTGAAATTAACTTAGCAATGCCGGGGAAGGCAGTGGGATGGCCACGAAGCGCACAACCTAAGTCTAACTGCCAGAAAATACAAGGAAGCCTAAGTTGGAGGGCATTTCACAAAATAATTAATCATTGTTTTTCAAAACTGTTATGAAAACTGAGGGACTGGACAGGTTGGAGTGGGGACAAGACAGTTAAGCAGAGTGTGGGCCGATGGGTAGACCTTGAACCAGATACATAGCAGCGAGGAAATTGAACTGTAGTGAGTTCCACAGACTCAGTGACTCTCCTGTGGATGAGTCAGATGTGCCGGGATGCAGTATGGCCTTCCTGTAACTCTACAGTTATTCCACAATGTAAAGGTTTTGAATGCTCAAGCCCCTGTGACATCGCATCAGCGTGTTTCCTGTGGAAGGTAATAAAGGACGGGGACAGAGACCCGAGCTCCCTGAAGGAGGCCCATATCTTCTTCTTTCTGGATTATTCCAGCTGTCACTGGGAATGTTTCTGAGCCTTTTCTTCTCTGCAGCTGGAGTGGCCTGTTCCCAGGACAGGTCTACTCTCCCATTGCTCCACACAGAATATGATGGTGGCCCTTCACTTTTTATTAACGAATCAATCCCACACCAGTTATGTTTTAAGGGGTTATTTGTTTGGCGGGGGGTAAAACTTACATACACCATAAACCGTCAGGAAGGGAGCCTAGTCGCTGGAGCAGGAGCCAGGAGCAACAGCCGAGACCGAGCACCGGAACCAAGAGCCGGAACCAAGAGGGCCTATTCCGGATATGTTTCTCTTTTTAAAAGAGAAATATACCACGCCCCAGTGGGCTGGTATTTCAGCAGCTATTGGCTGACGGAGCGGAAGTCGCTCCCCGCTGCACTGTGGGCTCGTATTTCAGCGACTATTGGTTGAGGCAGCGGAAGTTACTCCCACAACACCTCCCCCTTTTGTTTAAGTAAGAGAGTTCTAAGCCTATTACGAAATTATATACAGTAAGTACAAACCTACATAATTATATACAATAAATATAAATATCCTATTCTAACTAGCTTAAGTCTTGTATAAGAAATAACTTGGCCATGTCATGAAAAGAAAGTAACTACGTTTATATAATCTTTAATCCCATCAAAGATCTGAGAAGGGAAATAATGTTACCTGAGTAATTAGGAAGTGCAATCAAACTTCCAGAACATGTAACAAATCACATAGACAACTGGCTACCTGGGCAAACACCCAAAATCATGTTTGCAGCGTTGAAGCAACCAACTTTTGCCTAACGTAATTGACATACCATTTTTAAAGGCAAGGAACTTTTTAAAACTATCTTATCCTGTCTTGGCAGGATATGACAGTCCTGTTTTATCCATTTATGGATACTCTGTAACTCTGTCAGTAGTTGAGGTATGGGCATTTTTTTACCCAAAGGCCAGTTCTGCCAAGAAGAAAGGCTCCAGGTGGAGTGTCTTTGGTGCTCGACATTCTCTCGGGAATAGATCAGTGTTGCCAGGAGCGATTGTGTCTCCCTACCATAGAACTCTGAGTTAGATTAAAGGCCATTTTCTACAGCTCTTTGAAGAGGTTGAAGGCGCCAATTATTAACGAATCAATCCCACACCAGTTATGTTTTAAGGGGTTATTTATTTGGTGGGGGGGTAAAACTTACATACACCATAAACCGTCAGGAAGGGAGCCTAGTCGCTGGAGCAGGAGCCGGGAGCAACAGCCGAGACCGAACACCAAAACCAAGAGCCGGAACCAAGAGGGCCTATTCCGGATATGTTTCTCTTTTTAAAAGAGAAATATACCACGCCCCAGTGGGCTGGTATTTCAGCAGCTATTGGCTGACGGAGCGGAAGTCGCTCCCCGCTGCACTATGGGCTCGTATTTCAGCAACTATTGGTTGAGGCAGCGGAAATTACTCCCACAACAACTTTTTCTACAGTGACCTCCAAGGACCCTCCCACACATTCCCCTTCTCTCTTCCTATCCTTATTTGACTGTATGGTTTTCTTGGTCTTTCCTATAACAAAAATGCCTAAGACGGGCTACTTTATAAAATAAGAAGTTTATTTTTGTTCGCAGCTCTGGAGGTTCAAGGTTGGGCCCATCTGAAGACGGCCTGCTTACTATAGAAGTCTGAACTCCTGCAGGTACCACATGGCCGATGACAGCAGTTTCATGGTCTCTTATGAAACCACAGTGCTCGATCACGAGAGTTCTACCCTGATGACCTTGTTTAACCCAAACACCATCATAAGGCCCCACTTATGAGTAACATAATGGGATTAACATTCTACCCTCTTAATACCTCTCGATGGGGATTAAAACCCAACCAACCCTGGAGATATTCTGCACCAAGTCCAAACCAGAAAAGTGGCTGATTCAAACACCAGTACATTATTTTCTTAATTTTTATCTTATGAAGCTACTTGCCTCCGTCAAGTTTAGACTTACTGCCTCAGTCTCAACACCAAGACTGCTGGAATTTCCAACCACACACACCAGTCATCTCTTTTCCAGAGCTATCCCTTGCTTAACAGTCAACATCGGATTCAGCAGCCCTGGGGAAGACTCCTGCTTGGGGTTGGGAGCGTGAAGCGGAGACACTAAAGGCATCACTCCAAGAGTGAGGCGTTGAAAACATAATCTTTTTCCCCTGAGATGGAAAAAATGGAGAATTCCAATCACAACTAAAAGGTAGATGAATAAAAGTTCCTTGTGCTTTTAAAACCTGGGTGGTTCAGAGCTAGGACATAGCTCAGTTGGCAAATCAATTGCCTAACACACACAAAGTCTTGGGTTTGGTCTCCAGAACCTAACAGATTCGATATAGCGGCTCATATACGCAACCCCAGCTCCTGGAAGATAGAGTTAACTTTAGAAAGGAGTTCAAGATTATCTTTGGCTATATAGAGTTTGAGGTCAACCTGAGCTACATGGATTAAGCTAGGGCCTGTACTCTGCTGGAGAAATGCCTTAGCATCCCGTTTAAACAATAGACAAAATAAAAATTCCAATAGATGAAAAAGGCTATGTCCCGCCGAGCCTTGATTCTTTTTAAACTACACCAAATATTTAATAATTATCCCTTCCAAGGTACATAGGTACCATGGTGTTTTAAATACATTGTTTTGTATCCTCACTGTGCCAACCAATCTGCTTGCTCATTGGACTCATCCCTCTCGTCTGTCATCCACGAAGCCCGTTCACTGGTCTTTATGAAGGGTTCGCTCCAAATGCTGTGTCACCCAGCCCATGCTGCATGCTGGTGACACTGGGGTCTGGGGAGGGTAGGAATCCGAATGGGTCAACTCCATCTCTCTTGCCCAGTAACAGCCTGTAGGTCCCAGCACAGAATCTTCTGTAGACCAAAGGAGGGCATCTGGGCAGTGATGGAAGAATGACCCTGCCTGAGGTTTAGGAAGAGCTAGCTGTTCAAATACCACAGAGAGATTGCAGCATTGGCCAAAGGTCCTTGCCTTCTTGGAAGCACACCTCATTTCTAAAGGTTGAGGCTGCAAATTAAACAAAGAGCTCTGAGATCGTTTCCATTTTCACTCAAATTAGAAGTCAGATATTTATTTTTAAAATTATATTTTCTAAGGATAAACTTAGCTCGTTTTAGTGCAGGTGAAGTAGACAAGTCATATCAGGTCATGGAAGCCCTGATTTTCTTAAACTAATAGGATAGTTAATACATTATATTCTCCAGAAGAAGTTATTTGACAAGTTCTCAGATAATAGCAGGAAAAGTCCAGATGGCTCAGCAATGAAGAGTACTGGCAGTTCTTTCACAGGACCCAGGTTCAGTTCCCAGCACCCACATGGCAGCTCACAACTGTCTGTAACTCCAGTTCCAGGGGATCCTATATCCTCTTCTGGCTTCTCTAGGCATCAGGCACACAGGTGGCACACAGATGGCTCACAGATGGCACACAGGTGGCACACAGATGGCTCACAGATGGCTCACAGATGACACACAGGTGGCTCACAGATGGCATACAGGTGGTGCACAGACACATGCTAACACACAGGTGGCCCACAGACACACATGCTAACACACAGGTGGCACACAGGTGACACACAGGTGGCCCACAGACACACATGCTGATACACAGGTGGTGAACAGACCTACATGCTGGGACAATACCTCCACACTGCTCTGCTATGTTGCTCCCACCATCATGCTGTTCTGCCTAAGCTCATGGGATCCTCTGAGAATGGTGGGCTAAGTCCTCTAAAACTGTGGGTCGAAATTATTGCTCCCTTTAGGTTGTTCTGTCAGGGATTAGATCACCAGCAGGAGAGTAACTAACACTTTATCAGAGAGATCTGTAAATTCCCTTAAAGACTTGTCAATTAAGACTCAGGAGTTGACAGTTACAAGAAACAACTTAGTTGTTAGTGGCTCGGAAGAAAACACATGTTGATGGTTTCTCATAGGAACAGTATCAGTAAGTCTTCCATTTGGTTGGTCATGTAGTCGCATTAAAATAGCCTTCCCTGCTACATAAAATGTTAGAGAAAACAGCAATTATGTGGCCACCATTGTCTCTGTCTCGACACGGAGGCCCTTGAGGCAGCCCTGTCTCCTTGGGGGAGGTCTTCCAGGCTCAGAACTTTCTGGCCACAGAAGGTCCATCTGTTTGTTGATCTTTTTTCTAGACTGCTCATTACTTGAGTCGGTGATTTTCCATGGTGAATGGAACGAATGAACAGGCTTCGGGCTGACACTGCCTCTCAGAACACTGATGGCTTGTTGTGAATGAGGGCTTGACCACAATGGCTGAAGCCAAGGTAAAACTCTCCCAAAAAAAAAAAAAAAACACATTGAAAGGCTTAGGCTTGTCTTCACAGCCAGTGACTTAGACTGAAGAAGTGCAGGAGCAAGGATAAATTCTCCTCTCAGATGTTTCTGGAAAGCCATCTTTGCATGCACGGGGCAACTCCGGATCTTGCCCGGAATCAGGAGCAGGACTGGTCAGCAGATTCCATTTGATTCCTCTCCGGCAGGCTGGGGACCTGCTTAGGAATTGCCTATTAGATCTGTCCAAAAGGGTGTGTGTGGAGAACTGGCTCTTTAAAATATCTTTTCTGGCAGAGCAGGGCAGTGCACGCCTTTAATGCTGGCACTCAGGAGGCAGAGGCAGGCAGATTTCTATGAGTTCCAGGTCAGCCAGGGCTACAAAGTGAGACCTGCAGTTATGGATGCTTATGAGCTACCAACTGGGTGTGGGGGACTGAACCCAGGTCCTCTGTAAGAGCAGCCAGAGCTCCTAACCAGCTTGCCATCACTCCAGTTCAAATATACAGTTTTATAGCATTGAGGACGCAGCCTAGGGCTTTATGCATGCCAGGCAACATGCCTCACCAAGCATGACTTCTTTTTGTAAAAGAATGACCAAAAATACCTTCATTCTCCTAGTAACCCCAGATGTAAGTTTTTTGTTCCTATTTCAGAAATATTTTTCTTAAAGAATGGAGCTTAAGAGTTTCTGGTGACTGGGGATATAGCCCAGTAGTAAGACACCTAAGACACCTACTTAACGAGTTGTAGGGCATCATCTGACTTTCCAGTACTATCACAAACCAGAAAAAACAAAGCAGTGATTAAACCGGTCATAAACCCAGCACATATCATAACCAAATATTGAAACCTGAGCTTTTAACTGATGAACTTCCAAGTCTATTTCCAAAATCTTTAAAGAGCATAGAAAGACTAAAAGATATGGTTATATACCATGGCTGAGGATGCAACTCAGTTATTGTAAAATACCTGAAGTTGGAAGAAGACATATTGAACTTAGTTTTGGATGCCGAAAGCCCAAGGCTAGACTGCCTCATTTATTCAGCCTTTGGGGATTCCTCATGGTGCATGGCATGAGGGAAGAGCATTCCAGGAAGAGAGCTTATAAGCCCAGCAAGTGTAGAGGGGACATCTTGATCTTTTATAACAGCAGTTTTGTGTTGGGATAGAGGCAAGAGGCTTCCTGGGTGTGCTGGGTGCCAGCCTAGTTCCAGATTCAGTGAGAGATCCTTAGTCTCGAGGGAATAAGGCATGGAATGATGGAGCAGGACACCAGATGTCTACCACCAGGAATGCACAGCCTGCCCACCCCCAACACACACAAGTGCATTCATGACAGCGAGTCTTTATTATGCTTATCATTCTGCCCTATAAAGAAAACGCCATCAGATCTGGGTGATAGACACACTCTGTCATGTGTAAGATCATGAGCTGGGCAGGGCATACCACCAAGAGAGCCCATGAGGGACAGAAAGACTGGAGCCTGTAACATGTTATTTTGGCTAATGATATTGACTAGATTGAAAATCAAATTTACTGAATCAACACATTCTTCTGGAATCTGGTAAACAGAATCATAACAATGCCGTTGGCACGTCTTGCAACTTAATCTCCAGGCAAGATTAAATTTAATCTCAAGACTAAAACTGTCTTGCAGACTTCTCTTTTATTCCAACCCAAGGACATCAGACACCTTGGAAAGGAGAGCTCCATACTTGTCTCCTTCCACCTCCCAACACATCTGCATTCAGTAGATTTTATACTTTTCAACTTTTACTCTTCAAGTAGCAAATGAAGTTCCCTGCAACATTCATGGTAAGATTTTGGAATTTGAACTTTGTGTACAATGACTGGCCTTTTAAAGAGGAGGCTACGCATAAACACTAGCATTTGTAAAGAACCAATGGATGACCTGGTAACATCCAGTACTGAAATTGCTTTAAAGATACTGAGTGAGGTCCAGTAGGGAATGCCCGTTCTCATAGCCTTGATATCGCATTGCCGGTCCTGATTTCACTGCCAGAAAGTGTTTTGGACTGGTTTGTCAAAGAGTAGGCCAGCTCCAAGATCTTGAAACACCAGACCAAACTGAGAGAAGTGTGAGGCAGATACGGCATCCTAAGTGACGAAGCACACTCACACACACACTCGAGACTCGGCTGACAGTAAGGAGACACTTTCTGCGTCTGAGTTAGGGTGTCCATGTGCATCTGCGGTATGTATGTGTGTACTTGTTGGTGCTCTGTGATGTGCAGGTACATGTCTGGGGAGTGTGCACATGAAGATGCCGGAAGCTGACTTCAGGTGTCTTCCTCAATCATCCTTTACTTTATATATCAAGGTAGGGTCTTTCACCTGAACCCAGGACTTGCCGCTTCAGCTAGTCTAGATAGCTTGCTCCAGGGGATCCTATTTCTGCTTCCAGCACGCTGGAGTTACAGATGCGTCATGCTGCTGCCTGTCATATACAAACACTGAGGTTCCAAACTCTGGTCCTCCCGCTTGTGTGGCAAGTGCTCTACTTGATGAGTCACCTTCCCAGCTTGTGTTAACCACAAAGTGCACAGATCTTTGCAAAATAACTGGGACCTTAATCGCCTTCCTTGGTTTCTGTTCTAAGTTTAAATAAAAGAGAGAGAGAGAGAAAGAGAAACTCTAAAATTATTTGAGTATAAAAGGTAGTTCACTGAATTTCCTATGTCTTACAAGATTAGCTAGGAGTTTCGATCATTTTAGTGGCTTGAAATCTGACCACAAGGTAATTGAATTAAAAATCAGTAATGATATGTATTTTAGATTAGTCCTCTAGAAAATGTTGAACTATTTGTAAGCTAAGCATACACCTAACTAACATACAGTAAGTTTCCATGGTACTTTTATTTTTGTTCTTACATTTATTTTATGTATGTGTTTGTATGTGCACATGCCAGCATACATGTGGAGGTCAAAGAACACCTTGAAGGAGTCAGTTCTCTCTTTCCACCATGTGCATTCAGGGGATGGCACTCCACCAACAATCTTGGCAGCAACCACCTCTACTCTGGAGTCAACTCACCATTTTACACAGAGCAGATTTTCAGAAGAAGAAATAATAGAGAAATAGAAAATATTTCAAACACACCAATAATTCAAACTCAACAGGTACACATCTGCAGAATATAGCTTATAGGAGTCTCGGAAATAAATATCCTCTGCTATGTGGCTGTGGTCAAAAGAAAAGGACTGAATACCAAATGTTTAAGTTTTCATCTTAAGAAGTTAGAATAAGGGTCTAGGAGATGCTCAGAGGTCAGGAGCACTTCCTGCTCTTCCAGGGAAGAGTTTGGTTCCCAGCAGCCACTTGGGCAGCTCACAACCACCTGGAACTGCAGCCCCAGGCTTCTATGTCCTCTTCAGGCCTCTGCTGGTACCAAACACACATGATATAAACACACATGGACACATACACATAAATGAAAGCTATTATTTTTAAAAGAGTTAGAAATAAAAAGAGTAAGTTAAACCCTCAGTTGAGGGAAAGAAATAATAATCTAGATTTTTTTTATTCAAAAGAATAGAAAATAACAAAGCTGAGGTTGTTTCTCAGGGAAACTTGCTTTAAAAAAAGAACAAGTATCAGTGAAGCTGCACACACGTAATGTCTGTGACTCTTACACACACTCTATCAGGAAAAAAGACATCAGCCCCTGCAGATAGTTAAAGCCAGATACTTACTCCAGCAAAAAGAAATAAATGAATACATTTATTATTTATATTTATTTTATGTTATTATTTAAATTATTATATATATTCATATACATTTGTGTGTGCATTCCTGGGACACAGCTGGCCTGTGTGTGTCTGTCAAAAGAAGTCCTAAGTCACAGTTTAAACCTAAAGCACATACTGTGAACATGGCCTTAGGAGAATTTTCTGAAACTCTTTTTCTATAAAGCAGATATTCCCAAACTACTCCTTAGAAATAGAAGATGGTTTGTTTGTTTCTATTTCACACCCAGTAGTTGAACTTCTTGTCTGAAGTTTAGAAAACAGCCACCACTCACTCTCCCTCTTTGGAAACTCCGTGGTGCATTGTTCTTTGGGTCCAAAGCAGGGCCTGACTGAACAGCTCCTAAGCTCCTCCTTAGGACGCATTTATGCTAACAAATAAGGTGTGTGTTTTAAAATCCAGAATGTGCAAGTTCCTCGGGCTTCAACCTGAATTAATTCCTGGATCTTGCTAACACAAGATCTTGCTCCTTGCCACACAGAGGTTTTTCAAAATCCAGTATAATTGCGGGCTGGTGACAATAGCTCAGCTCCCTGGGAGTCCACTGCCATCCCAGGAGCTGGCTGGCTGCCCCCAGCAGGCAGAATCTCCTGGATCAAGGGCAGAACGGGGAGGAACAAGAGTTCCTTCCTGGACGAGGCTTTCTGGAGAGCAGGACCTCCCTGCTTGCCTTCTCCTCTGCTAAAGGCACCCTGCTGATGGGACAGGCCACACAAAGGCAACAGAAACAAAAACACCCGGTGCCCCAGAGTAACTTGGGATTAGGTTATGAGGCCAGAGTCAGCCTGGAACTGGCCTTTAGATGGACTTGATATGGCAGAAACTTCTAGATTCAGGCCAGTAAACCCAAACTGAGGCCAGAAAAGCCATTAGCTGCAAGGTTTTGTCACATGGCCAGCTTTCCTGCACTGGGAGAGATGGTAGGTTTATCTAAAGCTAAGCACAACTTTCCTTTCCCATTTATTTCTTCAATCAACAAATATTTAGTGATAGTCTCACGCACCAGGTCCTGCTCCAGGCTTGGGAACTGCTAGGGCACACCCTGGGAAGTGCGCGCTGTCCTGGTGGAAGCAGACAGCAACACAGAGACTTTCGGGTTTCCATGCAATTCAGCCTGTGCAGGCAGATAAGATCAGGCAGTGTAGGTAACGGGGTTCAACCAGGTTCTGAGACAGGATGGGCTTCATGGAGATATGATCAGCAAAAGCCACATACTCCAAGGGGCAAGATCTCAGGGAATCATGCTCACTCAGATTGTTAATAATTTATCTGTTTTTGTTACATTTAATGTGTGTGTATGTATGCACATGTGTGTGAGCATATGTGTGTGTGTACATATGTGTGCATGTGTGTGTGTGTGTGTGCATGTGTGCGTGTTTGTGTGTGGCATGTGTTGGTGAGATGTCAACTTTCAGGAGACAACCATTATGGGTGACAGAAGCCCCTTATCTATAAGAGTGGAACAAACAAGCAAAATGATGAGTTTAACCCTTGGGACCCAATGATAGAAGGGAAAGGACTAATTCCAGTCCACTACTAGGTGTAGAAACGAAGGAGAAAATAACAGTGTCTTCTGTGGTCTCTCGCACATCACCCATGATTCCTACAAAATGCCCACACCTGTGCCGTTCTCTTCTCATTAAGGACTGGAATTACTGACTTATTTTAAAAACACAAATATCCCCAAATATCCCCAAGAGCAGATGGAGTTCTCCTCCAACGACCACCAAACTGAGTCTTCAAATGAGAATCCTCAATGGCAACCTTGCAAAGATATTAAGTTATAGGCAACTAGATAAATCAAATTTAGATTTCCCCAATCACAGAAACTGAGTAGCATGAAAGGCCTGCATGTTGAACCGCATCACCTAGGTGTATTTCTCTGAGCCACCTAGCATGCAGATACCTACTGAAGACACTACTCCACTTTCTACCTGCGTGGGGTTTGACTTAAATTCCTATAGTATGTTGAGCACAGGGCAGAATCTGCTGGAATGCCTGCCCTAATGCAGCCTAATGAAAACAAAAACAAAACAAAACAAACTTTTTGCTTTGTGAAGTTTTTACAGCATCTTCTTCTTCATTTGAAAGCAATATTTGGAAATTCGTAATCATTATCGACATTCCTTCCTTAAAAAGAAACCCATCTTAAAAATGGGAATCGGGACTTTTGCTTCCTTTTCATGAAGCGTGTGTCCACAATATGGAGTCTCTGCTTGATGCAGCCAGTTCCTTCTCAACTCTGATACACACTGAGAACCATCTAGTGCACATAGATCTCTGTTTCCCTTCTTTCCCTGCTCCCTCCCTCCCTCACACCTTCCTTCCCTCACACCCTCTGACCCATCCTCCATCCTTCCTGCTTTCCTTCCGTCCTTCCTCCTTCCCTCTCTTTCTTCCCCCCTCCTCCTTCTTTTCTCCCTGTAACAGAATCTTACCATTGAAAAGCATCTTTAAACCACAGCGTCCATTACAATGCTTTCTTCCCCAGGCGGCATTACAAACCCTTATGTACACAAAGATTCCTGAACACAGTAGATTGCTTCCCAGATCAAATGTTTAACAGTGCTAATTTGGCTCAGCTCACTGGGTTCCCAAGGACGGTCTTCTGCTGCTTTACTTATACATCTTGGGGTATCTTCCTAGGTTTTTGCTTCGGTAGGGCTGTGAGGGCCCAAGACTTCACGTGTTTTACATACTTCCATAGCAAGGAACAAGCCTCAGATGGAGTTAGTTCTTATCCTGGCCTTGAGCATCTGCTCAGGTTAAAGTGTTGGAGTCATAGAGCCTTTAAACTGTATGATTGTAGGCAGAGGCTGCTCATTCGTTTCCTGGCCACCCAGACCTGAAATAATTGCACAGAAACACTGCATGGCCAATGACTCTAGCATGTTCCTAGCTAGCTCTTACATCTTAAATTAACCCATTCCTATTATTTTTGTGGTCTACCAGTAAGTTTCTGGCAGCTTCTGTCTCCTTTGGCAGCTACGTGGCATCTTCTTGATTCCACCTACTTTCTCCCAGCATTCAGTTTAGTTTTCCCGGCTAGGTCTATTCTGCACTGTCTATAGGCCCAAAGCATCTTCTTTATTAGCCAATGGTAATAAAACATATTCACAGCATACAGATGGGAACCCTACGTCATATGGTCACATGGCTTTTCCCTCTTTCCTGCCTTTTTTCTTTCTCTGCATTCCTCATTCAGTATATGGTGCTGCCATCTGCCTCCATTTTCCTAAAACCTAGCAAGTTGCCTCCCCCTAGCTTCCCACTCAACAGCACCTCCACATTGGACACATTCACAAGGACTGGCTTACCTATATCCATTGCTCTTCACTCTAATTCCCAAGATCTGCTTGTAGCGAGATAATCTGCTTGCCATACTCTTAGACTAACCTCCAATACCTGTCATCCTGCCTTCTTCCCTGCTTCTTCCTCCTCCTCCTCTTCTTCCTCCTCTTCCTCCTCCCTCCCTCTTCTTCCTTTTCTTTGCCATTGTTGTTTTGAGATAATCTCCCTACACAACCCAGTGTGACCTTGAACTGAAGATCCTCCTGCCACAGCGTCTGAAGTGCTGGGAATATGTGTGTCAATACAACAGTTCTCCAGGGCTCGCTGGCCAGACTAATCTGTCTTGCTTCTCTACTTAAACCCTTTGGTCATTCTTTGAGACATTCTTTATATTCTTTTTTTCCACTTCTTAAAAAACACAAGGGAGCTGTGGAGATGGTTCATTCAGTCAAATATTCAAGACACAAGCTCAAAGACATGAGTATAGTCTCAGCATCCATACAAAGAGCTGGGTGTGGCAGAGAGAGACAGGAGGATCCCTCGCGCTTGCTGGCTAGTCAGTCTTGCCAATCAATGAACTCCAGTGTTGTGGTTTTTACTTTTATTACTCTTTACTCGTTTGGGGGGCCCGTCACCCAGTACCCAGCTAAATACACAAGGAGGCTTATTATTACTTGCAAACGCTAGTTCTCAGCTTGGCTTGTTTCTAGCTAGATTTTCTTAAATTATTCCATCTACCTTTTGCCTTTGGGCCTTTTCTTTTTCTTAATTCGGTAATCTTACTTTGACTCTGACTCCGTGGCTAGCTGTGTGATTGGGTGGCTGGTCCCTTCTTTTCTTTCCCCTTTGTTCTCTATTGTTCCTTTCCACCCAGATTTCTCCTTCTCTTTATTCTCTCTGCCTTCCTTCCCTGCCTATCCTTTCTCCTGTCTTGCTATTGGCCATTCAACTTTTTCTTAGCCCATCAGGTCTTTTAGACAGTCAAGACAGCTTCACAGAGTTAAACCAGTGCAGCATAAACAAAAGCAGCACATCTTTGCATCATTAAAACAAATGTTCCACAGCATAACCAAATGTAACACACCTTAAAACAATATTCCACAACACTCCAGATCCAGTGAGAGACACTGTTTCCAAAAATAAGATAGAGGGTAATAAAGACACAGAACTTCAGTCATTGGCTTCCACATACAATTGTATATATATACACAAACATACACACACACACACACACACATAACAACAAAACAAAAACTTGGGATTTTTCTAGTCCCAAAAGCCATTTCATAGGCAACTGGACAGCCTAGAAATGCCCATTTCTAGCTCTATCCCGTCTGGATGTGGCTTACTCCAAAGAAGCCTGACTTGGCCCAGTAGGTTAGATAACCTCATTAGACAACCCTTGAGTGGGCAGGGATGACATAACACTGGCAATGATGAGCTAATTACATTTCTGGTAAGCATCTGTGCCTAACTGACATCTATGTGTATCCTCGGTCAATAATATATGTTCAGTATGTAGTAAGGACAGGAATACTCAGGTACACAATTAAGACCATAGATGTAAATAAAAGCTCTCTGACAGACATCCAGGTTCCTGGGAGATTTCTCTACATTACAGTCCCAAGGTCCTCATGGAAATTCTGGTCTTAAAGTCTTATTAGTTTCAAATAAGTGATCAGTGTTCCCATGTTGCCATAACTAACACAGCAATTTCTTACCAAGAAGGCTGTGTGTCCTGGGGCCAAGTGTGATAATAATTAGTTTATGGATGCAACAGGCACATGGCTCATGCGCTGGAGTTCTAAATAACTGACATCGGAATTCTAAATATTGACACAAAAGACACACAGAAAACACATGGCTCCCAGGCTTCCTCCTTCAGAATTTTAATCTGCTTTGGCATGTTTAAAGACAATAAATTAAAGTCGATTCTTGCATACTAAAACCCGGACCATGGTCCAGCAAGATGGCGCAGCAGGTAAAGACTTTAGCTTCCAAAACTGATGACCTGAGTTCAATCCCTGAAACCCGCATGGTAAAAGGTAAGAAGCCACTCTCGAAAGCTGCTCTCTGAGCTGCGCACACGCGCGCGCGCGCACACACACACACACACATACACAAATTAATTAACTTTCATTTTAAAACTGGATCAGTCTTACAAACAGATAAAATGTATGGTCAGGAGGAGAGAAAAGGGAATGCCCACTGCGCTTTCCTGGACTTCTTCATGCTTTCGGAAGAAACATGTTATTTATAGCTGGAGTCTCTGTCTTGCAATATAAACACCCTTTGGATGGTTGGCTATTCCCAGATTAGAGAAACATCCTTTCCTTGGTGAGAATCAGTGTGTGCTCAAAGACAAAGGGGCACGCACTAGGGTGTCCATTCTTGCTGTAAGAGTCTTTCACATCATCTATTATTTTGAACACATAGTAATATTATAAAAGAGTCTCAAATTTTACATAAAGAGCCCAGAAAACGTTATTATTCTTGCCGCACTTTGGATGTATTCTAACTCAAAGAACCAAACTGATAGCTTTTATTTAGTGTGAAGTTCTCTGTTAACCATCTCTGTAGTTTGAACTGAGGCTTTAGAAGCAGTGTCCAGTCTCTAATCAACCAGCAAGTGGGGATCACCGCACCCAGCACTATGGTTGACATCCACCCAAATGTGTCTAAAATAGACCCAGAATCAGAGGTGTTGCCTCCTTCCCTTTTCACCAGACCACTCAGCGTCCTGTGTGTTACTGTAATGAGACGCTGAGAGACGAGACCACAAACCAAAAGCTACACCCTTTAGCTCTCAAGTTTTAGGCAGACATTGGTGCTTCTGGAAGACAGGATCTGCTGCCATGAGATGGTGGGAATGGATGTTTGCACGCGAAGGCACGCTTTGAAACCACATCTGCAGACCACAATGCAGAATAAAAGTCTGAAACTCATCAGTAGGAACAAGCAGTAGATATGGGGCTCTACCTTCAATAAGAGGATCCAGGAACACTCAGAACAAAGCTAGAAGGTCCCCTACCATGGACTATACCACAAAACACGGAAATAAATCTCTGAGAGTCATTTTCCCTGGACGTCATACCCTGGTAGCATTTCCACACCATAAGGGGAAATCTCTATAACTACGTAAGAAAAAAAAATAATTTCATTCCAGTTTTTAAACGAGTCCAAACTAAAACAAAGATTTTATGACTCTTGGTCTGCCATGTGGATCTCCGCCTGTGACAGATGCCAAGAATCCCTGTGGCTACTTTAGATGTTCAACCCTTTTATTAAGAAGAATGGGAGAATGCTGTGTCAGTAACCAGCCCGGGAAAAAGGTGGATGCAACCACTCCTTGGGACAGGAACCCGAAGAAGTCTTCTTGGCCTTGAAGCAGGCAGCCTCAGGGAACTTCAATTTTTCTCAACTCTCCAGTGTTGTTTCAAAAAAATCATTTTCAATGGCAAAGTGAGATGGAGCTACAAGTTCAGATGATTGGGCTTTGTAGCTCCGCTGGTAGAATGCTCACATACCAGGCAGACATCCCTGAGTGTGTGTTCCTGGGGGTCTATGAGATGAGCTGATGCCACACATGTGATTCTAGCCCTCAGGAAGTGGAGAAGACAGATGAGAGGGTGGCTAAAATTCATTCTCTACCACTCTACTCAATGAATTTGGTGCCAGCCTTGGCCATATGGTTTTAAAACAACAAGAACAAATTGTGTTATGTTGAAAATGAAGGCAAAAACCCAAACCCAATGATACTCCGTTGTTATCAAGGAGAGCTGAAAGGGCAGGCAGTCTTGGTCTAAGGATTATGAGACCACAGGACAAGAGGAAGGAAAGAGATAAATACACTAGCATGAATGTTGAACAATACAGACACCGATTTCCCATTTAACTGGAATCAGACTTTTGGCAAAAGGAGAAGCATGTGTTCTGCATCAGATGCAATGATCTTTAAACTAAGGAGGGAGCAGGTGATGTGATGTTTGCCTCTGGACATGGATGCCAAGGACTGAAGACTCTAGACCTGGGATGCCAAGGTCTGAAGACACTAGACCTGAGATGCCAAGGTCTGAAGACTGCTAGGATCTATCTGGGGCAAGGGATAAAGCAGGAGACGTAGAGCGATAGTGACTGGGTAGCAGTCAAGTGGAGGAAATACCAGAGATGGAGTCCTTCTCTGTCTAGAAATATTTTTGTTGGGTCTGGTACAACTCCCGAAGCACACATCCATAGAAAAAGACTTGTTCGATTAAAAGTATGTATGTATATAATCTGATCAACACCAAATAAGATCTGTCTGAGCTAAATGACTGGGTATTTGTTGGTGCGTGTGAGGTCTAAAGTGTGATCCCCAACACTACATGCAGAAAGTGGGGGGGGGGGATATTCTTTCAGTTTTCAAGGCCTGACGATGTGTTGTGGTCATGTGAGATGCTGTGGGGATCGGTTGCATAGCTTTTTGAAATGTTCTATTGGCCTTAAACTATTTCAAAATGAAAGATTGTAATAGGGGCTGGAGAGATGGCTCAGTGGTTAGGAACATTGTTGCTCTTGCAGAGGACCCAGGTTCAGGTCCCAGCTCCTACATGTTGGTTCACAACTGTGTGTAATTCCAGTTCTATGCTATCTGGCATCCTCTTCTGGCTTTCATGGACACTGGGCATACACATGGTACACACACACACACACACACACATACACACACACGTTCACATGTGTATATATGTAAAACACTCATACATGTAAAATAAAAATAAAAGCTTTTTAAAGTTATAATAAAAAAGGGCAAGATGTAAGATTCTTGACACATAACTTAATGAGCATATTGAGTAGGTCAACTGTGTCCGCCTGGCGGAAAAGGAAGACGGTCACTGACCATCAGCCACACCATCCTGTCACTGTCACGTGAGAGAGAAGCAAATGCCCATGCTACTGGCATGCTTGCTGCTCTGACTGTATCCCGGTGAGAAACTTCCTTCTTCCACCAGCTCATGAGGCGGCTATATAGAAAGCTTGGAAATTGCTCTAGCGAAACTATCACTGACCTATAAGACAAGAGAGAAGGTCCCAGTTGGCAATGAACTGAGCTTGCAAAATTCACAAAAAGTAATTTATATGGGGTTGTGTCGCATTCTGTGTCAGTATCAGGAGTGATGTAGGCACAAGTTCATCTAGAAACACTATCATTTGAATGCTTCCCTTAGGGGCCGAGGGTACATGTGTCTCAGTGGTAGTGAGCACCTAGGATGCATAGGAACCTGCGTTGAAGCCTCTAGACTGAAACAAAACAAATTAATAACATGGCTTTTGGAAAGACAGGAAGATCCTTTAGACCAGGGTAGGGTAGCCTGTCATAAGGACATAACGAGTCCACACTTTAGTTCCTGTAATGGGTCCTTTGTTCCCTCAGAAACTGTCTTCTCTCCCCTGGTGTGCAGAGAAAGAAGATATCAGAGCCTAAGGAACTTAGTGATGGGAAGGGGGAGGAGTTCTAATCCTCTCCCCAGAGCTTCAGCCTCATAAGAACTGCTGGCTTTGGGTTATTCTGACTTAAATCCTATTGGGAAGAGTACCTATGAGGTGTCTGAGTCAAGGACCATGTGACTGGTCCCTGAGATGACACCAGGCTCTGGGTCATGTGGCCAAGCCTAGATGGTCTTCTGTTCAGCTACCCTGGAGTCACAGCAACTTCAGGACAGAGTGTGGCTTGTGCCTGTGAGCTTGGGAGCTCTCATCACGGAAGACTAAGATGGTTCCATGGCTCGGCATCCCTGACGCAGTGGACAGGCAAGAGCACCAAGTGAGCCACACACAAGAGCAACAAGCTTGGGCAGGACCAGCCAGGGTTGGGGGCAAAAGTTGAGTCTCTAACATGTACCCAGAAAATACAGATCAAATTCATACTCTGTGTAAGTCCAGCGAATCTTCCAAACGTGACCCAGGAAGAGGGCAGGGCAAGGGTTTCATAGGAACCAACACCCAGATACTTAATTATTCACTTGACTCCTTAAAAAGCAAGCCGTGACCCTGTCATGCCTCCAGAGTCTAGGTGGGGACTGCTTGGAAAACACGCAATGAAGGATCTAAATGTGATAGAAGCCTGTCAGTTCAGAATGATTGATGTGAAGATCCAAGCAGGGAGCTCCAATCTTTCTTCTCAAAGATGTTGATTTAGGCTCAGCAATGAGATAAATATGATAAGAAGATCCAATTGTGCCCCAGTAGAGCAAGCAAGAAAATGGAAATGATGAATTCCAACCTCTTGATCTGAAGACACCAGAGGCCAATGGTAGAGCCAGCCCCTCCCGGGAATCTTGGGGACGGTGACCAGGAGAAGGTAACACTAAAGGTAGAGGTGCATAGACGTTATTTCAATATCAAGAGAAGGGCAGTTTCAGGAGCCTCAGACAGGTGACCAGAGAGGGTTACCGAGGGCGGGCAGATGAGCAGCACAGCAGGGAAAGCACTCACCGTGCAAGACCTGAGTTCCATGGCCAAAGCACAGGGTTGAAGGACAGAACAGACTCCACAAAGTTGTCATCTGAGTGCCACACATCACACACACACACACACACACACACACACACACACATCAACAGCAGCAGCATGTAAAGTCATGCACCACACAAGACCCAAGTTCCATGGCCGGAACATATGGTCAAAGGAGAGAACAGACTCCATAAAATTGTCATCTGACTACTCTCTCTCTCTCTCTTTCTCTCTCTCTCTCTCTCTCTCTCTCTCTCTCTCTCACACACACACACACACACACACACACACACACACAAACACATACACACACACACAAAACAAATAAATAAATACTTTTGTAAAAGACTAACTTATAAATTATTTAAAGATCAGAGTGATGGCTGCAGACTTCGGTGGGCTCACAAAGACACAGCACTCGCAGATAAACTTCTTGTCCTTTTCTGAGAAACCTGTTAGATGAGTAGCCCAGGGGAATACGGTTGATGCCAAACAGGCAAGATGGGGAAGGCAGGCTTGATGTGTGCACCGAACAGTTGACTCAGATGGTTTGGGACATGTCACAGGCCTCAGACCCGGGCATTAGCCAGTCATCATTTCTTTGCTGATTCCAATGAAAATAAACCACACAGCTCCTGAATTTTCTAAACTTGGGCAAAATATCAGAATCAAAACCATTTCAAGTTGAATCAAAGAACTAACAACATGGAGATGAAAAATCTACTAATTCCCCAGGACACTTGGGTTTTTATTATGATTTTGAGTGTTGATTTCTTTTTCTTAATCACAGGTAGACCCAAAAGCACATCTTAAAAGTATTTCAGATTATTCAGGTAGGGAGATACTATCTTTTGTACAGCTGTATATAATAGGAGGATACAACTTTTAAAAAGATATATTATTTAAATATATAAATATTTTAATCTCTGAAGACTTGGTTTTGATGTGGTCAACTCTGCACTTGAGTCCACACCTTTGTCCAGAGTCAAGCTATTGTTGTGGGTGTCTTTCAGGTCAGGAATGTTTGGTTTGGGTTTGGGGGTTGAGTGTAGAGACAGGGTTTTACCTTGTAGCTTTCACTGACTCAGTATTTGCTATATAGACCAGATTGGCTTTGGACTCATAGAGTTCATATCTGCCCCCTAGTGCTGATATTAAGAGTGTATGCCACCCAGCAGGGATGCTGTTTTTTACTTTCTTCCAGTGCTTTTTGTGAAAATAACATAGGTCGTTTTAAGGGCCAAGGAAGTCAAGGCATCTGCATTCTTCCTGCCACAAGAAAACTGAGAAGACACAATAGAACTATCGTCTAAGGGGAAGCTGCCCAGCCTTTGGAAACATCCCATAGAGGTAATGAAAGAGTCAAGAGTAAACAATAGTGTGAGGCCTATTTGTTACAGCATCTAGTAGTTCTCTGACTGATGCACTGAAGAGTAAAGGTAAATCTCTTCAGTGTGGCTTTTCACAAAGTGTGTGAAGTGGTCCTACTCTCATCTCTTTTTAACTGTAGTAGGAAATGGTAATGAATGATGGCATGGGCCTCTTTGGGGCTTCACGTCATTTTCTGCCCAGCCTAGAGAGTTTCTTCTCCACTCTGTGCCTGATGAGTTAGCGTCTTACTATAGAGGGCCTACCTTGGGTGCTACCTCTCCAGGGACACCTTTCCCAACCAGCCCACGAAACCCCATGTTATGTGCGTCTATGAGCTCTCCTCATTCACTCAAGCACTACTTCAACTTGCCGGTATTTCGGTATTTCCATTCCCGATCACACTAAGCTCCAAGAAGAAAGGCACTCTCCCTGCCTCATTCCTGACTGTAGTCCCTAGCACAGAACAGAGTGTGTACAGAGCAATTGCTGAAGACACTTGACTTCAAAGGCGGGGCCTAAAGTTGAACTCTCTTTAATGTCTCTGAATGTTACTCACGCTTCAGGAACTCCTAGAAGTCTGTTTTAAAATTGCATTAATATTCTTGGGCTAGTGATGTAGCTTAGTCAGACAGGTACTTACTGCCAAGCATAATGATAGGACACCGATTCCCTGGGACCCACACAGTGGAGAAAAGGAGTCAATGGCTGAAAGTTCTCTAGTGGCCACCACACATGCACATGTGCATGCACACACACATCACACACAAAGGAGTATTAAGTAAATAAATGTAATAAAAATCTTTAAAAATAATATTCATGCATGGTCTTTTTTTTCTCCATGCCTTTAGGAAACTCACAGACAGAGTTACAGCCCATTTTCAAAGCACTTCTGGATACGCTTTTGATCTAGTTGTAGGTAATGAGTCCATCAGCCTCTCTCTGACTTCATTACTTTCCTTACGAGCTTCTTAGATGCATGTTCTATACAGAGTGGCTTGTAAGAGCTCTAAAGATCTGTTCTTAATGACAGGGCTAGCCTACAATCTCTCATGTTTCTACTTGCTGTGGGACAATAGTCTTTTATTCTGTCACTTGTATTATTTTTAATAAAATGCCAATTGGCCAGTAGCCAGGCAGGAAGTATAGGCAGGGCAACCAGGTAGGAAGTAGAGGCAGAGCAATGAGAATGCTGGGAAGAGGAAAGGTCAGTCTGCAGTCTTCACCCAGCTGCAGAAGAAGCAAGATGTGACCGCCTTGCCGAAAAGGTACCAAGCCACGTGACTAACACCGGCAAGAATTATGGGCTGATATAAGTTATAAGAATTAATTAATAAGAAGCCTGAGCTACTAGGCCAATCCATTTATGATTAATGTAGGCCTCTCTGTGATTCTTTGGGACTTAATGGCTGCCGGAACCAGGCACTTGGTTAACATCTACTAATTGAGGAATAGCTACGTTTTCTTTCTTTTATTTTTTTATTCTTTTTTTTCCATTCAAAAATTTTCCACTTCCTCCCCTCCTCCCCTCCTCCCATTCCCCTCCCACTCCCCTACTCACCCCTCCTCCCTCCCCCTCCAGTCTTAAGAGAGGGCAGGGTACCCTGCCCTGTGGGAAGTTCAAGGCCCTCCCCACTCCATCCAGGCCTAGGAAGGTATGCATTCAAATAGACTAGGGTCCCAAAAAGCCAGTACAAGCAGTTGAAAGTCCCAGTGCCTTTATCAATGGCTTCTCAGTCAGCCCCCATTGTTAGCCACGTTGAGAGAGTCCGGTTTGATCACATGCTCGTTCAGTCCCAGTACAGCTAGATTTGGTGAGCTCCCATTAGATCAGGCACACTGTCTCAGTGGATGGACCAACCCCTCACAGTCCTGACTTCCTTGCTCATCTTCTCCCTCCTTCTGCTCTTCAACTGGACCTTGGGAGCTCAGTCCAGTGCTTTGATATGGGTCTCTGTCTCTATCTCCATTCATCGCTGGATGAAGGTTCTATGGTGATAGTCGAGATATTCATCAGTATGACTATGGGACAAGGCCGGTTCAGGCTCCCTCTCCTCTACTGCCCAAGGACCTAACTGGAGACATCCTTGTGGACACCTGGGATTCCCTCTAGAGTCAAGTCTCTTGCCAACCCTAAAGTGGCTTCCTTAATGAAGGAGACTGGAGTGGGGTGACCACAAACCAAGGAGTGTCTGCAGCCTTTGGATTCAGAAACAGCAAGAGACAGACCGTGTCCTTGTGTTTGCAGAGGTAGTACGACTGTAGAACATTTGTTTTTTACCTACAGAGAATGATTGTAGACTTCTGTCCTGAGGAGAATGATTGTAGACACCTGCCCTCCTTGACTCTCTGGGGCAACACTGCTTCTATAAAACTCTCATCATCAACTGGGGCTGACAAACTGGCCCCTGACTAAAACTGACCTATTGCCTGTTTTGGTAAATAAAAATTTATTGGAACACAGCCATCCCTGCTCCTATATGCAATGCCTAACCTGGCCTTCACGCAACACTGGTGGGTTGAGTCATGGCAGTGAGTCACTGCCACCGAGACCATATGGCCGGCAAAGCTGAAACTATTTACTACCCTGGCCGTTACAGAGAGAATATGCTGAGCCCTCTCCAAGATGAGAATTAATTCCACCCTTTCTCACATTTGTTCATGACATTTCAGACTAAAAATAATGCATGTTCACATAAAATTAAAATACTTTAGAATTCCACCACCTACAAAGCAGATATCCCTACAACCATCATCAAAAACTTGGTGTATATGCCCTATTTTTTTTGTTTTCCTCTACACATATGATAACATTTACTATTACTGTTTTGTTAACCTATGCATGTTAAGAATGTTGGTATTTGCTGGTTTGTAGTGGTGTATGCTTTTAATCCCAACACCCTGGAGACAGAGACCTCTGAGTTTGAGGCCAGCCTGAACTACACAATGAGTTCTAGAACAGTCAAAACTACACAGAGAAATCCTGTCTCAGAAGAAAAAAAAAATTAGAATGTTGGTATTCACGATATGCATGGGACTGGTGAGATGCCCAGTGGGCAAAGCGCTTCCTACACAAACATGAAGACTTGAGTTCGGATCCCATGCAAAAATCCAGATGTGGTGTCAAACACCTGTGACCCCAGAGCTGGAGATGTGAAAACAGATAGATCTAGAGATTTACTTACCATATTGCCCAATCAAAATGGAGAGTTCCAAGTGCAGTCAGAGATCCTGTCTCAAAGAATAAGGTCGAGAGTGAATGAAGAACACACTAAGGGGACCTCTGACCTCCACACATACACTCAGGCAAGCACATCCATGCACACATGTATATACACTTACACACACATACTCCCACACACCAAGAATGTAGGCGTTGATGAATTACATAGGACCAAATACTTCAGAAGGAAACACAGTTGGGGCTGGCTTGAAGGGCAAAGAAGATAACATGAGGCTGACAGACCCCACAGTACTAGCAATCCCGAGTCCAATGGAATCAGGGGTCACGCAGGCTAAGTGTCCATCGGACCAGATGACCCTCTCCTGAGTGTCCTGTAGCTTCTGTGGGCAACAGTTTTCAGAACTGACATATGCAACACTCAGGCCTCTACAGTCAGACTGAATAAAAATGGTTCCTGTCACTCATAAATAGCAATGTAACCACACCTTAACTTAAATTATAAAGAACAGTGGTTTTTAAAAATCAATACAAAATTTTTGCTGGGTAGTGGTGGTGCACGCCTTTAACCCCAGCACTTGGGAAGCAGAAGCAGACCAATCTCTGTGAGTTCAAGGTCAGCCTGGTCTACAGAGCTAGTTCCAGGACAGGCTCCAAAGCTACAGAGAAACCCTGTCTCTTTTGAAAAACCAAGCAAACAAACAACAACAACAAAAAAAAAATCAATACAGAATTTTTAAGATTTTCCAAATAAAAAGATAAAACATGGTTGTTACAGATCATTAGAATATTACTGAAATCATAAATTAAAATTCGAAACTATATTTTAATCCCGTCACTCTGAATCACTGTGTTTGCTGCTTTGGCATACTCCCTCTGGACTTCTTCTCTGTGAATGTGACTTTGACCATTTATACTGAAAAGTAAAAGCCTATACTGTATAAAATGCACATCTTGCTTTTTTTTTTTTAATCAAAGCTCATTTTCCTGGCGTAGAGAGACGCCTCAGGGATTGGGAGCACTTGTTGCTCTTGAAGGATCTCGGTTCCATTCCCAGCACCCACACAGTGGCTCATATTCACCTGTGTCTCCAGCTACTGGTGACCCAACACCCTCTTCTGGACTGTGACCAGTGCATACATTTGTTAGACACACACACACACACACACACACACACACACACACAAAGTAAATAAATAAATAAATATAAGCGATAAAGATAAATCTTAATTTTTTTAAAGATGGAACTGAAACCATGAAATTGTTCTTTGACCTCCACACACCCATAATAACAATAAATAAATACATACATTTTTAAAATTGCTTCCCCTGCTATCAAGGAGCTCATAATTTTGAAAGAAAAATAGTAAGTACATTTTTTAGCTTATGTTGCAAGGTGAATTAAAAAGAACACAACTTAAGAAAGAAAGAAAAAATTTACCATGCGCTAAAAATGGTGGGACACGGGGGTCCTCCTTTCTTTGAGTTTCCTCCCCAGCATGTGCCAATGTTCCTCTCCTTTCCAGGGTAAGATCTGGCAAAGAGATACTCTTTATAGAGAAAAGGGAACCCTCCTCCAGAGGGGACTTGTAGAAAAGGCCTCAGACCCCTTTAAAAGACAGGAAATGAGAGATTGTCTTATCGTGTCTCACCTGGGATAATCAATGTTGTATTGGCATCAGGAATTGGAAACAAATTTAAGAAAAATCTCTCCCAAGTTTCCACGAGGTGATCCAATTAAGATATGACTGGCAGCCACGAAAAGCTTTGGTGCTGCCAAACCACAGAGAAATCCTAGACGCAGAAACACAAGAAATATCTTGCTGGATAACCAAATATTTTTTAAAAGGGCCGTATAGTATAGGCTAAAACTTTCAAGACATGGTTGACTATTTTTCTTGCCCTGAAGCCAAAGATAACCTAAAACAAGGGAAACACTTGCTATCCCACGAAAGCCAGACAAGCAAACAGAAATTTGCAATGAATCTTTCTTAGCCTTCACAAAAGCCAAGCTGAAAATCCATCTTCAGCACGTTGAAATGAAATCTCTTAGGTCAACTAACAAGGCCCTCCCTACAGGGGTGCTGACTGCTGACCAGAGCAGCCTGCGACTCCTACAACCTGGGCCTCCATCTGCCTTTGGAAAGCCCTTTGTGAGAGAGGTCTCAGATGCTCAGTGTCTTTAACTGCTGCCGGTTTCTAGAAGAATCAGCTCCCACAGAAACAGCTACCTACCCATCTACGAAGCCAGCATGGAGGAGCCTTTGAGTGGACAATTCTACACTGCAGGTCACAGCACCATGGAAGCCAGAGAAGAGGGAGTCATGAAGTTCTAGCCCACAAGCTTCTATTTCATTTTTATCTTATTTATTAAGGGGACAGGGTATCACGTCACTCAGGCTGTCCTTGTACTCATTCTGTAGCCAAGGATAACCTTGAACATGATATTTTCCTGCTAGGATTACGGGCAAATGCTATCATGATCAAGGTTATACACTGCTGGGGATTAAACCCAAGACCTTGTGGCTTGCTAGACAAGCACTCCGCTAACTGATCTATATCTTCAGAAACACCCTCAAAATACAGTCTTTTATTTAAAGCAAACACCCACCCTAAATGAACCCATTAAAATGTCAGCCTTCTTCAGGGCTAGAGAGATGACTCTGGTTGAAACCACTGGTTGCTCTTCCATAGGACCTAGGTTCAATCTGAAGCACCTACATGGCATTATTAATTGAATTACAGAAGTTCTTTATATATGGCTAATATAAGAACTATATCAGAAATATGTGTTGTGAATATTTTCCCCCAGTGAATAGCTCACATATTTCTCTTGATTTTTTTAAGGTGAAAAACTAAAATTTTGATTATTTCTAACTTACCTATACTGTATAATGATTTGTTCTTTCTGTACCCTCTCCAACAAATTTCTGCTTCCTCAAAGCTCATGGACACATCCCCCAGGTGTTCTTCGGGTAGGTTTTATTATTATACACCTCTCACTGATTCGATTTGAATTGAATTTTATGTACAACATGAAGTAGTGTTGAAATTTTATATTTGCACGTGGATTATGAATGTGTGACTGGCTCATGGGTCCCGTATCATTCATTGAGAGATTTTCCTTTTCCCATTGCATTGCTCTGATGCTCTTACACACACTTACCTCACTGCACACATGTGGATTCAGATCCGGACATTCCATTCTGGTCTGTGGACCCAATGACCTCATACCAGTGCCACACCGACTTTACAATACTGAGCCTGAATCCTCTTCCTTTTCAGCATTGTTTAGGATTCTTCTGCTTTTCCAAATAAGCTTTAAACTTCCTTTTCTGTTTCTGTGTGAAAGCCTTTACACACTAGGCAACAGACAAGTTTTACCATGAAAAACATGATAGAAACCTTGGGGTGACTACCTTGGTGACAAATACGTTGGGTGGTAAATGACCCAACAAGAAGGAGGTACCAGAACAGACATTTGCACAGACTGACTTGTGTCCTCCCACATTAATAACTTTAAGTCCCAAGGCCAGGGTGATGGTGTTTGGAGACAGAACCTTGGGAAGTAACTGCATGAAGTCCTGTGGGCGGCAGCTCTAGGAAAGAGATACCAAGGCCAGGCACTGTGACGCACACCTGTAATCCCAGGTTTGAGAAGCAGCAACAAGAAGATCAGAAGTTCAAGGTCATCCTCAAGCAAGTTTGAGCGCAGCTGGACTACTTGAAACCCTGTCTCTAAAAAAAAAATACAATCGAAATTTTAAAATGACAGAACATTATCAGAAAAGTTGTATCTCTCTGTCTTCCCCTCTCCCTCTGCTTTCCACCTCAGATAGAAAAGGCAAGCAATCATCAGAAAGCCAAGGCAAGCGCCCTCACCTGGGAGTATAATCAACCACTTGACCTTGAACTTGCCAGCCTCCTCAGAACCATGAAAAATAGATCCTGTTGTTCAAGCGTCATGCCTGGTCCCATCTGTGGTGTGTGCTTATGGCAGAACCCAGGCATGAAAAGGAAATTGTCATGGACCTTAAAGCTGACAATTTAATTTGATTCAGGGGCTGTTAGGACTCACTGATGGCAGATTAATCACAAACATCTATCTCCATTTCTTCCCAAAATCCTACAAAAAATGGCAGCGAAGGAAAAGGATTAGAGTCATAAAGCCTCAGAAGCTGGAAGTGGGGATTCATCCATCACCTCCTTGAAGGTAGAGGCCAGGTGGATATGATGACCACCCTACACCTAGTAGACAGTCAATGCAGAGAGAAGCTATGTGGGTTCGGAAGGATTAAAAAAGAAAAAAAAAAACAAAAACAAAAAACGAAAAGCTCAAGCAACAGTTCCTGTAGACATGTGGGACTGCAGGAGCCACAGTTGTTGATTCCCCTTCTCCACAGTCACAAGGAAACAGCCTCATCAAATAGAAGTAGAGCGTAAGTCATGGGAGGAAAATTAACAATAATTTCACGTAGGGCTGTGTCCTCAAGGGACTGGTCCAGAAACCCCCATAACACTCCCATAATCTATAAGGCCCTTATATAAAATACTCTTCTGTATCCTGAAGACCTCAAGTACTGTTAGTCATCTTACAAAGCTCAGTACTTACGTCCTGTTACTGCTGTAACTCTGTGAATGACTGAACCATCGATACAGAACACCACGGCTATGCAGAGCTGACTATAGATTCAGTACGTTATCATTTCAACAAGTAGGCACTACTTTTCAATTATTAGTAAAACCTCCTACCTTTTCCTATTATGTCTTCAAAAAGCAATGCTTATTCTAAATTCCAGCTCTAACCAATCACCCACCCTTCAAATGCTCTAAGCTGTCCCTGCACTAAGGGATGATAGATAGGATTGCACAGCACTGAGTCCGGTGTCACAAAACAAAGAGATTGCAAAGATGCTCCAGTGACAGACAGAGGTCTGGAACTGAACCAAAAACACAAGCTTAAATGAAAACCCTGGACTCTGAACCATGCATACCATGGCATCCTCTCCCCCACTGACTAGACGCAGCACAGGGTCACTGGTCTCTCCCATCTCCAGTGTGTATGCATCTTTTCAAGGACCTGGCGGGGGGGGGGGGGGGTACCAAAAGTCGCTAATGGGCCCCAAATGGAAGTTTCAGAAATCAACGGCTCTGAAGGAGCCTTGGAGGATATTTTACCCATCATGCAACTCCAAGACGACCTAACGATCAAGTAGATGTTTTGTGGATAAAGGCTGTCAAAGCTAAGTAGGAGGCTCATGGGAGGGCCAGATAATAAACATGAAGTAATCTTTCGGCAAGAGAGAGGGTTCAAAGAGCAACTGGGAAAGAAAATCAGAGGATTGATACACAGGACTGGAGTCAAGAGCAGAAAAGACACTTGCCTGAAGTTCACTAGGGAAGGCATGGTATCAATTTCCCATTACCAACCACATGAGCCTTTTATCACTTCTAAAGTTGTATATATAGAATTCTTTGATAAAAACTGGGAGCTGGGGCTGGGGCTCAGCAGTAGGGTACTTGCCTAGCTACGCACAAGACACTGGGTTTAAACCCCAGTGTGCTGGGAAAAAACAAAAAACAAAAAACTTCTTAAACTTCTTCTCATAAAAGGAAAAGAGCCGGGTGGTGGCGCACACCTTTAATCCCAGCACTCGGGAGGCAGAGACAGACAGATCTCTGTGAGGTTATCAGACATTCCTTTTGTTTGATACAAGCTCTCACTATGTAGCCCTGTCCTGGAACTTGCTACATAAACCAGGCTGGTTTCAAACACAAAGAGACCAGCCTACCTCTGCCTTCCAAGTGCTGAGATCAAAGCTGTACACCACCACACCTGGCTATCATCCACTCTAATCAAACCTAGGACCTCACTCTCGCTAGGCAAGCCCTGCAGCACTACGCCACAGCCACATTCCCAGCCCAGTCATCAGTGAACACAGTTTCTGTTTCTAGAACTTGGTAAACAAACAAACAAACACAAACAAACAAAAAGCTGTCAGACTTTTCTCCTGGCTTCTCATCCCCCACCGGCACCCCCAACACACACATGCACAGGCATGTACACTTCAGGTCAAATGCAGCAACAATCTGAACTGCTAGGCTTGCATTACCAAAAACCTCATTTGCATTTCAAGACGTATTTGTTTAGAGTCAGAATCTGTGGTCTAGATGTTCTTAGGAACTTGTCATCATAGGAGGCTAGGCAATGCTGGGAAAGACGCTACAAAGCACATTCTCAGCTAAGCAGGGCAGAGCCTCCCCACAATACTGCCTGGCAGCCAGAGATGGCCCAGGCCAACAAGTTTCAGCTGGAACTTGGGGTAGCTAGGCAGAGTCCACGGCATTTCCTGCAGCTGTAACAGAATACCCGAAATTGGTCATCTGCAGAAAAGAGAGGGTAGGCTCATAGCTTTGGAGACCAGGCAGGCAATAACCTCCACACAGATTTGGGGAGGGCTGCTCACAGTTTCAACTCTTGGCAGGAAGGAAAGGAGGGAAGTTTGGGTAGGAAAGAGAGAAAGGGGCTGAACTTCCACATGGTTGATCTATCACACAAGAAAAATGCTGATGGAATGCAGTTGGGTTTTTTATTTCACTCTTTACTCTTTTGAGGGCTTGCCACCTGGCTCCCAAATAAATACATGGAGTCTTATTCTTTCTTGTGAATGATGGGCCTTATCTTGGCTTATTTCTAGCCAGCTTTTCTTAACGAATTATCCTACCTTTTACCTCTAGGCTTTTACCTTTCTCTATTTTATATTCCTTTCTTTACCTCTTACTCCTTTGCTAGCTGTGAGGCTGGGTGACTAGCCCCTGATGTCTTTTCTCCTCCTTCCCTTGCTCTTCCCTGTAAATGGAGACTGCTCTTTCATTTCCAGCCACCCAGACCCAAATAATCCCACAGAAACTATATTAATTATAATACTGCTTAACCGATAGCTTAAGCATGTTTCTAGATACCTCTTACATCTTAAATTAACCCATTTCTGTTAACCTGTGTATCACCACGAGGCTGTGGCCTACTAGTAAGAGTTCCTATGTCTTTTTCCTTTGGCAGTTACATAGTGCCTCTTTGACTCTGCCTTCTTTCTCCTGCTTAGCTCTATTCTGTCCTGCTATAGGCCAAAGAAGCTTCTTTATTAGCCAATGGTAATAAAACATATTCATAGCACACAGAGGGGAGGTTCACATCGCCTTGCTTCTCCTCTATTTATTCTCTCTGCCTGGCAGCCCTGCCTATCTCTCTCCTGCCTAGATATTGGCCGTCCAGCTCTTTATTAAACCAATCAGGTGTTTTAGACAAGCAAAGTAACATAGCTTTACAGAGTTAAACAAATGCACCATAAAAGAATGCAACACATCTTTGTATCACTAAACAAATATTTCACAGCATAAACACAAGTAACATATCTTTAATATTACACAAGAATGAAATCTCAGGGGCTGCCCCTCTGTGACCTTACATGCCCCTAAAGTTCCCACTACAGCTCCTAAAGGTCCCCTCACTACTCAACAATACATCAGGGGTTAAACCCATACAAGTTTCACTTCTCTCTCTCTCTCTCTCTCTCTCTCTCTCTCTCTCTCTCTCTCTCTTTCTTTCTTTCTTGTGACTTTATTCTTGTTCATTTGATCAGTTTTTGCAGTACTGGGCATTGGACCTGGGGCCTCCTGAATTCTCAGCATGGTTTTCATGAGTTAGAACCACATTTGAAACTAACTTGGAGCCTTGTCTTCTTGAATGTGACACACTGTACCAGAGAGGTGACTCAGAGGTTGGGAGCATTGGCTCCTCTTACAGAGGACCTGGGTTCAATTTGCAGCACCTACATTCAGCTCACAACTGTTCACACTCCAATCTCAGGGGGTCTGACACTCTTTCCTGGCCTTCAGTACACACTGCACACATGTGGTACACAGATGCACATCCAGGTTAAATATCCATACACATAAAACAAATTTAAAGAGAAAAGAATTTGCCACATTGGAACATGGGAGTCAGGCTGCTATTCTGAACTCCTGTGACTCACCCTGGACCTTTGATACCCTCTCTAAGGGAGACCCTTCACCTTCATTCCATTCGTACCCAATCCCATGCACACCAGAATCGAAGACTCGCCACTGCCTGCAGGAGTGCCACTTAATTGAAGCGTTGTGGAATGTTGCCTAAATACGAATTTCTAGTGTCCACCTGCAACTGCATGGAACCGGATCAAAGGGAGTTGTTTGGGTTTTTGTAAAGATTTATTTTCTTTTTAATTGGTGGTGGTAGTGGTATGTTCCTGCATGTATGTTCATACATGCAGGAACCCAGGAAAACCAGAGTCTTTGAAGCCCCTGGAATAGGGTTATAGGAGTTATGAACTGCCTAACAAGGGTGCTGGGACCAAACATGGATGCCCTACAAAGGCAGTGTGTGCTTTTAAGTGCCTGGCTTCTCTCCAGTCCCTGAAGAATTTTGAGGGAGTTCTGATGTGCTTTTCTGCTTCTGAACCTCAGGATCTGCGGTTCTCGGAGTTTTAAATCTCCCAGGAAACATTTGGAAGATGCCACCACCCCCCAGGTTGTCTTCCTCCTGGGGTGATCTGGAGCGAGGCCAGGTACCAGCAATTTGGCTCCCCCATGTAGTTCTGAGAACTCACTGTTGAAAAACATAGCTTCAGGCTCTGCCACTTACATCAGCCCCAAACCACATCTTCGTGAGGTCCTTTCCGTGTTCAGTCGTCCGCCTAGTGGACCTCAAGAACGTTACCTGGGAGCCTGGGTCCAAAGAGTCAGACAGTTTTTGAAGCAGACCGGTACCTGAAGTTGGGGAAGGGGCCTTGGATTTAACTTTCAATTCAGTATCTTTTACCCCATTTCCTTCTTGCTGAGTGACCTTGAGTTTATACCGCTGGTCAGATATGCTTGTTTCGTTCCTGTACATAAGCCATCTCTGCTAAAATCAGAGGATCACGTTCTGCCCGGGACCCTTCTCCTGCAATGGTGCATAGCATGGTTGTATGTGTGTGTGTTACACAAATGCCTCGCAAATAGAACACTAGAGACTGGAGGGGAGCCAGAGGCAGATACTAATGAAATATTTGATTAAGATCAAGCCCTGCCCACTAATTTGAAGGGCATGTTAACAGAGAGTCAGGGAAAGGGGTCTGAGTACCAGGTCCCTGAGAACACATTGAGGACAGCCTCAGCGTGTGTGGCAGCACAGGAGCCGGCCCTGAAGGGAAAGACTCTGGATAAAGGCTAAGGGAGTTCGCGAGCCTACAGAAACAGCGCTGCTCTCATGGCGAGCGTCCCTTGGCCTCCCTGGGGACCGTCTCCAGCTCTACATGGAAAACCAATAGAGAAAGGAATTAGAAAAATGGCTGTAATGAACTGGTTCACAAGGTCCTCTAAATAAGACAGCATTGCCTGTATATGGCAGCTGATGGTAATCCTGCCTCCAGCCGGGAGGACATGCCCAAAGCTGGGCTCTTAACTGATCTTCCTGCATCCACAATGCTCAGCGTGTGAGCAGCTGACAAGGATAGAAGCAGAAGTACTTTCACCCAGAATGTCTCTGGACTCTGATGAGAAGCAGGGAGGCCTTAAGGGTATCATGGGGGAGAAAAGGTATTGAGGCCAGAGAGCTCCGACATCTGAAAGAGAAGAATGTTTTCGGACAAGAAAGGAGACCACACCACAATATCAAATCCGGGGCATAGCAGAATCCTTCACAATGTGGGGACTAAGGAGATGGCTATAACTAAAGTGTTTGCCATTCAAGCGTGAGGACCTAGTTTGGATCCCAGAACTCACATGGAAAAAAATTCCTGTAATCCCAGTGCTAAGAGGCAGACACAGTAGGATCTTTAGGGCTCATGGATCAGTCAGTCTAGCCAGTGAGCATCAGGTTTACTGAGATGCTGTCTCTTAAAGATAAGGTGGGCAGTGATAAAGGCACCCAACGTAGATCTCTGAGTTGCATAGGTACATATATCAGTGTGTACACATACACAAACACACACACAGAAAGAAGGAGTGGTTCAGTGTATATATATATACACAAACACACACACAGAAAGAAGGAGTGGTTCAGTGTGTATATGCACACACACATACACACACAGAAAGAAGGAGTGGTTCAGTGTATATATATACACACACAGAAAGAAGGAGTGGTTCAGTGTATACACACAAACACACACACATACAGAAAGAAGGAGTGAGGGGTCCTCTTCCATTCACCATGGAAATCTATACCAAAGGCATTTTTAACATATCAAGATGACATTGGTAATGGTGACTAAGGACATGGTCGTGACTTTCTGGGTTTTTACTGTTGATATAAGTCACATCTATTTTATGTGCATATTTCATTCATCCTTGAAACAACTCTGGTGGGAGAGAGAGAGAGTGGTTAAGAGCACTGGCTGATCTTGCAGAAGACCTGGGTTCAGTTCCCAGCAGCCACACAGCGGCTCCCAACCATCTTAGCTTATCCAGTTCCAAGGGATCTGATGCCCTCTCCTGACTTCCGCAGGCACTGCACACATGTGGTTCATGGACTTACATACAGTCAAACACATGTAAAATAAAAATAAATCATATATCTTTTTAAAACCTCTGTAACATCACCTCCAGTTTATCCGTGGAGAAAATGAGGCCTGGAGGGGCTAAGTGGTTTGATAAAGACCATACTAAGGTTTGAAACTCAGGAGAGCCCATTACTAATACTCATGGTTTTTACTGCCGTTCCATCCATGGATAAACAATCTGCCATTTTAGTTCTGTTGTGTCTTTGGGAGGAAAAAAAAAATGAAAAGAAAAATAATTAGGATAGTTTTGAGAGAAAACTTTGGGTTTTTTAAATCCGAGAGGAATGCAGGAAAGAACTCTAATGGAAGAGTGGAGGGTAGAATCTTAGGATCCTGTCTTCTTAGGGAAGGGACATATTACTCAAGCCTCTCTCTTGGAAGTAAGGTAAATCACTCTGCATGCTCAGAGCAGCCCACAGAACATCTCTTCCCCATGGGCCTGCTCAAAACTTCACAACAGATCCCCAAGACACTTTCCACATGGGAGACAAATAATCTAAACACATAAAAATGATTATCAGGGGCTAGGGAGCTAATTCAATGGGTGAAAAAGTCTGCTGTACAGGCATGAAGAACTAAGTTTGAATCCCCAACATCCATGTAAAAGTTGGGCCTAGCTATGCACACCTGTAACCACATCACTGGTAGGGAGGGTGGAGACAGGAGGTTCACTGGGGTATTAGAACCCCAGCCTATGTCCAGGTTCAGTGAGAACCCCTACTCAGGGGCATAAGGCAGAGAGTTATAGAGAAGGGCTCCTGGTGTCCTCTTCTGACTTCTGCACATGTGTGGGCACACCTCACAAACAATGCATGTGGGCCATGGAACTGGCCTGAAGTCCTGCAATTTCCCAGCTTGGCCCCATGTTTTCATCCTGAGTTCAACCTCCCTTTAAACCTCCCAACCCCCTATGATTTTATTATTTCCTCCCCATTCTCTCATGCTCTTGACTTGGTCCTTGGAAATTGGAACCAGGAGACGGATGGGCAGAGCACAGTATTTTTCCCACACACTGAACTCTGAGATTCATTACTGATTCAGATTATAATTGTGAGCCGAGAGGATTTTCCCTCTCTCCATCTTCTTTCTTTAGCTCACTTCTGTTCTAAATCAACACACAAAGAGTAATGTCCCAAGGTCTCCCACCAGATGACAGAACCACCCAGAGGAAATCATCCATTGTCTGTGAGCTAAAGAGCCCCAAGCATGAGTCTAACCAGAAAATTAAGAGGCAATGGGACAACAATGACCTGAAAGGAACTGGGGCCCGAGTTGTCTCCCTGTTCAACACGAGCATTGCTGTAAAGATTTCTTCCTTGACACTTTTTGGTTTTGAGATTTATTTTATGTGTATGAGTATTTGTTTGCATGTATGTCTGGGCACCATGTGCCCACTGATCAAATCTCTAAATAATATCTGCTAGCTCCCATAACCTTTGTAGCACTATCACACCAGTGGACACATCTCACCTACTGGGTCAATATTGTAGCATGTAGGGTTTGCCACCAGGTAATAAATATCATCAGTGACTTTTCTCTCCCAGTGGCTTGACCACTCTATGGAAAGCTAGCCATCAAGAAGGCCAGAAAAGGACACTGGATCTCTTGAAACTGAAGTTACAGACAGTTAAGACCCACCATGTGAGTTCTGGAACGGAACCTAGGTCCTCCGAAAGAATAACAAATGTGCTTGACTGCCAAACCATTTCTCCAGCTTTCCCAGTTTCTGCTACTTCTAGTGGGGGGGGGGGCTAGTACATTGTAGGCCCGTTACAAGAGCATCTTCATGTACACCCACCTAGACTCGGGAACCTACAAATCAGTCAGATGCCAGTGTAACCCTGCAGTAGCTCCTCTGCCTAGAAGAGGCTACTGGAACTCCCCTTTTTTAGGTGAAGATGCTTTGCTACCTAATATAGCACATCCCTGAGGAAGAGTCTCTCCTCCTGGCCTCACTTTGACCTTGAATTGAGTAGACTGCAAGCTTCTCTAAGGCCTTTGTTACAGACATTTCCTTTCAGGAAAGGGTTAGGAATGTTTAGTATAGAACTGATGATGATGAAGGCATTGGGTGTGTTGGGCTAACTAATAACTTTACATTGCCCAGAGCCTTTGTGGCTGGATTCCTTTCACTGTGATCAAATATGCAGCACAAACAACATAAGGAGAGGTTTGTTTTCTATCACAGTTTCGGAAACATCAGCCCTTGAGTGCTTGACTCCAGTGTTCCGGACCTATGGAAATACAGGTCATCACATGGGGAGGAGGGCACAGGACAGGAAAGCTGGTTACCCCATGCAAGCCTGGGGGAGGGAAGGAAGAGCTAGAAATAATCTTATACTCTTGAAGGACATGGGTCCAGACGTCTACTTCCTTAAAGTTTCTACCACCTCCCAACCACCTACTAAATTAAAAATCCTTCTTAAATGAAATCTCATGCCAGGTATGGAATACCTTCCTACATGTTATTGATCCTGGAAGCCCCAGATATCCCTCAAACAACAGAGTCTATTGCCATTGTTCATGATTGTCCTCTAGAACTAGGTGAAGACACAACACATTTTGGTTGCAGGATGTAGAGAAATCAAGATAGGATTTACCTCAAAACTTCCTCTCTCATGGATAGCTTCCCTAGTGTTGAAAGTTTAGGTCACTGCAAGAGAAAAACCATCAATGATGTTACCCAGCGGCAAACTATGCTAAATACTGGCCTGACGGGCAAGGTGAGCCCCACTGGCGCAATAGTGCCACAAAGGTTATGGGGTAAGCTTTTGGATTTGATTTGAGGCCTACTCCAGAGAAAGTAATTCATACCTATTACTTAAACCTGGTTATAAGCCCATGGCTCAGGAGGTCATAGGTCCTAGGAGTGGGGAACCTAATATTGCTGTCATAATAAATGATCATGTTGTCAAAGTCATTTCTAGTACTGGTTATGTTTACCCATAGAATAGTGACACTCTCAACCTCAGCCAAAGAAGCTTCTCTCTATAGTGATCATCAGTTAATGAAGGAACTCAAATTGATCAAAGTGCTGAGTGTGCGCGCGCATGCGTGTGCACACACACACACACACACACACCACCACCACCACCACCACCACCACACCACCACCACACCAAGGTTCAAGGAACATCACAGAAAAGGTTGGAAAAATGTAAAAGCGGAAAATGGGTAAGAAAAGCTGTGACATGCTGTCTTCAGGACACGCCGTGGCCTTTGCTCTCATGAAGTCGCTACAGCTCTGTTTACCTGCACAAGAGCAGACTGAGAAGATCAGTCAGCATTCCAGCAGGCAGCAGCAATTGAACTCAGTTGGTTGTTTATAAAAGTTGAGAGAAAGGAGATGAAGAAAGGGAACATTTTGGCAGTGCCTAGAGGCAGGCTTGGTGGTGGAGTGTGGGAAGATAGAGTTGGAGTACATATGATCAAGACACATTGTTTGCATGTATGAAATAGTCATTGAATAAAAAAATATATTGCATTTATGCTTTAAATCCTTAAGTGAATTAGTCAAGTCATGAGGTCAGAGATCTCAAGAACACTGTTGTACTGGAGACCAAGACTCAACATAAAAACTGGTAAGACATATAATCCCTAGGTCATACAAGAGAGTAGTATTTTAGTGAAAGTCAGCCATCAGGTGCTCTTTCATCCTCTGTCTTAGTCCGTGTGACTCTGAAGGCAAAGGCATGTAATGATCCTACCTGGAGCATGCAAATTCTCAGCAGATCTTGTACAAATGAGAAATAAAGTTGAATTGAGTCTCTGAAATTTGGACAATGTTCTTAAAGATGTGACTGTTGATTGTCGCAACTAACACAGAAGAAAATTTAGAGCAACTAGCAGACCTGAATCCATGGAACCTTTGTCAGTCACTGGCCAAGTTAGAGGAAGTTGTAACATGAGGGCCGGCTTGTTGGGGTATCTGTCCCGCCCGGTACTCCACAGCCGGCAAACCCCAAAGAAAATCACACACAAGACTCCATAAGATTATAAACTGATTGGCCCATTGGGTCAGGCTTCTTATTAGTCCTTGTAACTTATATTAATCCATTATCATTATCTATGTTAGCCATAATGGCTCAGTACCTTTTCCAGCGGGGGCAGCTTACATGTTGCTTCTTCAGTGATCTGTGCAGGAGTGGCTGAGAGAGAGCTTCTGCTTCCAGAATACTCCCAGTCTCTTTGCTCCACCCCTACTTCCTGTCTGGCTTTCCCGCCTATACTGCCTGCCTGGCCAATCAGCGTTTTATTAAAATATGATTGACAGAATACAGATAATTCTCCTGCACCATTTCCCTCTTTTTTTTTAAACAAAGGAAAATACCCATAATCCATTTGTTGGGAATGTGGGCGTAGTATTTCAGGCTACTTCCTGCTGGTTGGGGGCGCTGATAGTCTTAAGGGGACCTAAAGAAAATTTAGAGTTATAATCAAGTCATGACTGGAGTATCCTGTGAGTCTCGATCATCTCAGGCAGCAGTCTTGGATCAGTTCTGGATGTAGACCTCTGTCATCTGGGCCATCTGTTCCTATCGGAGATTTTTCAGGTGGCCTCCCTTGGTCAAAGGTGATTATTCTTAGCTCTGAATAAATCCAGAGTCTCTCGTTTTCTGTGGAAACAAAAGCAAAATCTCTTCTCCAAAGTAACATACCTTTTGACTTCAGTTTTGAAGCCAAGGTATTTTCAAAATTCCTATCTTGGGTTAGTTCAGCAGCATTTATAAACAAAAGTCTTTTAGCAGTTGTTGCTCCTTCCTCAGCAATCAAACAATTTAAAGAGAGCATAAAAGCATACAGTATGAAGATTCTCTGTGCATTTTCCATCTTTATGTGGCTTTATTTTAACCTCTATTTCTTTTATTTTTACTTTTACTTTTTGAGACAGGATCTTTGTATATCTTTGTCCTGGAATAACACTGTAGACCAGGCTGTCTTTGAACTCACAGAGATCCTCCTGTCTCTGCCTCCCCAGTGCTGGGATTAAAGGTGTATGCTACCACACCTTGAACTCACAGAGATCTGTCTCTGCCTCCCAGGCATTGGGATTAAAGGCGTGTACCACCACACCCAACTACTCTCTTTCTTTCCTTTTAACTTTAAGAACTTTAACTTTTAGCCTGCATATACACACTGTAAACCATTTAGAGGTTTTCTTCCTCTTTGAATCTCTCTTTACTGTATATTTTTCTTTTTCTGACCACATGAGCCATTAATTTACTAAGCAATATGGAGAGCCGTGGCTTTGACAGCTAGATCCAGCTCATTCCTTAGCATTTCAGCCTCAAGGCTGAGGTACCAGCCAGAGCTGTATTCACTGCCACAACTCTATGGCGTTTCAAAGTCCTTGCCAGCAAGCAAGCTGCAGCATTCTGCTCACAGACCACACTCAGTCAGACTGCCTGCCTGAAAGAGTCAAGAGTTTGCTCTGGCAGGACAGCCCAGAAAGCCGGCATTTTAAAACAGCACAGCTTTTTTCCTGCTACGACTGAAAACCGAAAAGCATGTGTTCAGCTTTTCACCAACAGCATTTAAGTGTTTCGTGGCAGGACCTCTTAATGAGCTGCAAGGTTTTGCAGTTAAGGCTGAGTCAGGAAGCCTCCCTTAGATGAGAGTGTTTGCTTGCTCTAGCAAACAGAGCAGACCTGAGAAATTGCTGCTACCAAGAAACCACACACAATGCTGTCATTTTGTTCTAGAATTACTTGCCAAGCTGTCTCAGGCTTTATGTGGATACAGTTGTCCACACGTTGGCGCCATTTGTAACATGAGGGCCGGCTTGTTGGGGTATCTGTCCCGCCCGGTACTCCACAGCCGGCAAACCCCAAAGAAAATCACACACAAGACTCCATAAGATTATAAACTGATTGGCCCATTGGGTCAGGCTTCTTATTAGTCCTTGTAACTTATATTAATCCATTATCATTATCTATGTTAGCCATAATGGCTCAGTACCTTTTCCAGCGGGGGCAGCTTACATGTTGCTTCTTCAGTGATCTGTGCAGGAGTGGCTGAGAGAGAGCTTCTGCTTCCAGAATACTCCCAGTCTCTTTGCTCCACCCCTACTTCCTGTCTGGCTTTCCCGCCTATACTGCCTGCATGGCCAATCAGCGTTTTATTAAAATATGATTGACAGAATACAGATAATTCTCCCGCACCAGGAAGTGAATGCAAGGGCACCCCAGAAGAAAAAAACAAAGCCACTGCCACTGCTATGTCCTGAGACAATGCACATCTATTCTCTAGGAGTATGTGAACCAAATTTCCAGTTCTTAATGGACTCAATTGAATTGTGCTTCCTCTTCTGAAGAATTTACATTTTTATTGTTTTTATTGAGTTCTATATTTTTCTCCAATTCCCTTCCTTCCTCCCCTCTCTCCTTTTATCCTTTCCATGACCCCCATTGATGTGGGATTCCCTTCTGTATGCTGTTAATATGTTTTATTATCATTGGTTAATAGTGAAACTGCTTTGAGCCTATGGTAGCACAGAATGGGGTAAGGCAGGAATTCCAAGCAGAGATAGTGGAGAAAAGAAGGAGGAGTCAGGGAGACCCCATGTAGTTTCCAAGGTGAAAGATGCCAGAAAACCTTACTGGTACCATAAGTTCCATGGCAATGCATAGGTTAATAGAAATGGGTTCATTTAAGATGTAAGAGCTAGTTATTAAGAAGCCTAAGCAGTAGGCCAAGCAGTGCTACAATTAGTACAGTTCCTGTGAGATTATTTCGGGTCTGGGCAGCCAGAAATGAACAAGTGACCCCCAGCTATACCCCATGCTTTCAATTTACTCAGGAGATCTTATCCTTTTCTCCTTCCATGTATATCCATGTATGTCTCTCTTAGGGTTCTCTTTGTTGTCTAGGTTCTCTGAGGTTATGGGCTGTAGGCTGGTTTTTCTTTGTTTTATGTCTAAAAGCCACTTGTGAGTAGGTACATATTGTATTTGTCTTTCCAGGTTTGGGTTATCTCACTCGATGTGATGTTTTCTAGCTCCATCCATTTGCCTGCAAATTTCAAGATGTCATTTTTTTCTGCTGTGTAGTAACTCCATTGTGTAAATGTACCACATTTTCCTTATCCATTCTTCAGTCGACAGGCATTTAGGTTGTTTTCAGGTTCTGACTATGACAAACAATGCTGCTATGAACATAGTTGAGCATATGTCCTTGTGGTATGGCAGAGCATCCTTTGGGTATATACTCAAGAGTGGTATTGCTGGGTCTTGAAGTAGGTTGTTTCCTAATTTTCTGAGAAATCGCCACACTGGAACCCAAAGTGGCTGTACCAGTTCACACTCCTACCAGCAATGCAGGAGTGTTCCCTTTACCCTACATCCTCTCCAGCATAAGTTATCGTCAGTGTTTTTGATCTTGGCCATTCTGACAGGTCTAAGATGGAATCTCAGAGTTGCTTTGATTTGTATTTCTCTCATGGCTAAGAACTTACATAACTTCCAGCATTTTCTTTTGCTGTGGCACTTGAATGGGCAAGCCCTGTGGAGGACAATATGGCTCACCTCAAGGATTTCTGTGAGCCTAGGCAATGAAAATGTCTTAAAATAAAGTGTGTCTTTCCAAAGACGAGAAAACAAAAGACAGTTCATATTTGTCTTCTGCTATGTGGGGACCAGGAATCAAACACAGGGTATCAGGCTTAGTGGCAATCACCTTCACACATGAAGCCATCTTACCAGCAAGGTTCATGTACAGAAAAGCACATGGCACTCTGTGCCATCTTTGACGCTTGGGTTTGGTTTGGTTGACTTGATAGAACACAGTTTCAGCTACAGCTTCATTTCAGTGAAGTGACAGAAGACAAGCTTGGCTTCAGACTTCAGCTCTGGGCCCCAAAGCTTTGACCATCCAGATATGAAGAAACACCCCTACATTGGTTATAGTAATAAACACAGAATTCCATCCTAAAAGGTCCTTCTTTGTTCACTAACAGAAAAAAGGAAAAGAAGCTCATCATACAATTCAGTTATAAATGTGTGCTTATCATGCCCAAAATTCTTGGTTCAATCCCAGCACCAAAAGAAGAGATGCTGGGCATGGTGGCATACACCTTTAATCCCAGCGCTCAGGAGACAGAGGCAGGTGGATCTCTATGAGTTCAATGCTTGCCTGCTCTACATAGTAAGTTCCAGGCCAGCCAGAGTTACACCGTGAGACCATGTCTGAAGAATAAGAAAAGGAAGGGGGGCGGGAGGAGAAGGAGCAGGAGAAGACAGAAGAGATGGCCGACTTTCCATATTTGATACAAAAGCAGAAAGGTACAAATGGTATCTGCCTGCCCTGGATCCTGGTATTCCATGGAGTGTTTGGAAAAGCTCTTTGGGCAATTCTGTGTTCCCTTCTCACTCGGCCAGGCTTTGTAGATGAACTTCTTATCCTCCGTTTGATGATGGATACCCTGTGGTTTGACCTCTTGGTTCACCGATTCAGGTAGGTAAGAATTTTATTTTCTGTTCTTTTGGCTCCAGGTTGAAAGGAAACATTAATTTCAGTCTTTCTCTAGCAGCTGCTGCCTGCCCCTCTGTCTAGAATGAATGGAACCAGGGTCTCTATAGGGCCATCCCGGCTTGGGTTAGGAAGCTATGGTATGTCCTGACTCTGGATCCTCTTCAGTGCCTAGAAGGGAAAATCTAGTTAGCCCCACTTTTGGTAATGTGCCAGTGGCTTGGCCAGGAAGAGTGGGGCACCTTGATTGACAGTCTAGCACAAGGGTGAGCTAATTCCCTGGAATGCACGGAACAGCAATGAGGTAATTTCCTGGAAAGGAAATGGGGTGCTATTAGCATGAATGGGGAACTGCAAAGTCAACAACTGTTCACTCCAGCTCCTCCCCAAATCCATTTATGTGATTTTTAACCCAAGACTTCTGGAGACAGATGCCTTTATTCAAAGGAATGACGGCCATAGGGAGGCAAAGAAGCATCCTTTCAGATCATAGAAAGAAATTGCCATTCCTTAAAATGCCCAGCCCTGGACTTTTATATTCTGTTTGTTGTTCTGCCTCAGAAATGAGGAAAGAGAAGCAGAAAAGGAATTTACCTAACTTGCACAAAGGAACTCTGTCTTAAATTCAGTCTCCTGCCTGAGGGCATCTCTCCACCATCCTCCTGGGGTATTGGGGAGGGGGCCTTGCTACCTCTGAGGTTATATATTGAAGTACACGGCCTCCAGGTTTGGAATGTGGGGTGGAAGGAAGGGTCTTTAGACTGACGCTTCTTGCAAGAGCAAGGGCTTAAGCGAAGGGTCCAAGCAGTGATGGAGGAGGGGAAAGAACACCAGAAAGGGGATTTATTTCAAAGGTGAAACTATTTTCCTGAAAATATGTCTGTGTGCAGTAGGTGTTGATATCTTGAACTGGAGCTGGGAATGGATTTTTTACAGGAAAAAGGAAATGCAGGGGTGTGGAGCAGCCAGCGGCAGAGGAAGTTCCCAGGTGACTTGTCATGGTGCAATTTATAGACCCGAGTCTCAGCAGGGCTGCAGTGGGCTGAGGAATGAGCGTGATTTGTTGGTGGTGGGACCTGGCACTTGGCAGCGGTCCATGCTGACTTAGCCTAGAGCATGCGTGTTGCCAGGACCCGGAGTGCACTGGCCTATCTGGGCAGTTAAAACGAGAAGAGCAAAAGCAAATGTGTTCATCCTGAAGGGAAAATGGAAGCAGAACTCTGAAGGGAATGAGGATGGTCATCATGCGGCAGTGACGGTGAATGGCTCAACAGATAAAGACACCTGCTGCCAAAACTCACAACCTGAGTTTGATCCCTGAAGCCTATATAGTGGAAGGAGAGAGAACCAACTGCCAAAAGTTCTCCTCTGACCTCTGCACAAGTGTTGTGACTCGTGTACACACACACACACACACACACACACACACACACACGCACACATACACTAATTAATGTAATTGAATTTTTTAATTAAAAAGAAAACAATTGTGAGGAAGGGGGCCAGAGCATGAGAGGCCCTCTGCCCCGCTGTTACTGGGCTTGGTCATAATTGAAACCACAAACACTGAAAGGGGATCTGTCAAAAGGAGGGTCCCTCTAGCTTATGTCCACTCCCCTGGGAAACGGATAAATGAACTTTAAAAGAGAGAAACAAATTATTCATCTCTCATTGCTGTCTTTGAGTGCCCCACCCCCACCTCCAGAGTAGCAGAGACCAGGAACAGCCCTGGCCTTCAGCGAGAGCCAATTAGGCGGTAAGGCATGACCGTCAACACAGCATCCTGCAGGCGAGGACCACAGCAGTGTTTACAGAGCGTGGCACCGATGCGGGAGCTAACAGCCCACATGCATGGTCCATCTGCACAAGCTGGACCCAAGCTAAACCACTGTGCCTCTAAACATTCTACCCAGACCCCTTCCAGAAACCCCACACATCTGTATACACATTTCAAGATAAATATGCACACAGGCAGAGCCCCCACAGAACCAGGGGAGGCCCCTCTGAAGTTCTGTGGGTGGACCCTGCCTACCCCACACAGACTTCAGTTGGGGAATTTTCAACAAGTACAGCTCCTCAGAGCCTCGTACCTGCCTTGTGGCTCCTCATGTCACACAAACACAATTTTGAGGTCTACAGCCCAAGTTCTCTTCTTGCAAAGGCGCGCACAAACTTCTGAACTCTGCTCGGAGGATGAGAAGACCCTCCCTTTGCTGCAAGCTTACTGGAAACCCTTCTATCCAAGACTTGGCACTCACTCCTAACGTTCCCAAGGCTTCCTGCTCCCCATGGCAGCAAAAGACAAACACTGCCTGCTCCCCAACTTTATTTGTTTATTTATTTTTGAGGCAGGATTTCATGTATTGCAAGCTGATCTCAAACTCATCGTCTAGCCTAGAGTGCCCCAAAAGCTGAATCCTCCTGCCTCCACTTCCCAGGTGCTGAGATTGCAGACAGGCATGACCATATCCAGTTTTTCACAGTTAGTAGTGGAAGCCAGACTTTGTGCAAGTCAGATGAACACTCTACCAACTGAGATATCCCCAGCCCAAGGTCTCCATAATACCCAAGCTGGCCTTGAATTCACTATATAGCCCAGGTTTGACTCTAACTGTCCGTCCTCTTCCTTCAGCTTGTTGAGGGCTGGGGTTATGGGTTTTAAGCACCATGCTAGGCTAATTCTGATCTTTGTGAACTTATTCTTGTCCATTTTCCTCTTTAAATTTTTAAAAATTTATTGTGTGTGTGTGTGTGTGTGTGTGAGAGAGAGAGAGAGAGAGAGAGAGAGAGAGAGAACTCATGTGTGTGGCATATGCTCACACTCATGTGACACACATGCCGAGGTCAGATAACAGGTTCTTAGTAGTCTGCTTCAGTTTTTTAACTTGTGTTGAGTCAAGGTCTCTCTTGTTTCTGGCTTTGTACTGCATACTCTAGTCTGGCTGGCCCATGAGTTACCAACTTATCCTGTCTCCGTCTCCCATCTTGTTGTGGGAGTACTGGAATTACAAGTGCACACCACTGCGTCTGCATTATTAGGTAGGTTTCCAGATGCATACCACTGCATTATTAAGTAGGCTTTCAGGTGCACACCACTGCTTCTGCATTGTTAGGTAGGCTTTCAGGTGCACACCACTGCATTATTGTGTAGGTTTCCAGGTGCACACCACTGCATTGTTAGGTAGGCTTTCAGGTGCACACCACTGCATTATTAGGTAGGTTTTCAGGTGCAAACCACAGCTTCTGCATTGTTAGGTAGGCTTTCAGGTGCACACCACTGCATTATTGTGTAGATTTCCAGGTGCACACCACTGCATTATTGTGTAGATTTCCAGGTGCACACCACTGCATTATTGTGTAGATTTCCAGGTGCACACCACTGCATTATTGTGTAGATTTCCAGGTGCACACCACTGCATTATTAAGTAGGCTTTCAGGTGCACACCACTGCATTATTGTGTAGGTTTCCAGGTGCACACCACTGCATTATTGTGTAGATTTCCAGGTGCACACCACTGCATTATTAAGTAGGCTTTCAGGTGCACACCACTGCATTATTGTGTAGGTTTCCAGGTGCACACCACTGCATTATTAGGTAGGCTTTCAGGTGCACACCACTGCATTATTGTGTAGGTTTCCAGGTGCACACCACTGCATTATTAGGTAGGCTTTCAGGTGCACACCACTGCATTATTGTGTAGATTTCCAGGTGCACACCACTGCATTATTGTGTAGATTTCCAGGTGCACACCACTGCATTATTGTGTAGATTTCCAGGTGCACACCACTGCATTATTGAGTAGATTTCCAGGTGCACACCACTGCATTATTAGGTAGGTTTCCAGGTGCACACCACTGCATTATTGTGTAGGTTTCCAGGTGCACACCACTGCATTATTAGGTAGGCTTTCAGGTGCACACCACTGCATTATTGTGTAGGTTTCCAGGTGCACACCACTGCATTATTAGGTAGATTTCCAGGTGCACACCACTGCATTATTAGGTAGGCTTTCAGGTGCACACCACTGCATTATTGTGTAGATTTCCAGGTGCACACCACTGCATTATTGTGTAGATTTCCAGGTGCACACCACTGCATTATTGTGTAGATTTCCAGGTGCACACCACTACATTATTGAGTAGATTTCCAGGTGCACACCACTGCATTATTAGGTAGGTTTCCAGGTGCACACCACTGCATTATTAGGTAGATTTCCAGGTGCACACCACTGCATTATTGTGTAGATTTCCAGGTGCACACCACTGCATTATTAGGTAGATTTCCAGGTGCACACCACTGCATTATTGTGTAGCTGACTTTCAAGTTCAGGCATCTGCTCTGGCTTTTTCCACGAGTTCTAGGACTCCAAACTCAAGTCTTTAAGCTTGCCTCCAAGGCAAGTGTTTTACTTACTGAGTCATCTCCCCAGCTCTTCCACTAAGAGGCACACATTCTTTGTCATGGTTTGGGGTGGGAGTGGGGAGGCTGCTGAACAGAATTCCCATCTCTCCTGGGGCTTCTCTCTGCGACATAACTGAACTCAGCAGGTCAACATATCCCTTTTCTGAATAGAACAACACAGATAACACTGGGAGGTAGAAATCCCCTTTCGCTGTGGCATTGAGGCCTGCAGACACCCTCCAAATCAGATTTTCAAGGTTTACCTCAGCTGCAGAAAGTTCATGGGAGTCTTGTTTGCCCAACAAGGGTCATTTTGGTGGGCTGCTTCTGCAACAGATCCTCCTGAGCCATGCCAGCCTTGGGAGGGCTTCTTCTACCCAATCCTGTTATCTCTACATCGATTGATCTCAAATATCTGCCATCCCAAATTATCTCAACTTCAGCTTCAGAAAAATCCAGCCTGTTGCATCCACTTATAAAAGGTTCATCAACATTGTCTCATTGTTTCAAACACATTTACCCTCCAGAGCAAGGCCCCATGTTTGGTTTTGAGGCAGTCTCCCTTAGCCTAGACTGGCCATCTATTCAATAGAGTTCTTGAGGTTCTAGCTAGAGCAATAACAGCAAAAGGAGATCAAGGGGATACAAATCGGCAAAGAAGGAGTCAAACTCTCACTATTTGCTGATGATATGATAGGTTACATAAGTGACCCCAAGGAACTTCTGTAACTCATAAAACCTTAAGTACTGTAGCAGGATACAAGATTAACTCAAAAGAAAATCAGCATCTCTCCTCTACACAAACAATAAATGGGATGAGAAAGAAATCAGACAAACATACATATAGGTTCAAAACCAAGACTGTGGTTATCAGACATTATTCTCCAGACTACACAGAACACCATACACATGTAGAAGGTTTACCAACACCGATAAGACAAAACATAACTTTATTGCCTGAGCACTTTCACCCACCAGATTGAGACCCAGTGGTGAGCTCTGAAGAGCTGAGGGCACCTCCCACAGCAGTGTTATCTGCCATAACCCAGCTTGATGTTTTAAATTATCCACATGTCTACTTGTTGTCCATGCCACAGAGGCTCTGCAGGGCTTCATCCGCTTACTCGTTTGTATATCTAGTCAGTTGACTTTTGAGCAGTAAGTACACCTGAGTGCCTAGTGCACACGAGGTCCCTGTGGTGATTGCACAGAGAGTTCACAGTTTCACAAGAGAATCGGGAAGGAATGAAAGCAGTTAGAAGAAACCACATAGTCCCAATGTCAGAAAGTCCCCAGACAGATGTGCACACGTCTACAGTGAACACTTACGCATGTCTTTACCCCTTTAGCTCTAGGAGAATCTTAGGGGAAAACTGAAAGATTTAAAAAAAAAAAAGAAACAAAACAGAAAACGGTGTGATTAACTTCCAGAAGATTGAAACTGATAAGTTTTAGATGTAAGATTAGTAAGATTCTAGTTGCTCTACCAGACCAAAGCTCAGGATGTTCAAGTGATACACCATCAAAGCCTACACTTTAAAATAGCCATAGAATAAGGGGATATTTAAGCCAAAGAATAAGGGGATATCTAAATGCCCCAGCACTATTTTTGTATACTTAACTAAATTAAAATTATTTAATTATCAGATGACATTTGCTCCCTCTTACCTCACCTGATCTGGCAACCACTCTCCAGCCAATCATAATAGCTGAAGAAAAACCCCCAAACTCCCCCCTTGTTTCTGTGGCTTTTAGCTTTAAAAATAGCTTGTACCAGCTATTCGGGGTCTTTCTGGCTTCTCGAATGTTGAAAGACCCTGTCAAGACAGAATTAATAAAATCCTCATGCTTTTATATCAACTGTGGTGTGAGGATGGTCTCTTGGGTGACTCCTCCTCGGTGATTGGACTCCAGGGTCCAACACTACTAATATCTCATAGCATTATAATGGGGACCTAGACTTTTGTGGGACATTCAAAATCCTTACTCTTTTTTTTTTTTTTTTGATTTTTTTGAGACAGGATTTCTCTGTAGCTTTGGAGCCTGTCCTGGAGCTAGCTCTTGTAGACCAGGCTGGCCTCAAACTCACAGAGATCTGCCTGCCTCTGCCTCCCAAGTGCTGGGATTAAAGGTGTGTGCCGCCACCACCCAGCTTCAAAATCCTTACTCTTGAAGAGCACAAACTGTCTCATCTCTGTCCTGAGCCTCTCCCTTAACCCCCATCACATGTACCCTTTTCTTTTTAGAACCACTCTTGAGATTTTAAGCGACTCCTTCTGGTGGCTTGACTAGGAGCAGCCCACCACAGACTCATATATTTGAATGCTTGGTCATTAGGAAGTGGTGCTACTCAGGGGGCATTAGAAGTTTGGGCCTTGCTGGAGCAGATGTGGCCTTGTTGGAAGAGGTATGCCACTAGGGGTGGATTTTGAGGTTTCAAAATCTCAGGCCAGAGTCAGTGTCCCTCCCTTCCTGTTGTCAGCAGATCTGGATGTAGAACTCTCAGCTACCTCTCCTAGCACATCTGCCTGAGTGCCTCCTTGTCCCCTGCCATGATGCTAATGGACTAAACCTCTGAAACTATAAGACAGCCCCAACTAAGTGCTTTCTTAAAACAGTTGCTACAGTCATAATGTCTCTTCAGAACAATAGAATACTAACTAAGATACCCCTCATACTTAACATGTCTAGAAAGTAGGTCCTGAGCACACACCCCAAGCCTGTCACCCCAGTCTTTGCCACATTAATTAACACTCGTTCCATCTTCCTCATTGCTTGAATAAAGTAATAGTTCTGTCATGGTATTTTAGCATTGTAACAGAAATTAAACCAAAAGAGGGTTCATTCACTCTTGACTCCTCTTCTTTCTCCCATCCTGTATACAATCCATTGGAACCAGATCACTCTCAGTCGTAGCCATGATGCACTGTCTTCCTGTTTCTTTCCTTGCTTCCTGACTTCCTATTCTTAACACCCAGTCAGTGCCTATGCTCAACCATGAGCCAAAATACAAAACTCCAGTTCTCAAAGCCCCATGGCTTCTTATCTGGCTCAGAGAAAAAGGCAGGGCCCTCACGGTTGGTCACTGAAACAATGAACATCACTGTCCCACTGTGACTCTGGGGCCCCAACCCCATCTCCAAAATGTGACCTCCTGCTGCTCCTTAAATTCTCCAGGGTAACTGCATCTAGTGTCCCCCCATCCAGAAATGCCCTCTCCCAGGGACCTGCCTGGCTCCCATCACTGTCTTCACTACTCCTACATGGCATCCCTGTGGGGACACCCTTTCCTGATACCGTATTCAAAGTTACAACGTTTGTTCTTTTTTGTTCCTCCTCACCCTGTGTCTCTCCAAGGCACCACCACTGTTGAGTACCCGCGCTTCTACTTAACCACCATATTCTACATCTTCTGAGGATGGGGAAGTTTGATCTATTACAGCACTGCCATCTCTCCAGCACCTCGTGACGCTGGGGTTCAATGTAATATAATGTCAGAAGAGATGAGAAGATTGCCCTTGGTCAAGAGAGAAAGCCGTAGCACCCAGGGTTTAGGGTTCTCTCACAAAGCCAGCATAACCCTAGTTGAAGTTCTGAGCTTGTTGGGTTTGCCTTTCTCTAAGAACTGCTCAAGTCAATTCCTGACCAGACAGCTGGTTCTCAAGCTCAACACTCTCTTTCCGAGAGCCTCAGTTCCTGAGTAGAACTATTCCACGTGCTCATGAGTCACTGAGGACATGAGAACTGGATGCTGCCAAAGGGAAGTCAGAAAATTGGCCGGAGACCCAAGCGCTTTACACCACATTCACCCCATCTATTAAAAAATTTTAATTATAAGCTAGGCATGGTGGCTATCCTCATTATCTTTAACTGTCAACTTCACAAGAGTCACCTGAGAAGGGAATCTCAATTAAGAGAGTGCTTTAATCAGATTGGCCTGGGGGCATGTATGTGGGAGATTGCCTTGATTGTTAACTGATATAGAAGGGTCCAGCACACCATGGGTGGCACTATTCCCTGGGCAGGTGGTCCTCGACTGTGTAAGAAAATTACCTGAGCGTAAGCCTGTGAATCAAACTGCAGCATTCCCTTATAGTTCGTGCCCTGACTTCCCTCAGCAGTGGACTGTGACCTAGAAGTGTAAGCTAAATAACACCCCTGGCCCCACCACACACACCCTAAGCTGTTTTCAGTTGGAAAGTTTTATACAGCCACAGAAAAGAAACTAGAACAGTCACAACCTTTAACCCCAGAACTAGAAAGCTAGAGGCAGGCAGTTTAGGAGTTCAAGCCTGGCTTTGGCTATTCTTGGCCAGTCTAGGACTACACAAGACACTGTCCCAAAATAAATAAGCAAAATAAAATAAGAATCGCTCGTGCGTGCACACACACACACACACACACACACACGCACACACATGCGCACACACACACGCACACACACACACGCACATGCACACACAAACCAAAAACACACCTGCCTTGTGGTGGAATGGTATCAACATGATGCCTGGTTGCTACTCTAGAGAGAAACAAGCTCTCCTCACCATACTTGGGGTCTTTCTCCTCCAGGGACTTCTAGTATTAACCCAGAAACTCACTAGAGGCAGAAGCTGCTTGCTCTGTCACACCTCAGAGTGTCAGAACAACTTCAGAAGAGCCCAGCAGGTGCGCTGACTCCAGAAGCCTGCCCTTGGTTATTTCATATGGAATGGGGTATTTACACATCGCCTTCAAACATTCTGCCCATCCGCAACACTTAACAGCATTTCTTGATTACTTAAAAGAAGTTATACAGACTAAGCGCTAGGGAAACAGTTGTATTTAGAGAATGACAAGGAGAAATGTCTCTGGTCGACCAGATGACTCAACAGATAAAACTACTTGCATACATAACCTAAACCACTGAGTTTTTCCTAGATTCTACTTTAAGATGGAAGGAGAAAACAATCCCACAAGCTGTCTTCTGACCTACATGCACCCTGGCACACAGACACACAAACCGCCACGAACTCACACCACTCATGTATATAATACACACATAATAATTTTTAAAAATTTAACTTTAAAAGATTAAAAAGCTAAAAGCTACCAGTAAGTGGGCCAGTGGAGTGCGTGAACAGGCAGCTCAGGTATGAAATACAAACAAATGCATTTTTTAAATGTCCAACATTCTTAACCACCAGATAGATGCAAATTAAAGATACTGCAAGATTTTACCTCAATCAAGTCATAATGTCTCAGCAAGAAAACAACAACAAATACTGGCTAGGATGCTCAAGGAAAAAGGAAACTATTTACTGTAATCTGGCACAGCCCTGTGGTAATCAGTCTAGAGCTGTGGTTCTCAACCCTTTGAGGGTCAAATGACCCTCTTACAGGGGTTACCTAAGATCATCAGAAAGCACAGATGTTTGCATGATGACTCATAACAGTAGCAATACTACAGCTATGAAGCATTAATGAAAATAATTTTATGGCTGGCAGTCACCACAACATGAGGAACTATATTAAAGGGTTGCAGCATTAGGACGGTTGAAAACCACTAGTGATCCCTCAAAATACATACATACATGCATACATACATGCATGCATGCATACATACATACATACATACATGCATAAACCTACCATAGGCCCCAGCTATGCCACCCCTGGGAAGTACCCAAGAGTAACCATATCCTACTACAGAGATGCATGCTCAGCCTTGCTCAGTGCTGCTCTCCTCACAGCAAGGAAAAAGAATTCGCATATATGCCCATCTGGATGGATCTGGGCATGGTGGTAACATAGCTCTGATCCTGGCACTCAGGTTATGGAGGCAGATGGATCTCTGTCAGTTACAGGCTAGCCTCATCTACATAGCAAGCTCCTGGCCAGCTAGGAATATCAGGTAATACCCTGTTTTAAAAAAAAAAAAATCAGACAAACCAACAAGATCCATATGAATGGACGATGAAAATGTGGTACTTTACACAACAGACTTTTATTCAGCGGTGGGAAAGCTGAAGTAAAATTCCAAGAAAACAGATAGAGCTGAAAAGTCTGACACTGAGCTAACCCGGGCTCCAAAGCACTAATGCCACACGCGTTCTCTCATTTGAAAACCCTAGCTTCTCATTCTTATAAAGGTGCACTTGCGTGGGAGTGAGTGTGGGCAGTCGGGAAAGGAGGGATGGGCTCATGAGGGGCCGGGAGGGGGGAGGGGGAGTGGGGAGGGGAGATGCGGGGGTGGTGGCTTGAAGAGGAGTCACGAGGGGAACAAACAAAGGTGACACAAACACGGGCAAGGAGGTCAAGCCTGGAGCAGAGCAGCCAAGGTGGGGGAGGGGCAGAAAGCACGCAAAACCTAGGTATGGACGAAAATGCCACCGGGAAATCTGTTGTTTTATGTGTTCGTTTCAAAAAGAAATTTAAATTTTAAGGATCTCTGCAGTCTGTGGGTTGTAGAACTCCCGGATACAAAGAGGCGATTGTACAATTTACAAGTCACCAAGAGGTAGATTTTTTAAAGTTCCCACTACAAATAAATAAATAAATAATAAACACGAAAGTGGCGCACATGTAAATTAGTTCAATTTCACCTGGCTTCGATGTGTACACAATTCAAAACAATACCAGGCTGTATGCATGAAGACACCACTCTTATGTGTCAGTTAGAAGTTTTTCGTTTTTGTTTTGTCAAAGGCTAATGTCAGGATGTGATCCAGAGGCTCCAAAGGGCCTGGGACCACCTGCTAGCCTGAGGAGTTCCTTTTTCTTCTGAAATGCATCCTTGAGAGCCCACACACCTGCAGTGTACCGAGGAGAAACCCGAGTGCTTCCCTCCCTTTGGAGGAGTTGGTTTCCAAAACAGGGTTTCCTTCCCAGAGGTAGAGGGTAGCAGCCCAGAACAGAAGTGCAGCCCCAGAGCCAGGACTCTGTGCTCAGGAATATGTGGTTTACCCAGTTGCCTTCAATGGAGTCAACATAGAGCAAGAGTCAAGAGGAATGCATCCATGTTTAAAAACCTTTAAAAGGAGTTCCAGGGCACAACTTAATGGGCCATGATGGAAGAGAGCTAACCGGGTCAGGAAGGTGACTTACTACATAAATGTTCTCGCTGCTTTTTCAGAAGATCTGAATTGATTCCCATTAACCACCTGTAACTCCAGCTCCAGGTGATCTAACACCCTCCTCTGGCTTCTGAGAGAACTCACACATGCGGTATATATGTACACAGAAATACACACATACACGGGAACAAAAATTAAAAACAAAATAAAATTTATCAATTCCCTTGTGTGATAATGTCCTATTATGGGTGACTTAACATCGTAACTGTGAGTCCTGATGAATTTCCATCGATGGTAAATAAATAGCAACATTCTTTTATTGAGTACCTCTATGTACCAGACAAATTACATATGTATTAATTTTGTGCTTCATGACCCTGGATGATGTCACTGCAGATTGGTCTTCCTGGTGAGGAGAGGGTTGTCAGGTCGAAGATAGGCTTGTTCAAGGTCACACTGTTAGCAAGAGACAGAACTGGCATTTGACTCACACCGCCCTTCTCCAGAAGGCGCGTGCTCACCACTCTAACAAACTGCCTCATAAGGGAGGCCACCATCAAATGAGAATTTCTTTTCCAGGCATGTCTGGCTCTTTACCAATCATATCATAATGCAATTATTTCAGAAAAAAAAATTTCTTTGATCCAACAAATCCTCTTCAAACATACCATTATGTCAAGGTGCCGAACCCTTCACTGCATTGTGTGACTTTGATACCTAACACAAAAGTCCCAGCTGTGTGGCTTGTTCCTCTTATTATGAAGACTGAGGATTTGCTTTGCAGTCAAGAGCAAGATGAGACTCTTTCTCAAGTCAGTTAGGCCACTTCAGTAACTTCAGGTCCCTTCGAGACACTAGACTTGGAAGCCAAGGAGACTGTGCTTAGCAGGCACTTAGCTGCCCAAGCCTCAGGGATGTGAGTCAACTCTACAGAAGACATTACCATCTTCAGCAAGGAGATTATCCGGTATTATAGGAGATTAAGGTAAAGGAGAAACACAGTATCTTTAATCCCACATCTAATGGACTGAGAAAAAATTCCTTGTTAGAAAGATCTGCCTGCTTCACAGGATTGAGAGTAACTTCTGATGAATCTGCTGTTGCCCTGGGGCTAAAACAGCACTGAACTTACCTTCAGCCACAGAAGCACCTGGAAAACTTGGTGCCAGGAGCTCAGACCGCATGTAGCGCTGTTTCCACAGCGTCCTCCCTCACTTCTAGGTCAAAGTGCAGTGTCTGAAGAGAGGCCCAGCAAGCGTTTGCTGTTCACACCGGCTGCGCCAAAAATGATGGCTCCACAGAGGGGTGGGATGTGGGGGCAGCTGGGAGACTGTGTTTCCTGGTAGTGCTGGAAGTTACATTCGTAAAATCTCACCAGCATGACTGCCTAAACATGATCTGAACAAAGACAACAACAATGGTCATACGAAGTGGATGGGGGAAAGTCTATGGGCCTCAACCCTACACATGTGCAACTAAGAAATGCTGAGAATGGGAAAAATAGTCTTCCCCAGGGAAGAGCACACCAATTGGTATCCAATACCAATTGATTAGACTTGAATGCATATATTCAAGTAATATTATCTAGATTGAATAGGTTAGGTTTTAGGAATATATATGTATGCATATACATTTGCACACACAACAACAAAAGAAAAAAAGAGGCCATGAATTTGGAAGAGAGCAAGGAGGGGTATATTCAAGGGCTTGGAAGAAGGGAAGGGAATGGAGAAATGATATAATTATATTATAATCTCAAAAATAAAGGAAAGGGTAGATGGGAGCCAAGAATGGAAGAGCCTATTCCTATAACCTTGGTGCCGGGAAGCTGAGGCAGGAAGATTGCAAGTTTGAGGTTGGAGCTAACCTAGGCTACATAGTGTACTCTGCTTTGTTGTTGTTGTCTTTTTAGATGATAAACAAACAAGCGAATAAAAGAAGTGAGAAGTTTTCCAGGGCTGAGGATAGCTAAGCTGTAGCTTAGTGTTTGTCTACCATACAGGAAGCCCTGGGTTCAATGCCCACACCACATAAAACCTGGCTAATGGTGCATTAGGGTACAGAGGCAGATGGATTGGAAGCTTAATGTCATCCCTAGCTACATAGGAGTCTGAGTAAATCATGGACTAAATGAGACCTTGGTATGGGGAGAGATAGATAGATAGATAGATAGATAGATAGATAGATAGATAGACAGATAGACAGACAGACAGATGATAGATAACCCAGTGCCTAACTTGCCTGAGGCCCTTTGATCCTCAGCACCATCAAATAAATAACAATTGGATAAGGCTTCAGTCTTAGATCTCAACCGCAATCCTACTTTTTGAGGTATTCCAGGTAAGCAATAAGCCCTTCCAGACCTGCTGTGTACATAGGTGCCCACAGCAACTTCACATATATTTTTGTGTATCTCTGGCCTCACATAAATGTGGGCTATCCAATGATGGTCTGTCTTTTTATTATTTGTTTTTTTTTTTAAAAAAAATATCTCTCAGAGTTCCAACCATACTGGAAACTTTGTGAATAGCCGTCTTGAGGACGAATCAAATAGAATTGGGTCCTCAGTATCCATGGATTCAACCAAATTTCTACCAGAAGTATTATTTTATTGGTTTGCTTTTTAATCCGTGTGTATGTGTGTGTGTGTGTGTGTGTGCGCGCGCGCGCGTGCGCGCGCGCAAATGTATGCAAATGTATGCAAATGTGTGCCCACATGCTTTGTCACCCTTCCTCTGTGGACACCAGGCTAGAAGCTTCCCCTAGCCGATGACATGGTCTAGAATTAAGGAACATAATACTTAGAAAGCAGACAGCTAAGTGTTCATCATCATCACTACCCCTGTGTGGCCTGGACACCTCTAACTCTGGCTGTGCTCCTTCGGATCTCTGTGACTCAGCACCCCACCCCTGTGTCCATGCTAAGAAAGAGGTCAGGTAAAGCCACTTTTATGTTTTAAAACAGGCTCTTTGATCATTTGTGGAAATGCCTATAATCAATAGGGAACCTCAGAAGAAAATTGGGGTCCTATTTTATGCCTTCCAGGCTCTCTGCTCACACCAACCCTGTCATCAAAGGGATCGTGGTAAGCCAACTACAAACCAAAATGAAACTGGTTACTAAGATGAGAAGTGATTCATAGTGCATATAGCAGCGCATTAAGACAAAGAAAAGGGCTTTTGCTAATGAGTACAGAGAACGTCAGAAAATGAGAGAGACCCATTCCACCCGACAGTCCCAGAGTCGCACAAATCTAATTTCCCAACAGCCGGGAGAAGATGAAATTGCCCAGAGCCAGCCGGCTGCCGCTCACAGATGGGATAATCTAGTGGAAACATTTTACGGTGTATCGCTTGAAGAAAAGTGCATTTGTCTTTCCTGAAAGCAAAAAAATGGTTTAGTTGACCTTGAAAATAGAGGCATTCATGAGACATATGAGCAAAAGTTTTCATTATTCCTTAAGCCCTTGCTTCAGAGAGACAAAAAAATTCCACCCTCCACTGCCACGCCACAATGCCAAGTTGCCCGGCAACTGATCTTTTATGGTGGATCGCCACGGAGACGGATGTAAACACAATCATAAATCCCATTACCCTGCTAAATACTGGGTCTGGATTAAAAAAGAAAAAAAAAACAAGCAAGCAAAAGAGCTGCTTTTCAGGTTAAAAGAGATAATATATGAAACTGAGTGGTGAGATCTTAGCCGAGTAAATTGTCATGGGTGAGACTTTGTTTAAGGTAGCCCGTCTCTTCCTTTCAACCAGCAACTGCCCCTGGTTTCCCTCTAGCAAAGAAAGCTGTTTTAGTTGAAAGAGTCATTTCCAACTGAGAAAATTTAACTCCAAGACCGAAGGACCCAGGTTTAGAAGCAGAGACATGGTCCTCAGTGATTTTATTTTCCTCCAGCAGGGTCTTACTATGTAGCTTTGGCTCTCCTGAAGCTCACTATGTAGACCAGGCTGTCCTTGAACTCAGAGATCTGCCTGCTTCTGCCTCCAAAGTGCTGGGACTAAAGGTGTGTGCATCACACTCAGGACTCTCCAAGTGGATTTCCATCAGCATCATCAGCTGTCAACCGTCATTGAGAAAAACAAACCAAGAAGGAAACACTTGAATGCAGCCCATGTCCACAGCAGCCTGCAGCAGACGACGGTTGATAGACTCCTGTGTCCTTCTAGAAGTCTCTCGTGAGGTTAATATCTTCTCCTGCTGAACACAGGAAATGAGATCCCACTTTAAAGTTGATTTAGATAAAATATGGCTCCCGCTAGTTTGGACCTAAGACCTTCCTATGGAGACCACTAGACCTCTGCTCAGAAGAGGACCCCAAACCCCCTCCAGGGTCATTGATCCCTATGAAGGGAATAGCTGATGTGGTTCCCTTCAGAACAGCATGATTTACTTTATGGTTATTACTATGATTACAATTATTTATCTGGTATGTAGATATTTATGGGTGGCACATACAGGGCAGTCAGAGGACAACTGTAGTCAGATCTCTCCTGTCGTGTGGATCTTTGGGATCAAACTCACGTTGTCAAGCCTGGTGACAAGCACCTGTACCTGCTGAGCCATCTTGCTGGCCCAGCACTCTTGGTGGCGATCTGAGACGTGATTACAGCAGGGTCCCTAAAGGAGCACTCTGACTTCTACTGTGCAGGTTTTCCTCCTGCAGTCAGCTTTAGGGAGTCAGAGACGCACTTCTGCATTAGCACGCCTGAGCAGCCTAACCTAACTCCAGAGCACACTAGTGGAATATCAGCTCCTAGGGTCGACAGCAGGCCAATGAAACCAGAGCTCCTAGAGATTGGGGTCCAAATTTTGATGGTTTTAGCAGAGAGCCTGGGTTTAACCATTGTTATATTTAACACTTTGCATTATGGGGACCTTTGGGTCTTGCTAATTTTGTCCTGGGAAGGAGGTATCAAGTTCCAGATTTAAGTAGCAACCATCAGACCCATGTTGGAAAGACATTTCTCTTCCTCCTTGTGTATGTCAGTCCCCTCCATCCAATTCAGACTTCCGTAGCCCCGTGTCTCCATTTAACTGTTATTCTCTCTGCATGATTAGTATACAGTCCATACTGTTGTATCAATTCAGTCTCCCAACAGTTGAGTCTAGCACAAGGTCACTAAAGCAAGTGTCCACAGGCCCCATCAAATCAAGAAGCAAACCAAGCTCAGAGAGTGGAGTCCTGGGCACATGTTTTACTGGGGGACAGCGACTGCAGTCTTCAGCACAAGGAAGGGGAGGTACCTATGTTGTTCTTCCATGCAAGGCGTGGGTACAGATCTTTGTGTGACCTTGCCTTGTTAGGGCGACTAATTCGAGTTCCAGAAATTGCAGGTAAGCAAAATTATACTCTAAAATGTTAATATCGAGATCCTTAGGCCCAAGAAGACCTCTCCATGTGTGCAGACCTGTGGAGTGTAGAGTAAAACTAGGACAGCAGTGTTCCCAGAAACGCACCGCAACCCCATGGGACCTTACATGGCCTGTGTGCCCCCTCACCACCTCTGCCTGAGCACCTAAGATCTCTCACACATCCAGAGATTTGGGCATCTGGGAACAGGAGGGTGGTCTGTTCGGTCATTGACACAGACCTGAAATAATCATACCAGTGCTGGTAATTTTTCTGGGAAAGAATTCTAAGAGGTGCCATTATATGGAGTGGAATGACAAATGGAGAGATGTGTATGTGTTTGCGTGCGTGAGTGACAGAGAGAGAGAGAGAGAGAGAGAGAGAAGGCGGAGTGGGGTAGGATATCCTGAGTACCACACCCAAGGCAACAACAATAAAGGGGGAGGTGTGTGTGTGTGTGTGTGTGTGTGTATGTGTGAAAGAGTGAGATATGGCAGAGTAGGGTAGGGATATCCTGAGCTCCACTCCCAAGGCAACAACAGTACAAAGAGCTCTGAGTCAGTGTTATGCAGAACACCCTTAGTCATCCTAGCCAAGAGGCCACAGCTGAGCAACTGTCTTTGGTAGAGAGTCATTGGGGACGACAAGCGGTCACTCTGACTGGCCCTGAGAAATGTTTGTAGGTTCACAATGTTTGTAGGAAGAGGCCTTTCATAAACAGAGATGGATATCAAGGAGATGTGATAACAGAAACACCAGAGTCAAAACCAGAAAGCACACCATGGGGACAGCATGGCACTGACTCTTAAGACAAGATGAAGAAAAGGTAGCCTGGCCTAGGCTTGACACAAGAGGTCAAGATACATGAGGACCCCCAAGTTTAAGTCATGGCCTGAGTCCTACCTGGCATTCCAACCTTGCCCTAATTTGAACTTCCAAATTAGGCAAATTCTGCACTTGAGAGGGAAGCCCTATAACCTGAAGCTGGGGGAAATTGTCACACACCCAGATATCTCTCTGGAGATCTCTCTTTCTTTCCCTTCTTCCTTTGGAAATCCCATCCCTTGCACCCAGAACGTCTTAACCCCGCAGGGACAAAGGTGTCCAGGGATGACACAAACTGTTCAGGGAGAAACAAGGCTCCCAGGAGAATGCTAGTCCAGATTTTAGAAGTGGATTCGAAGACAGCACTGACCATGGAATGGTTTCGTTCAGGGTCAGGCTTAGAAAGAAAAAGGGGGCATAACGGAAAGAGCAGAGAGAGTGGAGAGAAATGATGAGGGCTAGCCTGCGGAGTTGGGAAGGGAGAAGGAGGTTTGGTGTGGGACAATTGTCTATATTCTGTAAATTATATTTTAAATAAAATGCTGATTGGTCAGTAGCCAGGCAGGAAGTATAGGCGGGACAACCAGACAGGAAGTAGAGGCGGGTCAATGAGAACAGGAGAATTCTGGGAAGAAGGAAGTTCCTTTAGCAGTCCTGGCCCAGCCACAGAAGAAGCAAGATGTGATTGCCTCGCTGAAAAAGGTACTGAGCCGGGCTGGAGAGATGGCACAGCAGTTAAGAGCATTGCCTGCTCTTCTGAAGGTCCTGAGTTCAATTCTCAGCAACCACATGGTGGCTCACAACCATCTGTAATAAGATCTGGTGTTCTCTTCTGGACTACAGGCATACATGCAGACAGAATATTGTATACATGATAAAATAAATAAATATTTTTTAAAAAGGTACTGAGCCATGTGACTAACACAGATAAGAATTATGGGCTAATATAAGTTGTAAGAGTTAATAAGAAGCCTGAGATACTAGGCCAATTGGTTTATAACTAATGTAGACCTCTGTGTGATTTCTTTGGGACTTAACGATTGTGGGAACTGGGCAGGATAGAATCCCTGACAACAGAGGTTAGATGGAAGGGTCTAGAGTGTCATGCACTGGACTGGGACTAGTGATGCTGCTGGAAAACCCTGAAGCCGGAGCACATCTCTGAGCAGCCTGACTTCTGAGGGCTAAGTAGCCATGCTGAGCGCCTGGCTAGAAACACAGCCTCTGCATGGGTACTGGCATTGGGTCACTGATAGTTGATTCCAGGGCTCAACAGAAAAAGACTTTTATGCTTTCCCCTCATTCCAGGGAAGAATAATCAGAAATATTGGATTACGGGATTTCCTGAAATTTGAAGGGTGAGGGTCCAACTTATCTTAATCATAGTCAAAGAAGAGGGAATCCTATGGTCCATAAATAAAATAAAATCCTATAGTGCTTATCTCTGAGTTGTAGAGTAAGTAATGGCTTTTCCCCACTCACGTGTATGTGTTCCCTGATAACAGTCATTCGGTGTGCTGGTAAGTGGAGGCAGGCACTGCTCCTGTAGACATCCATCTTACGCATCTGTTAAATCCATTTGTCCACTGTGACTTAACCCTTACAACCCTTATGCTGGCAGCTCACAGCCTGCTTCCTCCAGTTCTGAATGAGAACTCTTGCCCTGAGCATTACCTGACCCTACTCCTCCCCTCTGGCCAACTGGCGGGGGAGCACAGAAGGGGCCCAACCCTGGGGTGGTCTCAGCTCGAGTCCCCTCAGAGTAAGGCTCAGGCAGAGCCTCCCTCCCTCCTCCCTTGAGATCACAGACTGCATAAACCATGTGCTGGAGGGTCTTTGATTTGGGCTCTTCTCCTGGGAAACCCATCCCATTCCTTTTAATTCTCACAAAGATCCTATCAAGGATATCCCCCCTCCCAACCTCGTTTTGGTTTATAGGCCTTAGTCGGCTACACAATTTATTTTGTGCTGTGAAATAACTTTAAAATTTTCAAAATCCTATGCTTGCTTTCAAAAGTGTCAAATTCAAATCAGTCTGGGATGAGGCAGTTTGTGCCCATATATGAAGTCAATCTGACGGGGACCAAGGTAGGTTGGGGACAACCTCCTTATCCAAAGGGAGATAGCATTGACTAAGCCTTCTGGAATTTTTTAGATGTGCCAAAAATTAGGATATTTGTGTGACCATCTCCTTATTTTTCCAATGTTGGCTCGGATTTCTCTAGAAGCCCCTCATTAGCCAAGCAAAATGTGTTTGTGACTGACTTTAGTCCCCAAGGTGCCATTTTACATCACCAAGGTGCCATGAGGAAGGCTCTCTGGTGAATGAACTTGGGTTGGCCCCAGCCTCCTGGCATCAACACCTGAAAGGTGAGCAGATAGCACCAAGGGGGTCATTCAGTTGGTGTCGTGGCAAATCTTGGTTGTCTGCTTGCCTCTATTTAGAACCAACTAAAACCCAGGTCTCTGGGAGAGATTTTCTTAATCTGATTATTTGAAGAGGGAAGATACATCCTCACCGTGGGCAACACCGTCTGGTGGCAGCCCAGACAATAGGCTATGGGAGAAAGAAACCTCACTTTGTGCCTGTCTGCCTTCGCTCTCACTGGCAAGTCCATCTACTTGGTTGCTACCACTGCTACACTCCTTCGCTGTGATTCAAGACACAGCTTCTTGGGGTTCCAACACAGACTGAAGGCCAGCAGCTGTCCTGGAATCCTCCAGGTTTTCTGTGCCAGGTCACGACTGCTGAGGCAACCAGTGTGGTAGGCAGAGGAATTACCAGATTCCCAGCCTCTTTGGTGGGATACAGTGTAGACTACCCAGACCGTATCATTAGCAAACCCTGACTAATACAATTGGCTTACACAATACAGTCTGGGTAGTCTAGTAATGGCTGTGTGCATGCCTGAGAGGCTGAACCCAGAAGCTGCTCCATCCATTAAGGTGAATGTCTCAGCAGCTGCAATCTGGTACAAAGGGCCAGGAGGACTCCTGAGGAAGGCAGAAGAAATTAGAGTCCAGTATCAATAAAAGATGGAGTTAAAAGCAGAGTGGACCCACTCCCCAGCAAGGAGCTAGGGTGGGCAGAAAAAAGCTATCCCTGCCCTTTCGTTCAGACCTGTTTACATCTAGGCTGCCATGGGAAGGTGCTGCCCACGCTGAGGGAAGGTCTTTTCAGCTTAGTTGATTCCTGTAGGAAACACCCTCTCAGACCCATCCAGAGGTTCATCTCTTAGTTCATCTCAGATCCAATCAAGTTGACAACGAAGATTGACCATTGTCACAGCCTTTGAAGCACTGCTGCTTCCTTGTGCTGTAGGAGCAAAAAGTAGGAATGTAACCAACTCGTCTTTAACCGACAGCGTCCCCCATCTTCCCAGAGTACTCTGCAACACACCCCAAAATCAGCGCCTACCACAGAAAACATCACTTCCTATTGGACCTTGACTCTAGGCTGTAAATCTTGTTCAGATCTGCCAAACACATTCTCTTTCTTGGATGCACAGACTGACTACCCAGAATATGTTCTCAGGGTAACAGAAACAAAAAGGAAGACTCAGACAGCCACGTTTCAGAGCTTTGCTTTCTACATAATCAGAACATTCCTCCTGTCAAAGTAAGTCACACGGCTAAAGTCAGTATCACTGAGGCAAGAAAATAGTCTCCACCTCATGTGTCAAGAGAAGGGACAGAAGCACAGGAAGAGGTAAAGAAAACTCAGAACTATTGTTGCATACACCAAATGGAACCCTTCCTTCCTTCCTCCTTCTTCTTTCCTTCCTTCCTCCTTCTTTCCTTCTTCCTTCCTTCCCTTTCCCTCTCTCTCTCACTTCCTCCTCCTTTTTGCTCTCCCCCCCCCTTTCTCTACCTGTTTCTTTGAGACAGGTGCTGGCCTCCAACTCATGATCCCGTTGCCCCAGGTTCTCACATATCAGGATTACAAGTGTGTGATACCTTGACTAGCTCACTACAACCCTTGACAACTATGCCACATGACCAAAGGCATTTCTTTGTCAAATACTGCCCACAAAACCAAATGTTTCCGTGTTAGTAGGAATCCTGTTTGAGTGTGTATAAATGAGTGTGTGCGTAAATGAGTTAGTTTGTGTGTTAGCACATGTACACAACAGTGCACATGTGTGTAGACATGAAGAAGTCAAAGGCTGATGATGGTGTCTTCTTCTATCGCCATCCAACAATCACCATTGTTTGTTGAGACAGGGTTTCTTGTGGATCCTGGAACTTTCCCATTAAGTTAGACTGGACCTCAGCAAGCTCCAGGGATTCTCTTGTCTTCGGGATTAGAGGCATGTGCCACTCCAAGCTTTTACATGGGTTCTAGAAATCAAACTCAGGTCCTTATGTTTACATGACAAACTTTTTATGGACTAAGCCATCTCACCAGCCCCAAATTTTTCTGGAGGTAGAATGTCTACCTGACTAACCAAAGCAAGAACATGTTTTGAACTGAAGACATTTATAGTTCCCCAGGAGCCTCCAGGGTCCCAGAGGTAGTGGCTTCCTGTGGGAAGAGCTGGATTCTTTCACGTGATTCAGAGCAGGTTAGCCAGCACCAGAGATACCCTTTTCTTATTATGAACATAGTTTTACTCACTTTGGTTTTACAAATAGACACTATTGTAAAATTGGCTCTGGACACTTCACACTCAAGCTGACTTGACCCTCTAACCACAGAATTACCAAGTCAAATGGACTACGGCCTGCTCTGTAAAGACTTCCACCTCCATAATTTAATCAAAGATAACAGCAAATGCAATGAAAGTCCACTCCTGAGAAAGGGCAGCAGAAGTATGGGGAAACGGAAGGCTTAAGTTTTATGTATGTCTTGGATCTTTTTGGCAGAGACTCAACTAGAAAAAGGAAGGGAAAAAAACACATTAGTTGGCCTATTTCCACATCTCAAAAATCCTCCATGCAGTCATCTCAGCAGAGTCTCTTCACATAACACCCAAAGGCAAGGCCTATGTAAGAGTTCAAGTTCTAGACACGGCTAGACCAAAAAAGCAGTTGGTGGCTTCCTGAATGCAGGGACATACCTCTGTCCCCATGAGAAATCTCTTGGGACACTTGCCCATCAATCATTTGAAAGAAAACAGTACATTCCATCTCAAAGTCTCACATCGAAAGAGATCATTAGGTGCATGGACTTTGGAGAAACCTGAGCTCAGATCCTGAAATGGCTACCCAGGAGCCATACCACCTCAGACATCCTCTCTCTCCCTCTCAGCATCTGTTCCCTCATTTCTACCATGTGAAAAGTACTGACTCCTGTCCTTCAGGGCTGTGGTGTGGCCTGAAGGGATGTGTGAGGATATAGTCCGTCATGGTGAGGAAAACATGGTGGCAGGAGCAGGCAGCACCCAGTCACAGTGTCAGGAGGAAGAGGGAAGAACTGAACCCTCCTGCTTTAAGTAAACTTTTCTGGGAAATCTCCCTGACATACCCAGAAGACTGCTTCGTGGCGATGCTAATCCCTTCAAGCTGACCACTGAGATTGGCATCATTCCTCCAGTTTATCTATTATTACACTAGCAGCACTCTTGGGTTGGTGAGGTTTTCCACATTTTAAAACTGTACGGTTGCATTCTCCAGCGCGATCCTTTGTAAAGATTACTTTGCCTATTCGGAGTCCCAGGATTTCCATACTTATTTTGGAACAGGCTCATCGATTTCCGCCATGGCATCTTGCATCCTAACTTTCAGTTGAAGAGAAACAGTGGAGTGTGCAGGGTGTGGGATCGGCTAAGGCAGAGGGCTGTGGTAAATGGGGCCAGCAGGCCCTCTAAGAGCAGCCAGGGTTACTGTGGCTGGAGTGGAGTAGACAAGGGTATCCACATGGGTTTGGGGAGTCTGCAGCTGTCTTTGGGTCACCTGACTTAGGCTTCAACCAGGATCACAGTGGATGCTCTACAGAGAACGGACAAAGGAGGTAAACAGACAGGCTAGACGGGAGCTTCGGTAATAATCCAGGTGGAAGACAACAGTTTCTGACCTGGACGTAGAGAGATTACGAAGAGGCTGGACTTGAGAGACAGCATGGTAGAGCTGACAGGATCTGTTGATGAAGATGAGAGCAACAGAAATGTATACGTCTTCAGTCAAATCTCTGGGAGCTTCTCAGAGAAGTACCAGTCCACTCCTGGTTGTGATGGATACGACATGTTCACAAGTCAAGCGCTGTCAGCACATAGAGTGTTAGCTACAGAGGGAAGAGTCCAGAGAGAATCCAGCCCATCAGTAGAAACGAGAGTCTTGCCTGGCGTGCACATCTGCAGTCTTAGCAGGGAGACTGCAGTCCTGTAGTCTTAGGGAGACAGAGACGGGGATCACGAATTCTCAACCAGCTTGTTCTCCACTCGGAAGAGAGAGAGGAAGAAAAGAGCAAACAGAGGCCCAAGTTTAAGAGGGAGAGTGGAAGGGAGAAAGGGAGGGAGAAGGAGGAAGGGAGGGAGGAAGAAAGAGGAACTAGATGAGAGCGGAAGTTGTACAATGTGGAGAACATCCACAGAGGGAAGATGAATACGTGAAGCCTGAGACACAGAGCCCTCCGGGATTGACAAGAAATGAAGCTTCAAGAGCAGCAGGTACCCTTGACCTCAGAGCCATCTCTCCATCCCCAGTCTCAATATACAAAACAAACACAACAACAAAACCAGAAAATGATCATCAGAAAAGTCAGGTCCCTAGACCCATCCCACTGGTTACTTTTGTTAGCACAGAACTCGCTGCTAGTTGTGAGCCCCACAACAGAACTGAAAAACTCTTGAGAATGGAAACAAAGTCTCCTCCAGTGCTCAGTGCCATCAGTCTACTGCTGACTGCCAGCAGGTGTGAGTTTTCAGTATGATAATTCTCAAGCAGAAGCAGAGGAATTCTGCCATCACTGGTATTTGGGTTTTGTACTGTGAGAATCACTTTGATGCTTACCACCCAACTTCTCTGGGCCCTGGTGTCTACATTTTAAATCGTGAGCCTTGGTACCCACCCGTGCTGCTCCAAACACCCACGATGCTGTAGGTGGAGGCGTTGACTCCTTTGTGAGTTGTTGGCCCACATTTCTACATGGTGTGACAACCAAGTTCTCGGGCCATAGTTGGTATCCAGAGCAGTCACATACCCTGCCAGACAGGCTGTCGCTACCCTGACAAAAGCTCAGGGTATGCTGTTCCTTTTCTTTTGTAATTATGTAGATGCCTGAGAAGAAGTGTGAATTCCAAGCTAGTGACCAAGCAGATGTGACTGTAGTACTGCTACCCCAGAAACAGAATGTTAATAAACTTCCACCTTAGTTTACCTTGGGGGATAAAAGGTGTTTGGATAATAAATGCAGGTGATCTTCAGGTTGAATGGACCCTGAGACTCCCTTCTGATATTGCTATGTGAATTGTGTCTCAATTATTCCCACACCTCCACGCTGGTCCAGAAAGAGAAAAGTAGTTTGTGTTGGGGCATCGGACCCTGACATAGTGGCGCCCAACGTGGGTCTGATCTGTGAACCCCGACATAATGGTGCCTGCAATGTGGGGCTGATCCGTGAGCCCCAGCAGTTGGGTCGAGGTTTTCATTGTCACTGTTAATTTGATGAAATGAGATATTATCCTAAAGAACCTTGGCAGAACGGATGAAACAAACAAGAAAGTTTCACGGGTCCTCTCTGGCCCCCAGTATGGGGAGATGGCAGAGAGGGAACACTGGTCATTTTGTAGTGTCAACTACAATCACCTGAGTCATATTGACTGAGTACTGTGTTCAATCTCTGTATCCCAAGGGGCTTTGAATTTGGGATCCTCCTGCCTCAGTCTGGTCAGCAGCTGGGATTACAAGCCTACACTACTAAGTGCAGGACCTATTCTCCAGGATAGCCCTTAGGACCCCTCTTTCTGATATTCTTTCTGGATAAACTGAATTGGCCATGTCCAGTTTCAGTACCTCAATTAAACTCTAGCTGTCACTGATCTAGCTCAGATCTTTCTTAGGGACACCCTGTTGCCCCAACTAATTGATATCTAGAGAACTGGTTGTATTTTTCCCTTCTTGGATCTAGTGTGTAGTTTGGACCCCATCTTTCCCCCTTAGAGACCCAGACACAGCATCTAACAAGCCCCACCCTGTTGTAGACACCTGGGAGATAGCTGGGGCTGCCCAGCCAAATGGTGGCCATCAAAGTGGATGGGAGACTGCAGGCAGGAACCAAGCACAGAGGCCACTAGCTGCCTTAGATCTTATAGAGAGGCAGATGCCATAAGGAGCAATGGCTCCCTCTCGGGCCATCCACACAGCCACGCTGTTGAACCATTCAGAGTCCAGTGTAACCCTCTTTCAGCCAGGCCACTCAGGGAGGCCTGGGCCCTGTAAGAGGGGAGAAACATTGGCAAATGAAGTTGTTCCAAAACCAGGGAAGGGTCTCTCCTGAGAGAGCTGTGCTGCTTCTGGCAGTAAGCACGACCTCCCTGGACTTCTCCCTTGTAACCAACACAGAAACCTTTCTGTGAACTAAGCCTGATCCTTAGCCTGTGTTACTTCACACCGTAGTAACCTCAAGGGCAGGTATTATTACAGGAAACTGAGGCATAGGGAGGTAAAAATGTTCACAGGAGATTTGAATCCACAACACACTTAATTCCACTACAGTTGGTCCTAACTTTGTAAGGATTATTCCAAAAGTAAGCCAGATACTTTATAGAAAAGTCAAATTTTAAAAATCAAGGATGCTGACAAAGAGGGATCAATACAATAGAAAAATGGGGTGGGGGGAAGGTTAAGAATGAAAAGACCTGACTTCAGTTGCTAGTAAGCAGGTTTGGGGTTCACGGTTTGTCAGGGCTCAGAGAGAAATTTGCCTATTGATCTTGTGTGGTTAGCAACACCGTTTGTGCAGCCTTCCTTGGCTGGACACACCTATGCAGGAAACAGGAAACTTCTAGAGTTTAGCAGTAGGGACAACAGAATTTCCCACTTGTTCAAACCGGTTCCAGCCGGCCCTTATTCAATGCTTGGTGCCACCAGGCAATCAATATTAGAAGTTCGTTTTCCCTCATCCCCTGTAATCCCCTCATTATCCCACAGAAGTCTGACCTTGATCTCATGTGGTACACAGAAAAACTGGGGCACAGGAAGCTCACAAGGTTGCTTGGTTAGTTGGTTGGTTGGTTTTTTTCAAGACAGGGTTTCTCTGTGTAGTTCTGGCTGTCCTGGATCTAGTTCTGTAGACCAGGCTGGCCTTGAACTCAGAGATCCTCCTGCCTCTGCCTCCCAAGTGCTGGGATTCAAGGCGTACACCACCACTGCCCCAAGAACTCACATTGTTTTACTGAGATCTCTCAGCTGGTAAATACCTGGGTCAACATTTGAACTCAGATCTCCTTGCCCTAGAGTAAGTGTTCTCACTCTCTGCCCCAAAATATCTGAGGCGTCCTGGTCTTGGGGGCAGCCCATATGTGATAGTTTTGACTGTCAGCCTGACACAGCAAGCTTGCATTCATTCTCTTTCTTCTCTTGTCTTTGGTTACGACTATGCTTCAAGTTCCTGCTAAACTTCCTCACAATGATGGGCTGTAACCTAGAACTGTCAGCTTTTCTCCTGTGAGTTGTCATTTGTCGAGATATTCTGTCATAGCCACATAGATGTTCTAGTTTGTTTTCTATCGCTGTGCTAAAACACCATGACAAAAGCATCTTGGTGAAGAAATGGTTTATTATACTTAATAGTCTCATGAGGGGAAGTCAGGGCAGGAACTCGAGGTAGGAACACAAGCAGAGACCATGGAGAAATGCTGCCCACTGGTTTGGGCCTCATGCCTCCCTCACTCAGGCTGCTTTCTTAACAAACCCAAGACCACCTGCCCAGAGTGGTATTATCACAATGGACTGGGACCGACCCGATCAACCACTGATTAAGAAAATGCCCTTCAGACTTGCCTACATCCCAATAAACTGGAGGCATTTTCTAAATTGAGGTTCCCTCCTCTCAGATGACTCCAGCCTGTGTTAAGTTGACACAAAACTAGCTAGCACAATTGACTCCATGTCAACTTGATACACAAACACAGCCCTGTAAAGCTACCACCTCTTCTTTCTTACTCATTCCCAAGACTGCATATTAATGTCAATAGCACAATATAAAACATTTTGTAGACTTGAAAACAATCCCATGATCTTTACAAATTCAAACACTTAGAAATCCAGTCTCTTTAAAACTCCAAAGTCTCTTTTCAAACCCTAAACCTCTTTAGAAATTGCAAGTCTCTCAACTCTGGGCCCCTATAAAATCCATGATAAATTAAATGTTTTCTTATTTCAAGAGGGATGGAACAAGGCACAGACACAACCTAAACCAAGGAAAACCCAACTACAGTGTAAATAATGTAAAATGTCCAATATTTGGGATTCACTCATGATCTGTGCCCCTCCAAAGGGCCTGGGTCACTTCTCCAGCTCTGCCCTCTGCAGTACACGGCTGGCTCTACTCCTCCACTGCTGCCTTCTTGGTGGTCTTCACACAGCACTGGCATCTCCAAAATGCTAAGGTTTTCTGATGCAACGGGGCTTAACTTTTACCGATAGCCTCTCCTGGGCTCTCTTCAGGGACTCAAACCCTGCTACCAGTGATGATCTCACCTACCCCTTCACACCTTCAGAACTAGCACCACATGGGTGACTTACATATTACCAAGTTTGTCTACCAGCGTGAGGTACAACCTTGGCCACACCAGGAACACAACTTCCGTGTGCTTATTCTGAGAAAACACTTCCCGGAAGATTTCACCTTAATAATGCTGGTCACTTTTTAAACACTAATGCCTCAGCTCCATCTGACCAGCATTGAGTATCTGAGCAAAGCAAAGATTTCACATTTGTAATTCTGGTATCTTGTTAGTCACAGCTGATTCTTCAGTCCCAGCTAACCAGAAGCACAGAATCTTAATTCAAAATAGCAAATGGCCCTGATAATCTTTATTGTCATGGCCTACATTGACCTCAACTTTCTTGTCTTCCAAGCTCTTAAAGAACAACCCACAGAGCTCTCAACACTCGATGGCCTTTCTAGCCCAAAGTTCCAAAGTCATTTCACAAGCCTCCCCAAATCACGTGGTCGAGTACCTCAC